>NC_133133.1:143895822-144520822 GCF_048418815.1 Hemitrygon akajei | reverse complement strand
TCATGGGTAAAGCCCTCCCTGCCATTGAGCACATCCACAATGAGTGCTGTCACAAGCATGCAGTATCCATCATCAAAAAGCATGCAGTATCCATCATCAAAAAGCATGCAGTATCCATCATCAAAAAGCATGCAGTATCTATCATCAAAAAGCATGCAGTATCTATCATCAAAAAGCATGCAGTATCCATCATCAAAAAGCATGCAGTATCCATCATCAAAAAGCATGCAGTATCTATCATCAAAAAGCATGCAGTATCCATCATCAAAAAGCATGCAGTATCCATCATCAAAAAGCATGCAGTATCCATCATCAAAAAGCATGCAGAACAATCATCAAAGACCCCCACCATCCAGGCCATGCTCTCTTCTCACTGCTGCCATCAAGCAGAGGTATAGAAGCCTCAGTACCCACGCCATCAGATTCAGAAACCATAGATAAATTCACTTTACTTCATTCTTCCCTACACTGAACTGTACTCGCAACCCTACTTCCAAGGATTCTTCATCTCATGTTCTTGACATATGTTGCTTATTTATTTATTTATCCTTCATTTTGTATATTCACAGTTTGTTGTCTTTTGCATATTGGTTGTTTGTCTATCTTGTTGTGTGCAGTTTCTCATTGATTCTACTGTGTTTCTTTGTACTTATTGTGAATTGCCTGCAAGAAAAAGAATCTCCTAGTAGGATATGGTGACATATACTGTATGTACTTTGATAATAAATTTACTTAGAACTTTGAAATATGATGTCACATCTAGGTACAGTTCCTCTTGTGTAGCCTTGTGCAATAAGAATGTAATTCCAAATACATCCCCTCCCAATCAAAATATCTGCAACTGACGCCTGCAATTTAATTGAATTGAACCCAATGATTGCAACAACCCCAGATGTCCATCATAACTTGCCTTTCCACATACGCAACCCTTGCGTGTCTTGCATTATTTTGTTTTGATTGTGCAAATAGTTTAAATTGTAATTATTGTGCATAAAGTTGCAGATTTTTAGCACACTCAAAAAAATCTTAAAGGATAGCATTTTTCTACTTTGGCAAATGCTTGCAATTAAACGATTCAACAAGAGCACATGCTATTCTTTCCATTTTGGCATGGCCTTTGACTGAACAAAAGCAGAGCTCAGTAATTCACAGGAATATTAATTGATGTCAAACCACAAAAGGTCATTAGGACAGGTAATGGGATATTTTTAAGGAAAGGAAAAATCATGAGAGAGAACTCGGAGCATTAGTGCCTCTGCAGCTGTAACACTGGGTGGCACAATTTAACTTTGAGGATTTTATATTTTTAGACCATCGCTCTAAATATAATTCCTTTTTATTTATTCTGGAAAATAAATCTGACTAGGTATTCAAAACCTTCTCTCCATCATCTGCATTGCCATTTCTCAACTACCCCCTACCTCAGTCCTCATTTCACATTCATTTCCTTCTCAATCTACTATCACCTCAAATCCATGGCTTCCTTATATATAAAGCCATAACCACAGAAATTGCCTCTTTGCCATATTCTGGACCCCAGACTTCAATTTAGCTGCCTTTACCCTTGCTATCATTTTTACTTCGTCTCCTACTTTCCTCTTCATTCGTATTGCTGCTGCCTTGACTCCTGCTATCTCATCACCTTGTGATCACCATCATGCTGTCTCTTACTATCCTGCCATCTGAACCTTGATCTCCTGTTCAATCTCAAGCACCATCTCCTCAACCAGATCTTTGTTTACTTCCATCTCTGAAGTGCCACACTCTCATCTTTCCTTTTATTCTGCCACTTTATCAAAGTCATCTGATTTTATGATGGTTTAAAACTCTGGTTCAAAAAATATGTGTGGTAAATATGATTGTTTGATTTCTTAAGTTAGATATGTAATTGAGACCATTTCTAATCAGCAGAATTCAGGTGCCAGTGCCTTTAGGCAGTGATGGTATCGCTTAGATATGAATCACTTCATTTAGTATTGATTCTAATGCTGACATATTTTGAGGCAAGTGGAAGCACATTGACGACACCTTTTCTATCCTGACTCAAAGTCTGTACAAGTCTAACCACACCACAGCTCACGAGGGGCACACTTGAACAATCTGATGTCTTGCGTGTGATTGCCATTACCAACCATCCTAGCCCCATTGCAAGGATTGGCTCTGTTGGTTAGGGTTTGCTGTTGGCCTGCTCCCTGGGATTCTAATGCTTTGTTGTTAATTGTCCTATTTTGATTGTCAAACGTATTTTTGTTTTATTGATCTAGTCAGGAGAAGGCTCTAGCATTGTGCGTAGTCTGCCTTACTATATTTTTTGATCTGACTATTATGTATGGTTGAAATCTGACATTTCTTGTGGGTGGCTCTCAGAATTGGTTTTGGTAGTAAGTCTTGTACTCACTTCAAATAGTTGTGCGTCATCAGCCAAAGTGAACTGGTGATAAAATTCCCAGCAATAATGGTAGCAAACACTTTCCTAGCTGGTCCTCCTTCCTGGTGTTTGCCTTTTCCTTTTACTGCTGAATGCTAAGTTTCACTTAGCGTGGTTTTTGTTTGGCCGCCTTCAGATGGTTCCCTTGCAGCCCCTCCCCCTCTGAGATGAGCAACTTTGAAAGGTTTGGATAGAAGCTTTCCCAACTGAATGTGGGAACTTGTGTATATAATTCCCAGCTTTTTTTTCTGATTTTTTTTTTTCTCTCTGTCAGACATCTGCTAGAATTTTGGCTCTGGAAATTTGGCCTCTATCTATTTATTTGTCTTTCAGTAGCATTAGACATAATTTAATGTGTTGTTTCATTTGGAAAATGAGTGTCTCGCTATGTAGTGTTCGGCTTCTAATCGTGTACATCTGATACAGAGGGATCATCTCGGTGAAAACAATTTTCTTATTTTATTTATTTAAGTTCCACTTTGGAGGTCCAAACTTTAGGTCTAGGAATTGTTTACTGTGCATTTAATTATTTGATACAATTCGACGTGCACAATCCTACTTCAAATTCTACAGTCATTTTTTTACTAAACTGCTAGAAATCTATGGGTATTGTATTGTAAGAATTCTATTGGTTCTATAAGGTTGGTATAGCTGGGGGATGGTAGTGGGGATAAGCTCCCACTACCAATGAAATTCTACCATTGGCATGCATCTCAAATAGCCTCTGACAACCAAGTTCAGCTCTTGGCCTTCATGTGTGGGTTAGCTACTAAGCCCAGAAGAACCATTTCTACTGACAGGTGAAGGGGCAAAGGCAGGCTACTGGTGTCTTTAAACTAGTTGCTTCGGGCAGATGGGGCTCATCATCCGTAGTTGGTAGCTCATCTAGTAGAAGGAAAACTCTGATCTCAATCCTCCGCTGCTTTGCAGCTATACCCACTCATTGGGAAGGCTTTGGAAGTAAACCCCAAGGAAGAGGCCAGAGTTGGAGTCCCTAAGGCAATCCTATGTTGAGTTCAATGCTGACTGGCAACTTCTGCAAAGATGCTGGTGCCAAATTGTATCGGTCTCTGCTGTTCCTTCGGATTCATCAGCTGTGTGGAGAGGGAGCCAACTACATGGGCTTACTCTCCATATCCTTCTGCCCTGGGTTGCTAGGATGCAACATCCATCGTCGACCCCAACCAACAGCAGGCCTCAAGTGAAGGTATACGGCCAGCCCAGCTGGAACAGGAAAATCTAAAGAAGTATGGTATTAGTAAGAGTTAGAAAAAGGCACACTGGAATAACAAAAGTAGAGATAATGTATAACAGAGGAGGAGTCTGTTCAATCAATTATGTTCATGCAAGTAGAGAAATATACTCTGCCTAATCCCAAGTTAGAATGTGGAATATTAGAGCATGATCCCCCTGCTCTTGTATTCTGTGCTTTGCTTAATAAAGAAAATCATCTGCCTATTTTGAATGCTGCGTGAACATACACTCTTGAGGTCTTTCTGTTTTCTTCTCCACACACATCAGTATTCTCCCAATCTTTCCTGGTTGAGTTATTGTTCAAGAACCAGAAATTTACAAGGATAGGTCTGTGTATTTTCTTCTTATCCGGTACTGCCGGAAGCAAATAAATCTCTTCCAAAGAAGAACTTGTTGCTATGTGTTCCCCTTGGCTTCTTGTTTTCTTTGCGTTTGTTTGCAAGTGGTTGACAAGTATTTCTTAGAAGACAAATTCTATTGAACCCAATATGTTTTTCATATTTGATAACCTGATTTTATCCATATTGATGCCCACCACAAAGTGAATTAAATACACCAACAGCCTTCAAAAGTGTTTGTGATACTTTCAGAGACTATTACCCATTTGAAATTATTGTCTGCGTTCTTCTTTTCTTATTTTTTGAATAATTGTCAGACTATTCAACATGACACAAACTATGTGACTTTAACAATAATTCCCACAGACAAGGAAGCTTAATTTGATCTGAAAATCAGATCATCCATGAAATTCCCTTTGTTACAGCTATGATCTTCTACCTCCTCTACTATCCAGACTGACTTGTTTCTCTCGCAGTTCTGCTGAAGGGTTTTGAAGTTGAAACATCAAACTGTTTCTCCTTCCACAGATACTGTTTGAGCTGCTGGGTTTTTCCAGCATTTTATGTTTTTATGTTGTAATAATTTGATCCAGTCCACAATGTTTACAGGATTCCCTTTGAATAGATCTCCTTGTTTTTATAGTATTAATTTGTTGACTTAAGCTTTGCAGCCAAAGCTGAAAAAAATTCTGCGTGCTTCCCAATCCTATCTGCCCCTTCATCTTGCTACTTTTCTTCTCATTTTCAGGGATCTTTAGTCTGCCAAAGATATTTTTATCTAATATTATTATGTTTTCTTTTCATCCTGATTACACTTTGAACAACAAACACATGTTTTCATTTACAATAACATCAAAAGATTTAAGGCACTTCAAAGTGTTCTTAGGCAAAATTTGCTATGAAGATTACCATGTAAAACAGATAGCAGCTTCAGCATTCCCATATACCTAGAGTCACACAGCACAGAAACAGGCCATTCGGCCCATCTTAGCCACACACACTAATAAGAACCCTGCCATTATCAACCCCATCTTCTAGCACTGGACACTTAGCTTTCAATGCCTAGGTGTTTTAAGTGCTCATCTAGACACTTTTTAAATGTTGTTCAACACACAATGCTGGAGGAACTCAGCAGGCCAGGCAGCATCTATGGAAAAAGTACAGTCAACGTTTCGGGCTGCAACCCTTCGGCAGGACTGGAGAGAAAAGGCTGAGGAGTAGGTTTGAAAGGTGGGGGGAGAGAGAGAAACACAAGGTGATAGGTGAAACTAGGAGGGGGAGGGATGAAGCAAAGAACTAGGAAATTGATTGGTGAGAGAGACAGAAAGCCATGAAAGAAAGAAGAAAGGGGAGGGGGGGAGGAGCACCAGAGGGAGGCGATGGACGGGCAGGGAGATGACACGAAAGAGGGACAAGGGGATGGGAAATGGTGAAGGAGGGGTTGGAGGCATTACTGGAAGTTTGAGAAATCGATGTTCATGCCATTGGGTTGGAGGCTACCCAACTAGAATGTAAGGTGTTGTTCCTCCAACCTAAGTGTGGCCTTATCCCGACAGTGGATGGACATATCGGAATGGGAAGTGAAATTAAAATGGGTGGCCACTGGGAGATCCCGCTTGTTCTGGCGGACGGAGCATAGATGCTCGACAAAGCAGTCTTCCAACCTACATCGGATCTCACAGACATACAAGAGGCACCAAACACAGTATATAACAGACTCACAGGTGAAGTGTTGCCTCACCTGGAAGGACTGTTTGGGGCCCTGAATGGTAGTGAGAGAGGAGGTATAAAGGCAGGTGAAGCACTTGTTCCACTTGCAAGGATAAGTGCCAGGAGGGAGCTCAGTGGGGAGGGCAAATGGACAAGGGAGTTGCATAGGGAGCGATCCCTACGGAAAGCAGAAAGTCGGAGGAAAGGGAATATGTGCTTGGTGGTAGGATCCAGTTGGAAGTGGTGGAAGTTTTGGAGAATTATGTGCTGGACGCAGAGGCTGGTGAGGTGGTAGGTGAGGGCAAGAGGAACCCTATCCCTGGCAGCATGGTAAGAGGATAGGGTAAGAGCAGATGTGCATAAAATGGAAGAGATGCAGTTGAGGGCAGTGTTGATAGTGGAGGAAGGGAAGCCCTTTTCTTTGTAAAAGGAGGCCATCTCCTTCATTCTAGAATGAAAAGCCTCATCCTGAGAGCAGATGCGGTGGAGGAATTGAGAGAAGGGGATGGTGTTTTTTATAAGTAGCAGGATGGAAATGAGGTATGGCCCAGGTAGCTGTGAGAATCCATTGGTTTATAATAGACAGTGGATAAGCTTTCTCCAGAGAGTTAGAGACAGTGAGATCAAGAAAGGGAAGGGAAGTGTCGGAAATGGACCAGGTGAATTTGAGGGCAGGGTGGATGTGGAGGTAAAGTGGATGAAATTGACGAGTTCAGCATGGGTGCAGAAAGCTGCACCAATGCAGCCGTTGAGGTAGTGTAGGAAACGTGCGGGACAGTCACCAGTGTAGGCTTGCAACATATCACCTATCACCTAGTGCTTTTCTCTCACTCTAACCCCCACCCTTCCAATCTACTCCTCAGCTTTTTTCCTCCAGTCCTGCCGAAGGGTTTCAGCACGAAACGCTGACTACTTTTTTCCACAGATGCTGCCTGACCTGCTGAGTTCCTCCAGCACTCCGTGTGTGTTATCGGATTTCCGGCATCTGCAGACTTCCTCGTTTGTGACTTTAAATGCTGTTTGTGGCTCTCCTTCCACCATTCTCTCCATCAGGATTTTCAGGTAGTCTTCAGTTGATGGAGATGGTGGTGGAAGCAACAGGGAACTGCAGAGATGAGAACTTGGGTGGTTGAAAACACAATAGTGAAGCAACTGAATTCATAGAAAGTCAGAAGTTCACAATTGTTGGAGTGTAGTTAGCTCAGAGAATTGTGAAGCAATAAGAGAGATTGTGAAGTGTGAGACCATGAAAAGATTTGAAAACAACTTCTAAGTTTTAATAAACATAAGATTCTGCAGATGCAGAAGGAACTCATCAAGCCAACCAGCATCTATGGAGGGGAATAAAGAGTTGACACTTATGGCCAAAAGCCTTTATCAGAGCCATTCAAAGTTTTAAAATTGAGGTTGCTAGATGAAGCTAAGGTAAGGGCCGAGTAGGACTGATTCAGGTTTTGGACAATAGAGTTTGGATGTCCTCATGATTACAAAAAATGAACTGAGAGACACCAGCTGTGAGCATGCTGTAATTGTAAAATGGAGTTAATAATTATATAGAAAAGGGTTTCGATGGCAGATGATTGATGGTTCAGATTTGGTGTGATGTACCAACCAGTTGGACTCTTCCTTCCTGTGTACTTGGCAGTAGCAGGCACCTCAAAGCAATGGAAGGATTTGAGGTCTCCACAAATTGAACCAAATCAATTGTTTCACTTCTTGTCAATGTTGGTGTCCTCTGCCAACATCCCCAGCTGTAAGGTTCTAGTTATGTGCAATTGTTCCAGTGAATGTGCTGCATTGTCCATGAATTTGACATGATAGCCACCAGGTTTCAACAGTTTTATGGCGTGTTTCCACGAGGACAGAGAGAACATGTCAAGGGTGTCCTCAAATTTGTCTTGAGCAAATAAAATGCAACATCCTCTTCAACTCATGGTCGTCCTTGGCTTATGACTATTCAAAATGAAGAAAGTACACACAGGAAGGCACAGAGATTCTTGAATCCCTTCATCAGGATTAGGATTAGGAGCAGGAGCAAGAGCATTCAGGAGACTAGCAAAAATTATGGAATAGGGGCACCATGTTCCCATGCTACACATCCTCCTCATCTGTCGAGCATCTTTTTCCCCACCTTTGTCAGTGTTTATGTATCTTGTATTGGCCTCATCAGCCAACTCACAGTGTACAGTACTGGACAGAAACAAGTTGTACACAAAAAAAGTTGAATTTCCCCATGGGGATGAATAAAGTATCTATCTATCTATCTATCAAAGTGTGGAGGGACTCAGCAGTTCAGGCATCAGCGGTGGAGAGGAATAAACCATTGACATTCTGGGCTGAGACCCTTCATCAGGACTGAGATGTCAACTGTTTCTTCCTCTCTATGGATGCTGCCTGACTTGCTGAGTTCCTCCAGCATTTTGTGTGTATTACTGTAGATTTCTGCATCTGCAGGATCGCTTGTATTTGAAAACAAGATCCCAATACCTAAGAAGGAGAGAGAAATTTTAAAAATTAGCAATCTAGATTTCGGTTGCATAATGGGAAATCACACAATGTGTTTGTTTATTTTCTTCAGATCGAATGTCATCTTTCCCATATAGAAATGATTTTTAAAATTATGGCCAAGAATATAAGTATCTTTTATGTGTTTATTTCCAGATGTACTTTCCAGCAAGGGAGAGAATTTTTCATAGATATGCGTGCAGACTTTAATATATTTGGCTCAAAGGGTTGTAATTTATAGTAATCCTTAGCTTTTACTGACCTTCAAATCGACCAGAAGTTGTGTAATGGGTCTATTCGGGACTGATGAAACAGGAGAGTTAATGTCATCCAACAGCTCAGAGTATGAATTAACACAACAACAAACCTGTGAAATACTATGAAAGGCTGTGTTTCTCACAGTATGTCCTTTATGAAAGGGATAGATAAGATAGAGGCAGGAAAGTTGTTTCCACTGGTAGGTGAGACTAGAACTAGGGGACATAGCCTCAAGATTTGGAGGAGTAAATTTAGGACGGAGATGAGGAGAAACTGCTTTTCCCAAAGAGTGGTGAGTCTGTGGAATTCTTTGCCCAATGAAGCAGTGGAGGCTACCTCAGTAAATATATTTAAGACAAGTTTGGATAGGTTTTTGCATAGTAGGGTAATTGAGGGTTATGGGGAAAAGGCAGGTAGGTGGAGATGAGTCCATGGCCAGATCAGCCATGATCTTATTGAATGGTGGAGCAGGCTTGACAGGCCAGGTGGCCTACTCCTGCTCCTATTTCTTATGTATTAAATAAAGGTTAATGAGCATATCACTGTTCTTGTGGTGATGTGCATTGCCTATAGCAACAACTGTACTAATGACACTGTACACACAAGAAGGCAAAATAAGGAAATTGCTGGGTTCATGATCTGGGCAGTTTACTTCAGGACTGCATGAAGGTGCATAACTGATGAAGTTAAATGTAAGGTAAGGTAAAAAAAAAGTGTTTGGTAATTAGGATAAAAGCTTTCATTCTCAAAAATCCAGTATTGGACTTGTGATGCGGAAGGGAAATTGATGAAAGAAATTTATTTGGGTGCATTTCAGAAGGGTAAACAAGAAAAGTGAGTAGACAGTAAATAATGGGATTCTGAGAAGGACAGAGGGACTTCAAAATACATGTTTGGATGTCCAAGAAGGAAATGGGAAAATATAAAAAGTGGCTAAGAAAACATCCTTTATTTGCTGAGGCAATAATTGGCAGTGAGGTTGATAGCAAACTCTAGTGATTAATGACAGAGTGGTGAAAATCATTTAGCATCATGGGCAACTTGACATTCATGGTCCTTCATTCACAATATGCTTCTCAGTTAATTATACAAATATTGATGTGCACTCTTAACATTGTCATTTTCTTACAAAGTTTGTGGCCTGTGTCTTCTGAGATTTATCTGTTTTTCCCCCCAGTTTCTATTAATGTGAAGTTCAGTTTTCCTTCAGAAAGGCAAAAATACCACATGAATGTTCTATCTGTGTATTAAGCTCTGTGGTACTTGAGCCACTTGTTGTAATATTGCAGTAAAGTTTGACTTGTGTTTTAGTTTCCCAAAAAATAAGCTTGGGTAAAGTTTAAATGAACCATGCATATTTCTCCTTTTACTTGCCAGTCATGTGATCTATGTCAATCTCATAGAGTATTTGTATTACTACTGCATCACATTGTATAATCGGTGCATAATGAAAGTAAACTTTAAGCTGAACCTGTGATATAAATGTGGAAAAACAATGGACTGGCTGCTGCTTTCAACCTGATTTTTGAACACAAGGTGGTAGTAGTCTTGTTTCGTTTTGTGACTGGACTTTAGAATTTGAAAGAGTGACCTCATTTTCGTGTGATTACTTGGGAATCTCAGGAGATACGGTCCACCCAAGCCATCACTTCTTAGAAATGCTTCACCACAGTGAACCAATGGTTGTATTCTAATAAAAGAAAATAATTATACAGGGAATAAGCCTAAGAATGGGATCCATTATCTGTCAATGAAACTTCATAAGTGTCATTCACTACCTGATCAGAAAGCACAGTTGTACAGCAGGTGGTCCTGCTGTCATAATGTTCCCGCAGCCCAGTTCAGATTCTGATCTTATGCTGTCCGTTTGGAGTTTGCTTGTCCTGTGTGCTTGGGTTTCCTCTCATATCACAATTACATGCTGCCAGCTAATTGGCTGCTGCAAATAACTTCCAGTGTAGTGGGCTGGCAGGAAAGTCTAGAGGAAAGATGATAGACGTGAGAGAGGTTATGGGAAATTTGGGCTAATGGGACTGATAGGAATGATCTGTAGGCCAAAAAAGCTGCCTTCTAGAGTATAAAAAAATAACAAAATATGAGGAACTAAGTAGAGACACGGGAGGAAAGAAGAGGGAAATCGTATGACAGAGAAGAAAGCTGATAAAATTAAACTTTGACTTTCAAAGAGCGCCAAAAGTTCAATACTCCTGAATAGAGTTCTCTTGCCCCGCATCCCCAATGTGTGCATGTTTTTGGCTAAGTCACATGTTATATCTAACCTTACCCCTAGCAGGTATAATATCATTCAGTAAAAAAATGTTCTCCATTTTTCTTCCATTGTGTGAAATATTACTGTTGTCAATACAGCATTTCTGCTAGCCACACTAGGACGTGATTGCGCTGGAGTGCAGAGATGGTTCACAGGATGTTGCCTGGATTGGAGTACTTTAGTTATAGGGAAAGATGGGAGAAGGTTCTTTTTAAATGAATTAAAGGAGGCTGAGAGATGATGTAATGTTAAGTACAGTGGAATCCAGTTAATTGGGACATATCAGGACTGGTACATTTAGGCCCAATTAAGCGGCTGCCCCAGTTAGCTGAAGTATCATGGAAATAGTTAAAAAGATATTAAAAAAAAGACAAACTACTTTTTAACTGATTAACATGTAATGTATTTAAATGAAATACAGAACAAATTAGAACACTAATTTCTATAAAACCATAAAACCATAACCTAATAGTTATCGATGCAGGAATTCATCCAGTGTACGCTGTCGTGTTCTTTTGATTGACTGTAAATGAACAAAACCTGCAGACGCCTCTTGCAGATAATGGACTGCCTTCATTGCTTTCCTGCATGATGTAGTGTCATAATACAACAATAAATTTCCTGGCATCCTATGTAATCACTGCTCACATTCAGATGTGCCATCTTCATCACTTTCCTCATCTTCATGTTTCCTGCCTTGATGTTTTGATACAATGTTTTCGACAATTGTTCCGAATTGTCTCACTGTTCTGTCAGCTGACAGAGAGTGGTGTTAGGCAGATGGCTTTTAATTTGGTGCAGTAGGGTAATTTTTTTGACTAGTGTCAAATCTTTTCATAGCATCTTGGCAAGGGTCTGAAATTATTATAAAGTCAAAATGAAAACAAAATATCAAAAATCACTGCTTTTTGAATCAGTGTCTGTCAGCCCAAATGGATAACAGAATACAAGTACACACAACTGACACTATTTAAAATCTGTTCACTCTAACGGCCATACAAGTAAACGCGACTGAAGCTAGTTAGAAACTGTTCAGCAACATTCTCCCATCATAAGTAAGCAGTAGAGTGTCCAAATAAACAAAAAGAATCCCAGCTATTTACTTGATTATTTTTTCTTCTTTAAGAGTTGTCCAAATAAGTGGCTGCCCCAAATAACCAATAGCCCAATTAACCAAACTGCACTGTATATATTTCCCCTGGTGTGAGGCATCAAACTGCAGTTCAGAAGCAATGTTGTTAAGGCAGAATAATCTATTGATTGTAGGATAAATATTGGTCAGAACTAACTCTCTTTGAAATAGTCTCATAGAATATTTTCCCTTCCTCCACCATTGATGCTGCCCTCACCCCACCCCTATCTCCTCCACTTCCCGGACATCTTCCCTCTGCCTTAACACGGATTGAGTTCCTCTTGTCCTCATCTACCACCCAATGAGCCTCTGCATCCAACAAGTCATTCTCCACAAATTCCGTCATCTTTAACGGCGCCCTACCACCAAACACATCTTTATTTCCTCCCCACTCTCCATTTCCACAGGGATTGCTCCCTCTGTGATTCCTTTGCCCCTCCCTGCAAGTGACAGAAAGACTACACCTGCCCATTCACCTCCACTTCTTCCCTCATTCCATACAGGGTGTCAAACAGTCCTTCTAGATTAGGCAGCACTTTACCTGCAAATCTGTTGAGGTTGCCTTCTATATCCGGTGCTCCTGATGTGGCCTTTTTACATCCTTCTTTGACATAAATTGAGGGAACCACTTTGTTGAGCACCTCCACTTCATCCCCAGACGCGGAATTTCACAGTGGAATTTTAATTCCAATCCCCTTTCCCATTTTGACATGTCGATCCACGGCCTCCTCTTCTGCCTTGATGAGGCCACTCTTAGGTTGGAGGAGCAACACCCTATATTCTGTCTAGGTAGCCTCCAACCTGGTGGCACAAACATCGATTTCTCCTTCCAACAATTTATTTGATTGTTTTTTGAATCTGTTCCCCTTCCTCTTCCCTCATCTTCTATTCTCCACTCTGTGCTTTTCCACTTCTCCTCACCTGTCTCTCACCTCTCTCTGGGGCCCTCCTTCCCTTTCTCCCAACATCCACTCTCCTCTCCTGTCAGATACCTTCTTCTCCAGCACTTTGAGAGGTGATAGGTAGAATTGCAGTTTCTTACTTCATACCCCTCCCCTCACCCACCTGGCTTCTCCTATCACCTTCTAGCTTGTCATCCTTCCACTCCCCCCACCTTTTTATTCTGGCATTTCCCCCCTTCCTTTCCAGCCCTGAAGAAGGGTTTTGGCCGAAATCGCCAACTGTTTATTCATTTCCATAGTTTCTGCCTGACCTGCTGAGTTCCTTCAGCATTTTGTGTGTGTTGCTCTGGATTTCTAGCAAATGCAGAGCCTCTTGTGTTCACGGAATATTTTACCTCCTGAAAGGATAGGTGGATCTTTAATGTCTCATGCCAAACAGCAAGAAATGGACAGAAAAATCCACAGTGATAATCTGTACAATGATAATAAAGTGTGTATTATCATTTTATTATCATTGTACAGATTGTTACTGTGGTTATTTTTGTCCATGTCTGGAATGGGAATTAAATACCTATTTTGATTCGGGATCTAGAGTATTCTCAAGTGCTTCACAATAGACCCTGTTAAAATAGCTGTGTAAAATGTATTCATATTATTGTAAAGATTCATCCTAGATCATGTCAAATTGTAATCATATTAAATATTCCAATCCCCAAGAAACAGATTTTTCATTTGCAGTATACTAAGCCACCATGTGCATTTAGTGGCTCATATTCCAAAGTGCTTGAAAAATTTCATGTTATACTTTGAATGTGTTTCGTTGTCCCCTCCATCATCTGTTCATAAAATAATCTATCCTCTGCTTTCCGGTTAACGCTAATCCCTTTGTGTAGCGTAAGTTTTGTTCTGAACTTAAACATGGAAGATTGTAGTATCGTTTTACCAGTGTGGACTTAATGTGAACAAAAGTGACCATGCACATATTTTTAGGGCTAGAGTAAGACCTTGAAGCTCTGGAGCAAAATATTTTTTTTTTGTTTTTGTTAAGCCTTTGTTGCAACTTGCTCATGTAACATGTCATTCTTGACAATAATCCTCATTCTGCAATTTGAACATTGAATTAAGCACCTGTACTTAGCAGTTAATGCCTAGAAACCAAGAAATTTTGATCGGGATATAGATCTGTCAAATGCCATTTTGTCTTTAAAAACAATACTAGTTCACTAATGTCTTTCAGGGGAGGGAACCTGTCACTTCTATCAGGTCTGACCTACAAATGACACCAGACCCACAGAATGTGATTGACTCTTAATACCCTCCGAAGTAGTTTAGTAATTGAATTGGTTTTAACGAAGTTGTAAGAGAACAGTCTAATATTGTCATATTTATCTAATTATATCATCAGCAAACATTATATTCTTTATCATCATCATTCCTGAGTATATTCCTATCCTGCAGTGTAAATATAGAGATAGAGCCATGGTATTACTCTGGCACATTGACTTAGTCTTCACTATGGACTCTTGTATGAAATCTTGTGACTTCAAAATACAGAAAGCTCTGCACTACCCTCCCCCACCGCCCACAGACTCCCTATCAATCTCCAGTGCCCACATTAAGTGACAAATCAGAACTTGCGCTAAAGAAGCAGTGGGCGAGGTGAGAGGACAGAACATATTCTCTGGGGGCACTTCAATATCCAAAGAAAATGTGATTATGTCATATGATCACTTGCTCTTGAATTGTGAACAAGTTTTAATCAATGCCTGTGGAAAGAGTTTATAACATTTCTTTATGTATTTTACCATTACTTCAGTTTCAGCCATAAATTTTAAGATGCTCAATATATAATCTAAAAACAGAACACTATCTGTTTTTAATCTACCTGTGGGGGGGGAAATCCCCTTCACGCTGTTGTTCTTAATCTTTTCTCTATCCGTGACCATAATTGTTCTTGGCAAATTTTTACAGAAGTGTTTTGCCATTGCCTTTTTCTGGGCAGTGTCTTTACAAGGCAGGTGACCCTAGCCATTGTCAGTACTCTTCAGAGATTGTCTGGTTGGTGTCAACGGTCACATGACCAAGACTTGTGATGTGCATCAGCTGCTCATATGACCAGGCACTGTGGTTTCACTTGACCCTGATCAAGGGGCGAAGCAGGTGCCACACCTTGCCCAAGGGTGACCTGCAGGCTAGTGGAGGGAAGGGGTGCCTTGCACCTCCTTTGGTAGAGACGCATCTTCACCCCACCACTCGGGATTTATGAGTACCTCCTCCAATCTGGTCTAGTGCATTTTAGCACAGACCAGCTTGACAGTTTGTGCTGTGTCCGCAATTGCCAGCTTGAGCTTCTGGTTGCATGTCATTTCAAATCCCTTTCCCATTCCCACACCGACCTGTCCTGTCTGCCACAGTGAGGGTGAATGTAAACCAAAAATAAAACACCTAATATCCTGCTTGGATTCCCTCCAGCTCAATGGTTAGCAAATTTCAGATAACCTACCTGTGCCACATTCCAATCAGTCCTCCCAGGCTCTCTCTCCCTTTGTTCTCCTTTTCCAACCTTCTCCCTACACTCCCCCCACCTGGCTCTCCTTCTACTCATTCCCTTTCTCTCATCTGGTTTCACCTACTACCTACCAGCTCCTGTCCAACCCCTCCTCTGCACTTCTTTACACTGGCCATCTTTCTTTCTCCTCCTAAATGCTGTGTCTTGACCCATAGATGTCAAAACATCTCCTGTTTTGGATGGGAAAAAAGAACATTATTAGAATTCTGCACCACAAGAGTATTTTAAATCTTTTCCTTTTGAATTCATGTAATTTCCTTGACATTTTTTAAAATGAGAATTTGGAAACCAAACAATTTGGTTACACTTGTTGGATCACTATCTGGAGCTGCCCTTGCCTGTGGGCTATTTTAAAATATGAATCTCCTTGATTACAATGTCACTTTCAAATTGGTGGCTATATTAATAAATGGAATCACACTAGCCAGATAAAGCCCATTGTGTGATATTGCAGGCAAACAATCTCTGGTCTCAGTGCCAATTATTTGCCTTTACATTTATTGAACACCTCTCTTGCTAATAGCAACATAGGAAAGTTCCTACTTTTAGTGTGGAAGTATATTATTCTAACTGGAGGTCTGGGACCAGTTGTATCCAGCTTCTAATAGAGCATTTCGATGTGTTCGCTGCTATTACTCGCCCAACAAATTGCTTTCAAGCATTTGTCAGACTTTACTAAGATCAGTATAAATCTGTTTAGTGAATGTGCATTTATACTCAAATACCATAAGATATAGGAGCAGAATTAGGCCCATCAAGTCTGCTCCACCATTTCATTGTGGCTGATCCAATTTTCCTTTCGGCCCCAATCTCCTGCCTTCTCCCCATATCTCTTTATACCCTCACCATTCAAGAATCTATCAATCTTTCCCTTAAATATACATAAAGACTTGGCCTCCACAGCTGCCTGTGGCAAAGAATTCCACAGATTCACCACTCTCTGGCTAAAGAAATTCCTCCTCCATTCTAAAAGGACGCCCTAAAAGATGTTATTTGAGGTTATGCTGAGGGGTTTACCTTATGTAAAAGCAAGGAGCATAGTACGTTACTGCTCAAAATACTAACCTCAGTAGTATTATCTTATATCAAGCTAACTCATTTATGGGACAGTAAGGTGCTGCTAAATTTCTTGAAATTCAAAAAATATCTCATTGGACTGATCCAGATGATTAAAAGGCCTTGTAACTTGGTAGACTGGATTCAAAATTAGCTTTGCTATAGAAGGCGGTAGTGTGGAAGTATATTATTCTAACTGGAGGTCTGGGACCAATTGTATCTGTGCTGGGACTTCTGTTGTTTATGCGACAATCCATATTGTGCTAAGGTATAGAGTAAATGACAGGATCCTTAAAAGCATGCATGTACAGCGGAATCTTGGGCCTTGTCCATAGCTCCCTGAAACTCCCAACTCATGTTGTTAGGGTGGCAAAGAAGGAATATGGAATGCTTGCCTTTGTAGTTCAGGGTATTAACTATAAGAGTGAGGAAGTCATGTAACAGCTGTATATAACTTAAGTTAGGCAACACTTACTGTGTACAATTCTCGTAGTCCCATTACTGGTGGGAATGGGAAGGATGCAGAAGAGGTTTACCAGGATGCTGCCTGGATTAAAGAGCATTATCTATAGCAACAAATTGACTAAACTTGAATTGTTTCCTCTGAAGCGTTGGAGGCTGAGGGGACACCTGCTGAAAGTGTTAGATCTTCACACTTTTTTGTAGATTTTTAATATTATATGAAGGTCTTTGCATTTCCATGCATACTAGATCAAAGTGTTCAGTGTATTTTTATAATTATACATTCATGTGAATCTTATTGGAACAATTGACCTGCATTCTGCCTTACCTTACACAGATAAGAGGTACACATTATCAGTTTTGCTTATCAGCATGTTAATTCATTGTGAGAAAAATATATTCAAATAAAATACATTTTTGTTGTAACAAAAAGCTAGCACTTAATGTAGTCCTGAATGAAGCACTAAGGTAGCTTAATATACATTTAATAAAAGTTATGTAACTAAAGTATTTCCTCAAAAAAAAGTTGTTGATATCGCATGTGTTAAACACCAGTGACAATTTTGGCAATTCAGTTGTACCCAAAATCTGGTACAACTGATCAATCACGTGGGGCCCAGTACTCAGTTCCAGGCCTCTGTTCTTGATGGTTTGTGTTGTAATTAGTGGTGGGTGTTGAAGCACAGACCATGTAGTTAGTTGGGTGAGGTTTGTATCTAAGCTACAGAATGGGTACTAGGTGGGGTTGGAGTATCAGAACCTAGGTGGAAGGTTGGGTGATAAAGTAGGAGCTGTAGGAGCATCAGAGCCAGTCACCACATTTGCAAGTTGGGGAGATTGTGGGTAGGAGTGCAACTGGTATACTTGAAAAATGAGAAATGAAATCAGAGTGGTGGTTCGGGGGAAGGTGAAGGGGGGGAAGATATTAATGAATGGAGGTATGTAATTCATTTTATGGGAAGATCAGGTGCCCAAAGATGGTCGGTCCTAGGTCATCATGCTACGTGACCCCTAAAATGTTTCAAAAGAAGTTTTACACCATGAATCACTTCATCCCATGCATGGCTGCTGGTACACTGCCCCTGTTCAAATTGATATATCTGTTTAAATGACAATGATGAATATGCAGTTGGAATCTAACGAAACACAGTTCTGTCAACTTCAGTGAAGTCATCCTAGAAAATTTTGGGGTTTTTTTGTCCTTTATTGTAATATTGATGCACTTTTACAAAACATTCTGTAGTTCAAGTTGAAGAATGTTTTACGTGTTTCAAACTGCAATGCGATATGAGAAAGGTCTGAAATTGAACCTTTGTTCTGAAGATCAATAAAAGATAGTAGCCTCATAAAATATATTTTGTTGAAAATACCTAAGACTTTTCAGTACAGACATGCACATTTTTAATATAATAGTGGACAAAAATTTGTTGGAACAGGCCCTACCTTAACTTGCATACCAGTAATTTCTGTATTACATTGCCTCAGGCCTTTTCAATCTGAAACTTCTCTCAGCTTCTTTGAGAATGAAGACTTGTTTAGGTGAACATGCCTCAAAGTAAAATACTAAATGCTTTGTATTGAGCAAAAAATTCTACTCTTAAATGTAACATGCAGAATGTCTTAAGGTTATGAAAATAGATGTTTTTCAAATCTTGTATTTTAATTTTTATGTTGTAACACTTTGGCATATTTTGAATATTTTGAGGCAAGTGGATCAACTTTGTCAGGCCCAAAGTTCAGGCCACATTTTATTTTATAGAAAAAAAACAAATTGGCATGCATTTGTTTCTGTGGCAAGCACAGGAGAACATTTAACCAATCCAGACTCCTCTCACTATAAAGGCACACACACATTGTTACAGTTCCCTTGTCTTTTGTCATGGTCCAACTGCAATGGTGACCTAGTTACCTCAGTGGTCAGCCTTGCAACTGTGCTACTTTGATTTCATACACTATTGTGCTACTGTCATGACTAACCAAGCTTGGTATTTAGTTCTGGGCTAGCTCAGCACTTATTTTCAGCCTACATGCCATTGCTTTTTAATAATGGGTTATAATGCAGAGGAAGAGGAATCCATTATCTAATGCCTCTGTTCTCTGTATAGCACTGTTGGAAAAAGCTAATTTGCAAAACAAGATGGAGAAGACTGGATTCTGTTTCCATATTGCTCTCTACATCTTAAGTATGTGATTGCTGATCAAGAGGGAGATGTCAATGTACCAACATTAGGACCATGAAAAATGTAAGAAGACTATGTCTTGCTTTTTTAGTTTATGTATACAGTAATTCAAGATGTTGACTGGTCCCTTAGATTCCCACACCATATAAATCAAAATAGAAACAGCTGGAAAAGTTTAGCAGGTCAGGCAGCATGTACAGCAAGAGATCCAGCTCCAGGACCTTCTTTAGAACTGGAAAAGAGGAAACTATTTAATTTTTAGTAGCAAGGAACATAGGAGTGGATGGATAGAATATTTCTGACGTGGTGAAACCAAATGAGTTGATGTTAGTTAGGATCCAGCCGCTATTTTTGTCTTTTATGTGTTGGTAATAGCAGGCCAAGCTAAACTAACAGTGGGAGAAAATAAATCTGAACCAAAATGCGAATGGTCAAGAATAGCCCACCCTGAAATGGACAGAAAAAGAGCAATTTATCTAAAGTAGAAGAATTTAGTATTGAGTCAGAAATTCTGCAACATTCTTAAACAGAAGGTGAAATGGTGTTCCCCAGGCTTGCAGTGGACCTCATTGTAGTAATGCAGTTGGCCACAGACAAAGGCTGGAATGGATTGGGAATTAAAGTGGCAGGTAACAGGGAGCTCAGGATTACTGCTGCAAACTGAACACTGAGGTTCCACAAAACCATAGTCCAATTTTTCACAACCAAGAGAAAGTCTGTAGATGCTGGAAACCCAAGCAACACATGCAAAATGCTGGAGGAACTCTGCAAGGCAGGCAGCATCTATGAAAAGAGAACAGTTGACGTTTTGGCCGAGACCCTTCGGCAGGACTGCCCAATCTTTGGTTTCTCTGACGTAGCTGGGTGGGGGGGGGGGGGGGTCATGTTGTGAATACCAAATGCAGCGCACTTAATTGAAAGAACTCCAAATGAATTACTGCTTCACCTGGAAAGACAGTGAAGGAAAAAGGTGAAATGTGTTGTATCTCCTGTGGCAGAATGAGAAAAATAATTTAAATGAACAAATATCTTCAGCATTGCAAAGCATCTTAAAGTCCTTCATATCAGTAGTGCAAATCAAATTTGATGCTGACCTAAATGCCAAATTAGGCCAGATAGCCAAAAGCTTGGTAAAAAAAAAAGTGAATATTAAAGGAGTAATGAGCAGGAAGGGAATTCTTGAGTTTAGGGACTTGAGAGCTAAAGCTATGTTCACAAATGCTGAAGCCTTTAAATTTAATGATAATCAGGAGACCAGAACAAAAAGAGAACTAATGGAGGATTAGTGGATATTATGAGCAGTAGGGAAGCAAGGATAAGAATTTAGCCAGACACAAATGCTTTAGGGTCTCAGCAGGTCAGGCAGCGTCTATGGAGAGGAATGACGTTTTGGGCCGAGACCAAAAGGAAAGGGGAAGAAGCCAGAACAAGAAGGTGGGGAGGGGGGGGGGTGGTGGAGGAAAAGAGAACAAGTTGGAAGGTAATAGGTGAGACCAGGTAAGGTGATGAAGTGAGAGGCTGGGAAATGATAGCTGGAAAAGGTAAAAGACTGAAGAAGACGGAATCTGATATGAGAGTAATTTAGGCTATGACAGAAAGGGATGAAGGACCCCACAGGGAGGTGATAGGCAAGTGAGAAGGGGAAGAGGGGAGCCTGTGCTGGAGGGAGGGGAATGATTGGGGATAATATAACGGCAATATTTATTGGCAGTTCAGCACCGGCATTTGCCACTCACTTGCCTGCTAAGTGTGCACTTATCTTTAGCTGATCTTAGTGATAATGTCCTCAATTAAGTCAGCAAAGTAGGGCTTTCTGGACATAAGTAGTATCTTGTCAGGTCCAGAACAAGCCCATCACAGAGAAATGAAGAAAAATCATTGACTATTGGCTAAGCCATACTCACCTGCTAAGCCAAATGTCAAAGTATTTGAATGCTTTGGAGTGGTATTTTTTTAAAAAAACCCTAAACCAATAAACTATGTAATTAAACTCAATTAGTTTGAAAGAATCCCTCACAGCAATTAAAATAAATTGAGTAGCAATTCTAATTACATAGCCAATGCAAATTCTGCAAACAGGTTCCCTACTTGGGTGCAAGGGTATTGCTTGGGATTGGCTGTTCCTTCCTACTGTAGTTAACAAGTCCCTGGCAGATTCCTGTCAAGAAGTTGGGATTTTCAGCTCTTCATAGGAAAATTAATTATATATAAAATTACTGGTATTTCTCGGGAAAATATTCCCTATTTTATCAGTATTGATATAAAAATGAAGTACTGCATGCTGGAGCACTGTTAAAGAAAAACAAGAAGTTGGAAATATTCAGAAAGTCAGACTGATCCACAGGGAGAGAGTCAATGAGTTCTGGGTGGATGAAATTGAAAGTGACTCTTGTGCTTTTAATGACTTTGCCCACTAGTACTGTGACTGGGGCAGAAACCTCATTTCCTCAATTCATATGTTTGTCTGGATTGTATATCTTCCCTCACGTGTATTTAGTTACTTTTAGTTATATGTTTAGTTATCTTCATTCTCGGTTTTTAGAGGGGATCTGGTTTAATCTCTTCTGGCAGCTTTGTGTTCCTTCAGCTGCATTTACCTTCATTTCTCTCGCCCTTCTCATTGAGCAAGTAACAACCGTGTTCACTATGTGTCTCCATAAACCAAACACAAACGTACAAGTTATTTTTACCATGGAACAGCTTCTAACAACGTTTGGAATTTGCATTTATTTTACAGACAGGCCTCCAACCCCAGGACAGACTGCCTCATATATATGTTGACTGCATGAGGGTTGTGCAACAGTTTTTTTATATATAATAATACCAAGTGTTATTGTGAAACACACTGAAGAACATACTTGCATTATCAATATCCTAAAGCTACAATGTGTTAACAAAGAGGAATCTAGGTAGCAGTTTAGAGTACTTGGGAAGGTTTTTGTCACTCATTATCTGTGTGGCTGAACATGGCTCCAATGCCATATACAAATTTGCCAAAAACACCTCCGTTGCTGGTCAAATCACTGACTTCAGAAAGACAAAGGGAGTTTGAGGAGACTTGGTGTTTCTCAAAGACTCTCGCAAATTCCTACAGATGTACCATGGAGAGCATTCTAACTCGTTGTGTCACCATCTCATATGGAGGAGTCACTTCAGAGGATTGGAAAAAGCTACAGAAAGTTGTAAAGTCAGCCAACTCCATTGTGACTATTAGCCTCCCCAACATCAAGGACACCTTCAAAAGACAGTGCCTCAGAAAGGTGGCAAGCATCAGTAAGAACCCCCATCACCCATTGCTACCATCAAGGAGGAGATACAGGAGCCTGAATGCACACACTCAATGTTTCAGCAACTACTGATTCCCATCTGCTGTCAGATTTCTGAATGGACAATGGATCTATGTACACTACCTTACTTTTATTTTTTGGTTTTTATTTGCTTTTGTTTTGCACTACATATTTAATTTATTTTTATATATATTTTTTGTTGTAATTTATAGTTTTTAATTGTTATGCATTGCAATGTACTGATTCCACAAAACAGCAAATTTCACAACATATGCCAGTGATATTAAACTTGATTCTGAAGGAAGAACTGCCGACATCTCTGCTTACTTAGAAATTTATGAAAATGTGCATGTCACTGAACACTAATAAACTTCTACACCGATGTACTGTAGAAAATATCCTGACTGGTTGCATCATGGTCTGTTATGGCAATTTGAATGCGAATAATAGCCCTTTATATTTAAAGGAGTGTACCAAAAAATGTTTACAAGTTTGACTACCCCTCAAAATTGATGATTCTATTATGTAAAGATGAATAATAATAACTATCTCAATAACTGTGAATAGTACAGCTATAGAATCAAGATTGTAGCTTCTCTTATTATTCAGGATATGCTGGCCTGGAAATAGATCTGCACCTTTTAAAGTGCATTAAAGGATCATTGACCGGCATGCCAGTGACCGTTTCAGTCACTGACTGGCATTTGCAAAACCCAACGGATCCATTACACAATACAGCTAATTCATGACTAGGGCTGGGCTCAAAGATGAAAAGAAAGGTGGCGTTGGGGGCCTGGGGATTTGGATGGAGACTGAGGATAGAAGCCAGGGGAGGGTTGACCTGAAACCTAAACTTTTTGGGCAGGTGCCTGGAAGTCACTGGGGTGAGACGTGCTCCAGGAGATTCTCTTTTAGTAGCAGTGAAATGAAAGCATGGTTGTTTCCAGGGTGTTCAGAGTCAAGCATTCCACAGAATGATGCCAGCCAGTTGCCCAGGCAATGCATCAAAAGATAGTTGCACTGCAAATACACTCAGTGACCATCCCCTCTATGTAATAAAGTGGCCACTGAATGTACATTCATGGTCTTCTGCTTCTGTAGCCCATCCACTTCAAAGTTCAATGTGTTCTGCGAAAGTTGACTTCATGACTTCTAATAATAATATTTCATGAGACATATTTATTCTGGAAAGCAAATTAGCAATTACCTATCAGAATATATAATAGAGTACAATGCAGCAACCAAATGGCCATAAATGCTTTTTGCCAAGTCCCTTGAATGGCCAAGTGCAAACTTTGGGAACGACAGAGAACGAGACTCGACATAGTGATTGCTTATAAATATGTGTGTGTGTGTTTCTGGCTAAGATTTCTTTAAAATACTGGCATTAGTGGAAACTTTCTCCCAAAGGTCAAAATTCAATTTTTTTTTTTGTCTTAACAATTCAAATTTTATATCACTTCAGTGATTTATCCCTTTAAACAGTTGTCAGTTTTCTTGCTGGCAGTCATAATCACAGTTCAGCAGAAGTACTTGCTTCTGTCCTGTGTCTTAAGAAGTCAGGAAAGAACTGTGGTTGAGGATGACTGAGTTTTTTTTTAATCAAGTAGTCTATTTTTCTCTAGTGTTACTGGAGAAGCTACCTCAGTGATCAAGGCAGGATTTGTGTGTAATGTGCAGAGAATTGACATTAGCTTTTCCTTGAGGTGGTGGAAGCTATTTCTAGTCTATCCATTTGACTTTTAGTTTTTGCATATGTGAAGTTCCCAGTGGCACCCAGTGACAACCTTGTGCATGACTCTTCAAAACTGTGAAGATCTTAGATATACCCCAAAGGCAGGTTTTTTTTTTCTTCATTGGCAGGGCATGTTAGAGGACATTTGACCTTACAAACTTGCTGTAGGGCAGACATTGCAGAAGCAAGTCTGAAGCTTCAGGTTTTGTTTTCCTTATCCATTCCATACATTTTCTCACTTCCCCTCCCCATCCCCTAAATTCTGACTGCAAGGCCTGCCAGAAAATAAGATTATCTTCATGCATATTGCCAAAGGGGGGATAAAATGTCAGCACTGCTTTCTAAATGCAATACAACATGTTCCAATTTTACTACCTAATTTCTAGTACATTATTGTTATTTATCAGAGACTGAAATTTTTGGTGCAATTTAGTGATTTTATATATTGCACAGAAATAGTCTGTTGAATTGAAGCAACTCACAAGGTGCTGGAGGAACCCCAGCAGTCTGCTTCCCTCCATAGATGCTGCCTAACCTGCCGAATTCCTCCAGAATATTGTGTGTTGCACCACATTCCAGCATCTGAAGTTTCTTTCGTCTGTCTTTAATTGGAGTCTTTCCCGTATGATCAGTTGTCATCAATATGTCATTTTCCTATTTTCAGATGACCCCGTTGCTGACTTTAGCAAACACTAAAATAATAAACATAAGAGATCCTGCAGATGCTGGAAATCCAGATCAACACACAAAATGCTGGTGGAACTCAGCAGGTCAGGCGGTAGCTATGGAAATAAGCAGTCAGCTCTTCAGTCTGAGACCCTTCATCAGGACACTTAAATACGAAAATAACTTGGGCACTCATGATGACATCAGGTGTTAGTAGCTCTATCTCAGCATATTCGCAATGTAAATATGTTCTTTTACCTAAACCAGCCATCATTTTCTTGGTTGCATCCAAAACAGCCATCGTGAAGCAGTTTTGATAGAAGACAATGGGATTTTCAGCTTACTTTTGCTGTCAAGTGCATGTTTTCATAAGAATCTGACACACCTGAAGCAGTACATAGCCACACAATTAAAGAATGAATAGAACAAAGAGAGGGATAGTTAAAAAGGCAACGGTTAACTTGAACAGATAAATATTACTTTGAAAAAGGAAAATAAGATTGAAGGGGACTGTCTATTTTGGTCTGGTGCAAGAAAGGAAATCAGACTGAGAATCTTGATGTCAGATAATAAAGGATCTAGGATAATGGTAGATATTTCATCTTCAAAGGAACATAAAATGAAGGCTGCTGTTGGAACAAAGCAACTCCTGCAATGTGTAGATCCTACAATTGGAAAGCCAGATCAAAAGTTGTTCAAAGAGCATTTTCTTCTTAAAATTCTCACTTCACTTAACGTTTTCCTGTCACTGATTGGCATGTAGGAATATCCTTCGCTTTAAGAGATTGGCTCAGAGGCTACGACAATGTCAAAGTGAGGTGATCCATCAAAAATAAGTATTTCTAATATCTTACAAATATCCTTGCTCTTGTTTGGTCCTCCTGCTACACAATGTATTATTTCTGGTGATAATGAAGCATTTTTGGTTGTGCCTATATTCATGATCAGATATTTATTAAATGGAACAATACAAGTTAGCTTGTCAAATATATTCAAATATATTCTTCAGCAAGGTCAATTTCCTGTACATTCTAATAGCAATGGCAAGTTTAAACTATTCTTAGCCAATGAGGAGAAAATACATGTTACACAGCTTATTCACCCTTATTTGCTTGCTTCTCAAAAAGTATCTAGTCTAAGTTCAAGAAGTATCTATCTTTCTTGCACTCTCAACTACTGAGTTTCTTTGTTTCAATTTCATTCTGAAGCTTCATGCAAATCAACATCAAAACCATTGTGTCAAATTGTATATCATCACGCAAGGACAGTTTCACCAACTGAGAGTCCCTGATCAGCTGAACACTCCATTAGACAACCCATTTTTATCCAGAACTGGCATGCCTACAACATTTGAAAGTCCAATTAGTCTTTATTTTTCTTTTAAGCACTGATGTTTTCATCCAGGAAAGCTGTATGCCGTAATTCAGAAACAATTCAGTGATCCATGCACACTCATCAATCAGTAATAGCTCCTGAATGCTAAATTACCCTATGACTCCAACAAAACATTATCTTCCTCATAAATTAATGGCAGGTTATTCTATAAACTACCTCTCAACAGCAAGTAGTATTTCCAAGGATCTTATGGACAGGAGAAGGATGATACTTTCTCTTAAGGAAAGTAAAAGATAATTGGATAGGGCTGAAGATAAATCATTTAATTTTAGCATTATGAAATAATCAGCTGTGACTTTAGTGCAGCTCAATAGTTATGAATGCTGATTCAGGTGACAGGCAATCCCAGGGGCAACTTTAAGTCACCTGCATTGAGCAAATATTAAATTAGGGTCAATTTAAGCTATTGCTTCTTCAGAATCTATCAAAATATGCAATTAAAAGTCCATGCACCATTTAAGTGGCTATTGAAGAGCAGAAGTATGTGTTTCTTAATGTCCTTTTGAAATCAGAAGAGCATATACCTTTTTCATTATATCTAAAAATTGAGAGCAGAGACCAAACACCAATACAAGTAGTTACCCGTAGTTTTTATTATTTAGGAAGTTTTACACTCATTTCAAGAAGCAGGCTAGTTAAATTGTTAAAAGCTAATTTTTGTTTGCTTTGTTATCATCCAAAAAGGAGATTTATTCAGGAGCGAGATATTTCTCCACACTTTTTGCTATGCTTCCTTCATTTGTTTTTGTTACTTGCATGATTTGAAGCAAGAAGCAGTTAGTTACTTGGAGTTACTCAGAGGTTTAAGGCATGGGGTTTGATCTTGGAGTGGTAGACAGTTTCCAGCCAGGAGAGGGCATCATGTTCCAGCTTGAGGTGGTCAAGTTAGATATCAGCCCTAGTTGTTCATTTACCACGCTGAGTTAAAGCTCGTGTACTATTAGTTCAAACAACAAATGTGTTTTTGTTCCAAGGAGAACAGTGCACATTGAAACAATCTTGAATCAGAGAAGAAAAAGTAAATTTAAAGTATCAAGGTTATGCACAGAGGAGGAAACAATAGTTAGAAGTCATTTGGATTCAGGAGGTGACCACGAAGTTTTGTGTCAAGCAGAAATTGCACGGGGAGATGGTGAAGCTGAAGTGTCTGGAGAACTATCCTTAAATGATGAGAGATAGCTGAAGTCTTGAGGATAAGTCTCAATGAAATTGGAGATGTCAATGAGCTAAGTGTATAAACAGAAAGGATGATGCCAAGGTTCATCTGGAGGGGAAAAGTTTTTACGGAGTTGAGAAGATTAGAATGAGGTGCAAATCAAGACGGGGATCATTCAATAGTAGGGCTAAAAATGGACAGGAGGTAAGTGGTTTATGGAAGGAAGTAGCTTAGAAAGGTAATTTGTGACAGGTATCTTAAAAGAGAGATTACTTGGAATGTGAAGGAGGCCCCATCTGGGTAAGATACAATTCTGCACCTGATAATAGTCCAATTTGTGCTTATCAGAGAGATCTGATCCAATGCACATTAGATCTAAAGTTTCTGTACAGGGGAGATGAATTGTCAGGTTGCTGAAATGTGCGTTGGTGAACTAATTTGCATTTGATTATTTTACCTCGCCATTAATAGCTTCCTCAAACTCTTATGCCAACAATCTAATGAATGCGCTATTCAAACAACAAGATCTTTGTAATACAGCAAGAAGACAAAAAAAAATTTTTCAGTCACATTCATGGGTTGTGTTAACTCCAAAAATATTTCATTGTCCCAAACGTTATTGCTGCTTTTGTTATTTGAACTAAATATATAGCATAATAGCATAAAGCTTTAAGCATTAATTTGCTCCTAACTTGAGATGCAGACATATATTTAAACCCAAATTTATATGGTGGGCGGGTGGGGTGGATTGCAGAGTAAGAGTGGAAGAAGGGAATGCTAATTTAGCATATCCTGAGCTAGCGTGGATGCTATAGATAATAACATTCAGTGATAGGCAAGGCATTAGTTTGGAGGAAACAGAAGCCATGTTGTTCCCCAGAATAGATGTCTGGAAAAATATTAGGTAGCTCCTTACATTATCACGTCATTTTTGGATAACTGGAGCTTTGCAGAGCCATTGAGAAAACATGCTGGCAGATACTATTTTAACTTGCCAGTAAATAAAATTCCTGAATTAGAAAAATGAACCATATATAATCTTGCAGCACATTTTAAATGCTGGAGGAACTCAGCAGGTCAAGCAGCATCTGTAGAGGGGAATATCCAGTTGATGTTTTGGGCCAAGGAGTCCTGATGAAGGGTTTTGGCCCGAAACGTTAACTGTTTATCCCCCCCGTAGATGCTGCCTAAACTGCTGATTCCCTCCAGCATCTTGACTCTGTTGCTCAAGATTTCTAGCATCCGCAAGAGATCTTACGAATATAATTTTGCATTTGAGTTTGAATCCCATCAGCTACTATTAACAGATATATTGAAGGTACTGGTGTCAAAGTTCATTACATCAGTCTTTTCTGTCCGATGATTTGTAATGAAGTATGCACCAAACATTAACTGGCTGTGGATGCTACATCTACGTAGTTGTTGAAAAGGCATGGTTTGTCAGTCTTGAAATGGCTCATCATTGTCTGATACTTAATTCCATTCCACAGCAATCACAGTGGTGGCTGCTTTTGAATACAACAGGCCAGTGCGGTTTTTCAAGTGGTCTCTTTTGTGAAGGAATTAAGTCTACTGAAGTCAAGCATTTGGTTGGTGTTTTATTCCTTCTCATTGTTGTGTTTGCATTGTAGGGATTCCTGCTGTTTAAAATTCTGTCATTTTCTTTTTATTCAGATGTTGTCAATATCAGCAAAGTTTGAGGTTCTCACAGTAATTGTGCCAATTCGACCAGCAATGCTAAATATACGCCAAGGCTGATTTATGTTGCAACTCTCAGCGTGTATTTCTTTTAATGTTTTACAGTGGTGTGCATGGTATGGATTTCTTCTGACTCAGACTAAAGCTGTGTGTTCAGACTGCTGTCCACAGAACAGCCAGTGTGGTTAGACTTTGAATCAGTCGGCTCATCTCCTGGCAATTCCTTGGAGGAATTGGTATAATTCCTTCCTCTCACTTGACCACATGTTATCTTAATATTTCAAATCTTTGCCTTTCAAAACTTTCCTGAGTCACGGGAGGTAGAAATTGGCACTGAATTTCCTTTCCTGCATTCAGTTGGAATAAGTCATATTCAGTGGGACTAGGTGAGAGTAAGCGTTCAGCACGAACTAGAAGGGCCGAGATGGCCTGTTTCCGTGCTGTAATTGTTATATGGTTATAAGTCAGGTTCATTTTACCAGTATAAAGCCAGTTGTTGTGTACACGTAAAATGTTAACTCCAGCTCAAATGAGTGTCCTGGCTGATCATGTTCTCAGATTATTTTGGTTCACTTGATTTTCCCACTTCAGTGATGGTGTTTACATACAGTACTGTGCAAAAGTCTTAGGCACATATATATGTATATAGGAGGGTGATTGATAAGTTTGTGGCCTAAGGTAGAAGGAGTCAATTTTAGAAAACCTAGCACATTTATTTTTCAACATAATCCCCTCCTACATGTACACACTTAGTCCAGCAGTCATGGAGCATACGGATCCCTTCACAGCAGGGGTGACTGATAAGTTCATGGCCTAAGGTAGAAGGAGATGAGTTATACAGTTCTTGTTACATGCACGTACAGTCCAACTCTTTGAGTGAAAATGCAGGAAGTTTGAAGTTAATAACTCATCTTCTTCTACGTTAGGCCACAAACTTATCAATCACCCCCACTGTGGATCACTTCTGGAGGTCCAAGATGCCAACTTCTACAAAGAAGGGATCCGTATGCTCCACGACCGCTGGACTAAGTGTGTACATGTAGGAGGGGACTATGTTGAAAAATAAATGTGCTAGGGTTTCTAAAATTGACTCCTTCTACCTTAGGCCACGAACTTATCAATCACCCCTCATAGCAAGGGTAACCAATACTTTTGCATAGTGTAGTAGTAATTTTACCAAGTGAACTGTACTGCTGCCACACAAAAAAACAAATTTCATAACATGTGAGAGCTGATAAACCCGATTTGGATATGGGTCTCTGTTGTGGACTGAGAGTGGAAAGGAGGAAGGGAGAGGGGAATTATGGTTTGGAATAGAAGGGTGAGGGGAGGGAGCAAGAAACACCAGAGAGACCTTCTTTACTGATCAATAAACCTGTTGTTTGGAATCAAATGATCTTGCTTGGTGTCTCAGGGTTGGGTGTGTCTGTGCCGCACCTCTCCCTGCCCCAGCACTCCTTCGCTGCCACCAGTCCCCCCCCCCCCCCCCCGCCCCCACGGTGCTCCACCTTTGCCATCTGCAAAAAAAAATTCAAAAGTTCATTTATTATCAAAGTATACAACTCTGAAATTCTTCTTCTCCAGATAGCCATGAAACCAAGAAAGAAAACAGCAGCATGATCATCAGCCTCTAAACCCACCTACCCCCATACAAAAAAAACAAACACAAGCAGAACTGGCTCATCAACCTCAGATCCCTCTACCCACACAAAAAAAAAACCGAAGTGGAACAAGCACCTTGAACCCCCAAACCCCCCTCCCCTGCACAAAAAAAATGAGAAAGATCGGGTGAAAAAACACACAATATATATAAAAAAACTATCAGACTGATAAAAGACTATAGTCTAAGTCCATATCCGCAGGCAGCTGGTGCTCACCTTCCACATTCGCCTCAATGTTGCAATGCTAAATATACCCAAGGCTGATTTATATTGCTTGTTTTAATTGGTGCACATTGCAAGCTTCAATTGGCAAAATGGAGTCAAACATCAGCTGGAGCCCCATCCCGCAGTCTTCACACCATGAGGTTCCAGCACTGCGTTTGTCTCCCGGAATCCTCTCGGAGACTACAGAGCACTGAAGCACCCAAATGATACCCAAACTTCCACATTCACCTCCCTCGTTATTTTAATCAGCACACATTGGAAGTTCGGTGAAATGGAGTCAAGCATCAGCTCGCTTGCAGCCCACTTGGCATGAGGTTTGCGCACACTCCCTCTGCCTCCCAGAATCCTCTTGGAAACTGCAGAGCGCTGGAGCACCCAAACGATCTCCCAACAGCAAACCATAGGCTCCAACTGGATCACATCCAAGATGAAAAACAAACGTAAGAAGCATAAAAGAAGTGAAATATATAGTTTCACGATCTATCCAGAAGATGTTGACCGAAGGAGCGTTGTACACAGTCGCCATCTTGACAGAAGCAACATCCTTTGCTCCCACCAGATTTACAAACTCACTGTGTGCTCCAGTTGACAAATACAGTGCTGTGCAAAGGTCTACCTATATATATGTGCCTAAGACTTTTGCCCAGAATTGTATCTCCACAGGCAATGAATTTGGTAAGACTAATTTTTCACAGTGGTGGCATAATGCTTAGATTATGTAGTGGCAATAAGTATTCGAGAATGAGCATGGGGACTTTAAATTCCTGGTATCCTACATACTTTTCTCTAACAAAACTCAAAAGTTTGCACAACTGATGGACAACAAGATTATTTTGCATGTTTCAGTTAGCTTGCAGATTGAGTAGGTGGTTAGGAAAGCAAATGCAATGTTAGCATTCATTTTGAGAGGACTGGAAAATAAGGGCAAGGATGTAAAGCTGAGTCTTTATAAGGCATTGGTCAGACCGCACTTGGAGTACTGTGAGCAGCTTTGAGCCCGTTTTCTAAGAGAAGATGTGCTGACATTGGGGAGGGTACAGAGGAGGTTCATGAAAATGAAAGGATTAACATAAGAGGAGCATTTGATTGCTCTGGGCCTGTACTCACTGGCGTTTAGAAGAATGAGAGTAGATCTCATTGAAACCTATCGAATATTGAAAGGTGTGGATAAAGTGGATGTGGGGAGGATGAGTCTAGGAGGAGAGGGCACAGCCTCGGAATAGAGATAAGGAGGGATTTCTTTAATAAAAAGGTAATGAATCTGTGGAATTCAATGCCATAGACAGTTGTGGAGACCAAGTCATTGGGTATATTTAAAACAGAGGTTGTTAGGTTCTTGATTAGTAAGGGCTTCAAAAGTTACAGGGAGAAGGCAGGAGAATGGGATTGAGAGGGTTAATAAATCAGCCATGATGGAAAGGTGGAGCAGACTCAATGGGTTGGATGGCCTATTTCTGCTCCTATGTCTTACAGTCTAAGTCACAGCAAATTTGAAAGAATAAGTCAACATTTATCACTAACAGCTAGTCCAAGTGTTACCAGTGCCATGCCTTCTGACTACAGGGAGGAAGTCCAAAGCAAAAGCACCAAGCTTTCATACTATGTCCAAATAACATTTTTTAAATCCACTTCTGCTGTTATTGGAACTGGTTTCTTGAAAAGAGGACCACCTTCTATACCCTGACCTCCTTCCAACAGTTTCTGCAAGAAGATCAAGTTAGGTCAAGTCACTTTTTATTGTCATTGTGACCATAACTGCTGGTACAGTACACAGTAAAAACGAGACAACATTTTTCAGGACCATGGTGCTACATGAAACAGTGCAAAAACTAGACTGAACTACGTAAAAACAACACAGGAAAAAAAACTACACTAGACTACAGACCTATGCAGGACTGCATAAAGTGCACAAAACAGTGCAGGCATTACAATAAATAATAAACAAGACAATAGGCACAGTAGAGGGCAGTAAGTTGGTGTCAGTCCAGGCTCTGGGTATTGAGGAGTCTGATGGCTTGGGGGAAGAAACTGTTACATTGTCTGCTCGTGAGAGTCCAAATGCTTCAGTGCCTTTTTCCAGATGGCAGGAGGGAGAAGAGTTTGTATGAGGGGTGCGTGGGGTCCTTCATAATGCTGTTTGCTTTGCGGATGCAGCGTGTAGTGTAAATGTCTGTAATGGCGGGAAGAGAGACCCCAATGATCTTCTCAGCTGAACTCACTATCCGCTGCAGAGTCTTGCAATCCGAGATGGTGCAATTTCCGAACTAGGCAGTGATGCAGCTGCTCAGGATGCTCTCAATACAACTCCTGTAGAATGTGATGAGGATGGGGAGTGGGAGGTGAACTTTCCTCAGCCTTCACAGAAAGTAGAGACACTCCTGGGCTTTCTTTGCTATGGAACTGGTGTTGAGAGACCAGGTGAGATTCTCCGCCAGGTGAACACCAAGTAATTTGGTTCCCTTAACGATCTCTACCGAGGAGCCGTCAATGTTCAGTAGGGAGTGGTCCCTCTGTGCCCTCCTGAAGTCAACAACCATCTCTTTTGTTTTGTTCACATTCAGAGACAGGTTGTTGGCTCTGCACCTCCTCTCTGTAAGCTGACTCATTGTTCTTGCTAATAAGACCCACCACGGTCGTGTCGTCGGTAAACTTGATGATGTGGTTCGAGCTGTGTGTTGCAGCACAGTCGTGGGTCAGCAGAGTGAACAGCAGTGGACTGAGCACATAGCCCTGGGGGGCCCCTGGTCATTCACAGGAGGGGTGGACTTCCTCGCCGTCACGTCATTTTCTGCCTCAAAACGGGCATAGAAGTTATTCAGCGCATCTGGGAGGGAGGCATCACCCGCACATTCAGGTGATGTTGTCTTGTAGTTGGTGATGTCCTGAATGCTCTTCCACATACACCATGTGTCGCCGCTGTCCTGGAAGTGGCTGTGGATTCGCTGGGCGTGTGCATGCTTTGCCTCTCTGATGACCCAGGACAGCTTGGCCTTTGTTGTTGTTAAGGCTGCCTTGTCGCCTGCTCTGAAGGCAGAGTCACGGGTCCTCAGCAGCCACGCACCTCCGCTGTCTTCCATGGCTTCTGGTTAGCGCGTGTAGTGATGGTCTTGGACACAGTGACATCATCAATACACTTGCTGATGTAGCTAGTCACTGATGCCATGTACTCCTCTAAGTTGGTAAGATCATAAAGTACCAGGGCAGTTATCAATCAGCTCTTTCTGAATTACTGTTTCCGGTAATAAGTAAACATAAACACAGGAAATCCTGCAGTTGCTGGAAATCCACAGCAACAGACACAAAATGCTGGAGGAACTCAACAAGTCAGGCAGCATCTGTGGAAGTGAATAAAGAGATAATGTTTTGGGCCGAGGCACTTCTTTAGGACTGGAAAGGAAGGGGGAAGATACGAGAATAAAAAGCTGGGGGAAGAAGAAGGAGGATAGCTAGAAGGTGATAGATGAAGCCAGATGGGTAGGAAAGATAAAGGGCTAGAGAGGAAAGAATCTGCAAAGAGTCAGAGGACAGCAGATATCACAGAGGGGGAGCAGTGAAAGGGCCTCACTGAACTTCCTTCAAAGAGAAAATTTAAATTTCTTCAGGGGAGGCATCCCTTGAAGAGTCTTCACAGTGGAGCAGCAGCAAATCATTGTTTGGAGAACTGATTTGCTAAATTCCTCTTGTGTAATGTTCTCTCTAAGGTGTGCACGTACACAAATCTTCTGCTACTAACGCACAAAGGAATTTAAACTGCGCACAAAAGGTTGTCACCCTCTACCTCATTGATGTATTAAGAATATTTCACAATCATACACAAATACTTTTCCTTTTCTGATTTCTGATGCAGACGGTGTTGACAACATGGAGTTTGTGATGATTTGTCTGCAGATTTTAGAACAGCCCATTTATACTGTTGTTATTGAAGAAATTATTCTGTGTACACACGTTGTTGTCACTGGGCAAAAAGTTGCACAGCGCAAGATTTTTGCGCACACTGGTCATTACAAGTTAGAGGGAGCAGTGCTCTTGTGTTGATAACTTGGGTGGGAAGTTCAGTGATGAAATTCTGTCAAGCTTAAGTGGGTTGAAAATCTCATTAAGACAATGTGAAATGAAGTGCTCAGAACATTGAGACACAAGCAGCAGATGAGGCAATTAATTAAGACTCAGTCTACCTGGAATGGGGTGTGAAAAAGTCAATGAATATTTTTGAAAATTAGAATAGGCTCCAGATATTTTATCAATACACATTCAGAAATTATCACAGTAAGAGATTAACTAGTAAATCATAATTGATGGGTAGTTCAGATGACTTAAGCTTCTTTTACACATGTGCTTCATGTGTAATTGGTTATGAAAGGTATTGTTTATCCTGCAGACACTTTAAGGTGTGATATACCAAAATTCTTTCTTTCAGTCTTTTTTTATGACTTTGTCTTTCCTGAGCCTAATCCTGTTGGTTGGAATACAGATCCTGTTCAGCAAAGTACATAGGTTATGAAAGTGTATACATCAGTCAGCACGAAATCAGGATATATTCATTTCTTCAGCCATGTTTTTCCCATTGGTTTCAAAAGCAACAACATGGACCTTTTGGCACCCTGCTGCAAAAACATTTATGGAATCACATCTCTTGCTTATGACTTTCAGTTAATAGTGAAGCATCTGAGGCATTTATGGATAGATCAGGAGAGGCCAGGTAGAAAACCACCACCCCACCCTGTTATGTGCATATGTTTAGGTAATACTGGGGCTTAGGTGTATAGTGGATGTTGGGGAGAAGTAATGAAGGAATTTGAAAAAGTTTTCTGAATGAGGAGAGTAGTAATTTGTTAAGCAATATGGTTGTTTCCTGTGATTTATTTGCATTATATTCCACATTTGATACCATGACTGTTTAATTATGAGATGTAAATGGATATAGGGCTTGTGCAGAACAATGATCTATAGTTATGCAGCCATGTAAATGACATATTTGATTTCTGGAATGTAACTGCACAATTGTGGTTTGAGCATTCAACCCATTACTATTCTTGAAGCCATACTGGAGCCCAGCATCAGTAAACTACACTTTATTATGTTCTTTGCAGTACATTCTCAAATTCAATAATGCATACCTGACATACTTGGCATTCGTCGCCCAGGGGCAGATAACAATAAATGTGTACTTGTCTGCTTTTTTTTATTTAGCTTGTTCTAGATTGTTGCAAGGATTGGCTGTCTCTACTCTGTAAAGGTGTGGAGTTGAATGCACTTCAAACCATCTATATGTAGGACGCGGGAAAAGGAGCAGGTTATTCAGCCTTTCAAGTTTATGTAATTATTCATTTAGATTGTGGTTTGCATTCGCACCTGTAATTTGCATTTATTCTAGGTCCTTTGTAAACCTGATTGAACAAAAGACTACCTTCATTTTAAATTTAATTGAAGTGTATCCATTAGTATTTTAGGGAATGGAATTCAACACTTTCAATGCCATTTTGGAAGGAAAAGGATATATCCCAATGTTTCTCTAATCATGTAATCTTAAAATAGGCTGCAAGTTCTGGATTTTTTTCCCATCTACCAAATACCTTCTTAATATTAAATACTTGATTAAGACCCAGTTGAAATACAGATCCATGTTGTCATAGGTGAAATCTTAAAGATCTTGTAAAGTTTGATGAACAGGCTTTAACTCTCTTTGTGGCCAATATAGCTTTCCTAATACATGATTCCTTACACCAGGCATTTAGACACAATCTGTCCCAGGTTTTGTACAACTAAAACTTCACATCTGCACTTTTGTACTCTAACCCCCTTGATGGGAAGGGAATATTCCTTTCAGTTTATTGATTACATTTTAAACCTGGTGACTGGCTTAGTGACTTAGTTATATGGATGAATAAATCGATTTGAATCAGGTGTAATATCACTAACATATTTTGTGGAATTTGTTGTTTTGCGGCAGCAGTACATTGCAATATATAATAATAAAAACTATAAATTACAATAAGTACAGTATATAAAGAACATAAAATTTAATCAGTAGTGCAAAAAGGAGGGAAGAATACTGAAGTAGTGTTCGTGGGTTCATTGTCCATTCAGAAATCTGACGGCAAACGTTGAGTGTGTGCCTTCAGGCTCCTGTACCTCCTTGACGATAGCAATGAGCAGAGGGCATCTCCTGGGTGAAGAGGGTTCTCAATGATGGATGCCACCTTTTTGCCCCAATGGAGCTGGCTGATTTTTCAACTTCCTGCAGTTTTTTTACAATCATGTGCAGTGGCTCTCCATACCAGATGGTGAAGCAACCAGTTACAATGCTCTCCATGGTGCATCTTTAGAAATTTGCCAGTGCCTTTGGTGATATACCAAGTGTTCTCAAATTCCAAATGATATAAAGCCGCTGCCATGCCACCTTTGTAATTGCATCAAAATATTGGGCCCAGGATAGATCCTTAGAGATGTTGACACCTAAGAACTTGAAGCTGCTCATCCTTTCCACGGCTGATCCCTCGATGAAGACTGGCATGTGTTCTCTCAACTTCCCCTTCCTGAAGTTCATAATCAATTCCTTGTTCTTACTGATGTTGAATGCAAGGTTGTTGCTGCAATACCACTTAACCAGCTGACCTTTCTCACTTCTGTATGCCTCCTTGTCACTGTCTGAAATTCTGCCAACTATAGTTGTGTCGTCGGTAAGCTTATAGATAGCATTCGAGCTGTCCCTTGCCACGCAAAATGGGTGTAGAGAGAATAGAGCAGTGGGCGAAGCACACCTCCTTGAGGTGTGCCAGCGTTGATTATCAGCGAAGAGGAGATGTTATTTCCGTTCTCCACAGACTTTGTTCTCCTGGTGATGAAGTCAAGGATCCAAGGCACAGCTATGCTTATGATCTTGAATGCAGCTCTTTTCTGGATGTCATATAAGTGCCATATGGATGACATCTGTTTTTCATTTAAGTCTATTCAGTGTCTTAGTGGCCATCTCCAAATTTCACCTAAATTTATCAGAGATGCCCTTCTCTTAAGTCCAAGCTTTGTTGGGCTCATAATTGTGCTAGCATTTGGTTTCTCTATCCTTGATAATTAATTGCCATGACCATCCTGTAATCTAATGAGGTCTAGAAGATCTTGACTTGTGAACCTTCAGCTTTTGTCCCTTTTGTGCACTCTCACTGAGTGCATGGGTTTCCTCTGAGCGCTCTGGTATCCTCACATTTTCCAAAGACCTAGGGTTAGGATTAGTAAATTGTGGGCATGCTACGTTGGTACTAGAAGCATGACCATACATGCGGGTTGTCCTGAGCACAAACCTTGTTGATTTGATTTGACGCAGACCACACACTTCACTGTATGTTTGGATATATATATATATATATATATATATATATATATATGACAAATAAAGTTAATCTTTAAATCATCTTTAATAAATAAAGAAAAAAAATTGAAATTGCATTTAAATAACACATTTAATGTCTTCAGAAGTTTCTAGTTTGTTTACAGCTAATGAAGTACTTTTTTGAAGTGTAGACATTGCCTTAAAGTATGAAATGCATGGACTTGTTTAAGAAATATCAAGATGGCTTATGATCTCTTGCAGCAAATATTTTTAAAGTGAAACCTTTGGACTAACAAGAACTCATAGGATTGGCGGGGGAGGTGGTTCAAGATGTTGGTGAGAGTAGAGGGAAGGGAGAGAGGAGTAATCCATCTTAATTGTGGATTCAGAGGCAAGGAAATTTTTGAAGTAAGTAGACATAAAGCAGTTTCAGAGAAGTTCTTTTTTTGTATTTATGTTGATTTCTGTTTATACACAAGGTCATAAGACTTTTGGACATCAGATAATTTAATTTGTGCTGTATGTAACAGATAACATTAGAAAAATATTTGTTTCACTGGAACTGCAGCTTTGTTATTTTCCTATGGAAGAAAAAGAATGAAGCAATTGAAAATAAATCTTTTTACAAATATGTAAGTACAAGAGGACTTTGGTGTAATCCTGGAATACTATTTTTTTCCTTGAAGCAGTGAAAGCTGAGTGGGGGACCAGATAATGGTTAACAGAATTCTGAGATCCATAGATTTAATAGTAAGAAATTTTACTCAATGGCACAGGTGTCTAGGATCAGAGGGCAAAAAGGTTCAAAGGTTGTTTTTATTATCAAAGTATGTATGCAGAATACAACTCTGAGATTCATTTTTTCCCGATAGCCATGGATCAGAAAAACCATGGAGTCATTGAAAGAAAATACATCAACACCCCTACACAAAGCAGAAAAAGAAATAGAAACTCACAAACAGCAGCTAGAACATCAAACCCCAATTCTCCAACACCCTCCTGTTGTGATGGAAATAACTGGTTCTTTGAGTCTCAACAGTAGAGGCCTGGACACACACAGTTTTAATAGTAAGGAATTTATTATTAAAGGGTAAGTCGGGTCAACACAAGCAACTACAATACACAGGAAGTGGTGTGGGGACAGGGTACGGTTACACAAACAAAGAACAAGGGAAAAGCACTACAACAGCTATCCCCCTTGACCTTGGATAGCTGCGGCTCCCTTACCAGGACCAACGATAGACCTTCTCAAGCATAAATCAATGCACTTACCTCCAATGAGGTGGTCTGTAAGAGAGACCAATCCAGAGACAAGTCTCACCTTTTATAGCATGGGGCTGGGCGAGGTAATCCAGTTAAGGTGACCAATAATTTAGGTGTGCATTGATTAGTTGGAAGGGACCAAATGTTGATTGGCATGTGGTGTGTCCTCCGACCAGCCAGGTGGCAGTGCACCAAATGTTGATTGGCATGCGGTGTGTCCTCCGACCAGCCAGGTGGCAGTGCATCTGTCACGTGGCCGGTATCTCTGGATACACCTCCCTCACAAAAAAAACTAACGTATCATCCACAGCAAAATAAACAACAACAACAATAACATCAAATCCCAATCCCCAACATGCCAATTGGCAACAAGAAAGAAAATACAGAAAACTGAAGGAGACCAATATGAACTCAAGTCAACACCAATAATCCCATAAATCTTCAAATTTTGATAACATCCTCCCTCAGCATCGAGGAGAGTGACTGCTGGAACACAGGCCTTCTGTAGAGAGTGAGAACTCGACACAGCAGTGTGGCCTTCTCTAGATAGAGAGTGAGTGCCAAACGCAGTGGCAGAGGTTTAATGTGAAGAGTAAGAAGTTTAGACGAGATCTGAGGAAGACTTTGTTTCACCCAGTGAGTGGTTGCAATCTGGAATGCACTGCCAGAGGAGGTGGTGCAGGCGGGTACCAACACGATGTTTATTATTAAGTGTCAAGGCATTGTAGGCTTTGACAGAATGCTGGTAAATTGGACAAATATAGAGAGTACACGGTGATAAGTATGAAAATAGTGAGGCAAAGGGCTGTATGACTCTGACTCAAAAGAAACACACCATGCATCATTTTTTAATCTTATTTGTTGCAAATTTGGTACTGGAGTTAAGATTGGAATTGCCATGGTGACCTTTGGGAGGTCACAAACACAAGAAAATCTGCAGATGTTGGAAATCCAAAGCAACACACAGTCCTGATGAAGGGTCTTGGCCCAAAATGTCTTTTCCATAAATGCTCCCTGGCCTGCTGAATTCCTCCAGCATTTTTTGTGTGTTGCTCTGGGAGGTAACACTTTATCTCCAGCAATAGTTCTATAACTGGAGTTATAAGTAAGAATTTGGGAGAAATATCTTTACTTAAAGAGGGGTTAGATTGTGGAATTTACTAATACGGAAATAATATTTGCTTATGGTATTATATGAAGTCAGGCGGCAAGAGTCTCATATTAAGTTTAATTACCAACAAGTCCTCTAAATTCTGTGTAACTACTTTTGCTGTGACACCTCCCAAAGTGCAGATGATTGAACCGTCCATCCCTTTTATCATTAGTTAGAAGAGGCTGATTATCCCAGTAGCTTTGAACAATTAATTGAAAATGCGTAAGTAGCAGTTAACGGAATTCATTGCTTGTGATTGCGTGTGTATCTGCAGGGTGTGGGTCAGGGGGTGGGAATGTTCAGGTGCCATGTCGCTCTATAGTACATCTGCAATGACTGGTTTGTTAAGCTTCTCACTTGGGGGCAGTACGCCACTGACAGCTGCTGCCTTGTGAAAACAATGAGTGGCATGTTTATATTGATAAATTATTTACTGACTTTTGTTAGGGTGAAGAACTCTTCCCCCCCCCCCCACCCCCAGCACTATCTGTGTTTGATTGTGCATTGAATATACCCCCACAGGCAGCTACGTAGTGCACTAAAACTGACCACCAAGCCGAACACATAATCATCAAAGGGTAAATACTTCGTTGTATTGTAGCTTAATTTTTTTAAATACCCCGTCTTTCTCCAGATTAACACTCCTAAATATGATATTTTTGAGGGATTAGAGTATTGGTCATTGTACTATGAAACTATTTAAATTACAAATGTGACCACATTTCAGTAATAATTCATTGGTTGTCAACCACTTCAGGACATTCCAAGCTCATAGAAGGTGTAAATGTTAAATCTTTTATTTATAAGATCACCTGTTGCTATAAGGAAACTGTCACAAAACCATGTTCATTTATATTGCTGCTAAAATAAAGGGTTTCTATTGTTTTAGTAAGAAAATACATGGTAAAAATGGAAGGAAGGTAAAAAGCTACAATAAGTTTGGTCATATTTAGAAGGCTAAAATAATGTTTCTTCTACTAACAAACAACCACTGTTGTCGGCCTGTTCTTTCTGAGCACTGGGATCCTGAGGGAAGCTGAGACGAATTTGCTTTGCAAAAATATCAGAAATGAAAAGGGGCAAGCTGCTGAGACCAGTGAAACCTAATTTAAACTGCAGAGAGAAATGGGGAGAATGCACTAACATTATAACATGAACATTGGGCCAGCTTTTATCTGATGCAGAAGCTACAAGCATCCGGGACCACAGAGATCACAAGCAATGGAAGATCCTTGAACAATGCACTGAAGGAGCTCTGTTCTGAAACTGAAATGTTGGACCGCTAGTAAAGTTACACCCACAGCTTTTAACAGCTGTCAGTGCTTTGGTGGTTTTTAAATGTTTCTTAATGACAAATATTTAAAAGCATATTTCATCTATAAGTTTTAAAATTTGAATGTAAAAATGAATGAAAACCATAAATTACTAATTTACAAATTGCTAAAAGCAATAAATTATGCCAGGATATCTTTGAAAAACGGTGTTTGCATTCCACTTCCCTGTAGCCTTTCAATCTAGGCCTCATATGGAGCCAGTGATCATTAATGGAGAATGTGTGGAGCAGGTTAAGACCTACAAGTATCTGGGAGTACAGTTAGATGAGAAGCTAGACTGGACTGCCAACTCTGTGCAGGAAGGCACAGAGTCGACTGTACTTCCTTAGAAGGTTGGCGTCATTCAATGTCTGTAGTGAGATGCTGAAGATGTTCTATAGGTCAGTTGTGGAGAGCGCCCTCTTCTTTGTGGTGGCGTGTTGGGGAGGAAGCATTAAGAAGAGGGACGCCTCACGTCTTAATAAGCTGGTAAGGAAGGCGGGCTCTGTCGTGGGCAAAGTACTGGAGAGTTTAACATCGGTAGCTGAGCGAAGGGCGCTGAGTAGGCTACGGTCAATTATGGAAAACTCTGAACATCCTCTACATAGCACCATCCAGAGACAGAGAAGCAGTTTCAGCGACAGGTTACTATCGATGCAATGCTCCTCAGACAGGATGAAGAGGTCAATACTCCCCAATGCCATTAGGCTTTACAATTCAACTTAAGAACTTTTAAAAAGCTATTAGTAATGCTTTTTGAGATAGTGATTTAGATGCATATCATATTTTTTACTGAGTTAAGTATTGTATGTAATTAGTTTTGCTACAACAAGTGTATGGGACATTGGAAAAAAAGTTGAATTTCCCCATGGGGATGAATAAAGTATCTATCTATCTATCTATCTATCTATCTATCTATCTACCATTGAAATCAGTTCCAACCTCTTGCATTGATCTGAGTGACTACTGCCCCAGAATAATGCTGAACTCTGTTTTAGGACCACGTCCAATGAATGTGTAGTAAGTTCTGAACTTCCTGGGCACATATACAAGCTAGGGGTAGGCCAGTCAATTTCAGAAAGACTTCCAGTGTAAAGCAAAGTAGAAACTGAATTTAAAAAATGAAAGCTCATTGAAACTCAAAATATTTCTGTCATGAAAGTTAAGAAAGTGGAGGAATAGCATGTAAAGGCAAGCTAGCAAAACATCATTCTTTGACATGGGTTCATTCCAGGCTGAAACTTTTTTCACTTTACCAGGGGTGAGGGTATTTAGGCTAAGTTATATCACGAATCTCTAACCTTATTCACAATTGCTACAATATAGTGATTACAGTGGTTTTACACTGACATATGGTGCCCAGTAATAAGAGTATCTAGTGACTGGATAAGTTGTGATAAGGTGGAGAATGTTTTATGAAGTGCTGCCTTTGATCCTGAAATATTCTCTGTGAGCAATAGTTGAGCAAATTGGAAAGAAAGTCTGTTTCTGCACTTTGGAAATGCCTTTTTGAGAACTGGCATGCCACGCCTCTGATGCAGTGGAGGCTTTCATATTTCAAAAAATAGCCATTCTGTCTCTGAGACTTTATTGGCTCCCGTGGATAACATGGAGTCAGATTGGTAGAACAAAAACTTAAACTTGATCAGTAGTACTGAATTTGCATAGGTGATCTAATCCGAAGCTCCATGGAATCTCAAGTCCATCAGTTTTATTGAATCTGTTAGCATTGATGTTTTGAAGCTGCTTCTTTGACCATAGCGGGAAAGGTTCAGTGAAATCCTCTCAATGTCTTCAATGTGTTACCTTCAACAAAGAAAATGTTGTTTCTAACTGGGCTTGTGTGCTTACTGTTCTTTACCATGTCAGGGACAAACTGGGATTGGTAAATATTACACAAATAAGACTGCAACAGAGGATTGTAATAGTTGACCTCTGGGTCAGTGCAAGACCTCAAAAATGAGCATGCTTTTATGCACTGTATCTTTCACTTAGCAACCGTCAAAATGCAAAAGCAAAGCAATGAGGCTATATTGGTAAAAGAAACATCCTGTTTTCCCACACACAGAGAACAATCTGTCACTGGAGAGGAAGATTGAAAAATTAATCATCCCAGTCATTCATGCTCATCTTTAGTAATCCAGCTGTAGAAAAACACTAGCCTCAGCTGAAGAATCAAAAGATAGCCTGAAGATTAGTGAGCTAAATGTAAGGGGAACCATACCATAGTTGATCTGCATGTTAACATAATTAAGCTGAAATAAAATTGCATTGATCTTCAAGTGCTACTCTCAACATTGAAAATGTGTGCTTCAAGATAAAAAGTGCATACAGAATGAAATTGGTGAATGTTCAGTTGGAGGATTTGACAAAAGCACACAAAATGCTGGAGGTACTCAGTATCTATGGAGGGAAATGAACAGTCGATGTTTTGGGCCGAGACCCTAACCATATATTCTGGGTTTTGATGAAGAGTCTCAGCCTAAAACATTAACTATTCATTTACTTCCATAGATGCTGTCTGACCTGCTAAGTTCCTCCAGCTTTTTGTGTGTTGCTCCAGAATTCCAGCATCTGCAGTCTGTCTTGTTTTCACAAAAGCACAAGTGCTTTTTAATCAAATGGAAGGGTGGTCATTAAGAAGTGGAATGAGATGGCCCTTAGAGACTTTCCTGTTAAATACCCACACAAGACCTAATGGATAGCCTGAGAATAGATGGAGAGTAGTCACCTCAGGGATAAACCAGATCTTACCATCCACCAATGTGTTGATAGGCAATTACAAAGATTAGCAAAGGTGGTTACATAAAGGTTGTCAAAACTGAAATTGCGGATTTCAGTGGGCTCAATGAGTTGATATATTTTTGAAAGATCTTGAAATGGGAGGTGAAAATCTAGGCAAGGTGAAACGTAGACAGAGAGCTGGAGGTTAATCTTTTGATCTTAAGATAGAGTTGGAAGAAATACGTAATTACTCTAAATATAATGTGTTGCAAAACCTTAGCAAGGTAATTTAAATGTTTTGAACTTAGTTGTTGCATCTGTTCCTGGAAACTAGTCCTCATACTGACCATTTTAAAATTGCCTTATGTTCTTAACACCAATTATAATTAAGTTTATTATATTTTATGTGTCATCAGTGTTTAATCTCCCTTATCAAAAATGGTGCATATTGTGCATTCTTAAAGCTTGCCAACAAATTATAAAATTTTAGCTTGTGATATGCACTCAGTGGCCACTTTATTAGGTACATCTGTACACCTGTTCATTAACGCAAATATTTAATCAGCTAATCGTGTGCCAGCAACTCAATGCATAAAAACATGCAGACATGGTCAAGAGGTTCAGTTGTTGTTCAGAACAAGCATCAGAATGGGAAAGAAATGTGATCTTAGTGACTTTGACTGTGGAATGATTGCTGGTGCCAAATGGGGTGGTTTGAGAATCTCAGAAACTGTGATCTCTTGGAGTTTTCATGCTCAACAATCTCTAGCGTTTTCAGAGAATGGTGCAAAAAAAAAACATCCAGTGAGCGGCAGTTCTGTGGATGAAAATGCCTTGTTAAGGAGAGAGGTCAGAAGAAAATGGCCAGGCTGGTTCAAGCTGGCTGGAAGGTGACATAAACCATTATTACAGCAGTGATGTACAGAATAGCATCTCTGAACGCACAACACATCAAATGGATGGGCTATAGAAACGGAAGAATACGAGCATATGCTCAGTGGCCACTTTATTAGTTATCTCTTGTATCTAATAAAGTGGCCACAGTGTATTTTGTGAAATCAGTCTGGCTCATTATGAAATACAGTTGTCTTGTTGCTCATAGTAGAAGGATCTTGGAGTGACACAATTTGAGCAATGCAACTCCTCCATGTACATTAGTTGTTTCTTTGTCTTGAGATTGCTAACTACATGGACATTTTTTTTTGGTTGTTTTCCATGTCTTTCATGAAAATTCTGAGTTCACAGGTATTTGGAGAGCACTGCTCATATCTCAACTTCACTTGGGGATAGTGTGGGGATTATCTTAATCTAAGGTTCTATCATCAAACTATATTGAATCTTTGTATTATGGGTTTCATGAATATGTAATATATTATGAGGTTCATAAATAATTCCAGTACTCTGTGCTGTCTTTATTCCAATGACATTATAGGTATTCCTTGGCAAAAAGAGATAATAATTTTCCTGTATCTGCAGTATTTTTGAATTTTTGTTCAGAATCTGAATCAGGACTATTATCACTGACATATGTATGAAATTAACCACACAAAAACAAGATGAATGATTCCTGTCGAAAACGCATGGGCAGATATGGAACTAAGCTAAAGCAAGAGCTCTGCATCCTGTTGACCATCATGAGGCTTGAACTGTTCTGGAGGAGGTTGTTGATACATCCTTAGCTGAAAAAAAATGCGAGTGCTCCTCTATTGCATTTCAGTGGCTTTGATCGGCTAAAGCTCCAGCCTGCCACTGTCTGGGTTGCTAGAAGTAGAACAGGAGGCGCTCCATGGCCTGTTCCCCCAATCTGCTGAACTCTAAGTTCAACTGGTCAAAGGACCTTTCACTTGAACCTTCTGTCCACACTATTGCCACCATTCTTGATGACAGTAACCATCTGGCTTCAACTAACCACTACCAACAATCAGCAATGTGTAACAGCTGACAGAGTTAGAACTGGAGTGCTATACCAGGAAATGTCAACAGAAAGTCCTATGTTTCAACGGTTCAGTTATGATTTGAATAACAGTTAATTTTAACAATTGACTTTGGTGATCGCTGATGTCTTGGATGCTTGACCATCTCTACTCATACTCCTGAGAGTTGAACTTTTACTGGTTAGGTGGAAGAAAGCTGTGATTTTATTTTATATTTTATTGAAGGTAGTTCACATGGCCATGATGTACTATCTCAAGCAAATCTGGGCTTTGAGGTTGCAGTCTGAGGTAATGTGGTCCAGGTTACAATGTGGCACTAGCTGATGAAGTTTGGAGATGTGGCTATGGGGTGCTACATGCATTGTCCTTGGATGGTTAACATGTAGAGTGTGCATTATAAAGTAGGAGTAAAATGAGAAAGAGAAATCCCTGATGCACAAATTTTATGGCAAAGTCTCCTTCAATTATATGCATTACTACCTCTCTATAATACTCAGCTTGCTTCCTTGAAGTGGGAACTGTTTTTGCATTATTTGCTGATGTGTGCAATTAGGGAGAATTGTTGGTTTTCAGAGCTATTTTATAAATGTACTTATCATGGTAGAATATATTGTGGGTAATATGTGAGCTGTTGGAAAGTAGGTAGTCCATTGTACATAAGCAGGGAGAAGACAAGTTGTAGTGAAAAGTGATGCTGTGATTTAGGATTAATTTAATGAATTAGTAAGACACTCGCATGAGTATCCCCTGAGAAAATAATAGATTGTTTATGAGAAGAGTTTTTGGAAAGTGTTGAGATACAATTCTTATCTTTTTAAATTGGCACCAACAATTTTAAATAATTTAAGCACTAAAATTATTTCTCTATAAAAGGTGCATCAGCCTCTCTATGTTATCTGACAGAAAATACTGATAATTGCGCTCCAATTATTGTATGCTGTAGTTGTGACCTGTGCAATGGGTTTTATTGTTGCACATGTTTCAAAACAAATTAGATATCTGATTATACTTTTATTTCATGAATAGTTATCTGACTTTTACTAAAATGATTGCAGCCAGCAAAACTGACTTTATCAAAAATCAAAAACATGATTTTACTTGTCCTTGATTATGGATAAATTCTCATATTAAATGGGGCCTCATTGATGTTAAATGTCATAAGTAAGGGATTATTCTGACGTTATTTTAAATACAGATTCTCTTACACAAAATAGAGTAGATCCAGTCCTTTTTTTCACTTTTGTTCCTTGCCAAACACACCTTTCAACAGCACACATTTAAGATGAGGAATTCTGGGTGATCAGACTGGTCGCAGGCAACAGTAATGCTTGGCTGGCCATCATAGGTGACTGCTTCTGTGATAATTCCTTCCCCCCACAGAGTAATGCTGACCTCCTCTTGGTGCCACCCTGTGCAGCACAGATAAGGTCAGGAACTCAGCAGGAGAGGTGATTCAGCTTGCACCACTTTCCTTTCTGCTCTGTACAGTGCCAATCTGATGTTTACTTGGGCAACAACTTTCACATTACTCTGTTTTAATGGGAGGAAAAAGAATCTAGATTAAACCAATCTATCCTGCGCGAGCTTGCCATTTATTTGCAGCTGTATTTTTATTTTGATTAACCTTTTTGCTAATGTACTATGTTTCATCACTCTCAAACTGTTTTTGCAGACAATGTCAAAGTCCATAGGTGTAGTGACTTGCAACTTCATGTTGAGACTTCATTCAAACTTAGCCACTGTGTATGAAGCAGACAGCAGATGATTAATAACACAGGTCATAATTATGCTTTACGTAAAATTCTCCTTCAAGGCATGGTTAGGCTCACAGTCCTGTTTTAATAACAAATGGCATCTCTAGATTAATGTGATTGTGGTGCTGCAGTCAGTGATTTGTACCTGAGATTTAAGCACAACTATTTAAATAACAAAGTTACAAAATTTCTGAAGAGAATTTTGCACGAATATTATTTTGAGCTTGTGCATTAAGATTTCAACCTAAAGTTTTTAAGCTGGAATCTCCCCTCTGAAAATTCACTATTTACATTTGTTTCGAATGAAATTACTTTGAACCTGAAAAGAACAGCTTTTTGTTATATTTCCTCCCGCCATTTAAAATGTTAACTTTAACAACTTGCTGCACGGACATGCTGATGTGTGGCATAAATTTGTATCTGTTCGCCTCATTTAGTCAACTGCCAATTTTGACTGAAGTGCATAGTGGAGCAGTTGCTTCCTAGCCCCCAGGTCAATAAGGAGAATGGAGTGGGATTTTTTTCTGTACAAGTCTGTGCAATTGGTGTTGAAGTGTCAATGTGATGGGCTGTCATTCCTGCGAGGGAGGGAGTATAAAGAGCAAGACTTGATCAACAAGCCCCTGGCCCCAAGCAGAGCTGACAGGGATCTGGGGTAATAGGTTACCTGCCTACTTACTCACCCTAGAAATAATATTTCCACACCCTTTTGAGGAAGGGGGGGGGGAATGGAAGATTTATACAAGGCCTGACATATTGCTGAGTGCATTAATTATCATGGGCACCCTAAATGATGTCTGAAAAATTATATTTGAAAAGTACTTTTTTTTATATTCTGTACAGGTTCGTCATTTGGGAGGCATTCCACTCATCCTGGACAACTGCAGCATTGATGATAATAACCCTTGTATCCTTTTTTCCAAAGTATCTACTATGTTGGTTTTCTGTAAAAAGGCCTTTTGCATCACCTGATAACACTTAACCAAGATAAATGGTTGTGAAATATAATGCCAGCAACTTTATATACTGCATGTCTACACAATATTAAGAAGTGTTGTTTCTTGGTATTGATGGATCAGCATTTTAGTGAAATTGGTGATTGCCAAAGATGTGGATGCCTGCATTTTCTGTCCTCTTGGGAGCATTTGGTGTTTGTGATCCGGGTTTAGGATGCAAAGTTAAATGGAGTAGCGTATGCCAAAGTTTCCAAAGCAAGTCTGCTTTATTCCTAGAAAAAGGTTTTTACCAGTGTATTTTGTCTTTGATTTGACTAACTTAGAGATCTTGGAGCTCCACTTTGGAGGAAATCTTTTGCCTTGATCTTTAATTCTCCTGAGTGTCATCATTTAAAAACTGCTTGATTTCAGAAATATTCTTTCTACTATTCTTGCCAAAGTGAATAATGTTATAAGTCTTCATATTATACTAACATTATGCCCACCTATTCAATCTATCAAAAGCTTTTGCTCACTTTCTACATTTGAGTAAATTTGGATATATTGCATCCCAGACCTTTAAATTGCTGCTCCAGTACTGATCCCTGGGCCAGCCAATTAGTAATGTTGTTTTGAAACCTACTTTCAAGACCTTCAATGAACCACATACCTGATTTTGCCAATGTTATTGCTCCTGCATAGACCAAAGTTATTGTATCCTTTTCCACTTTGCAGCCTTGTGGAGATATCTTTATTCTGACACCAGATAGACAAGCCAGTTACAAGAGAAAATCTGCAGATGCTGGAAGGAAGTCCGAGCAACGTGCTGGAGGAACTCAGCAGGCCAGGCAGCATCAATGGAAAAGAGTACAGTCGACGTTTCGGACTGAGACCCTTCAGCCGGACAAGCCAGTTACTTGTCTTCCAACCACAAACAAGAGAAAATCTGCAGATGCTGGAAATCCAGCCTGCTGAGTTCCTCCAGCATTTTGTGTGTGTTGCCAGTTATGTGTTTTAATTTGTTCATTGGGTTTGTTTTTCAACTCATTGATTTAACCTGTTTACCCTCCTCAAAGTTCCATTTTTACTGGATCTTTGAATTTCTCCACTAAATCCTAAGAATAAAATTTAAAAAAGAAGAAAATTCTGCAAATACTCAGCAAGCCTTATTACTGACAAAAGAATAAGGATGTCAGCCTTGCTTTGGTCTCTACAGGTACTATTTGCTCTGTGGTTTTACTTCAGCATTTTCAGTATTAGTATTTCAGGTTTCCTGCATTTGCTGTATTGCACTTTTGGGTTCTACTTTTCAAGCATCTTGTGCATCTTTACCTTAAATATGTTTTCATGTGAAGTTGAAAGACCATGAAAGAGCATCACCAAGAGAAAAGGAATGGAATGGTGAAAATCTTCCTTTTATTTGTACATGACTTATTACTGATACCCTCCTTCCCCCCGCCCCCACCCCCCCAAACCTTCTTTACCAGTTCCTTCACCTAATGGATCTCACACTAAAGTTCACGTAAATCAGTTTGTCTGAAGAAAGGGAGTGAACTGATCTCAAAGCTCTTCTTCGGCCATTTGATTATCTGTGAGCTTGTCAATTCACTGCAGTTATCTCCATTGTGTGAAGTGCCTAAGAGTGCCTCAGGGATAAAGTTAGGGGTTAAGGAGAAAGAATTGTTGTGAATCAAAGTTTAATTAAAGGCCAGGACATTGCTGGCCAAGAGGTATAATTTAGTTTAAAGAAAATAAAGAGCTAAATAGAGATGTCTGAAAACAAGTATTAAAGGTTTCATTTTATTTTGAGGTTTAGCAAAGAAAATACTTGGGCAATGAAAGGAATAGAGTTTTTTAATGTAGTGATTATTGAAATATGTAATGATTCTTTGTTGTCCTCTTTAATTGGGTGGACAACATTTAAATGGTTTGCAGGGGGTGAGAAAATGGTACAATATTGAGGTTTATTTTGTTAATGTCCTCTGTTCTGAGGTTTGATTGTGTTGTTAAATTGGAAGAGGTATGGTTCGACTATATCTCGCCTGTGATACCTAGGTAACTGTTTGCAGGCAGCTGTATTGCTTTTGGTTTGAGATAGGGGCAATCCAATTAGTCACAGAGTATTTCAAGATCAGAGGAACTGAAAACAAAGGATAAATTGCATATAGACCAAACTAAATTGATACTGAGAATATTAAATGATGATAAATTGCTTTATGATTCAAATTTTTTTCAGTGTAGCCACTGATTAAAAATGTTTTGCCACTTACCTTCATTAAGTAATGACAAAAGTTGAATAAATACTCTGAATGTTTCCATGGTCAGCATCAACTCAGTCTGTTGAAGTAAAATTTGAGCACATCTTAACATATAGTATAATATTTGACTAGATTATTCTTGGATCAAAGAGAAAAAACAATCAGGATCTAGGATCTGCTGCCCTTGATCACTGCCATACTGTTCTGTGGACCTTACCTGGACATACTGCTAAATGGTAAGAGGATAAGAATTAAAATCTGGTACAAGTTCCCAGATGGTAGCAGCTGGAATAGATTGTGGTTGGGTTGACTCGGGTCCCCAATGATACTTCAGGCCCTTTTCTCACACCTGTCTTTGTAAATGTTCTGAATCATGGGAAGTTCACAACTACAGATGCGCTGGGCTGTCTGCACTACTCTGCAGAATCCTGTGATTAAGGGAGATACAGTTCCCATACCAGGCAGTGATGCATCCAGTCAGGATGCTCTCAATTGTACCCCTGGAGAAAGTTCTTAGGACCTGGGGGCCCATACCAAACTTCCTCAACAGTCTAAGGTGAAAGAGGTGGTGATGTGCCTTTTTCGACACACAGCCGGTGTGTACAGAACACGTGAGGTCCTCAGTGATGTGGATGCCAAGGAACTTAAAACTGTTTACCCTCTCAACCCCAGATCTATTGATGTCAATAGGGGTTAGTCCATCTCCATTCCTCCTGTAATCCAAATTTAATTAGCAGATTAGAGCTGTGGGTGGCGACACAGTCATGGGTGTACCAAGAGTAAAGGAGGGGACTTGGTACACAGCCCGGAGGGGCTCCTGTATTGAGAGTCAGAGGGGTGGAAGTGAGGGAGCCCACTCTTACCACCTGCCAGCAATCTGACAGGAAGTCCAGGATCCAGCTGCACAAGGCAGGGTCAAGGCTGAGGTCTCTGAGCTTTCTGTCGAGTCTGATGGAATTATGGTCTTGAATGCTGAACTGTAGCAGGCATGTTACGTTGGTCTTTTTTGGTACAGGGACAATGGTGGTTAATTTGAAGCAGGGTACTCTACACTGGGAGAGAGAAAGATTAAAAATGTCTGTAAACACACCTGCTGGTTGTGCTGTGCACATCCTAAGTACCCACACTGGGATGCCCGCAGCCTTGCGACTGTCTACTTGTTAGAATCAATCAAAATCTCTCTCCCTCTCTCCTCTACCCCTCCCCCTCTACCCCTCCCCTCTCTCCCCTCTCTCCCTCCCCCCTCTCCCTCCCCCCTCTCCCTCCCCCCTCTCCCTCCCCCCTCTCCCTCCCCCCTCTCCCTCCCCCTCTCCCTCCCCCCTCTCTCCCTCCCCTCTCTCCCTCCCCTCTCTCCCTCCCCCTCTCCTCTCTCTCTCTCTCACACACACACACACACACACACCTCTTAATGCATAGATCAAACTCTTGTTGGAGTTTTAAAACAGTAGCACTAACTCACACACAAATCTGTCACCCACCTGTTTGTCACGATCTATCAACAATACAAATTCTGATTATTTTTTCCAGTTGTTCCCTTACAGCTCCAGCAGTAATGCAGGTTTGATCCTGACTTCATTGTTGTGTGTGTAGACCCTGCACGTTTTCCTTGTAACTGTGTAGAGTCACCTCAGGATTCCTAGTTCCCTCCCACATCTAAAAAAAATATCCACTAGGTTGTCAGTGGTAATGCTGGTCATGTCTCATTCAATTTTCTCTTATCAAAAGCATGCAGAATTATTTAACATTTTCTTGAACCTGATGTATTAGTCATTATCAAAACCGGAAATTCATGCTTCAATTTTTGCATATGCCATTTTTGCCTCGTATCTTTTTGCCTCATCTTAACAAATTACCTATATTTATTTTATACTTGGCATTTGGGTCCCATGCTGACTTAAATCAGGTTTATGATCTCAACAACCATGTGATCTGTTGCCATAAGGGATTGGAGAGAAGTACTGAATTAGTAGAATAATTTCCACAGGGTATTCAAAAATGAAGTTCCATCATCAGAATCCTGCATAATTCTCAGCACCAGAAGATGGGGAGGTTGCAAGGCACATGATTCCCAGTGCAGAAACCAAGGATCAAGATTTGAATCATTCACAGCAGAGATCTGATCCTGGCAATGCCTAGCACAGAAGTACCAGGGTTGGAGAACAGAATCTGGATAATTCTTAGCACAAAACATTGGAGGTGGTGATCTATGTAACTACCAGTTTATAAATTCCATGCATCAGGTTCTTGAAAATTTCCAGTCCAAAAACACAGAGAATAAGACTGAGATAAATTCCTGTGCCTGGTTTCAGAGCTGCTTAAATCCCTGAAGCACTGGATTAGGGACTGAAACTATCCCTGACTTTATTTTCAAATCTAATGCAATGTTTGCAGTAATAATGTTAGCTATTCATATTTCCCGTAAGCATCTGCATTGCTCTTAAAATCTTGATCATGTATCAACTGGTTTGTTAAAAGATTTATATTTCATTCCTGTTTATGCCATAGTTCATGACATTAATGTTGTAGTTAAACTTATGACATTAATGTTGTTAATTGGCAAGGAGTTGTTGAGTGACCAACAACTCTCATGAGCTTAACATAGAAAAAGTGTTTTAAAAGATCATTCAGTAGTACAGTTTAAAAAAAGATAAGGTGGCAACACATTACACCTTCCTGGTTCATTCTCCTTACTTACTACTCTGAGAAATCCTGTGACTGCTGCATCATTCCTGCTCTGAAATGTTATGTTCTACTGAAACTAAATGTCATATTTGTTTTTCAAGATTGGCAGTGTGTATAGGATAAGATTTGCATGTATATTTAATTCTGCAGAAAATATTTACGCATTTAAAACTATGTTTTAAGTGCCATTAAGGATAGCATTTTGCTATTTTTAAGTCCCCCCCCCCCAAATGTTTACTTAGGAGTCTATTGAATACATTTTGGAATGTATTTAAGACCATAACATCTGAAAAATTAAATTGTATTAGATTATTTACATTTTTGGATTTATATTTACTTAACCTAAAAGGTTAGACTGACCTTCCCAAATGGCTTAACATTTTGTTACTTCTTCCCAAATTTATGCAATGTTTATTATTTTTCAATTTAAAAATAGGCTTTAGGAGTCTGTATAGATTGTGATTTCTCCAACTTACTGAAAATAGGAAGATTTAGTAATGTGGCTGAGGGTCTAGGTGTACCAAGTTAAAGCAAATTTTGCCTGTATTCCACATCTATCGGAAGAAATGTTCATATGTGCTGTATACACACTGCAACTTACATTTGTATAAGGTTTGAAAGTTAATTTTAAACTACTTTAATATATAATTTTACTTGTGCTAGTCAGTGTCCATTGCATTCTTTTAATGTGTTTATAAATAATAAGGGTTGGCTGGAAGAAAAACTGCCGATTGTGATGGCAATATTCCAGATTGCCAAAAATCCTGCTGCTTCAGGAAAACCTCAGCTAAACATTGTCAGTGGCAGGAACTAGAGCTAGCCAACCAGTTAGCAATCTGAAGGATGTGCTCAAGAGATGTTTCTGCCCAAATACCAGAACTGATTTCTTGAGGAACTGACCGAGGTTGCCTTTACAGAGTGTGAAGTGCCTTCTAAAAGGTAATGGACTGGAACTGAATAGGCTTGTACTGTAATAACAGTGCTCCTGAATAGAAATCTTTACACAACAAAGCATCAGTGTGATTTACACTTCTAAAAAGATGAACCGTAAAGTCAGACTTTAACAGCTTTCTGTGGTGTGCTGCTGTTTACAGCCAGGAAACAAAGACTTGGTGCTGAAAAGGAGCCAAAGTTCACTACTGAGTTGATTCTAATTAGGTTGATGCAGATTAGCAACTGACTGACTGTGACCTGAATTGAAATCTGAGGTTAGAAATGCAGCTGAAGAAAATATTTATTATTAGCTGATATTGAGCAATTTATAGGGGTATGTGGTACAGGAAATCTGACAATTTGGATTTGCTGCTTGTGAATTCAAGTGTTAGTTAGGTAGTAGTAGACACCTTAATTTCTGTCAGGATTGGTTTTATAAAATCTATTGAGGTGGATGTGAAGATTGTCAATTTTCAGTAGGTTGATCATGAGAGTGGCTGAATGGGTGCAGCTTGCACAGAGACCAAATGATGTGAATTTGGTGATGGTGGAACTTTGGTGCAGAGTAGAAAGTTGGTGTTACTTGTCCAATACTTGTAGAAGCTCATGTTCACTTTGGGCTAAAATTAATTAAGCTCTGTGTAGTATAAATCATGGGAAGCAGGGATGTTTCATTGAAAGCATATGGAAGTTTGGAGGGTAATTAAAAGTAGTTTATGTAACTTTTACAAGATGAACTGATTACTTAAAAATGAATAGGCTTTCAAGTAATTAGAAACCTCAACCAACTGAATATACAAATCAAGTTTAGATTAGGAAACAGGACAAGTAAGTCTACAATCAATATTTGTATATAAGCTAATTTATTTATGTTTATTATGCTTTTTATTATTGTGTTCTTTATCTTATTGTGTTTTTTTGTGCTGGACTAATACTTAATTCATTCTCCTTTACACTTGTATACTGGAAATGACATTAAACAATCTTGAATCGTAAAACTGTGGTAGGCACAGCTTGGGGAAGTCAGTGCAGACAGAGAATTCTCCAGTCATACCTGAGTAGAAATATAACAAATGTCCATTAAGTAGGTAGAGCACATATCCAAAGCTAGCAAACTCTAGTGATGCAAACATGACATCAAATGATTAACAATGTAAGTCAGAAATTACCCATTATAAGTCTTCCAGGAACAAGATGGAAAAGGGTGAAGACAGGAAAATCAAAACAATTCTGCACTGCAACTGTTAGAATAGAGAAAGATATTTTTATAAGCCGCAAACTTTTAGCGATTGTAGAACAGCTTGAAGCATATTAACATTGTATTCTTCAAGTCCTGAATCAGCCATAGTCATTTATTGTGAATGGTTTTATTAAAACAGAACCCCTTCTTTTGCTATTTGTAAATGGTCAGTGCAGAGTAATTTCAGTTTTCTGTATTGTACTTATCATTGTTTTGGCCTTGTTGTAATAAGGAATTTTTAACATAATATTTATATTCAGTTAAATATTATACCAGATGTTAAAGCAAGAGATTTTATGCAAAAGTCACTTAGCCCATAAAACTAACCTGACTAGTTGAGTTCCATTTTAGAATGAACCATGTCCATTCCTGTTAACCACACAAAATGATTCCTGAATCATTTCTTTCTAAAGCCACTTGTAAACTTTAAGCAGGATAATGGGAGAAATTATTTTCTCAAACATTCATCTATGAAAAGTGCAACTAAACTTGCTGAATCTGGACTTGGTTTCCTTTGTGCATTTTTATTTTGTTGTTCATTTTTCAGCATCTAGCCATGAAATGCAGGCTACTGATTAATGCCCATTCATAACTGACTGACATTGAGCTGAGTGGCTAGCTAGGGTACTCACAGAAATAGTGCCTGCAGTGATTTTGAGAATGCCTCGTTGGTTTGGTCTAATTGCTACCTTTCCTATTTCATTGATTTCAAAGTTGCACACAATCTCCAGTGCCTTCCTAGTACAATGATTATTGTATCTTCATTACTTTGAAACACTTGTTGGGATCACTAAAAATAGTGTATTGTTCAATTATCCATGGGCATAGTTTATTTTGTGCAACTCAAAAACTGAATTAAATGTTTTCCCCTCTTATATATGATATTCCTGCTCCTGATTTCTATGTTATCATTCTTGTCTTCACTGTCTCAAAATGAATTCTCATATCTCCACTGGAAAAGCTGGCTGACGGAGGTTAATACTTTCATGCCAGATCCTTAATTTTCTATCAACTAGTCTCAATTCTCTAAACGGTGGAAGTCTACTCAGGACTTGGACATAGCTCCTTTATCTGGGAGTGATAAGTAACACTAAACAGTACATGTATGTGAGAGTTCATACTAATCTTCCAAAAAATCATTGTGTTGCAATTCTGCGTTTTAATTTTATTGCAATTAAGACAAATAGCAATCTCCTTTACATTCTTATTTCACTGTTTAATTTTAATTTTGATTGAAGTAGGGTTCAGCGCCTCGCTGAACCCAGAATAATGAGACCAAACTTACATATTTGTTTTGGTCACTTAAAAGCATCCAATTTCTACAGTCTTACATCCACTACCATTGTAGTTTTCTTCATCAAGCACAATCTTTAATAAATGTAGTAGAGAAATATTTCTGAAATCACTTTGATCTGGAGCTCCCCAATATACCCCATAAAGTGCAGGACTCTGGTACAACATTACATAAACACAGAAGCCCCACAAGCCATCACTGCAGATTGCCGGCAATTTCTCCAACTGCATTGCAGCATTTGACTCATCAATGGAGCGCCAACTTCCTTCAGTTTCCCAGAAGTTTAGTCAAATTATTATAATCAATCTCTGGTGTTTTAAATTGTTGTTTATTTTTGTAAAAACTTTATTAGTTTAAATAGCTTTACGTGTTTGTGAATATCACAGAACTTTGCAATTATTCATCCTCTTTGAAGTGATAATCCAAGAGAGTAGTCCTGGACTGGGGTTTAGCAGTCTGTTAAAGCAGATGGCAGAGCCTTCTAGTTACAGTTAGACTGTCCTGTAATGCCAATTACTCAAAGCCAACTTCAGATACCTAATTACAACTAGAAAATCTGCTTGGGCAGATGCATGCCTTATTGATAGAGGGATGGTCGGACAAAATAGTTTGCCATTTCCAGGAAATTTTGGGCCCATGGTATATATCCAATTTCCAGGTTTTACAAAAAAGAAAAACCTTTAAGCCTTGTAAGATGCTTCAGGGTTTAATTATACTTGGGATGTTTGAGTTATCAGCAAGACCAGCATTTAATATCTGTTCCTAATTGATTTTGGGAAATTGATGACAGACTGTCCATATAATAAAGGAGCTTTCACTCTGCTGGGTGGAAGTTTGACTTGACTTGGCAGCAATGATGGAGTTGTATTTTCTCATAAGAGCAGTACGTAACTTAGAACTCACATGCAGTGGTGTTTCCATGCAACTGCAGACCTCATTTTTGCAGATGTTAGAATTTATAGGTTATGAAGTGCAGTCAAAGAAGCTTTGCCATATTGTTGCAAATGATGATACTGCATGGTATGCATTGCAGCTAGGATGTAAAGTGGTGAATCTTTTGCACTGCACTGATAATCCAATTTGTTCCACATTGTCATGTAATCCTCATTTTCCATTGTTGCATTTAGGGTCTGGAATTCCCTACTTAAAATTCTGTCCTCTGAGACCTAACACAATATTCATTTTAAGTAAATCTTTTTTAGAATATTTATCTTCCAGCAGTTCCTCAAATGGCTGTAAATGGAACCAAACAGATAGAGTTAAGAGACTGAAAAGAAAACATCTAGCAAGCTGAAGCTGCTGATGAATTCTGGGATACTACATAGAACAAGTCGGTTCAGATGCAAATTGTAAAATAAAAGATTTTGAATGCTTCCTTTGCCTCCTCAGCAAAACATAACAGTAAAATGTTGCCATGCTTCTCTTTGGTTTTCCCATTGAAACTGTCCAGGAAATCATTTTTTAAAAATTATTAAATGTTGATATAAAATGCAAAGTAACGATCAAGTTGTTTTCCTGGATGAGAAGTATTTGCCATGCACAAGCATGGAGTGAACATAGTCTTAATACACTTCTTCGCATCTCAGTCCTGAGTTCTACAGGCAGAAGGAAACTGTGACTTCTTAAAGTATTTTTGACATTTCAGCATTTGCTGCATTCTTATGAAGTAAGCTATTTTTATTTGTGAAACTCATCAAACTAACACTATTATTTTTAATTCTTATTTTATTGCAACGGGATTTTCAGATTGTTGTTGGCTCTATGGAGTAAAAATAGCATTCCTTTAGAGCTGTACTAGTTTCTGATAGGCCAGTAGAAAATACATTATGAGAAGTAATGGTAAATCAGTTGATACTTTGTAATGGATAGTCATGTCATTGAAGCATTCTTGCCATAATTTCCCCTTGATGGTACATGAAAATCAAACTCTAGTTTATTATCACTATCATATGTCATGAAATTTGTTTTTGCTGCAGTACAATGTAATGCATAAAATAGCTAGTGTTTGAGGCTTATGGATTGTTCAGAAATCTGATGGCAGAGAGGGGAAGAAGTTGTTCCTAAAACATTGAGTGTTTGTCTTCAGTCTCCTGTACCTCCTCCCTGATATTAGTACTGAGGAGAAGGCATGGCCTGGTTGATGGGGATTGTCAATAATGGATGCTACTTATTTGAAGCATCACCTTTTGAATGTTTCCTTGAAAGTGGCTAGTGCCTATGATGGAGCTGGTTGAGCTTAAAAGCCTCCGCAATGGCACCTCCATACCAGATGGTGATGCAACCAGATAGAATGTTCTCCACAGTAGATCTGTAGAAATATGTTAGAGTCTTTGATGACATACCAAATCTCCTCAAACTCCTAATGCAATATAACCACTGTTGTGCCTTCTTTGTAATTGCATCAATATGTTGAGCCCAGCATAGATCTTCAGAGATGTTGATACCCAGGAACTTGAAACTGTTCACCTTTTCCACTGCTGATCCCTCGATTTCCCCTTTCTGAAATCTACTCTCAATTCCTTGGTCTTATTGATGATGTGACACTAGTCAACCAGTTGATCTATCTCACTTCTGTACGCCTCTTCATCACTATCTGAGATTTTGCCATTAATAGTTGTATCAACAGAAAATTTATAAAAGGCATTTGAGAGTGCCTTGCCACACAGTCGTGTGTGTAGAGAGAATAGAGCAGCGGGCTAAGCACACACCTTTGAGATGCACCTATGTTGATTGTCAGCAAGGAGGAAGTTATTTCCAATCTTCAGTGACTGTGGTCTCCTGATGAAGAAGTAAAGATCCAGTTGCAGAGGGAGGCATAGAGGCCCAGGTTTAGAAGCTTGTAGATTAGCACTGAGGTAATTAATCTGTTGAACACTGAGCTGTAATCAATAAACAGCAGCCTGACATAGGTACTGCTGTTGTCCAGGTGGTCCAAGGGTGAGTGGAGAGCCAGTGAAATTGTATAGCCCGTAGACCTATTATGATGATAGGCAAATTGTATTAAACTTTCTTGTTTATTGCACACTCTTTCTGGAACACTAGTTTGTTTATGTGATATTGCTTGAGTTGGTGTTTCGGACAACCAATATTATAGGTGACATCATTGGGTTAGTCAACTAGATATACAGTTGTATTCATCGAAACCAAAACACAATAATGGACGTCATCTGGGTCTTGAATGAGGTAAATTTAATTCAGAAGAGCATTCTCCTTTCCGGATAATAATGGATAGCTAGGTTCAGGAGGAATTTTGGCATTTTATTTCCAACTTTTCAACCTAGTGTGAATGTTAATGCTTATACGTGACTACAAAGTTTTTCTGTTTTATTTATGTAACATGATTATTTCACTGTACTTTCCAGAGGATAAAAAAATGAACATCTACAGAAACCAAGGTAACAAAACAGGAATTTCATTTCATCAAATGCATATGTGAAAGGTTCATCAAAGATTTAGAAATAGCATCATACACAGTGGAACTATTTGCTTTCCAGATGAGAATTGTTAATATGTTTTGAACCAATCAAGATGGCAGTTGATAAGACAAACATCTCAATGAAAGTATACATTAAGATAGAATAACTTTGTCAGTAGGATATATCAATCATGATAATTAAAAATGTTACGTAAAAAGTTTTTGATCAAATGCCAGTAGCAAAGATTATGATCTTCAGTTGACTTCCCACATGTTGTGGAAATCTTCATGTTTGTTTTGACTTCCATTTTGTTGTCTGGAATACGTAGAATTGTGTTGATAGATGAACTGAATGTTACATTGATGCAAAGGTATTGATCATGAGAAACATTAGGAGAAAGCAACACACAACATGTGAAAATATCAAACTGCTGTTTGGCTGTTTCCATCAACACAATGGTGTTGTCTTTCTACCACCTTCCTCATTGATTCTTAATGTCTGTCACACTTTGAACAAATGAGTCTCCATAATTTTTTTTTTAATTTATGTTTCTGTTCATTTCTGCTCAAGGTACAAGTTCCATTCATGGCAGAATTATTGATTTCAAATAAAATTTGCTGATCAGGTTCAGGAGGAACTTAGGGACCTTTTTTTGTGTTGTTATTCTGCTGTGAATACTAATTCCTTTAGTTGACTGGTACATGTCTTTGAGTGTTTTAAGGACAGGAACCATCTCCATGCATTAGGTAATGCCTCCAGATTTGCTGGTGTTATCCATATCTGTGGAAAAGAAAATGATCTTGTGCTAATGAATTTCTCATTGGCCCAGAAGGATTTGTATGTTTTCTGCTTCCTAATACTAGTAATATTGATCTTATGCATTTGGTAAATCAAGTACTTTTAGATAGCAAGCAAGTATATTTTCTGTTGAATTCTTTCAAAACTTCAGCAACAATAGTATTATCTCTATTAATCCTACTTATGTAGAGTATGTCCTCCCCAATATCTTTCAGATACTTTCTGCTGTAACCTGTTTAAATCCCCAACTGGTGCAAATTGGCTCAAATCTCCATAAAAGCATTCCTCTGTTACCCTGTGAGAAGCTTGTTGCCTTAAGTATAATCTATATTCATGTGTTCTTAACAAGCACAAAAAATGTAATTTGATGGTGAGCTGTAAAGGCCAGCCTTGCTAAAATTTTAGCAAAGTGAAATTCAAATACTAAACTCGGATTGCTATGCCAAGCCTCATGTTAAAATAGACTTAAGTATTAGTCGTCAAAGACCTGTTTTACAACATTCCCCAAAAACATTGTATAAACCTTCTCACATAGTTGAAAGCATTTGTGAAGATAGCCTTAAGAAATGCTACCATTTTCTCTAATTGCCTTTCCTCTGGGGAATTCTTGCTTTTCCATAATGTGAAATCTCAGACTGAAAAAAAGTAGAACCTTTGAAGATTTTAAATTTTGAAAGTAATAGTACAAAGTGTGGTACAAGACATAGAATCTGCAGTACTGATTGTTTAAAAAAATTTACAGCAGTCATTTGTCATTAGATTTTCTGGTATATACAGTACGTTAAGTTGGATTGTTTGTGTTTTCCTATTTTTGCTTAATCCAGTTAAACTTCCTTTATATAAGGTGCTCACTGCAAGAGATTGCACTGTTTGTTTACATTTTTCTGAATTCATATTATTATTTTGTAAAGCCAAATCAAAATTTTGAATTCTTTAAAAATGAGTCTTGTAGCATTTAATTTTATTTGACTTGATTTTAGTCTAAGTTGTTGTAAGTATTAAACTTATCAAGACCAAGTACATATGGCTTTATTCATTAGGGAGTGTTGCACATAAAGAGTGTAGGATTTTAGTTAGTTATTAATCAGTATATAATATTTTTACTGTGGCTGGGGACAAAAAAAATCTCTCATTTTATATTTCATAAAAGAAATAAGCTGAACAATTTAAAAAGCATCCAATCTTAGTTAAGGTGAACTTAGCTAAGCTTTTTGGTGTTATCGTGGTGATTACAGAAGCTATGCCATTCGTGAGGACTTTGGAAAGGCAACGTGAAGAATCAGTTCTCCATCCCTAGAGCTATCCAAAATTTTTCATTTATAGAGTGTGCTTTTTTCCCATTTTTGTGCATACAAAAATAAATGTTTCCTGTTTAAGTATGAATATGATCGAAAATTTAACTTAGTAGCATAACGCTTAGAACATAGAGCAATAATGTCATAGTGACAGGCCCTTTGGCCCATGATGTGCCAAATTAATTAAACTAATGACAATTAATCCCTTTAGCCTGAAGGTGGTACATATCCCTCCATTCTTTACATGTACCTATCCAAAAGCCACTTAAACCTATGCATCATACGTTCCTCCACTCTGCCCCATCAGTGCATTCCAGCCCCTCACTACTCTTCATGTAAAAAAAACTTGCCCCCACATCCTTTGAACTTACCTCTTCTCGCATTAAATGCATGTCCTTAAGTATTAGACATTTTGGACCTGGGAAAAAGATCATGGCTGTCTAATCTAATCTTGTATTTTGTAAACTGCTATCGGGTCTCCTCTTTCCTTCTGGCACTCCAGAGAAAACAATCCTTGTTTGTTCCACTTCTCCTTTTAGCCCATGCCCTCTAATCCAGATAAACCTCTTCTGCACTCTCTCCAAAGCCTCCACATCCTTCTTATAATGGGGTGACTGGAAATGAATGTAGTTTTCTAGATGCCGCTTAACCAGAGTTTTACAAAACTGCAACGTAGCTGTACTCTTCATCTTAATGTCTTAATTAATAAAGACAAGCATACTATATCACCCTGTCGACTTCTGCAGCCTCTTTCAGGAAGCTCTGCACTTGGACCCCAAGATCCCTCGGTAGAATGCTGCTAAGGACCTGCCATTAACTATGTGCTGTCCCTTTACATTAGATCTCCTGAGACACAAAACTGCACACTTATCCAGATTAAACTCTGTCTGTCTTTTCTCTGCTCATATCCAAAACTGATCAATATCCCACTGTATTCTTTTGCAATCTTCTACACAATCAACAATGCCATCGGTCTTTGTATTTTCTGCAAACCTACTAACCCACCCATCCACATTTACACCCAAGTCAAATGTCACATTTATATTCATCTCAATTTGCATGCATTCTGATGTGCAAATGTATCCATTGGCATTAAATTTCTTCTACAGAACAAAGAGTATTAGGTAACTGCATCATTTTTGTTGCATCATTCAGCCTCTTACATATTTCATTGGTGTTATAGCTAGTTTTGTGAGACAAAAGCCAACTGATAGGTAACTGGCAAGACCTGGTCATGTTCTCTTTTAAGCATTCTTGTAATTTTGAGGATACTTTCTTTTAATGCCTAGTGTTTTTTTGTGTGGAAAGATTTGTGGTGAACTCACTATTGTATCATCATTATCATCATCATCATCATCATTGGTGTAATTTTGTTTGGCAAAGTGATTTGTCAACATCAACATAAAAGTTTGGCTGATCACTTCCACCTTAAATCTAATTTATTAGTATTCAATGCAGTGCATTTCATTGTGGCTGCAATAGCAGTTTTGAAGCTATTTCCTATTCTCTCTTTCTAATATTAACTGAAGATGTTATTAATCTATGAATCTTAGGACACACACTGTTTTAAAAAAATGGAAGTGACAATGAAATGCTTGCTTTGCAAAATTTTTTAACGCCGCTGTAGCTATTTTTGTGTACTTTAATCACATAAAAGAACAAAAAAATACAGACTTTCATAACCCAGTGGCCAGTGTGTGGATCTCATACCTATTGTCCTTTAGTGCAATTTCACAAGGATCATAATACTCTTAAATAGTGGAATGAGATTGGCCATTGCACTCTAAATAAGAAGCAAGATCATTAAGATAACCCCACAATTGTAGTAATGGTTTTACAATGAATTATGTCAGCAATACAACTCAAAAGCTAAATTAGCCTTTACTTCAGTCTGCGTACACTACTAAAGCTTTGGAGGTCCATTTGAACTCTCTATTTCTGATAAACCATTTACAATGAGTAATTTTAGTTACATAGAATTAAATGGCACAAGAATACGCTCTCGGCCAATGATATCTGTACCAATGGTAAGCTAATTTAAACTAATTCCATCTTCCTCCATCCTCTGCTTATTCATTTGTCTCTCTAAATGCCCCTGAACTGTTGCTATTATATCTGTTTTCGCCACCTCCATGGCAGTGTATTGCAGGCATCTCCAGTTCTCTGTATAAAAATAAAACTTGCCTTGCAAATATCTCCTTTAAACTGTGTCTCTTTCACTTAAAACCGTGTCTCTTTCACTTAAAACCATACCCTCTTTGACATTTCCACCCTGAAGAAAAGAGTCTGAACGTCTACCCTTATCAATGCCTCTCATAATTTCATATATTAGGTCACACCCCCCCCCCCAACACCCAGCATCCAACACTATGGAGAAAATAATTCAAGTTTGTCCAACCTCTCTTACAAACAAAAAATGCTGGAGGAACTCAGCAGGTCAAGCAACGTGTATGCAGGGAAATGAGCAGTTGACATTTCGGCTCAAAACCCATCATCAGGATTGGAAAGAAAGTGGGCAGAAGCCAGAATGGTAGGAAGAAGGAAGATGGGGGAGTGATGGGAGAAGCTTGAGGTGAAGAGGTAAAGGGGTGAAGAAGGAAAATGATAGAGAGGACACTTCCAACTGATTTATATCTTCTGACAACCTTCTTCACTATCCTCAGCTCTGTCAATTTTTTGTAGTGTCTGCAAATTTACTAACTAGCACATCAATGCTTTCATCCAGATCATATATATATATCACAGAGATCCTAGCACTGAACACTACTGGTCACAGATCTCCAGTCAGAATAACACCCCTCCACTGCTTGGCCTGTCTTTCATGGCCAAGTAAATTTTGAATCTAATCTATCAAGTCTCTGAGAATCCTATGAACGTTAATCTTCTGGATCTGCCTACCATAAGGGACCTTTCTGAATACTTTACTAAAGCCCATGTAAAGAATATTCGCTGCCTACGTTTTCCGCCACCTTAAAAATCTCAATCAAGTTTGTAAAACAAGACTTCCTCGCGCAAAGCTGACTATCCCTAATAAGTCCATGCTTTTTCAGGTGTGCGAAAATCATATCTCTAGAAGTCTTCAGTGATTTCCCTACCTCTGACGTAAAGCAAACCAGCCTGTAATTTTCTAGTTTGTCTCTGTTGCCCTTCTTAAGCAGGGGCCTAATATTGGCTATTCTCCAGTCCTCTGGGATCTTGCTTCTATCAATAACCCAGGATAGATCCCATCAGGCCCTGGGGACGTATCCACTGTTCTTCAAAAGGCCCAACAGCACCTTAACCACTTTGATATCCACATGCTTCAGATCTGAGCAAAATCCTTCCTGATCTCACTCTCTTCTGTGTCCTTCGTAATGAGTACTGACGTGATTAGTCAATTCAGTAATAAATAAACTGAAAGTGAATCCAAGCACTTTGCACATGCCAGATCTCATTGAGATTTAACATCTTTGTTTGTGGACTCCGTAGCTAATTTGTTCATCCTTTTGCATTGTGCCACCTTTACACATGTCGAGACTTAGTCTTAGAACATAATCCCTCATGTGACAGCTTTCTTTAGCTTCCCAGATGAAGAATATTGTTATAGACTGGGAGTTACATTTCTTTCCTGATTATCTGCCTTCTCAAACATCACCCTCTCAGTGTGCATGTGATACCTTGGGCCCCCTTTCAGGCACAGTGCATTTGCATGCAATGAACAAAAGAGCCATTTAAGTTGATGTTTAAGAGTTCTTTTATAGTTTTTGCATGTATATGGAATGTAATCACCCTAAATAGTATCTCACAGTAACAGAACGAAAGCAAGAAAATTCTCTTTAATGAAGTGACGGTGTAGGATGGGGCAGGGGGGAGATGGGGGAGGGTGAATTTCCTACGTGTACTAAATCACAGCTTGCAGAAACAAACTGCAACCAAATGTGCCCTGAATTGAGGGATTAATTGTTGTGTTTCTGTTAAATTTATCTATTTTTTTGTTGCTATGCTACAGACTGGTTTAAATCATTAACAGTATTAGCAGCCAAGGTTTCTTGGCTTTTGAGTGCACCTCCCTCTCTAAGACTGAGAACAATCCGTTTCCATGGTGTTTCATTATCCTAAATTCGTAAGTTGGCTAAAATGTTTCACAAATGGCTTCTAACAAATCAATGAAAATGGAACATTCATTTCCAGTTTTTCTTTAAACCATTCATTTCTTGTCATTTGTCTATATTTCTGTTTAAATAAAAGCTGTTTTTCTGTGGAGAGCCTTCAGCTTTCTTTAACTTCTTTTTCATACCTCTTTCAAGTATGACTGTTGAATAGCAATCTCACCCATTCTTACCAAAGATCTATTGTAAATAGAATATGACTTGTTTATTTTTTTTGAATAAGAGAATTAAATCAAACCTAGATCTATATCCTGCCAGCTTGAACTCTTGTGTATTTATTCCATTCTGTAGAGTAGAAACAAACAGGATCATGGCCTAGCTTGCTGTAACCGTGGAAACATTAGTAGCTTTTCATGAGGCTCAGTATACAATCAGGTGTTCAAGTGTCAGAAGGATTAGGGATTTTCTTTACAATGTGCTTTACTTTTTCCCTGTCAGTGAGCAGATGAACAAGGGAGTAATGTGAATATTAGCTTGAACTTCCTTTAATCCCTTGTAGCACTTGTGTTCTTCTGGTGGTGCTCAGAGTGATCCAGAGGCCTGCTTAATGCAATGCATTAACAAGCAGCCTCATGTCTATTCATGACCTGTTTTGTTGAAACACGGGTGCTTAAAATGTGAGGAAAATGATGAAGGTGTTCAGTGTTTGGATTTCTAAATAAAATCAGCCAAAGGCTACAGGAATTGATAAAACATAGCCAGGTTTCCATGCCCAATTTCTGCTCTCTTTATATTAGTTTGTGTACTGAGTTGCCAATCAGTTGCTATGATTCCACTGGAATGTTTAGTTATTGTTTATGTAGTATTACTGTTTTGTAAAGGGAGAATAAAGCTATGAAGATGCAAATTATCTGCAGTGAAAGTTAGGTCAATGCTGGGAAACGGGATCAGTTCCTGCAGTGATCCATTTGTTAAGCATTCAGGAAGAATACTTGATACACTGAGTTTGGTACTGCTCATTGTTGGTAGTTTCTGTCTAACTAGGTGGTTAAATCAGTGAGATGGTGTTAATATCTGTGCTTACAGATAAAGGAGTATGTACATTCTTATTTATTTGCTGACTTGTACATTCATGTCAGTTGAAGAAGACATAATTCACAGATGTACATGTGAGAGTTTTGCCTGACTCTCCCTTCGAGCTTCTTGCAGAGGATAAAACATCTTGATTTATTACTACACCCTCAGCCCTCTTTCTGTGGCTGTTTGCATTAGTCACAGTGCCAGTTAATTTCCGCAGTTGACCAGAGTAAGTACCACTGATTGATTGTACATTTTGAGAGCACAATCTGCACCATAGGGCTTGTAGTTCAACCATAACTCAGCCATAAAATGTTAACGTGTAGAGGCACAGCAGTTCAGAAGAACTGAAGGAGAACTTGGACTTTCTGCATTATAAGGAAAAGCCAGCAGAGAACTGAGTTCACTCCCTCAGACCAATAGACGTATAGCTTGATGGAAGATTACTTCAGGGATTTGACTTTGGCCCAATCTTTTTAAAGCTGGTACAGTCTCCTCCCAGGGAGAACTGGGGAAATACTTAGGGATTTTGAAAGCTCACGTTTAGCACCCTATATTTAGTAAAATCCAATATTTTTCATATGTTGTGGATTTTCAGCTGCAATTTAGTCTTGAGATGAGGCAGTCCATCCCATAACATATGTTTCATTATATTAATATTTACCACCATACTTCCTCTGAGAAGAAACTCAGAGGCATCTCTTGGATCTGCAGAAAAGTCTGGTGGATCCTGAGAAGTCAACTGTGACTTGCTATAGGCATGACTATAAGAAATGTAGATATTTCCAAATTTGGGAATGGAGTGAATAATAGGCCCAATCAAAGAGCAACCATGGTACTGCAGATCATCACAATGCTCATTGTCTCCTGTAAGGCTGTCATAGACAACTGTGCATATTATAAATCATGGGGAATTTATTGCATTGTTGCCTTTGATTGTTAATGTGTTTGACCATGTCTGAATGCCACAAGATCATTGAACAATGTTGTATTTAGTTCATCTGGGTACATCACTTTAGTTTTTTTTTTGAACGTGTATTAAAATTGCTCTGTTGGTTCAATAGTGATAGAATTACCAAAGTAAACAATTTCAAATCTGCATCAAGATGTTGCTTTACTTCATATTCCTTAACTCCATGCACCATAGTTGTGAGCCAGTGGGCAGTTTTTACTATCCGAATCCTTACAGAACAGAATACGGAGAATCAAGAAGTGATATCCCAGATGGTACGTCAAGGTGTAGCAGATAATGCTATGCTAAGCAGCATGGGATTACAGGTGCAAGAGCAAAATGGAAAACTTTACGTCAAGTCGCAGGAAAAGTGTGGATAGCTGCATGGAGAGAATCATTTGCTGGAAAATATTTTGACAACGTGGATCCATTTTCCCAGTCATTTGGCACACCAAGAGGAAAATATACATGAACAAGATGAAAGCAGTGATGGAAAATGGTTCTTTGTTTAAAATACACAGTGTTATTTATTTCTCCCTCTAGATAGTCAACAATCTGGTATCAAGAGTCTCGCAGTACTATGATATGCAGGTTAAGAGTGATTGGTGTTACTCTCATGTTAACTATACATGAGAATAATTATCTTCAATTTATCCGGATTGAAATCTGATTAGACAATAATGTTCTGAATTATATATAATTAAACATGGGTATAAAAATTGATTTGAGTTTCTGCAAACTCATGTCAAACAATAAAACATAGAACATTTCACAAAGATGCTGATTAATGTAGGTAGCTAAATCAGAAGAATTTCTGTACTTAGTGAGATTTGAACTTGTAGGGAGATGTTAGCATTTTTTCAAATTTTTTCAAATCACAAAATATTTTGTCAGTAAAACAATGAAACTGAGTTTGATGATCTCAAGAATTAAATGCTGTTATCATTCATGGAGACTATTTTCATTCATAGTTGAGATGTGCTTATAATTATTCAGTATAAATGTATTCGCTTATAAATATTTAATCGAAGTCTATCAACTATTCATTCTTTACAATAACTGTTGCCATTATTGAAATATAATATTGTTGTGCTAAATCCCATATTCTAAACAAAGTTGGAGGAAGGTTTCAGTAGTTCCACCTGCTAATCAGATTTAGGTGAGTAATAAAGCCTTTTTAATTGGATATTTTGTTGTAGGACAGTTTGATATGCAAGGATCATTGTGATAGTTAAATATGTTTTCAGGTTTAGGGTTTAAGATAGTGCCTGTAATTATGCAGTAGAATTATAAAGGGGGTTTGGACAGAGAACCTGAAATTGCTGAAAATGGTGGAGGCAAAATAGATAAGGTTCTCTCTGGCTATTATAAGAGGATTGAAAAACTGGAAATATCCTGTGTATGAATCATTCCCACATACACACACTCTTCTCTCATTCCATTTCCCACTGGGCCCTTCCTTCTCTGCTGCCTTTTGCTGCGGCCTCTGCTCTTCTCTCATCCCCATTATACCTCACAGCAACTTCTGCCTTTGTTCATTTCCACTACCCCTGCCTGACCCCGGTGTTCTTGAGGGAGAGGGACATAAATGATCTGCAGTGCTGTGAATGATATTGCTCAATATGAGAGTGTGGTCAGGGAGATTGATGAGGGGAAGGAATGGTGAGGGACTAGGACATTACAACAAAAGAAGAGGAGCAGGAGGCAACTATCTGGGTCATAGAGCATGTTCCACCATTCAGTAAGATCATGGTTAATTTGGATGTGGGCTCAGCTCCACCTCCCTGCCTTTTCCCCATAACCCTTAATTATTTGGTTATGTGAAAATCTACCTAACTGAGTCTAAAATGGTATTTAATAAGGTGGCCTTTACTGCTTCATTGGGCAGAGAATTCCACAGAACCACTATTCTGTGGAAAAAGCAGTTTCTCCTCATCTTTATCCTAAATCTGTTCTCCCGAATCTAGATGCTGTTCCCCCTAGTTCTAGTCTCACTTACTAGTAGAAACAGCTTTCCTGCCTCTATCTTATCTATCTTTTTCATGATTTTATTTGTTTCTGTAAAATCCCCTCTCATTGTAATGAATTCCAGTGAGTATAGCCCCAGGTGACTCAATTTCTCCTCATAGGTTAACCCCCTCATCTCTGGAATCAACCTAGTAAACCTCCTCTGCATCCCCTCCAAAGATGGTATGTCTTTCCTCATAAGGAGACTAGAACTGAACACAGTACTCCAGGTGCAGCCTGACCAGTACCCTGTACAGTTGCAGCATAACCTTTCAGTTCTTCAGTTCATTCCTCTAGCAAAGAAGAACATTCCACTTGCCTTTTTGATAACCTATTATACCTGCAAATAAAACCTTTTGCAATTCATACACAAGCACTAACAAGCCCCTTTGCTCAACAGCGTTCTGCAGTCTTGCACCATTTTAAATAATAATCTGAAGGATAGAGTGTGAGATGACCATCCTTCTGAAATTCATGGAAGGAATATTTCCATCAGATCCGCTATGTACCACCCAATCTTAAGACTGAAGACAATTAAGGAAGGTTCCCACTTCAATGTGTCATCGATGATACAGATAATAACGCTTGCCTTGTTAAAGCCACTGTTGTTTCTATCTGTTTAACCAACTGTCTATGAAATGAACAGAGTGCACTTTTGAAAACGAAAACTCTCGTTGTATTTGTAGGGTTCTGGATCATTGCTACCACATTTTAAAACTTGACAGACTACAGTAATTCATCATTCTCCTGAATCTGCTTGTAGGTGGCTATAAGGTATCAGCACGTGAGTTAGTCACCACATGATACTGTGGTGTAGCCTCTGATCTGCTACTGTAGCACTGTGTTCGTGGCTGATCAGGATGAAGTTTCTGATCAGCGGCAACATTCCTCATAATCTTGACCATACAACCAAGTTACAAAAGGCAAATTTACTATCACACAAGCTGCATGATTGTTGTCTGATCTTGAATGACCTTCTGTAGAAGTCATCAGTGAATTAGCCAAAGGTCTGTACCGTCAATGGACAACCAACTGATCTTTGTGATATTTTTAACCTTATTTGTAGATTACTTGCATCATACAATAGAATTTGAGATGAATGAAACCCATCATTTGATGGTTCAATCCGGGACTGTTTATGCTAAATTTTAAAAATACATACAAAACATGCAATGTTTAGTTTCTGTGATTGCAATGAACTTAATGTATCATTTTCCTAAAAATTATTACAGCTTTTCAAGTGCAAAATAATGTTATGAAACAATTTGACAGTGGATACTTTCTGAGGAATAATTAAACCTAGGTTGAGTGGCATTTGGTCTGGCAAAATTGAATGAATGAGGAACTAGAAAGCAGGTCAAATTTTACATTTAGGATTTCTATTTAAAGTATACAATTATTTTTAATCTAAAGGTTCCTAATTTCTAGCATCTGTTTATTTTCATTAAGATCATAGATTAGTCAATGCTGTTTAATTTATACCAGGCATTCTTCAAATATTCTTGTGCAAAAATGACATCTAGCTACTACTGTTACAACTTACCTTATAATTAAAATCTTTGTTAAAGGGTTATATTTTAAAATCACACTTTTTAGGATTTTTTTGGTTTAAGAAATGAATTCCCTTCTGCTATAGGTGCTGGCTATCTCCTGAAGCCCTGAGGGAGTATACACGCCTTCTGCTATTTGTGTGATAAATTGTCTGAGAAACTCTCACCTCAACTGTGATCCATGGCATGTTTCTACAGTTGGCTCTGCTTTCTATCACGTTTAATGTTGTGAAAATGTTGGGATTTTTTAATCATCTTTGTTGCAAGTGATAGAAATGCTAGCCATGAAATATCCAGCAGAGAAAAAGGAAAGACTGAAATAAAAGTAAAATGTGGTCGAAATTCAGGTCTAACCACTTTGAAAGACAAAACCAAATGTTTTGGGTGTGGAGCTTTGATCAGAACTGAAAGCTAAAAGATGAAACCTTTTTGAAAGCTGGTTCAAATGAGTGGTTGTATCTTGTATCCTATTCTGAAAAGCTGTTTATCTCATGTCATGTAATTGCAATGTACTCATTAGCCTTGGTGATTAACAATGATTAAGGGTGAAATTACTTCAGCAATGAGGATATAAAAGAGGTAAACAAGAGGTAGGTAAGATTAAGGAAAAAGACTTAAGACCATAACAGAAATGTAGGCTTTAGTGGCTGTGAAATGGTAGAACATGCAAAGTCTAAGCAACTTGCTGTACATAAAATGGACAGTATTTTGGAGGAAGTTTTAACTTTCACGTGGATTTGAATAAGGAGACTAGTGCATCAGAAATGTGAATTGCGTAAGTGTTTGGAATAGTTATGTTCTCTAGCTGTCAATGTCAACTCAAGGCAAGATTGTTTACAGTTCCAGTACACAAGTATAAACAGAATAATTGTTACCCTGGATCCGATACAGCACAAAAAAAAACACAATAGGGTAAAGAGCTCAATAATAACAATAAAAAACTACAATAAATATAAATACATTAGATAGCTTATATACATAAGATTGATTGTATGTCCATAAGTGATGCCAGACACAGGATTGTCTGTACGTAAGCTGACTGAAAGGAAAAGATAAAGTAGTGGTAGTTAGGGGTGTGGAGGGGTGGCTTAATAGGTGGAGCAGTTGATCAGCTTTACTGCTTGAGGAAAGTTTTTGAGTCTGGTGGTCCTGGCATGGATGTTATGTAGCCTCATTCCTGATGGGTGTGAGACAAACAGTCCATGAGCAGAGTGTACAGGATCCTTCATTACGTTCCTGGACCTTTCCCAGCATCTTTCTGTATATATGTCCTTGACTGCAGGTAGGCTGTTGCTGGTGATGTATTAGACAGTTTTAACTACCCATTGTAGAACCTTCCTGCCCATTGCAGTCTTGTTTCTGTACCACACAGTGATGCTGCTTGTTAGGATGCTGTTACTGCACATCTGCAGAATGATATGGATATACTGTAGATGTACATAGTCCAGCTCTCTTCAGCCTCCTCAGAAAGTTGAGGAGTTGGTGAGCTTTTGTGATTGTGTGGAATGTGTTCTGGGGCCATGAGAAGTTGTGTGAGGTGTGCACTCCCAGGAGTCTGAAACTGCTCTCAGTTTCCACTGATGTGCCACCGATGGAAAGAGAGGTGTGAGGGTGTGAGTTCGCCTGAGGTTGATAATTATTGCCTTTGTCTTGTTGATATTGAGAGGAAGTGGTTATTTGCCTGGCAGCAGGCCTCAAGCTCTTCCAACTCCTCTCCGTAGGCCATCTCATCGTTGTTAGTGATGAGCCCCAGCACTGTTGTGTCATTGGCAAATTTGACAATGTGATGATTTGGGCATTTGGCTATGCTATCGTGTGAGCAGAATGTACAGCAGTGGGCTCAGCACACAGCCCTGGGGAGCATCCATTTGAGAATGATGGGGAGGGAAGAGCGGTTGTGCATCCTGACTATCTGAGGTCTGTTGTTCGGGAAGTCCAACGCCCAGTTGGTATTTAGACCAAAGAGTAGGAGTATTTTCACCAAGGTCTGTGGACAATCATGTTGAATGCTAAACTGAAATCTAGAAACAGAATTCTGACATAAGTGTCCTAGTTTTCTAAGTATGTCAGGGCCACGTGCACGACTGATGCTATGACATCTGTTGTAGAACGGTTCTGTCAGAAGGCATAATGGTGATTGTCCAATGTGGCAGGAATGGAGTTTTTGATGTGCCTTTACCAGCTGTTCAAAGCACTTCATGATGATTGGCCACAGGTCAGTAGTCATTTAGTTATGAAGGTGTAGAGTTCTTTGGTAAAGGGATGAGGGTGACTTAATTTGAAGTCTGTGGGGACAGCAGCCTGGATGAGTGAAGTGTTGAAGACATCACTGAGCTTGTGTACGCACTCCCTGAGTACTCGGCTTACGATGTTATCTGGCTGGCCATCTTACAGGAGTTGACTCTCTGCAGAGTCCTTCTCACATCTGCTGCTGTTGGAGATGGTGGTTGCTGACCTGGGGAGGCTGGGGGGTAGTTTTCAAGGCCAGTGTTGTGTTGCATGCCTCGAAGTGTCTATAAAAATTGTTTAGAGCATCAGGGAGGGTGGCATCACTGGTACAGTTGATGCTGTTTCTCCTAGCATAATCAGTAATGCCCTTGATGCCAGTCATATGTGTCAGGGATTGTTATCGGACAGGTGTTCCTGAATTTTTTGAGCATAGGTGGTCTTTACCCACTGGATTCCTGAGATGAGGTTTCTCTGAACTGCTCTGAGAGCTGTTCTGTCACTAGATTTGAAAGTTTTTAGTAGGGAGCCACCTCAGCGTTCAGCCAGGGCTTCTGGTTACCCCATGAAATGACTGTTCTTGAGGTACCAACATCACTGCACACTGAAGTGACAAGAAAGCTAGTTGTGTTAGATTGTGTATTGACTAAAAGTTCACTAATACTCATCAAAGAGAGAATTTTTAGTTCTTACCCAAATCTAGACACTTTGTCACTATTATGAGTTATTCCCTAATTGAACAAATGCATTGGGCTAAATATGACTACTGATCTATTTAGTATGGTTGACTCTTAAGTTGGCTCCTGAAATGGATTGCTAATCCAATCTGCTCATGTGGCAATTAGAGACCTACCATATGTTAAAACACTGGCCTTCCCAGTGACAAACAGATCCCGTGAAGAAAAATCTAGGCTTCGTTAACAGTCTAACTCTACAAAGAAATATATCCAAGTTTTTTCTTCTGTTTGGGGAAAAAGAACCTCAAAAATAATACCAAAATTTTAGATTTTGTTAAAGTTGACCATCCCACTGAGGCAGAATAAGCAGATGTGTTTAATGGCTGTTGTTTAAAAAGGGATTCGGTTTGATATGGAGCCTATCCCTTTGAGGGACAAGAGTTCTTCTTAACAAGAAAACTGTATAAATGGACAGCTTGAGGTAGGGAACAGCCATGAAACTAAAACTAAAATCATTTCAAAGACAGAAACCAGCAAAGATTCTGGCTACTGGGCAACAAAGGCTTTTTTGGAAAAACCGGTATGTGAAAGCTACAAAAAGCTCACCAAAATTGACTTTAAAATATGCATTAGGCAACTTGCTCATTCATCAGTGATAGTGTTAATAAAAATACAATGTTGGGTATGTTGAATAACCACATTTGGTCAGGAGTTACAGCAAGTGGAAAGCATCTCAAAGAAAACTGATCTTGAATTGAGGACAGAAATCTTCCATAATAACCAAATAACATTGATTAATACAATAAACGTGCTAAAAATGATATCCTTCAGAACAACATGATTTCCATCTCAAGCTTTTAAATTATTTGATTAAGATCTCCCATACATTTCAGGATCTGATATTCTGAAAGACCTTACAGACTGATATCTATTGTCAGTAAGCTATTAATCAAGGATCCTCACTGAACACTGAAAATTTTCACTTCATCAAGGTGATTCACCTTGAATTTGTAAGGTGAAGGCAGACTAGAAGAACCTGATTAGTGATGAGATGATCTCAGTGGTTGGAATGGGTAAGGAATGGCAATGGATATGATTTACAAGAATTTCTATTTGCTCACACGAGGAAATCTGCAGATTCTGGAAATTCAAGCAACACACACAAAATGCTAGTGGAACGCAGCAGGCCAGGCAGCATCTATAGGGAGAAGCACTGTCGACGTTTCGGGCCGAGACCCTTCATCAGGACTAACTGAAAGGAAAGATATCTTTCCTTTCAGTTATCGGCACGAAACGTCGACAGTGCTTCTCACTATAGATGCTGCCTGGCCTGCTGTGTTCCACTAGCGTTTTGTGTGTGTGGCTTTTATTTGCTCAGTTTGTTTTGGATCTGGCCAGTCACAGGCAGGACAGAACTTGTTGCCCATTTTTAATTGCCCTTGAACAGAGTGGCTTCTGGAACTGTGTTTAAGTTGCAGAGCTGCAGTGGTGGGATTTGAACTTGGGTCTCTGGATGGTTAGTCTAGGCCTTGGATTGTCAATCGTAAAACTTAACTAAGCCACCATCACCACATTTGATAAAGTTAATTACAAGAGACCATCAGCTAAGATATAATTTAATCAAATGAATCCAAATTTTTTACCTGGTTAGGAAAATGGCTGAGCAGCAAGAGACAGGAGGAATCATAGACTGGGACTCAAACTGTCAGAAACATATGGTTTGCTTTGGATGATTGCATCAATACAATTGCCTTGAAGTAAACTACAGTTGGCCCTCCTTACCCACGGGGAATTGATTCCGAGATCCCCCACGGATACCAAAAAACGCAGATGCTGAAGTCCCTTTTATAAAATGGCGTAGTATTTACATATAACTTACACACATCCTCCCATATACTTAAAATCATCTCTAGATTACTTATAATACCTAATACAATGTAAATGCTATGTAAATAATTGTTATACTGTATTGTTTAGGGAATAAAGACGAGAAAATAGTCTGTGCACGAGACGCAAGGCAAACAATGCTCAAACAACGAGTGCTGGAGAGAGAACTTCCGGGTTTTCCCGATCCGCGGTTGGTTGAATCCGTGCATGCGGAACCGCGGATAAGGAGGGCCGACTGTATGGTGATGGGTGATGAAATCTTAACCGTTCTATGGTAGCTTTTATCCCAGCCCATACAGTGCTTCTCTTCAAATCATCCCATAGTCCCCTTTCTTCTCTCAAATCCTTCTCCCTGATCATACCACACTTGCCCCCAATCCAGGTTCTCTCTCTTTGCTTGCTCTCTTTCACATTCTCACTCTCTTTTTCAGTTTTCCCATAGTCTTGCACACGGATAGAGCCATCTTTGAGCATCGCATTGCTCCGTTGTATCAGTCTTGCTTCACATCTCTCTTACCTCACTCAAGCCTGCTTCTTACATCATCACCTCTAGAAAGAGCTCACTCAAAATTTATTGGCATCTATAATTCTCAGAATCCTATCTACCTCTTTCATGGTCTTATATTTGCTATGACATTTTTGGAGGCCCACCTTCAATGCATTCATTCTCACGAAAGCCATTCCTCCAACATTGGGTATTTTCCAGTCATACCTGTCATCACCACTTTCTGCAATCCAAGGGATGTGGAGTGGAGTATGATGGACAACTAGTTCAGTTCTTGCTCTCATGTCCCAAAGCTGTTCACTACTGCAGAATTATCAAAAGGTGCAAAGTTAAACTCTAGTTTCCTCTGCCTACCATAAGCCATTCTCTTAAACTTCTCATCCCATCTCCTCTATCCTGACTGCTTTCTCTCTTGTCCTTGGTCTCCAAACTGACAGACTGCAGGGTCAATGTACAGCACTTGATGAGCAGAAATTTCCTCCAATGAGTTTTTGGGATAATTTTGGAGTAGCGCAGTAGTGTAGTTAATAACATAACGCTGTTACAGCTCCGGCAACCCTGGTTCCATTCCGCATCATTTGTAAGGAGACAATATGTTCTCCCCATGGCCGCATGAGTTTCCCCTGGGTGCTCCAGTTTTCGCCCACATTCCAAAGCCATAGGTTAATTGATCACATGGGGATAATTGGGCGGCGAAGTCTCATTAGGCCGGATGGATCTGCTACCATGTTGTATCTCTAAATAAAATAACATAAAATAAAAATAAACTTATTTTCTTCAGGCCTCAATCTCACAGCTACTAAATTGACCCTCACACTCATCTGTCTGAAGCTGGAGCAGGCTTTCTTTTAAACACTGGAGTTGCAGTTGACCCCATGATGAATTTTGGAATTTGTGTCTACTTCACTGCTTCAACACCTGCCTCATTTGGAGCCGAAATCTTCCTCCCTGCCTCATTCACTTCTGGGCTTTCTTGTGAAATTCTTTGGATGATTTGTCTCATTAAAGTGTGCTGTAGGAATGCTGGTTGTTGCACAAGGATCTGAGCTGTGCCACACTATGCAACATATTTTAACCACTGAATAATGGCACTAAGAGCTACATGCTGTAGGATATAAAGAGAGGCAGCATTGTTAGCGGTTTGGATAAAATCATTAGATTAAAACAAGAGATTAATATGAATGGACAGAGCTTGTGGCTTGTGCATTTTAGTATAGGTGTGTGTTAACCTGTCCACCTGGGACCTAAAAAATCAGAATACTTTAGATCTAGTGGGGTGCATTATCAGAGGGGATTGGTGGGGTGTTGGCAGATGGACAATGTGCTACAATTTTAATAAACTACTGACCACTCCTGGAATGTAGTGAATAGGTTTAGTGGAAAAGGGTTTACCAGAAGGATACATGGTCAAGGGTTAAATTAAATGTTTTAAGAAGATATTACACTAATTATGTTACATTTCCTGGAACAGGGAAGATACTAAAATGATTAGTTTGAAGTTCCCAAGACGCTAAAGGGAACAAACAAACAAGCTAGGATTAAGTTTAAGGGTACGATCCAAAAATTACAGCTTTATTCAAGACCTGTTCAGAAATATTTCTTTTAAAGGTGGCAGAGTTTTTGGAACACTTCTGCCAAAACAGCTGATGTTCGGTCAATTGTAAATTTTGAATTTGAGATAAATAGCTAATCAAAGCTTTTGCCGGATCCAATCAAAGGTAAATATTTGGAGCTGGAAGACGAGTGTTTATAATCTTATTAAATAGTGGAACTGGCTTGAGAAGCTGAATGGCCTTAATTCCATTTCTGAGAAAGTTTTCTTTGAAACTATGGTTTGTTTTACTGCAATTTCCACTGAGATTGCTTCAAAAGGTGATTCCATTCTCTTAAATAAGACAGTGGAAAATAGTAAAACTGGCAATGTACCATGTAAGAAATTGCATCTGCACTCAGTATTTGAATCCTTAAGGTTCATATAACAATAGGTTATTTCTTGCATTTTTCAGAGGCTCTTTGCAAGCTGAATCCTGTCTATAGAGAATTATTTGTCTTCAGACACCCCGACCGTGACAGATTCCCAACCAAAAGCAAGTCTCATGCACGTTAGGTTAAGCAGATATATACTGAGCCTAAAACGGCCACGATTGCACTACAGAAGAATCAAGACCCCAAATAGATTTGATTGTTTTACTGTTGTTAAAAATCATTTGAATAGTAATTTTTCCTGTGACTTCATTCTCCTTAATCAGATAGATAGCTAGGTCCAAACACAACAAGTATAGTTACTAATATTTCCACTTCCTCCTCCACCACTGCCTCAACAAATGCTGAATTCCTAACTGTGTTTGTTGAGACTTGGATCCACTCCAATTTGCCTACCGGTCCATAACAGATGCCATCTCATTGGCTCTTCATTCAACATGTGGACAGCAAAGATACATTACATCAGCATGCTTTTATTGACTACAGCTTGGCATTCAATGCCATCATCCTCTCAAAACCAATCACTAAGCTTCAAGAGCTTGACCTCAATACCTCCTTGTGCAATTGGATCCTCGATTTCCTCACTTACAGACCCTAGTCAGTTAGGATTGGCAGCATCTTCTCTATGATCTCTGTCAGCACAAGTACGCCACAAGGCTGTGTGCCTTGCCCCCTACTCTACTCGCTTTACACATATGATTGTCTGGCTAATCACAGCTCCAATGCCATATTCAGGTTTGTTGACAACACCACTGTCGTAGGCCAGATCAAAGGTGATGATGAATCTGCATATAGGAGAGAGATTGAAAATCTGGCTGAGTGGTGCCACAACAACCTCTCACTCAATATCAGCAAGATCAAGGAGCTGATTATTGACTTCAGGAAGTGGAAACCAGAGGTCCATGAGTCCGTTCTCATTGGAGGTTCAGAGGTGAAGAGGGTTAGCAACTTCAAATTTCTCAGTGTTATAATTTCAGAGGACATCTCACATCTGAGATACAAATTCCATTGCTGGACTTCAGATGGAATCCACTGGACCAGTGTCAGGGGCATTTATCCCATTCATTTAAAGAGGGATTCTCATCATGAAAATTAGATGGAAAAGGTAATCTTATTTTAAACACATACTTTTTAAAATGTTTTAATGATCCCTTATTACCTTTATCTTCTGAAATAGTTTCTACTGTCTTACTTATTTCAAGAAATTTTAATAGATTTGACCTTTTGCAGAATATTGATGCTCAAAATCTTATTACAAAGTTGTGACAGGTGAGGCCCCGACCCCACCTTTCAAATTTTATTTTTATTTTTATTAGCCTTTTGAGCCATGCCACAACCACCCCAGCAACCCCTGACAAACCTGATCAACCCCAACCTAAGCACGGGACAATTTACCATGACCAAATAACCTGCCGGGTACACCTTTGGACTGTGGGAGGAAAATGGAGGACCAGGGGAAATCCCATGTATTCCACAGGGAGAATGTACAGAGACTCCTTTCAGAATGGCATGAGATTTGCACTCCAAAATCACTTAGCTGTATTAGCATCCCGCTAACTGCTAAGCTACCCTGACGCCCCATGCAACAAGACTGTTCTAGGGCCTCAGCGTACCACCTCAGAGCTGCTTGCTGAGACACAGGACCTCACTAGATTCCTCCTTGGTGTGAAGACTAAATTAATTTAGCACAGGTACGTGCAGGCAGATGAGAGTCATGTGTAGAAAGTCCTGATGATTGAGAGAATCTGCTTGATTGGACCTATTACATAGTTGGTAATTTAAATTAGGTGCCCACCAGTATTTGTTCTCTAGTCTTGGAGACCAGTATTTGTCTACAAAAATGTCAAATAGGTGGTAAATAAGAGTAAGTCTTCACCTACTGAGAAAGTCATCGGTATGGAACTTGAAAAAAATTAGTCAAATATCTAAAACATTTTAGGCTCTGTTTCCCCCTCAAAGTTCATTAGTATGTCTTCTCGAGGTTTGACAAAGTCAATTAATGCCTGTTGTGTAGACACATTTGATTTGGGTACATATCCTGTTATTCCTGCTCGCCAGGCTTCTGAACTGTAAAAAAGAAAAGGGATGAAAAGTTTCTCACCAAGATTAGTTCTCACAATTTCTACTTGCTGCACTCAATCTTCCCAAAACATTGACATGACTCATTCCAGCTAATTAATTCAAGAGATGTAGAAGAATGGAAGGCTCTACTTCTTCATTTCAGGTGCCCCATTTCTTTTATTTATTTCATCTGCTGTGGAATGTGTTGGTGAATTAATTGATAGAAGTAAAGTGCATGCCCTTAATTCTTTTTAGTCCTGCTCCTTTCTTTTCTGTCTCGAGACTCATTTCATTTCCAGCTGTTATTGGTCTCCAACCATACATGTTCTGAAGTCTGCAACCAGGCAACTGCATGGCTCAATATATACCAGGTCCCTGGAGCATTTAAAGATGATCGATCTTGCATTCTTGCCTGCAACAAATATTTGCCAAGAAGACAAAATATCTGAGTAACATGTTTTCTGCCATAAACTTGATTTAAATCAGCTTTAGAAATTTGGCATCTTGTGTTTGCTTATGCTATTAATAGCCAGTTTATGAAGAGATAATTCATTATAATCATTTTAAAATAACAGACTCAACTTATATTAATTTGTGTTCACAATTATCGTTAAACCTTAATTTCCAACGAATTCTCAGTGACAAATTATTCAAATCTTTCATTGTTAAGTATTTTGTTTTCCAACTAATGCTTAATGAAATGCACATTTAAAGCATGTATATAAAACAAACTACAAATGTTTGTACTTCACACTTATATTCTGCCTAAATCAAAATAAATTGTCAGTACCAATCAGCTGTTTCTTGTGATTTGATCATGATTTGTTGGATTTTGCAGCCAAAACAAATTTCCCACCACCATAGCCACCATCCAGTTTCTGATCAGACACTTCTAAACCTCATTGCTGTCCAGCCAGTAATGTACTTAACACAAACATGTACTATTCTTACAGTAAGGCAGAAAATGAAAGTGTTTTGTGGGGAGACAAATCATGATGTGCTTTGGTTTTCAAATGGAAAATGTGGTGCTTTCAGATTAAAATCATGCTAGTTCCTTTATTGTAGGTGGCTTTTGATTCGATTGGATTAATTCTCCCAAAAAGCAGGACAACAGCCCTGTCCTTCATACCAGGGATTTAATGTCCAAGAGAGTTGTTGTGCATGCTCATAAATTAAATCGGTCCCTATCAGTGTTTTGAGAAGAAAAATAAATGGCCTTGTTAAATTTCTGAGAGTGAAAGTCAATTGTCATTAGCCTTAGGGCAGTCTTTCTGCTTTCTTGGATAAAAAGGTAAATTCCTGATTTCTTGTGACAAATAATGTAAGGCTCTAAACAAAATCAACTGCATCTTTTTTTCTATCCCCTACCTCCAACACTCTCTCGTCAACATATTCATCACTGCTTATCCTTACTAACACATGCATTCATGAGAAACTGGGAGAGAGATTTTCAGATAAATATACTGGGGTGCATCATGGTTATTTTAGACATTAATTTAAATCAGCCATGGTTTTAAATTTTAGGTGGTTGGGTCGAAACAACTTTAAAAACAGAAAAGGATATAAACTTAATTACATGCTAAATATGAAAGCTTCCCTTCTTGTATTTCAAGGAACAGTGAATACTGGGGAACTGTGACATCCTCCTTCGGCAATCCCCTGGGTTTCAGGATGGCTTGCTTCTATCCAGAATGGGCATTGCAAACTTGCCTCATTGATGGGATAGGAGATACCTGGGGCATATGGATAGTTGGAGCTGGTATGCTTCTTTTGACATTTATATTTGGATATCTCTCCATGTGCACTTGGTACATGGACTGTACATTCTCAATGCTGTCCAGAATATTTCATCTTCACTTTGAACGATGGTAATCCAGCAATTCATGAGTTTGTTGGGATGTTGTATTTTTTCAAGGTTTTTAACATATTCTTGAATCTCTACCATGGAGTAGAAACCATGATTCATTTGTAAAGTAGTACTTTGATGTAAAAAAAAATCCCCTCAAAATATTTATTTGTTTATTTTGAACTTCCAGTATCACGCCTAAGGTGTCAACGCAGTTTGTTGTATTGGGACAAGGTGCAGATATGCATGTTTATTCATAACTTTCAACATTCTCTGCTGCTCATTGCTTTTGGTTACTTACTATGTCAGAGTTTGGCATTCAGACAATTCCTCAAATTCACTGTCAGAAAGCTGAACTTTACAGCTCACTTGACCCCATAATGGAAAACCCTGTTCTAAAATTGGATGCAAGAAATCAGGATCAAAAATAGGAAACAAAAGTCTGTGGTAACATGGATGCATTAAAATATATGGTTAACCGAATGAAATATTGGTAAAATTTAAATACTGTGGAACCTTGGGGAAAGAATAGGTAGTTGGAAATTATTGAATTGTTCTTTAGTGTAAAGATACAGCCATGTTGGGCAATGTTCCATGAAACTACTTCATAGTAGCCGGGGTATTTAAATTTAAAATAACTTAAATGCTCTGAACTTTTTATAAAAGCTAGATTCAGTAGTGGTATCCATGTCTGGATTATTTTAATATTCCATATAATTAATTCCATGACCTCCGATGAAGGCCAAACTCAGTCAATCTAAGTATCCATCAATGCAATTGATCATTACCTCAGTCCAAAGGAGATTAGGGTTGGACAACAAATACAGTGAGTGAATAAATAGTTGATTTGCTGGATTGGAAAGGACAAGGACACACAGAAGAGTTGGAAAGTTCTACCTTTCTGTCAGCTTGGTGGCACAATTATGGAGCTGAGGCAGCAATATGGTTTTTGGACACTTGGTTTGGCATTGGTTGACAATACAGTACACAGATTCAGACTGGAAAGTGGAAAATAGAGAAGCAGACACACAGGTTCTGCAAGGAGGGTCCAGACCGAGCAACCATCAATAGAACTTTCAGTAACCCATAGTTTGGAAATGGGCAAGATGGATTCTTGTGGCGTAGTTAATGAGGAAAAAGAGAATACTTACATAGTAAATGTGACATAGAGTAGAAAATGCATTGGAATGTGGATAACAAAAAATAAAAGGAAATCATAAACAAGTCAAAATGAATGAAATGTGAAATCAACAACGGAAATACTAAAGACTAGAAAATAGAATCAAAGTCCAAGCAATACCTAAACTTTGTTGTCATCTGCGAGCATAAACAGAAAGTGGAATTGTGACCATCAGTTAGTGAATGGAATGAGGAAATTCACTTGTATGTGCTTGAGTGACAAAATATTCTGATCAGTCTTAACAAATGAGTGCCTCTTTGATTTGGCATTAACCGGATTGTGAATATCACTTAAAGGTATTACTTAGTAGTTATTGTCCAAAGTGTAAGGCAATGACCTGGCAGCAGCTCTTATTGCTGTCCAAGGTTCTGATCTGTATTAATTTATGAAGTCCATTGCTTCCATGAGTGCACACACTCAAGATGCTGATTCATGCAACACGTGGTCAGCAAATGAGTTTTGAGATGGAGTACAATTCAGCGTGTGTGTTTGGAAGTGTCTTGACAGGAATAAATGTGGCTGATTGGCAAGATGCTGGCTGCCAGACAAAAGTGGATAAAAGAGCATGACTTCCTTTGGCATAATTTAAATGGAAGGATTATTTTTAACAAAGTAACATTAGTATCATTTATTTGATTGTCAATAACATTTCTTAATTTCAGATAACCAGCAGAAAATAATTAACAGGAAGCATGTTCATACAAAATCCACACATAATACCAAATTGCATTATAACTTATTTTATTAGAAAAGGTCAATGAAAGGTGAAAAAAATGTAAGTTACTTTTTGTGTCTAAAAAAAGTCTCGTTACTTACCCAAACAAATGGTGCTCACAAAATATGAATGAGTACACCAATTATGCTGTATTGCCAGATGTAAATACATACATGTGTATATTTGTTATTGTACATCTGCTAACAATTCTTTCTTGGTTGGACTTGTAGTGTACAACTGAAAATAATCTTCAAAGGGTACTTAATTGATTGTAAAATTCTTTGGTATGTCCAAAATAAATGTTCTTTTTCTGTACAATTAGGGAGCATGTTATTTAAAAAAAACATATAGTCTAGGGTTGAGGTTACATATAGACCAGTAAGAATTTGTAGATATGCTTAGTCAATAGTCTAAATCTTACTGATATTAGACATTTCTTTGTTAGTTATTTTTAATGGTTCTAGTTTACAAAGGCTGGACTTCTATCTCCTTTTCCTAAACATCCATGAATCAGTATACTTAATTTTTGTATATTCTTTTACTTTTAAACAGACATGGTAAGGCTTTGTATTCCTACCAAGGTATAACTTAAGAGAGATAACTGACCTTTGCAAGAAAATAGGCTAGTAATATAGGGCAACAGCTTTGACCGACCTGAAATATAAAACTAATGATGAAGAAAGGGATAAACTAACACAAAAATTGGACAAAAAAATAAAGAAAACTTTCTTAATGTGGTTTGCTATAGGAGGGATTTATATCAAGGACAGAATAACGGCTGGGAAGTTCTCACAAGCGCTCCTTGAAGTAATCTGCCTGTCTATCCACTGTTCTTGGCTCCTGGCGCAGTGGGCCACTTGGCTTTAGTTGGTCTTGATAATGCTGAAGAATCTACACATAGCTAACAGTAAATTGCTGGATCTTGAGTACTCTTTCTGCCCACCATCTTTTCCTGAGTTTATGGGTTTTCTGTTGAATCTCAGGCTTCAGATGCCTGTGGAGCTGTTTCTTTTCTCTTTACGTGTGGTGGAAATTCCAGTCCGCAAATACCTTGTTTTTGCATTTTTTAATACCAGACTTCCATATCAAAGAGCTTGGCTCCAAGGGCAATCCTTCCATGTCTGACTTGCATTTGCAAGGCTTTTAACATTTCAAAGGCATGAAGGAACTGTGTAATTAGCATGTGAGAATATTCAATTTAAAATCCAACAGCATCCATAGATGTGCATATGGCCCAAGACAGAATCTGTGCATTGTTTTTCTTCTTTCAAAGGAATGCAGCTAAGTTAAATAATATTTTAAAAAATATAATAGAGTGTAGATCAAGTTTCAAATGAAATAGAATATTCAAATTTTAACTATAACTAAAGATTCAAGATTGTTTAATGGCATTTCCAATACACAAATGTAAAGGAGAACAAAATAATTCTTATGATTGTAACATTAAGTATTGTATAAAGGTAACAAAGAAGTTGTTTAGTTGATTTCAACTCTTATATAGTATGTGCTTTTGCTATAGTTCCAAGGCAGTAAAGTAAGGTGTTAAAAGCAGTAATGTATGTATTTGTTTCCGAGCAGCTATAAATTGTACAATTTTCTTTCTCTATGACCATTCAATAATGTTTCTCACTCAAAATGCTGGAGAAACTCAGCATGTCAGGCAGCGTCCATGGAAATGGGTCGTCAGCATTTCAGGTCAAGACCCTTCTTCAGGACTCATGCCAGGGGTGGCATGCTAGTGTAGTGGTTGGCATAATGCTTTACTGTACCAGTGACCTGGGGTTCAATTCCTGCCGCTGTCTGTAAGGAGTAGATACATTCTCCCCGTGACCGTGTGGGATTCCTCCGGGTGCTCCGGTTTCATCCCGCATTCCAAACATGTACTGGCTGGTAGGTTACTTGGTCATTGTAAGTTCTCCTGTGATTAGGCTAGGGTTAAATCGAGGGTTGCTGGGTGGCGCGGCTTGAAGGGCTGTATGGGACTACTTTGCGCTGTACCTCAATAAATAAATAAGGTGGGGGGATGGAAAGGAGGGCACACTAGAGGTGGTAGGTAAAGCCAGGTGGGTGGGAAAGGTTAAAGGGCTGAAGAGGAAGGAATCTGATAGGACAGGAGAGAGGACTGTGAGAGTAAGGGAAGGAGGAGGGGCACGAGGGAGAGGTGATAGGCAGGTGAGAAGAGGTAAGAGGCCAAAGTGTGGAATAGAAGAAGGGAGGGAATTTTTTTTATAACCAGAAGCAGAAATAGATAGATAGATAGATAGATACTTTATTCATCCCCATGGGGAAATTCAACTTTTTTTCCAATGTCCCATACACTTGTTGTAGCAAAACTAATTACATACAATACTTAACTCAGTAAAAAAAAATATGATATGCATCTAAATCACTATCTCAAAAAGCATTAATAATAGCTTTTAAAAAGTTCTTAAGTCCTGGCGGTAGAATTGTAAAGCCTAATGGCATTGGGGAGTATTGACCTCTTCATCCTGTCTGAGGAGCATTGCATCGATAGTAACCTGTCGCTGAAACTGCTTCTCTGTCTCTGGATGGTGCTATGTAGAGGATGTTCAGAGTTATCCATAATTGACCGTAGCCTACTCAGCACCCTTCGCTCAGCTACCGATGTTAAACCCTCCAGTACTTTGCCCACGACAGAGCCCGCCTTCCTCACCAGCTTATTAAGACGTGAGACGTCCTTCTTCTTAATGCTTCCTCCCCAACACGCCACCACAAAGAAGAGGGCGCTCTCCACAACTGACCTATAGAACATCTTCAGCATCTCACTACAGACATTGAATGACGCCAACCTTCTTAGGAAGTACAGTCGACTCTGTGCCTTCCTGCACAAGGCATCTGTGTTGGCAGTCCAGTCTAGCTTCTCATCTAACTGTACTCCCAGATACTTGTAGGTCTTAACCTGCTCCACACATTCTCCATTAATGATCACTGGCTCCATATGAGGCCTAGATCTCCTAAAGTCCACCACCATCTCCTTGGTCTTGGTGATATTGAGACGCAGGTAGTTTGAGTTGCACCATATCACAAAGTCCTGTATCAGTTTCCTATACTCCTCCTCCTGTCCATTCCTGACACACCCCACTATAGCCATGTCATCAGCGAACTTCTGCACATGGCAGGACTCCGAGTTATATTGGAAGTCTGATGTGTACAGGGTGAACAGGACCGGAGAGAGTACGGTTCCCTGCGGCGCCCCTGTGCTGCTGACCACCGTGTCAGACCTACAGTCTCCCAACCGCACATACTGAGGTCTATCTGTCAAGTAGTCCACTATCCAATCCACCATGTGAGAGTCTACTCCCATCTCCGTTAGTTTGTGCCTTAAGATCTTGGGCTGGATGGTGTTAAAGGCACTAGAGAAGTCAAGGAATGTAATCCTCACAGCACAACTGACCCCCTCTAGGTGAGAATCAATACTCATGCCACACAGATGGAGTCGATATTCATGCTACACAGACGGAATATAGGTGTTGCTCCTCCACCCTGAGGTTGGCCTCAAGTGGAGGCCATGCAACAACATGTTAGAAAGGCAATGGGAATGTAGAGGAGCCTGCATTGGCAGCACTGAGTACAGGTTCTCGGAGAAGTGTTGACTCACCTGGAAAGAGTGTTTGGGGGCCTGAATAGGGGTGAGGGAGGAGGTGAATGGGCAGGTGAAGCAGGGATAAGTGGCAGGAGGGAGATTAGTGGGGAGGGATGAATGGACAAGGAAATCATGGAGGGAGCGATCCCTGCGGAAGTGGGGTGGGGTGGGGTGGGAGAGGAGGTAAAGATGTGTTTGGATCCCTTTGGAGATGGCAGATGTTTGATGGCAGTGGATGGGAGTTCTCCAGAGCTGCTGAGGTCAGTGATGGCGTCAGAGATATCAGTGATGGTCTTGAGAGGGGTCCCCTTCTAGGGGTAGATAAGAGAAGATGTCGAAGAGTTGCAGTTTGGCCTCAGTAAGGTAGAGCTTGATCCACCACCTCCAGCTGCACCCCCTTTGTCTGCGGGTTCGATGGTAAGATTGGGTTTGGTTTAGAGAGAGTGGAGGGCTATGCATTTAGAGGAGGTAAAGTCTGAGGAGGCATAAGGAATGCTGAAGCTGAGCCAGTTGATGTCCTGTAGTCAATTAGAGAAGAAATGTTTGTTTATTTTTTCACTGAAGGAATTTCAACTTTCTTTTGATGGGATATGACAACCCCTTTACAACATCCAGTGCTTTCTTTGTAACAATGTTTAGCATGAGTGATGAGACACCACAGGACAGTCTCATGCTTTTGGAGTCGTGGCTGGAATCCTAAAAGTATAATGTCTGTAATTATCGTTTCCATGATGCTGAGGTGTGTTCATACCTTCAGCAGAAACAAATGTGTCGTAAACCATAAGCTGATTTTTAAAAAAATGTGCCTACAGCATCGATGTACAGCATATTGTGATCCTTGAGCCTGGAAATAAATGACCAAACTAGATTATTTCTCCAGTTTTGGTATAGATTTTAAATATTAAAATTTGGAAGAATTAAATGAAGTAGACTCAGCGTAAATTTGTTCAGTTTTCCTTTGTGACTTTATCTGCTTCCCTTGATTCGGCTGCGTAGGTTTGGTCTCAGGTTCCCACAGTGAATATGTGCAAGCTCATTGGATAACAAGGTTGCACAAGTCTCATCTGTTGAATATTTGCATTTTATTATTATCCATTCAACCCCAGCTGGAACCTTGCTATATAAATACTTCAGTCTTCATTTTGCAAGGATTTTGAAGCTCAGAATTCTGAGTTGGTGCTTGTTATGTTCTGGCTTCTCCTTCAGCTCTGATGTCAGAAGACCAGGTGCACACATTATATGAAGTCTTATTTTGTGACTGGCACTGACATTTCTGCCCTTATGAACTCCTCTTTGCTTTTCCTTCCCCCTCATTTTCACTCGATGAATGGTAGCTTTTCACCATCATGGGAACATTGCAAGGAAGACAACGTTCAACTCCCTGTCGACATTTTGGGACAAAAATGTTCTTATTGCAGGTACCACCTATATTGATGAATTTTCTTTACTGAGGAAATTTTTATCTACTGCTGTTATTATTCACAAAGTTACTTATTTTGCTTTGGCTCTGTACGTCAAATACACATGCATTTGCATTCACCCATAAATCCAATTTGGGCAAAAGATAGTGCTGAGATTTGCACTCAACTCCATAAGTTTTATTGTGCGGCAACTGAGCTATCTCAGCCAGCAGTCAATTTAATAGAGTTTAACTGTCACCAGAAGGGTCTGCTGATTTTCAAAACTCTTGCTATTAGACCTTAGAAAGAAAGCAAGAATGATAGTTATAAGAACACTGCAATGGAATAATGTCCATCATTACATACATCACAGTTGATGGAAATAATGCAAAAGTCTTTCTTGAAATATTCAGAGGTGAGAGCTGGAAAGCAGATCCATTTCTGGATTTCATTCTCTTTCACTTTCTATTTTTAAAGCCCTACCCTGTTCCCTGATGTTGATTACTATAGTGTGCCCATCAGAGATAGTCTCTTAAGTCTCTCAAGAGTGGGACTCAAAATCTGACAAACAGATGAATCTGGCAAGTCATCACCACCTTATCTGAGTTAGTAGTAAATTCACAGATCTGAGAATGTTCAAAATCTGTCCATAAATTTCTTGCCATGAACCAATAAATGTGTTTGTGCTACATACGGAGCTTGACACATTGTAATTGTAGGATACAAAACTAAGGATGAGATCAAGTAAATGTGTTTGTCTGATTCGAATATCAAAAAAAATACAAGGCAATATTACATATTTCTGAAACTGATAAAATGAATCACTTAGAAGACCCAGGAGTACTTTATCACAAGGTATTTTCAGTTATTCTGATCTGCTAATGACTTTTGCTATTGAATAGTCTCACCATTTCCCAACCAGAAATTACCTGCATTGGCTGTTACAGAGCGAATTCAGGAGAGCTGTACAGCTGCACTACAGACGGTTACAGTTGTAAACAGAGAGTGAAGGGCATCATCTCTACAAGCATCAGGTAGAAGGTCTCCAGATTTGAGCATTTGTCAGACCTGTGTAGCATCTTGCTTTGCCCTTAAATTCAGTTGGTGCATTTCTGACACCTCCCTCCCCTTTCTCAATCTCTCTGTCTCCATTTCTGGGGACAAACTGTTGACTAATATCTTTTATAAACCTACCACTTTCAAAGGCTATCTTACCTATAGATCCTCCAACGCTGTCTCCTGTAAAAATGCTAATCCCTTTTCTCAATTCCTTCGTCTCCGCCACGTCTGTTCCCAGGATGAGGTTTTCCTATCCAGGACATCAAAGCTGTCCACCTCCTTCAAAGAAAGGTGTTTCCCGTCCTCCACCATTGATGCTGCCCTCATCTGCATCTCCTCTATTTCCCAGACATCCACCCTCACCCATCTTCCCACTGCCTTAACAGTGACAGAGTTCCTCTTGTCCTTACCTACCACCCCATGAGCCTCCACACCTAGCACATCATTCTCCACAACTTCCAGCATCTCCAAAGATGTAAGCACAACTTTACCTCCCTTCCACTCTCCACTTACTGCAGGGATAGCTCCCTTCATGATTCCCTCGTCCATTTGTCTGTCCCCACTAATCTCCCACCCAGCACTTAACCCTGCAAGCAGCCAAAATGCTACACCTGCCCATTCACCGCCTCCCTCACCTCCATTCAGGGCCCAAAGAAGTCCTTCCAGGTGAGGCAACACTTCACATGTCAATCTGCTTGGATCACCTATCTGGTGCTCCCATTGCAACCTCCTCTACATTGATGAGAAGCGTGGCATGAATATCTATTTCTCCTTCCAGTATAATAAGTTCCCTCCCCCTCTCCTCACCACATACCTCTTCTCACCTGTCTATCATCTCCCCATGGTGCCCCTCCTCCTTCCCTATCCCCTATGGTGCATTCTGTTCTATCAGATTCCTTCCTCTCCAGCTCTTTACCTTTTCCACCTGCCTGGATTCACCTATCTCTTTCTAGCTATCCTCCTTCCACTCCCCTCCCCAACTTTTCATTCTGACATCTTCCCCCTTCCTTTCCAATCCTGAAACAGGGTCTTGGCCCAAATCATTGAGTGCTTGTTCATTTCCATGGATGCTGCCTGAGCTGTTGAGTTACTCCAGCATTTTGTGTGTGTTGCTACTGTTTATATAGCATCTGATGCAAAGACCTTTAGACATTCATTGCCATTTGTGTTGCAAGATGTAGTGCATGTGGGATGGTGGAAAAGGCGAGAGGCAGGTGAAGCTGAGGCCAACAGAAAGATATGACAACTTCATATGAATAACTGTATTTGGGTGTTGCTGGCAGATGGACTTGGAATGTTCTACCCACTTTATTTACATGCCCTTCTTTTATCCGTGTCTCTGGTTGACCTAACACCTGACCTACCCAAGCACCACCTACAATATTGTGGTGGCAAACAGCAGTTTCCATATGTTGGTCAATTGGCAGCCTCCTTTGATTCAGAGGTTTCTGGGTTCAACTTCCATTTCAGATCAGGTTGAAAATATCAAATCATTTAAACATATCCCTAATAATTTTTGTTCTTTGAATCATATGTGATTGCTCCAATTTATGTTTAACATTTAATTTTTTTAAGAAGGATTCCATTTTCTTGTTTGTGGGATTCTTTAGCTCAGCCAGTTTGATGACTTCACATCTGCAAGATGACAAGTATCCACTGGAATCAGAAAAAGGCAAGTTCCCATCACACAGATTGTTAGATTATTGTGTGAGTTTTTTACTGTGTTAGCAGGAAACATCATCACTTCAAATACTCTGAACTTAAACCAGTCCTGGCAATGATAGAGCAGTTCCAGAGGTTTTCAGAGCAGTGGTCTGATGCAACTATAGGCAGGGTGGTAAGGTTGTCAAGACTTTGCCAGCTTTCCGCAGCTGGTGGATGTGGCAGACTGACCTCTACCTTGCTGAAGCCAGGTGGCAACTCTCAGACACCACCTCATACCTACTCCTTGGAAAGGACCCCACTCCGGGCCATCTGAAAACTGTCTCCAACACCATCACTGACCTCATCAACTCTGGAGAACTCCCATCCCCTGCAACCAAACTCATAGTTTCTTTACTTGCTTTCACCTCCTACCCAAGATCCACAAACTGGACTGTACGGGTAGGCCCATGTCTCTGCCTGCTCCTGCCCCGCTGAACTTGTGTCGTCATAATTTGACTCCATTCCATCCCCCTTGGTTCAGTCCCTTCACACCTACATCCACAACACTTCTCATGGTCTCAATCTCCTCATTAACTTTAAATTCCCAGGCCCTGGCCATCTCATTTTCACCATGGATGTCCAGTCCCTATACACTTCAATCTCACATCAAAACGTCCTTAAAACTTTCTGCTTCTTTCTCAATGAAAGAACCAACCAGTTCCCTTCCACCACCACCTTGCCCTGTTTGGCAGAACTGGTCCTCACCATCAGCAATCTCTCCTTCAGCTCCTCCCAAGTCTTCCAGACTTGAGGGGTAGTCATGGACACCTGCACAGTCCTCAGCTATGCCTGCCTTTTCGTTGGCTACATGGGACAGACCATGTTCCAAGCTTTCCCCAGTGATGCTCCCCAAATCTCCTCTGCTACACTGATGACTACATTGGTGCTGCTTCACGCACCCATGTTGAGTCTCTCAATTTCATCAACTTTGCCTCCAAGTTCCACCCTGCCCTTGAATTCACTTGATCGATTTTTAACAACTTCCTCCCCTTTGATGATCTTTCCTCTTCCTCCACCTTTGGAGACAAACTGTTTGCTGTTTATTCTTTTCCATAGATGCTGCCTGACCTGCTGAGTTCCTCCAGCATGTTGTGTGTGTTGCTTTGGACTTGCAGCATCTGCAGAATTATTTGTGTTTATGGTAGATGTCTTTATCGCAATTTAATAATTTGCTCTCAGTCCCAATCCCTCCCTTCCTTTCTCCACCTTGTCTACATAGTTGAAATGTTTAATTCACACAGAAAAAGTCAGAGCTGAATATGCAGCAATTTCAATCATTTTGAGGTCTTCCAACATCCACCATTTTTTTTAGAATAAACTTGTGTTTCTTGCATGCAAAGTAAAGCAACAGTATCATTTAAAATGATGTAAATGTGATAGTACATAAGTATGAATGTATCTCTGTATTTATAAGTATGTATCTGCATATCACACTGAAGAAACCAGTCACAGATAGGGTACTCGCTTCGCAGAATACCCACACTCAATCAACTCTCTGTTGCATGCCTCTGTAATTCTGAATCCCACTCCACATCTGACCTGTCTATCTATGGCCTCCCCCACTGCCGTTATGAAGCCTAACATAAACAAGAAAACAATATCTTATTTTCTCTCGAGGTACTTCACACCCCTCTAGAATGAACGTTGAATTTTCCAGCTTCAAGTAAACTCAACTCTCATCACTTCCCCTTTTTTTGTTAATGGTCAGTACTCATGCTTTTTATCACATGATTGCCTTAACCCACCTCCAAGTGTAAATTCATTTTTCCTCCTACACCTCCCCCCCCCCCCCCACCCGGCACCTTCTTCTGATCATCCCTCCCTTTCATGGCTCCACCGATCTGCCTCTTTCTATATGCTGGCTATCTTCCCCCCAGTCTACATACTCAGGGTTTCAGCTTGAAACATTCACTGTCTCTTTGCCTCTACAGATGCTGCTTCACTTGTTGACCTGGCCTCGAAGTTTGTTTTTCTTTTGCTCCAGATTCCAGCATCTGCTGTCTTTTGTGTCTCCAAACAGACTTTTGTCTTAACACCCCACTCCTCTGTACAGTGCTGCTTGGAAAGCCATTCTCCTTCCAATCTCTGCCCAGTTCTCGTTGCCTCAAATCATTAACTGCTTTCTCTTTCTGCGTATGTTGCGTGACTGGTTGAGTTCTTACAGCGTTTCTGTTTTTGCTTCAGATTCTAGCAGCTGCAGTTTTATTTGTTTGCTGGAGGTATGGATTCCTTCAGAATGTTTTAAGTTTAAGGATGTAGAGTGGGTGGCCAGCACCCTTTCCCCAGGGCAGCAATGGCTAAAATGAGAGGACATAATTTAAGGCAATTAGAGGAGGGATGTCAGAGGGAAGTTTTTTTTGCACAGAGGTGGTAGGTGTGTAGAACACACTGCCAATGGGAGTGGTGGAGGCAGATACATTAGGAATATTTAAAAGACTTTTAGGTAGCTACATGGATGGAAGAAAAATTGAGGGCTATGTAGAAGAGAAGCATTTTGGTGTAGGTTTAAATGGTTGGCACAATATTCTGGGCTGTAGGGTACTGTAGTGTTCTATGTTCTGTTTCTTGAACTGAGTCAAGTTTGAAGCAGGTTTGGTTTAGCATATTTACTCAGACAGCATGCTTTCCAATTGGCTCAAAGGATGAGAATTATTGTCCTGAGTGTTGTAACAAAAAGTTTGCTGTTGGGTGATTAGACAAAGAACTGAACATTGTTGCAGCCATCAATCTGCTTCACACTTTAAATTGACATGAACTCTAAAATACCCTTTTCTCTGACTTGCCCTTCCAGTTTTTTTTCTGCAGCTGTGTTGAAATTTCAAAGTCTTCTGTCAATCAACTCTACTAACGTCAGGGGTACCTGGAGTCTAACACACTTGTTCAGCTACCATCCTATACCAATTCACAGTATGACACAGATTATTCCCTAGTATCTCAACAGGTAAAAGCATGTTTTGTTAATTTTGCTTGGTGCAGGAATTGTCCTTTTAAAATCTCCTGCCCCGGTTTATGAGAATAGAGAATTGTTACCGATCTGAGATTCTTTGTTTAAATTTAGCAATTCAGTTGCTGAATGATTTGTCCTTTTACCATACAGCAGTGTGTAACTATAGAATTGGACAAATTAAATATTTTTATAATTTCTGGCTTTCTGGTTTCATCCATTTTTATGTGTCTTTCAAGCCTGTATCTCTTATTCTGTTCAGATCCGTAACAATTCTCCAGGAAACCAGCCGAAACTCATTACATTTTGCAAAGAAGAATCCCTCCTCCCCTCCCACTCCTCTCCCTTTCTCCTTCGGTAAGTAGAAAAAACCATAAAGCTGTTCAAATACAGACACGTTCCAACAATGTAACAGCTGTTTGAAATGGACATGTGAAAGAATGCTTCGTGTATTAATGAATGCAGAAACTGGATCATTAATTTGCAGCTTTATGACAGAACATTAATTTGCAGATTTATGGGAGGATATGATCCTGACAGCAAGTAAACCTTCCTCTCTCCATAGGATACATATGTACACACACATAGGCACACGCCATCCCAGGGATCAATCAGGCGAACCTTTGCTGCACTCCCTCCATCACGATATATCCTCACTTAGGTAAGGAGGACAGAACTGTACACAGTTTACCATGAGACGTCCAACAGGGCCCTTTGTGAATTACATTTGGTATCTTGCACTCAAAATCCTTTTGGTCAATGTATCATCGCCGTTCTTTTGCTTGTTGAATCTGCATGTCAACTTTCTTTGATGTGTCCATAAAACAATTTCTGGACATAAACACTTCTCAATATCACACCATTTAAAAATATATCATCCTTTTTTAATGAAAGTGCATGGCTTCTCAGGTTTCCACATTGTATTCCATTTGGCCAGTTCTCCTCCATTCACCTGAGCCTTTCTTCCATATCGACAAGCTTTTGTGCTATTTTGCTGTCTTTCTGCTTATTCCATACATTGAGGGGCCCTCTGCACAACATGGGAATTCTCTGCAAGCTGCTCAACACCTTCCACCATTCACACAGCATGCTTAAACTAACGGAGTTATTTATCTGTGACCTACTCCTTCCATGCGTGTTTTAGCAGTGACACCATTATCTGATCTTCATCAATAACTTCACAAGCTAAGGTGAGGCAAAGACTGAATCACCTATAACCTCTCCCTCCCTCTCCCCCCCCCCCCCCCGGAACCTCTGCCTGCTCTCTCTTTCCGCACCCCCTGTCTCAATCTATCTCTCTTTCTCTGACTCAATCTCTCCACCCCCCCTCCAGTAGTTATTAGTAGGTATAAGATCAGAGTTTTCCTCCTCCTAGGTGGGCTGCCATCCAAGGCGGACGAGCCCCAGCTGCCCAAAGCAACTTGTTTTGATGCGCCAGTGGTCCACCTTTGCCCCTTCTCTTGTCAGTAGAAACAGTTCCACCGGGCCAAGTAGCTAAGCCACATGTGAAGGTCGAGAGTTGGACTTGGTTGTCAGAGGCTGTTAGAGATGGACGCCAGTTGAGGCACATTATAGGTAGTGGGAGCTTATCCCCTCTACCACCCCCAGCTATGACAACCTTAGGAACCAGCAGTTATTATATACCAGAAAAGTGCAATTGTTTAGTATGTTATCCCACAAAAATAATCATGGTTATAATGAAAATCACTGGTATCATTCAGCAGCTGAGGTGGCATCTATTGAATGAGCATACATTCTGGAGTTGCAGTTTTTAGCTTTTCTAGTACTGACTGAAAAGCATTACTAAATGTTTAAACAGCAAAGAAAACTACAAATATGACTATAGCCTAAGGAATGAAATGTATTCTGCTCAGCCTGCGTGTTGGGACATTCTTTGCCCTGTGCTCACATGAGATGCAGCTTGCTGGCATCTCCTACTGTGCTGAGTTTGATTGACCGAAAGTTGTGGGAAGGATATCTGCTGTAGATCAAAAATTTTGGAAAATGACACAGAAGGTTTCCTAGGAACATTTAATTGTATTATTTTGAAAAATATATGTATCCTTCAATTGTTTTGAATTCCTTTACTTTAGAAAAGCAAGTTTTCCAAGAAGCAGTTGAAAAATATTTGTGTGATTTGTTTCAGTTGTGGGTTTTATTGGCAATTTGTATTCTCTTTTATGTTTCCTCATAACAATTTGGTACATTTTTCTCATGGAAGACTGATTTCAGATTTATTGTTTTAGGTAATGAGTAAAATGTCAGTCCTGAGCTTGGTGCCAGAAAAGTTGAGTCCAAACTGTGACAATTAAGAAGGATTTTAAAGAAATGGAAGAAATGAGAAAAGAGAATAGCAATATCCCCGGTCCACTCATCCCTCCCCACTGATCGCCTTTCCAGCACTTTCCCCTGTAAGCAGGTCAAGGGTTACACCTACCCCTACACCTTCTCCCTCACCACCATTCAGGGCCCCAAACAAATCCTTCCAGTTGAGGCAACATTTCACCTGCAAGACCATTAGAGTCATCTGCTATATTCAGTGATCCTGGTACAGCCTCCTCTATATTACTAGGACCCAATGTAGATTGGGAATTGCTTTGTCAAGCACCTTTGTTTCATCCGCCACTGGAGGTGGAATTTCCCGTTGGCAATCCATTTCAATATGACTTGCCATTTCCATTCTGACATGCCAATCCATAGCCTCCTCCATTGCCACCATGAGGCTATGCTGAAGTTGAACACCTCATATTCTGTATGGGTAGCCTCCAACCTGATGGCATGAATATCAAATTCTATAACCTCTGATAATTTTCCCTCCTCCCACTTCTCTCTTCTTCCATTTCCCCATTCTAGTTCTCTTCTCACCCTTTCTCTTCTCCTCACCCGTCCATCTCCAACCTCTGGCTCCTCCTCCTTACCTTTCTCCCATAGGCCGCAGTACTCTCCTATTAGATTCCTTCTTCAGCTCTTCCACCTATCAGCTCCCAGCTTCTCATTTCACCCTTCTCCCCCCACCTGGTTTCACCCTTTGGCTGCCAGCTTGTGCACCTTCCTTTCCCCCACCTTCTTATCCTGGCCTCTTCCCACTCCCTTTCCAGTCCTGATGAAGGGTCTCAGCCCAAAACGTTGATTGTTTGTTCCTCTCCATGGATATGGATGCTGCCTGACCTGCTGAGTTCCTCCAGCATTTTGTGTGGCTCAAGGTTTGCAGCATCTGCAGGATCTCCTGTTAATAAGAACTGGAAGTTGTTTGTTCGTTGGTGTTCCTATTTTTTCCTTTAATTTTCTTGAGATTTGCACATTATCCTGGTCTGCTGGTTGAGTGGTTTCCTGTGTCCCTGTGAATACTGACACTGGGAGATGCAGTAAGAGTTCTCAAGGACTTGTGGTTTGAGTGTAACAGGGAACTGCGAATGCTAAGTATTGTTGACAGTAGAACTGCACCTGGAGCAACAATTGCAATAAATTAGAGTGGAGCACGACGTGTGATTTCAAGTCTCACCTGCAAGGATAGTTTGGGTCTTTGGACAATGGTGTGAGAAGAAAGTGAATGTGTAGTTTTTAGCTGCTACGATTGCATGGAAAAGCGCCAGAAGGCGGCAGCTGCAACTCTCATTCAGTCCATGATAAACACTGATTAATTGCTGATGGCTGACCTTCGTGCACATAGCCACTGAAAGCCAAGTAGAACAGGCAAAAATTATCACATTAATTTTAAAAAGGATCGTGTCTATTTTCATACACATTGAAGCTTTCCTGAGAATCTGTAGGTCAAAATCCAATTGCAATGCTAGTCAGCTGTCACTTTAAACTTTGAGTATCTGTCCTTTTAACAGTGATTTGCAGGTTTCAAGCTCCATGTTTGTTGGCCATCAGCGGGAAGCTTTGTGTTAGTTGAGTAGCGGGAGAGCTGTTCTCTTTTGTGTCTCGACACTCCCTGCTGAACATTACAGGATACATGGCAGAAAATGGAGAAAGATCATTATAATGTACACCAACTGCAAGATGTTGTAACAGATATGGAAGAAGCCTGATGGAATATTCCAACATGTGCCACTCCAGGAAAGGAACTGGAGTCATGCTCAAGGTATTGTACAATTAATATGGGCCTTTCTAAGATCTTCTGCATATGCTTCACAATTGAACACACAGCTATATAAATCACAGCATAATTAAATTTTCAAATTTAAAGCAGCACTGTAGTACAGCCTAACTTTATGACACAATAATTTAATGATGATTATGATGGATTATAGCTTGGGCTTGATGCTTACTTTAGTGCACTCCTTAAAATTACAGAAATTAAAATATACTTTCCTGCTTACATAATATGGAGCCACCTAATAAAATGGAACAATGGCACAAGACACTAAATTGTAAGGAATCCCTTCCCACCGTGGTAAACTTTCCTAAAATAGCAAGGAGGTGATAAGCACCATTGGAATCACAATGCTCCACGCACTTAATATACTTCGATGAGTTACGCTCATTTCCACACAAACATAAGCAAAAATACAACAGTATTCGGTCATTTCATATGTACCGCATTGGAAGTGACTTAAGAACCCAACATGTTAACATCATTAACTTTAATTGAAAAGTTCAATCAATGATGTTGGAATCTCATAATTAGAATATTAAAATGTGTTTTGGCTAGCTGGCAGAAAACGGAAGTTGGAATAAAGGGTGATCAGTTGGGACAGCAGGATGCTACAAGGATCAGTGCTGGGGCCTCATTTATTTACAATCTATAAGATAGGTAGGATATATAATAGGTAGGAAAGTCTTTTCAAGGAGGATACAAAGACACTGATGGAATATTACAAAGAAAATGCAGGAAACCCTCAGCAGATGTGGCAAAAGATACGGAGTTAACCTTCCAGATCCTTCAACAGAACCAAGGAAGATAGAAAATATGCTGGATGTGGAAGATTTGGTTTGCAAAGGAAATGCCTTTGATAAAAGGATGGCAGGGTTACCTTGGGACCGAGGTGTAAATGAGGTCCTTTAAGTCTATGTGTTAATGGGGGTAGTTTAAGAGTGGGAGTCTGAATGAAGGGAAATAACAGTTATACAATGAGAGAAATTAGAAAGTGAGATCACAGCAGTGGAACATTAAAGTGCTGAAATGCAGATCATCAGGACGTGCTCAGCACAGATCAGGCTGTGTTAATGGGGATACAACTAAGCCAGAATCACAGTAGTTGTTAAAGAGAATTGGAGCACTTGGAACTGAGGTCAATATACTAACGTGGATTGGTTAATGGACTGAAAACAGTGGGGTAAGTAGTTCATTTTCAAGAGGCCATATCATGGTTCTGATGAGTGAACCAAGTGTGATACATCCACATCTGCTGATGATACAAAAGTAAGTTACAGTGTATGTTGTGAGAAGGGTTCTAATAGGCATCAGAAGTGTGCAGAGAGGCATGTGAATGGGGGAAGTTAGGATAAATGAAATATAATGTTGACTATTGAGAGATCATTCAGTTTTGCAAAAGAAATAACAAAGTAGAAGGGTCCTTATATGGTGAAAGATCAAAATATCGTTGGTGTTGACATCATCAAAAGTTGTTATATGTGTGCAGCAAGTAATTAGGAAGGGAAACAGGTATGTTCACCTTCGTTGTAAGAAAATTTGTGTTCAGTGATGAAGGTGTAATTATATTGGTCTGGTTGGTGCTGGGTCTGAAATATTTTGTACAAGGCTTTTCTTTCTACTTGAGGAAGTTCTATACTTTCGTTAGATGGTGTGCAACAAAAGTTCATCAAACTGATTCCCGAGATTAAGAAATGGAGATAGTCCAATGAGGAAAGATTAAGTATACTGGATCCATACTGTGTGGAGTTTAGAAGGAGAGATCTCATTAAAACATTCAAAGTTCACACAGGCCTTGACAGGGCAGATGATAGATGGTATTTCGCCTGGCTGAATGTCCAGAAACTGGGGATACAGTCTCAGAATAAGTGATTGGCCATTCAGGACAAAAAAAAGGAGAATGTTTTCCACCCAGAGAGTACGAAGTATTTCAAATTCTCTGTCATGAGGGTTGTGAAGGCTCATTTGCTGAATATTTTCAGATAATTGAGGTGTGCTGAGATAAAAGTCTATCTTATTGAACGTTGGAACTGCCTCAAAAGGCTGAAAGTCCTTCTTTCATTTCCTATGGTTTGACATTATATCAATGCCATGGTATGTGACTAACTTCTCATTCAACACAGATCAATGTTTTAAAATGCAGCTGAGTAAATTGGTGTAATCCTTTTATAAGTTCAGAAGTTCATTGTTTTGTACTTTTTAAAAACCGTAGCTAAAATATTTCATGAGGCTCATCTGCTTTAACATTAATTTTACATGATTATTAAATTCATGAGTTAAGCTGACATGCAGTCTGGGGTTGTAAGCCCCTCGATCTACATTCGAGTTGAACCTGTATCGCTGGTTCAGTGACTGGAATTTGCATCTCCAGCTGCTCAGATGAGACATTGACTTCATTCTCAGAAGGATTCAGGGTGGTATTGAAATAGCAGTCTCATGATGGACAGAAGGACCATGAGATGATGATGTAATCACTTCAAAAAAACATTCTTTTGACCCTCTTGACGGTAAAACGATGGAGGACTTAGCCTTTCAGTGTTTTAGTTATTAAGACATTTTCTTGTCCTCTGCTAAGTGTTCCAGGGGATACTAAGATTTATCCTTTATCCTTTCCAGTGGCCTTTTCCTAATCTGCAAACTTTAATTTTGTTCCTACCTGGGCCTGGGAGTATGGTTGGCAAGACTGGCATCTATTACCCAGCATTAGTTATCCAGAAAAGATGCTGGAGGATGCCTCGAAACTGTTTAATTGAGCAGTTCCTTCCTTGGCTACTTAAGGACAACCATATAACGAAATCCAAAGAGAACTGCAAATGTAAAAAAAATATATCTAAGATTCTTCATCGATTTGTGCCATTAGAGCTGTTTCTTTTCCCACAGATACAGCCTGGCCTGATGACTATATCCAGTGTTTTCTGTTTAAGAGTTAACCATATTGACATAGGACGATAATCACGTCTAGACCAAACCGGGCAAAGACAGCAAATTTCCTTATCTAAGTGACATTAGTTTTTAATCAGTTGACCAGCTCAACAACCACTTTATAGTCTTTTCAATTACACTCAGTGATCATCGTGTGTATGTTCATGGTATTTTGCTGCTGTAGCCCATCCACTTCAAGGTTTGACATGTAGAGTGTTCAGAGATTCCCTTCATACACCACTGTTGTAATGTGTGGTTATTTGAGTTACTGTCACCATCCTCCTCTGACCACTGTCATTAATGAGGCATTTTTGCCCATAGAACTGCCGCTCACTGGATGTGTTTTTGATTTTTTGCACCAGTCTCTAGAGATTTGTTCATCAATATCCCAGGAGATCAGCAGTTTCTGGGATATCCAGACCATAAGACATAGGAGCAGAATTAGGTCAACTGGCCCATTGAGTCTGCTCCGCCATTCAATCATGGCTGATCCTTTTTTATTCCCTCCTCAACCCCAGTTCCCGGCCTTCTCCTCGGAATCTTTTGTGCAATGTCCAATCAAGAACCTATCAATCTCTGGCTTAAATATACCCAATGACCTGGCTTCCATAGCTGCATGTGGCAACAAATTCCACAAATTCACCACCCTTTGGTTAAAGAAATTTCTTTGCATCTCTATTTTGAAAGGGGCCCCTCTATCCTGAGGCTGTGCCCTTTTGTACTAGACTCCCCCACCATGGGAAACATCCTTTCCACATCTAACCTGTCTTGGCCTTTCAACATTCGAAAGGTTTCGATAAGATCCCCCCTCATCCTTCTGAATTCCAGTGAGTACAGACCCAGAGCCATCAAACATTCTTCGTATTATAACCCTTTCATTCCCGGAATCATCCTTGTGAACCTCGTCTAGACCCTCTCCAATGCCAGTGCATGTTTTCCAAGATGAGGGGCCAAAAACTGTTCACAATACTCAAGGTGAGGCCTCACCAGTGCCTTATAAAGCCTCAGCATCACATCCTTGCTCTTGTATTCTAGACCTCTTGAAATGAATGCTATCACAACATTTGCCCTCCACCAGCAAGTTAACCTTTAGAGTGTTCTGCACAAGGCCTCCCAAGTCCCTTTGCCTCTCAGAGTTTTGGAATTTTCTACTACCAAAGTGCATGACCATCTATTTTCCAACTTTGTATTTCATTTGCCACTTACCTGCCCATTCACCTAATCTGTCTATATCCTTCTGCATCCCACCTGTTTCCTCAACACTACCTGCTACTCCACCAATCTTCATATCAAACTTGGCAACAAAGCCATCTATTCCATCATCTAAATCATTTATATATAAAAAGTGGTCCCAACACTGACCCCTGTGGAGCACCACTAGTCACTGGCAATCAACCAGAAAAGGATCCTTTTATTCCCACTTGCTTCCTCCTAACAATCAGCCAATGCACAAACCATTTTGTAACTTTCCGGTAATACCACGGGCTCTTAACCTGGTAAGCAGCCTTGTGTGTGGCACCTTGTCAAAGGCCTTCTGAAAGTCCAAATATACAACTTCCACTGCATCCCCTTTATCTATTCTACTTGTAATCTCCTCAAAGAATTCCAACAGGTTTGACAAGTAAGATTTTCCCTGAAGGAAACCATGCTGACTTTGTACTACCTTGTCCTGTGTCACCAAGAACTCCATCACCTCATCCTTAACAATTGACTCTAACATCTTCCCATTCACTGAGGTCAGGCTAACTGGTCTATAATTTCCTTTCTGCTACCTTCCTCCTTTTTTAAAGAGTGGAGTGACATTTGCAATTTTCCAGTCCTCTGGCACCATGCCAGACTCCAATTTTTTTGAAAGTTCATTTCTAATGCCACCACAATCTCTAACGCTACCTCTTTCAGAAACCTAGGGTGCAGTTCATCTGGTCCAGGTGACTTACGTACCTTTAGGTCTTTGAACTTTTTTAGCTTCTCTCTTGTAACAGTAACTGCATCCACTTCTCTTCCTTCTCACACTACAACATCAGGCATACCGCCATTGTCTTCTGCATCGTCTAGCACCAGCTATCATTACATGCTCAAAGTCAACTAGATCACATTTCTTCCTCATTCTGCTATTTGGTCTGAATAACAACTGAACGTATTGACCATGTCTGCATGATTTTATGTATTGGGTCGCTGCCACATGATTGGCTGATTAGATGTTTGCATTAAAGAGGTGTATAGGTATACCTAATGAAATGGCCACTGAGTGTATGTCTTTATTTGATTTTGAGATTTCCTTTGAAATTTCAATATAATTAATGGATGAGCATGGTAAAAGGTCATTGCAAATGGAGGCCAAAAGTGAGGGAGTTTAGATTTTGAAAATCTTGAAAGGTTTTTCTACATACTAGCAACACAAGGTTTGGGAGGCAGAGTGGAAACAATACTAGAAAATAAAAAGGGGCAGCCTTTCCTGTGATGGTGACAATAGGGGTAGTGAGGTTAATGAAAGTACTGGAGTGACAAGTCCAAGGCCTGTCTTTGAATAAGGAGGCATTGAAATCAGGAAAGAGCAGGGTAAGTTAGAATAGAACTTGCAATCAACTAAGATAAGGAACTATTCGGATGCAGAGGGAGGAAACTGGTGATGGTATCTCAATTAGAAAAAGTTTATGATATGTGGTGGCTGATAGAGAATCAGGATGTTTATCAAGATGCAAGAGGAGTGAAGCAAGATGAGATGCTTGAAAGGAGAAGAAAGTGTTAGAGCGGTAGACGGTGATATCGGGCGTAATATTCCACATGGCATTCTTCATGGAAGGTAGGGTCAGTTGATGAGGCTTTTTTTTAGTGAAAAGGTGTCAGAAATGAACACTGCACTTCAAAACAATTAATTGCATGAAATATTTTAATGTGATACTGTAAAAAGATGAGCTTTAAAATTATCCACACTTTGAATGTGGAGAAGCTTCCAAGTTTGGCCAAGGAAAAAGGAACCAACAGAGATTGCCAATCACATGGTCTCAATCTGATCCGGGTATCCCAAATATTAAGATGCTAGAAATCTGAAATAAGAACAGAAAATGCTGGAAATGCTTAGCATATCTGTTAACTTTCCAGGTCAATGGCATTTCCACAGAACTGAACGATGAGAGACTGCTGTCTTGAAATACTGACATTTTCTTCAAACAAGCCGTATCTATTTAATATGTTTTCCAGTGTCAGTAATATAGTTTACATGAATTTAGAAAGATCACATTTGGTGGGCACTTCACACATACATGCATTATACATGTACAAGCAAATGCATGTGTCCTTAATACCTCTATGGATTAAGAGGGTGGATTTCCAACCGTAACCCTGCTGACCCCTTCCCCGGTTTGATTTCAAGTTAATCATAACTTTTCAGTATAAATCTGAAACTAAACCAAGAAAGGAGCACTTTGGTTGTAGAATGAGAATCCTCGTATGAATTAAATGATTTCATAACTTTGAAAACCAATGTGTACACTTTCTATGAGTCATGCTATCACTAAGCAAGTTCTACATGCAATCTGTGTCTGATGAGAAATCTTCACATTCCTTGGTTATTTCAGTCAGGGCTAACAATTGCTCCTCTTTTCAAAGATACACAAGAGGAAATTGCTCCACAAACTCGTGTTTTCATAGTTGCTCTACAGGTATGTCTGTAGAGGACCAGTATATACTGTATTTGTGGCACATGATGAACATGGGATCATGAATAATATGGCAACAGTTGAATAGAAAGGTAAGCAGGCAAGAGTTAATAGGACATGAAGGTTTGAAAGGCCGTCTGGCTGCAGAGTGAAGTGGTCCTGTCACACAGCACTTTCTCCCCCTCTCTGTTCAGTCTGGGTTTTATTTAGTAGCAGGCATGTTGTCCCTGCAGTGAATTAGATCAGAAGCATTAGCTTGCAGAATATATGCCAATGAGCTAATGATTCTGACACATTGACAATACCAGCCTAACAGAAAAGTACCCACACAGCAAATCCTGTTTTTATATCTCATTATTTTAATGGCGAAATGTTTGTCAGAAAGAAACGACTTATTTTCTGTCGATCCAGTCTACAGTATCAGGAGTTATCCAGGTCCAGTCCTCAGGGCTTCAGACAACTAACAAAACACATCTTATTTCTGCTCCAATAGTTCCCTGTTATGCCTTTCAGATACAGGAAAAGTAGTGAAAGCATAAACCAGTTGAATGTGGCAGTGTCGTCTGCCATTCATTGCTTATGAAGGGCCACGTGACATGACTTCATTTTCGAGCAAAACTAAAGAGTACCTGCAAAAATGGGAACAACAATTTTAAAAAGTTACAAAAAGGTACATCACACTTGCAAATTCATAAAAATGTCAAATAGAGAAAGATCCGCTATGAAAATATATACTTAGAAGGGCTTTGAAAAAGAGGAAATTGTTGAAATTGCTTTGTTGAAGAGCAAAAATTAGGGTTACATATCACCAAAAGTGTTGCTGGTTAAACAATCTGCTCTGGGTTAGCAGAACACTTGAGTCTCCCTTGGTTGGTCTATATGTGGTACTGAACTATAACATCATTAAAAATAAATGTGTAAAGTTAAACCTGCCAGTCATTAATAGAAGTGCATCTTTTCTTCAAGATATCCAAAAGGAACCTATCACAATGTTACCAGAAAAAATTAAACTGGTTAGATGAGTTTTGCATTTTACTCTAAGGGTTCCAGTTTGGAGTGCCCTATCTTCAATAGGAGGCTGCCCACGGCTCTGGTCATGTTAGGAAAAAACCACGGTGTTCTCTCCTATCTATGACTAGACAGATCTTCGTCAAAACTCCTGAAAGATGTTGTGTGATTCCCCCACCACCCTCCCAGCCCCGAAGTCCCATCCGTTTAAGCGATGGAGGCTGGTTTTAGTTAGCATTAGCTTGCCTCAATGGATGCTAACTCACAGAATTGGGCGCAGTGGAGGTTAACTGAGACAGGAAGCTATGTAGTTAACACCGACTGGTCACCATAATGAGATGCAGCATGTGTTTTTTTGAATCCTGCACCAGGTCAAGTGAGTGTGGATTAAATGTGTGTTGCATTTCCATGGTACATTTTCCACTTTTCTTCAGTTTGGTCCCTAAGTGTTAGAATGTTAAAAAGATGCAAGATGTTGTTCCAATAATTTTTACTGGAAAAATGTAGATTTCTGTAAGTAAGCGCCCTTGTAGAAGTTTGTATGAACTGAGAGTTCAACAGTATTCTCACTAACAGAGACTATCATATAAAACTAGAGTATAGTGTTGCTAATTTGTTCAAATATTTAAAACCAGCCAAGAAGAGTTATACACACAAAATGCCGAAGGAGCTCAGCAGATTAGGCAGCATCTATGGAAACGAATAAGCAGTCAACGTTTTGGGCCGAGACCCTGCATCAAGACTGGAAAGGAAGGGAGGTGGGTGGAGACGATGCCAGAATAAAAAGGTGGGCGGAGGAGAATGAGGACAAGCTAGAAAGTGGTAGGTGAAGCCAGGTAGATTGCGGAGCTGGGGGGGTGGAAATGAAATGAGAACCTGGGAGGTGTTAGTTGGAAAAGGCAGATGACTGGAAAAGAAGGAATCTGCTAGGAGAGGAGAGTGGATCATAGGAGAATTGGAAGGATGAAGGGCTCCAGGGAGAGGTGACAGGAGGTGAGAAGAAGAGGTGAAAAGCTGGAGTGGGGAATTGAAGAAAACGGAAGGGGGGAGGGGAATGACCAGAAATCGATGTTCATGCCATCAGGTTGTGTTTTGTCCTGAACCCAACATATTTCAGTGTCTTTGCAGCATCTGTTTCAAAAGGGTATCTGTTGTCATAAGGACCGCAGCTTGAGACCTTCAAACAATTGACCGATATTCCATAAAAGTACTTGTAATTCCACCAGTATCTTATGCTTTGGGGTTTTTTTTTGCCAGAGGATGGATGCAAGAGGGTGTGCAAACAGCACCAATGTGGTCAGTAAGGATCTACTAAATGTTCCTAAAATACAAGTAGGATTATCTTTCCTTTTCCAAATTATATTAAAGTAATCGTGATTGTCAACTGAAAGGATGCAGTAAGGGAAATTAAAATAAATTTCAAGATTATGTTGAAATCATGATGAGTAACCACATTGGTATTCTGACACAGAGTCTGACAATCCCAATTAACATTTAGGTTCAATATTACATGGACATCCCTCTCCCATTGTAAGTGCACCACTAGTGTTATGGGTCATTTGAGGTCTTTTTGGATGTAAATAGAGAGATTTGTTCCTTCTTCCTTGTTAAAATATATGTAATCTAGCAATTGAAATGTATTTTGGATGTAAATGGTTATTGGATATATTCTGGACATTAATATTTAAGTGTTATTGATTCTTCTTGCTCATCCCCTTGTTATGAGTGATGGACAGACCTGATGGAAATGGGGTGCATAGTTAACCATTGCCCCCCCCCCCCCCGAGAACCACGAACTATTACTGTTGCTATGCTGCTCATGAGAGAGAGAGATAAAGCCCAGACAAGAACATCTGCTACAGATAAGAGGGGGAGAGAGACTGCTGATTTACTGTATTTTGACTCTTCCTGGATTATTTACCTTCCACTACAAGGACTTTACTTTGCTCATTAACATTCCTCAGGAGATAGCAGAAGTGGCCTGATTTGATGGACACGGTCATTCAGAGATGATGGATAGCTGAGACCCCGTGAGTGGGGATAAAAGACAGGTCTGGAGAGACATCCTTCAGACACACCAGTGGACACTGATTGAATGTTGGGAACCCACAGAAAGGTGGGGGCTTCGGAGACCGAACCAGGAGATCGGTCAGTAAAGCTCACAGTGTTACAGCAGGGCCGGTGGGGACTTGTGTGTGTGTCCACTCATGCCAGAGTGACGAGTCCACCACAGAAGAACGGTCTAGCTGAAGACCAGAGGGGTCATAACTGAATGACCACAACGATATGACGGATTAAGAAAGCCACAAAAAGGTTTGCCTGCCGCAGCTGTTGCATCTCTCTCTCTCTCTCTCTCTCCAACGATTTCAACACAACAACCATAACTACCTCAGCATTTATGAACTGAACTCTATACTTTCCTATGACAATTCATTTACCCCTAGACATCGATAGAGCTTGTTTATTATTGCTTATTATTATTCCTACACTTTTAGGTTTATTACTGCTAACTTGTTTTATATGTATATTTGTATTTTTGATATTGTATTGTGTAGTTTACTAATAAACACCTTTAGTTTTGGTACCACCAGACTCCAACAGATTCTTCTTTCTCTGCTGGTCTGACACCCAGTTACGGGGTACATAACACCCTGAAAAGTATTTGAGTCAGAACAGTTCAAACCTTGGAGGTTTCTCTGTCTAAGTCAACCTCCTCTCCATTGACTGAATCAGGATAAACTCAAGGGAAGTCTCTGAAGAGAAGAGAATGAGTACACATTGGCCAAGTATTTAGAAATTCATAATAATTGCATAGTATGCAGAGGAGTGAGCTAGATATGGATTTATGTTAAAGATTAATCTTAAGTTAAACTGATATCTATCTCTTTTTTCATGTTCTGTTCAAACATAGTTTGTTTCAACTTTCTGATCTTAACCAATACATTTAACAAATATGAAATATGACACATTCTCATTTTGTCTGAGTCTGAGCTTCAGCCTGATTTAATGCTTTAGGCTGTGTATCTAAGGATGGGTGTGTTAGCTGTGTCTGTTCTGATTTGAATGTTGTACTGGCGATAATTGTCAATAATTGACAAGAAGCAGAGAAGTAAAGCTTTCATTATTAAAAGGAGTGGTATAGGATGATATTGTAAAGGAAGTGCTTATGTGTGGATGTGAAGTTGTTCAATCATTTTGAATCAGCATTACTCCAGCCAACTGAACTGTGTATTCCAATCTTTTTCTTCCATTGATCATGGGGTATGCTGCGATAGGACTGTTTGGATGTTGACAACACTTCCAAATAGTTAATACACAGGCACTAATTGCACAAAGATTGAGTGGATCACACAGGACTGGGTGGATTTCAGTTATGGCCATCGGACTGTTGTTGGTGATGGCAAATAAGCAAGGAGGACAATGTGCTAAAATCACAATGGAAGGCACAGATTAAAGGGTCTGTTATGTTGACGTTGATGTTTCGATCACCTGACTGAAAGGTAGCACCAGCTTTGTACCCCACTTGTATGGGCTCATTGCAAAATCATGTTAGAAGCTGTCTTTTTATCTGGCATTGGATGACACTGAAGTGAATTGTTCTGCTACTGAAGTCAGGAACAGGTTACAAACTGCAGTATGAAAGAAAGTTTCAAAATAGAGGAAATCGTGTAAACGGAGGACAGTTATTTTGAAAATCAAGGTTGCCCAATCCTAACACTTGGTTTTCATGAAATTATTCCAATGTGGAAACATTAAGGGAAGAAACTGTTGGCAAATCTTTCATGATGACAATTGTGCGTCACCTAATTTTCATCCCTCGAGCCTTCTATTATGTGTAGAAGGGAGCATTGCTGCAGGGTAGTTGATTTCCCAGAGGGATGTGTTCAATTAACAGCTTTAATCTGACATCCAAACTCCTTTGAGCAGTTTCTCAGCCAGGGTTGTGACATTTTCATTGCTCCGTGTACTTGGGTGGACAAACCAATGGGTTCTATCCTACTGCCTCCATGGTGCAAGCCTTCCCCTGGGCAGACCCGGAAGCCCATCTTCCAGCCTGAGCAGAGGCAAGGCAGTAGAAGAAACTCCGACAATTACCTTGACAGAGGGAAGGAAATGTATCTCATCAAAATTAAAAATTCTCCGTATAATATATATTTTGAAAAGATATGCAGAACTGTTTGCCCCAATGATGGATCTCAGTTGACAGGTACACAAAGTGACACATCTTTCACTGCAGATATAAAAAGCAAACAGCTACTGGAAGTCTCAAAGCATAACATTTAACTTAATGCACAAGTATACAAAGCTACATATAGACCAACCAAATTGCATTACTGATATTTAGTAAAATATAATATTATATTGCAAAATCCAACAGGGCACAATTTCAGTCAAAATCACCATTTCTAGTATGCCCCATTCTGCAAATGCAAGATGACACAAGACAACTGGAGAAGAAATACAAATCAAATTAAGTACCAATGTATTGTTCCGGGTCATAACATTTCCTTAACCATAAACACATTACTTTTTTATTAATATTTATTGTCAGCCATACCTGTAGCATTTTATGTCCCTTTGTCCCAGCATTCAGGAACTTCCTTTCAAAATAAATTAATATTTTTAAAGAGTATTCAAAACAATGAATAGCTTGATGTAAATTTTAGAATTTAAACTGTTTATGTATCCCTCTGTATCATTCTAGTCACACTTTCTGTTAAACTATCAATGTATAAGCAGATTAGTGTCTGAGAAACATTTGGAGAAATATCCAAATTAATGCATTATAAGTCAGGAACGAATCTAACAGGTTTACATTTTTAAAAAATTACAATATTACTACCTGTTAGTGCTTAGATTTGTTCATTCTAGAACATAAATAAACTTTTTTTTAAACTATCCAAATAGTTCCAGTGAGACTGGACAAGATACGCATTTAGTCAGTTTCAAACAACATAACAGATGGGTCTTCCCATCCTTCTCCTCTACTCTGGATCTCTGCCATCACATCTGGGGTGATACAGCGAAGTCATTTCCAGTCCTTAAAAGCACTGAACACGATGATTCCTTTAGTGCCCACTTTGTACCTCAGGCTGTTCTTGTTTTGTGTGTGGAGAAATATTGTTGATGTTTTCTCACAGTGTGAGGATAGTGTTATGACTGAGCAGAGTTTCTTGTGGAGATTGTGAAAGTGAGGTGATATAGTCAAGCACATGGCATTCTGGGAGTTGTAGCTGGTTTACTCACGACTTGCCACACCGAATTCAATAATAATACTGCCCATAAGAATGGACTTGCACTGGCACCAGGTATATCAAATTGCAACCAACTCTTGTTTTATTATAGAAACGTAGCCAAGTGACTTGCAACATGTTTCAAGCAAAGAGTGGGTTTTTGGAAGTAGATGTGCAAATTGATGCTGCAGTGAGTTGATTTTCAATGCCACTCCATTTTTTTTTTTGTTGGCTCCTTGTTTCTGCCTTCTCATTTTGCTTTTGTTGTGATCCTCCACCCCGAGTTTTAGAGTGTCTGTTTTCCTGTTGGGGTAGCTGTCTCACTTACAGGTGAAGACTTCAGTCCTCTCGCTGCACGTGTTGCACTTAACGAAGCAGCACCAGTGGAACTTGCAGTTGCATTGCCACACTTTGGTATACTGGTGGGTGTTGTAACCTCGGCCGCAGCACATCAGATCACAGCCATCCGCGTGATGGGAGGTGCGATTACATAACCGTCCCTGGGTGCCCACGCTCCCTGTTGTACTGTCCTCCTCACAGTAGTTTGGTGATCGCTCTATATAAACTAGATCTGTGTCCATTGGCTTTCGATAGGTCCTGGGCTTCTTGATTTTAAGAAAGGTGGGCTGGCGTAACCTGCTGGCCCTTACTGCTTCGACATGAACAGCCTCACCGTACTTTTCTTTCAAGACATATCCGATTTCTCGGAATTTGGGAAGAGTTGTCCAACATGTCTTGGTTGTACATGAGCCAGAGACACCATGACACTTGCATTCCAACTTCATTCTTTCTTCCAGAATCTATTAGTCAAAGAATAACAACTATTAGGGATGAATTCATTGCATTTTGTCCCTGTTCAAAGACATAACCTTGGTTTTGGGCTCTTTCAGATTGAAGCTAATTTGGAGGGATTGCAAATGGGTAACTATTCTTCACTGAAGAGGAAACACCTGTATCATATTGTTTGCTTTTAGTGTTATAGAAAAGTGACACATCTGTCAAAATAAGTGAGAACAATAAGTGGGGACTTGGGAGTGAGTCATAACTTGAAGTAGCAATTAAGAGGAAGACAGTATTGCAAGGTAGGAGCAATTTGAAAAGTGAGCTTCGTTGGGAGTGAGTTTTATTTCAGCCAATAAAAAGCAGGGACGTGTAAGCAGAGTGGACATTGTTGGAATGGCTAGTGTTGGAGACAGTCAGTGTAGGAGTGGAGAGCTTTAGTTCAATAAGCTTGGGTGAGGACAGGCGGAGGCTCTAAGTAAGTTTCTATTAAGTTTTTTTCCCCCTCTTTGTCTTTTAGTTAGTGTGCTGAGAATGGGTCCAGGGTTAGTGGTATGTTCTTTGTGTGAGATGTGGGAACTCTGGGAGACCTCCAGTCCCCTTGAGAACTACATCTGCATGAAGTACAGGTCCTTCAGAGAAAATGTCAAGGAACTAGGGGGCTGCAGCTCGATGAAGAGGTGGTAGACAGAAGCTACCAAGAGATAGTCATCCTAAAGTTGCAGGAAGCAGATACCTGGGCAACTGTCAGGAGAGGGAAAGGGAATGGGCAGCCAGTGTAGAGTACCCCTATGGCCATTCCCCTCAATAATAAGTATACTGCTTTGGATACCGTTGGTGGGGTGGGAGTAACCTGCCAGGGAGAAGCTTGCAACAACTGGGTTTCTGGTACTGTATCTGTCTCTGTGGTTCAGAAGGGAAGGAGGGAGAAGAGGACTGCAGTATTGACAGGTGATTCCATTGTTAGGGGAGCAGACAGAAGATTTAGTAAACGTGAAAAAGACACCTGCATGGTATTTTGTCTTCCAGGTGCCAGGGTCAGGAATGTCTCGGATCAGATCCACAGCATTTTAAAGGGGTAGTGTGAGCAGCCAGAGGTTGTGGTACACATTGGTATCAATGACATAGGTAGGGAAAGGGAAGAGGTCCTGAAGAGAGAATACAGGGAGAAAGCTGAGGGTAGTAATCTCTAGACTGCTGCCTTTCCACACGCCTGTCGGCGTAAGAATAGGATGATTTAGCAGATGAATGTGTGGCTGAGGAATTGGGACGGGGGCAGGGTTTCAGATTTCTAGATCATTGGGATCTCTTCTGGAGAAGATCTGACCTGTAGAAAAAGGATGGGTTACAACCTCAACCCAAGTGGGACTAATATCCATAGAGGAAGGTTTGCTACAGCTGTTGAAGTGTTTAAACTAATTTGCCAGGGGTGTGGGAAGCAGACTGATAGAGCTGAGGATGGGGCAGTTCAAAGATTAATTTATTATCAAAGTATACAACTCTAATGTTCTTCATTTCTCCTGGTAGGTATGAAACTAAGAAAGAAAAGAAAGGCAGCTTCATCACCGACACCCCCCCCCCCAAAACATGAATAAAAATAGAACAGGCACATCAACCCCAAATCCCCCCTCCCGCACAAAAATAACAAACGAAACAGATCGGGCACATCAACCCCCAAATCCATCTTCCTGCACAAAAAAAAGATGAACAAAAGGGATCAGGCACATCAACCTCCAAATCCCCTCCCCCCACAAAAAAACAAGACGATCAGGTGAAAAAACACAGAATATAAAAGTTATAAGACTGAAAAATAGAGTCTATAGTCCAATATGCAAGTGGATGCAGTATGTAGTGAGACTGTGAGGAAGGACAGGCAGATGATAGGGTAAAATTACAGTCAGTGTGGGGTAAATTTAGGTGTAACATGGGGGCAAAATTGAATTAAGGTGTATTTCAATGCACACAGAATACAGAATAAGGTAGATGATCTTGTAGCTCTGTTAGAGATTGGCAGGTATGACCTTGTGAGCATTACTTCATTGGGGCTGAAAGAAAATCATAGTTGGGTGCTGAACATTGAAGGATACACATTGTATCAAATGGACAGGCAAGCAGGCAAATGGGATGGGGAGCTCTGTTGGTAAAAAACTGTAATGAAATCCTTTGAAAGAGGTGACATAAGATCAGAAGATGTAGAATCCTTGAGAAACTGCAAGGGTAAAAAAAAAACAAATCCCAATGGGAGTTATAAACAGGCCTCCAAACAGTAGACAAGATGTGGGATGCAAATTACAATGGGAGGTAGAAAAGGCATGTAAAAAGGGCAATGTTATGATAATATCGGAATCAGTAATAGGGATTTGATTATGCAGGTAGATTGTGAAAATTGAGTGGATGCCAAGAGAAGGAATTTGTAGAATACCCACAAGATGGTTTTTAGAGCAGCTTATGATTGGGCCCACTAGGGGAAAAGCAATTCTGAATTGAGTGTTGTGTAATAAACCAGATTTGATTAGTAAGCTTAAGGTAAAGGAACCCTTAGGAGATAGTGATCATAATATGATAGAATTCACCCTGCAATTTGAGAGGAGAAGATAAAGACAGATGTATCAGTTTTACAGTGGAATAAAGGGAATTTTAGAAGCATGGGAGAAGAGCTGGCTGAAGTTGATTGGAAGGGTGTACTAGCAGGGATGACGGCAGAACAGGAACGGCTGGAGTTTCTGCGGGCAATTTGGAAGGTGAAAGGTAGATACATCACAATCAAGAACTATTCTAAAGGGAGGATGAGGCAACTGTGGCTGACAAGGGAAGTCAAAAGAGCATAAAATGAAAAGAAGGGCATACAATAAATACAAGAGACTTTACGGATGCTGTAGATCCAGAGCAACACACACAAAATGCTGGAGGAAATCAGCAGGTCAGACAGCATCTATGGAAATGACAAAGGTTCTGAGCTTGAAGTGCTGACTGTTTATTTATTTCCATTTAATCTGTGTGTGTTGATAGGGCATATAATATAGCAAAAATTAGTGGGAAGTTTTTAAAAACCAACAGAAAGCAGCAAAAAAAAAAGGGATAAGGAGAGAAAAAGATGAAATATGAAGCTGATCTAGCTGATACAACAAAAGAGGATACCGAATGTTTTTGTTAGATCTAAAAGGAGTGAAAGAGAGACAAGAGTGGTTATCGGACAACTGGAAAATGAAGCTGGAGAGGTAGTAATGGGGGACAAAGAAATGTCGGAGGAACTTATGAAGTATTTATGGCCAGTCTTCACTGTGAAAAACACTAGCATTATGCAGGAAATTTGAGAGTGTCGGGGTTAGAAGTGAATGTAGTTGCTATTACTAAGAAGAAGGTGCCTGGAAAACTGAAAGGTCTGAAGATAGACAAGTCACCTGGACCACATAGACTCCACCCCAGGGTCTGATAGAGGTAGCTGAAGAGATTGTGGAGGCATTAGTAATGATCTTTCAAGAATCACTAGAGTCTAGAATGGTTTTGGAAGATTGGAAAATTGCAAATGTCACTCCATTCTTTAAGAAGGGAGGGAGGCAGAAGAAAGGAAATTATAGACCTGTTAGCCTGACTTCAGTGGTTGGGAAGATGTTGGAGTCCATTATTAAGGATAAAGGTATTAGGATATTTGGAGGCACATAACAAACTTGGCCAAAGTCAGCATGGGAAAATCTTGCCTGAAAAATCAGTTGCAATTGTTTGAAGAAATAACAGGCAGGATAGACAAAGGAGAGTCAGTGGATGTTGTTTACTTTGATTTTCAGAAGGCCTTTGACAAGGTACCGCATATGAAGCTGCTTAACTAGCATAGAATCCATGGTATTACAGTTAGATACTAGCATAGATCTATGTGCTGGTGGTGTAGTGGCATCTCCACCTGAACTTCAGGGTGAGACGTCCCAGGTTCGAATCCCACTGGCTCCTTGCACAAGTTCCACCCATACTGGGTTGAGCATCAAGCTAGAATATAAGAGCAAGGACGTAGTGCTGGGGCTTTATGAGGCATTAATCAGACACAGTTAGACTATTGTGATCCCTTATCCAAGATGAGATGTGCTGGCACCAGAGAGGGTCCAGAGGAGGTTCATGAGAATGATTCCAGAAATGAAAGGGTTTACATATGAGAAGCATTTGATGGCTCTGGGCCTGAACTCACTGGAGTTTAGGAAAATGAGGGAGGATTTCATTGAAACCTATTGAAAGGCCTGGATAGAGTGGACGTGGAGAGGATGCTTTTTTTCTATGGTGGGGGAATCTAGAACCAGAAGACACAGCCTCAGAATAGCGGGATGTTCATTCAAAACAAAGATGGTATCTTTAGCCAGAGGGTAGTGAATCTGTGGAATTCACTGCCACAGAAGGCTGTGGAGGCTAACCCATTAAGGCATTAAAGGTTACATGGATGACAATAGAATGGGATTGAAAGGGATAATAAATCAGCCACAGTTGAATGACAGAGCAGACTCGATTGGCAGTATGGCTTGATTCTGCTCCTATGTTATATGGTCTTACGGTCTTACAATTAGGTATAATTTTTTTGTAAACACTGTTTTATAAACTTAGTTTATTCCAACAAAGAGTTCTATATGTTTTTCCAAAAAAGGTAAAAGAAGAATATCTGAACAGTTTTACTTTGGACCCTGAAACTGTCCTTTTATTTCAGATTCTGACAATTCTGAATCTTCCATTATTATTTATTATCAGCTAGTTGTATGTTGAAGCCATATTAATTCTAATGCCAATTCCAATCACGGCACTAGCTGAGAGTACATTTTTTTTTTTTCTACTTGTTCTCAATTCCTTTGACATGACACAGCAATGTTGTGCTTTATTTTTATCCCTCTCTCCAACCCCGTTCTGCTTTGCTCTACTCTTTACATGCTCATATGATCTGATAAACTATACAGTGAATATAAAAATAATTCATGTACTTTGGGGAAAAAAAAAGTCATTTCAAATGTCCTTGGAAGTCTTCAGCTCTTTATGTTGTGGTACTTGTGCACTAGATTTGACTAGATTTACATTCTGGGGAAACAGTGCTGGTACACCTGTTGCTAAATTACATCCATCGATCCCTCAACAGTGCCAAGGATCTTTGAAGAAACTGAATAGGAGATCCTGCCCATGGGACCCCAACTTCAGAATCGGAATCCAGTTTAACATCACCAGCATACATCATGAAATGTGTTGACTTTATGGCAGCAGTACAATGAAATACATGATAAATAAATATAGAGGAAAAAACTGAGTTACATTAAGTATATATATACATGTCTATAAATAGTTCAGTTAAAATAAGTAGTGCAAAAAATAACAGAAATAAAAAAGGATTGAGGTAATGTTCATGTGTTCAATGTCCATTTAGAAATTGGATGGTAGAGAGGTAGAAGCTGTTCCAGAATCAATTCAAATTTACCCATATGTTAGTGAGGTGTCTTCAAAATTAATTTACATGTTTTGATATGTTTCCAAAAGATATGTTACAGTCATATATCAATGTGTTATTTGAGATTCAGCTTTTAATCTTTGAATTAATGGGTTTAAGCTCCTGCTACCAGAACTATATGGTGAACATGCTTGAGCATCAAAATATAAAATAAACAAACTCCCTAAATCATCATCTGATGAATTGTGTGATGCTGACACTAATCCTTCAAAATACAGGTACTGTATGTTTGACATACTTTACGGTCAACAAGAATTTTGTTAAGGATTTCATAAATGCACATTGAGATCACAGTAAGGGCTAGTAAACTGACTAATGTATGGAGTTAAATGTTTTAATCAGAGCAGCCTCCTTTGTCTCATGCCCTAAGATGGGCCTTTAATACAATTCTGCTGATAGTCAGAATGTAACTTTCTATTCCTTTTCTTCTGTTGTCGGTATGGAATGTAAGATGCAGAGGAATGTGAGGGTTTTTTTTCTGTTGACTGTATGGAATGCAAGATGCATCCTGAGGAATGTGAACGTTTTATTCCTGCTCTCTCTGTTCATATAATTCCATGTAACAATCAGTTCTTCAATCCACTTGTTTCTTTGCCAGGAACGAAGAACCCCTGCCTAGCCAAACAGGCATCCTATCACTTGAATAAGAAGCTCATTATGGTACCTATCAGTTATACAGCAAGCAGCCAAACAGAATGAATCCCACCCCAAATAAATACAATGGTTGTGTACCCACTGTAAAATTATACATGACCACTCTGTAATGGGTGTGTAAAAGCTCTATATTTAGCACTGTAAGTACTAAGTGGGATTATTCATACTTGAGTACACTTTGCTGACATGGCAAAGTTTAAACAAACATCTGTGCTTCAGTCAATTGTAATTATAAAATTATGTCACAGAACATTTCTCCTGTAACCAGTATTGATATTTGGAAAGTTTGATTTTGAAAGGTTAAATGGTTTGGCTCCTTGCTCTGACATGTATTGCATTCAGGCCAGAATTAACTTTATAAAATGACCCTTAATACATACTCACCAACCAGCTGACAACAGCATGATCAGCCAAACCAAAATTGTACAAGCCAAATTCTTTTCAATGGTACTAAACTCATCCCAATTTCTACTTCTGTGGCTATTGGTGAGCATAGCCACAGCCACAGTACAGGCTGCCAGGCAGTGACAGGTCTGCAGGCTTCTGTCTGAGTTCATGCAACTTTGTATGAAGTATTTTCGGACCAGCACGCCTTCTACTGAAGTTCTGTTTTTGCACGAGTCTCTTCTGCGCATGTGTAAGATTTACATATTCCTCTTTCTTCTGCACCCCACTGTGGTTTTTCCATTTTTATTTCCCTCACACACACAACAGTGAGATTTGCCCCTCTCTACAGGCATTAACCAGGGCCTAATCTATGTCTGCACCGCACACTCTGCACAGGCAGAAAGCTCTAGTTATATTGCTGATAACTGTTGAAGCTAGGCTGAAACCTGAATGGCAGCTTGGTTAAGTGGCAGCATTCACGCCTCAGTGTTCAGAGGAGTGTGCATTCAAGCTCAGTCCCTACCCTGGGCAGCTGATCCACTGTGGCCGAGTTCTCTCCAGGTTTCCATATGTCAGTGAGGAGTCCTCAGAATTACTTTACCATGCTTTGATATGTTTTTAAAAGATATGATACAGTCATATATCAATGCGTTATTGGAGATTCAGCTTTTAATCTTTTGAGTTCACAGGTTTAAAATCCTGCTACCACAACTATATGGTGAACAGGCGTGAGCATCAAAATGAATTCAGCTTAGGCAGCTTGCCCGCACGTCACAAGCAAGTCTGTCAAATGACAACTGCATAATTAAATTTCCAGGCGATTATGTGCTGCTGGTGAAGGTTGAGGGACAGATATTTGCTCCACAATGGGAAGAGTTCTGCTAGTTAAACATCATGTGACCTTTTATAATGAGCTCAGCAGGCAGCGCCCCATAAAACTGCCAATCTCGTTTTATTTCTGACAATCCGCAACCATCAGCTTTGTAACTTGAGAAATAAAAAATCAAAATACTGTAGATACTGGAAATCTGAAATTAAAGCATAAAATGCAGGATATATGTAGGATATCAGAAGACACCTACGGAGTGAAATTGAACTTATGAAAAATAATCAACCTGAAAATTTAACTATTTCTCTCTCCACAGATTCTGCCAGACCTGCAATCTCTCCAGTATTTACTCACTTAATTTGTGATCTCTTCACCCCCAATGGTTGATGTCTCTTAAAAAATAAAAAATTCTTAGTTCTGCTGTTTCCTTTCAGTGGAAAATACAGTAACTTACTTAGATGTGTTGGGAGTTGACTGTTCCCTTCTGAATTGTACATAAGTTGCATAAATTGAATTGGCTCCAGGTGTTCTGTGTTCCTCATCTTGAAATATTTAACTTTTTAATATTTTATATCTGCCATTGTCAGGCAAGTGGTCAAATCCAACATAGATTCAAACTCCCATTTCTCAAGTACTGTGCAAAAGTTTTGGGCACATACTAAGACTCTTGCACAGTATTGTAGTAATTTTATGCCTTGCATTGTACTGATGCTGCAAAAAAAACCAAACTTCATGACACTTGAGAGTGATGATAAACCTGATTCTGATATGGGTGGGAATGGGGTAGGGAGTCGTGATTGGGAAAAGGGTGAGAGGGGAGCGAACAGGAAGCACTAGAGAGACATTCTGTAATGATCAATAAACCAATTGTTTGGGAATCAAATGACATTTCCTGGTGTCTCATAGCTGGGTGTGTCTGTCTGCACCAGCCCCAACCTCTCCATCCCCCACACCTGACACTCCTCCCGCAGCAACCCACCCACGCCATTCCAAATATCCTTTGCTTCCGCCAGATTTACGAACTCACTCTCTGCTCCATGTTGATAAATACAGTACTGTACAAAGGTCTTAGACACATATATATAGCTAGGGTGCCTAAGACTTTTGCACAGTACTGTATTTATCAACATGGAGCGGAGAGTGAGTTTGTACAATATTGTACACATGATATAAACTAAGCAAAACTCGTCCAGGTGTTCTTAAATACAGCAAAAACAAGAAGCTGGAGGAACTTAGCAGGGCAGGCAGTGTCTGTGGAGGAACATGGACAGTCAATGCTTCAGGTCAAGACCCTTAACCTGGAGGCAGAACTCACAGTACAGGAGCTGTGGAGAGGGATATCCTCGTCTCTGCAAGGAAAAGGTCAGTACATCAAGACACAGACACCATCCATGCCAGTGGGTTTGATGGTGAGTTTGGGATTGGTGCAGTGCGTGGTGAGCTACAAATTCAGAGGGGGCGTGGTTGGAGTGGAGAAGACAAGACAGTTAATGTCATGTTGGCAGATGGAAACAAAAAGGTCAAGAGGCAAAAGGACAGAAGGAGGTGTCCACTTGGAATATAGTGTTCAGTCTGGTCACCCCAGTATAGGAAGGATGTGGAAGTTTTAGAGACGGTACAGAGGAGATTCACCAGGATGCTACCTGGACTGGAGAGTATGTCTTATGAGAATAAGGTGAGCAAGCGCAGGCTTTTCTCTCTGGAGTGAAGGAGCATGAGAGGTGACTTGATAGCAGTGTACAAGATGATAAGGGGCATAGATCAAGTGGACAGCGCACGATATTTTCCCAGGGCAGAAGTGGCTAATTACTTTTAAGGTGATTTGGAGAAAAGTATAGGAGGGATGTCAGAGGTAAAATTTTTAGAACATAGAATAGTACAGCACAGTACAGGCCCTTTGGCCCGCAAAGTTGTGCTGACTCTAAAACCCTGCCTCCCATATAACCCCCCACCTTAAATTCCTCCATATACCATTTACACAGAGAATGGTGTGTGCATGGAACACCCTGCCAGGGGTGCTGATAGAGGCAGATAGATTAGGGACATTTAAGAGACTCTTAGACAGGCATTTGGATGAAGGAAAAATTGAGGGCTAAGTGGGAGGGAAGGGTTAGATTGATCTTGGAGTAAGCTGAAAGGTCAATGCTACTTCTTGGACCGAGGGGCCTGTATTATGTCGTAATGTTCAGCACCTGTTGTCTCTTGTGTCCTGAAGTTCTCAAGTGTCATTCTGACCTCAACATTTCTATAGATGTGAATGAAGTTCAGCTGCTTCACCAAAGCAAAGTTTAAAGATGACTGTGATATCGGGTTTAAAGTTGTTACACAAGGTTAAAAGGGCTTTGAAATTTACTTATCCCATAAGAAATTAGAGTGCTTAAGATAAACAGACTGAAAAGAGAAGATTGCAAACCCAATGACAAGTACAAAATACACACACACACAAAATAGTATATTTATGTTCATCACACAGATTAACATTGAAGGCCCCCCCTTCTGTTCCTGATGTATAGTTACCTTTCTCCCCGCCTCATTGTTATGCAGATTCATCAGCCTTCTGGCATTTTTTTTGATCTCCCTTGCATCCACAAATTTCCTTGAGAACTCGATTCCATATTTGATGTCTGCAGAGCAGCCTCCCCATTTCCAGCCCTCTTCCTGGTTGTAGTAGCCCTGTTTCTCCCGGTCACAGCCACAGTTGCTCAGGTTCCCTTGACTGCAGGCAGCAGTCACTGCATGAGCCACGCCAGCCGCGGTGATGGCGTAAGTGAATGCCGCTTCTCGGCTACCTGCAGGCACAGAAGGGCAACCAGTGTGTTAACATGTACATACAAGATTTTTTCCAAACAAACCTATTTCTTGAAAATCTTTTACAGCCTCAGTGAAACAGTGCTTAAATCACAAATAATCAATTAAGCATAGAATGACAATTGTGTTCTCAGAGAGCCATTCACTGAATTCATGAAGTAGACCACCTAAAATCTGTGTGTGTGTGTGTGTGTCTCTCCCTCTCTCTCCCTCCCTCCCTCCTCCCCCTCCCTCTCCTCTCTCTCTCCCCCTCCCCTCTCTCTCTCCCCCTCTCTCTCTCTCCCTCCTCCCCCTCTCTCCCTCTCTCTCCTCCCCCTCTCTCCCTCCCCTCTCTCTCTCCCCCTCCCCTCTCTCTCTCCCCTCCCCTCTCTCTCTCTCCCCCCTCTCTCCCTCCCTCCCTCCCCTCTCTCTCTCCCCCTCCCCTCTCTCTCTCCCCCTCTCTCTCCCTCCTCCCCCTCTCTCCCTCTCTCTCTCTCTCTTACACCCTCATCATCAGATATCAAGAAAAAAAAACTTTTGATCATCTATTTATTTAAATGGAAACAGACAGGTAGTATGAACAATTGAGGTTCAGATAATTAACTTATTTTATAATAGCTGTATAAATATGTTAGGAAAAAGATAGATAAATAGCAAGAAAAAGGATCTAGTGCATTCCCGACATATATGACAAATGAACTTCTTTTGGGCTTCCTGCTCTCCCACCTTGTTTACAATTGAATTCCAGTTCTTCCTTAGAGTAAGACCTTCATCTTTGTTAAAATTCTTTTCCTGTAGTTTTATTTCAATGGCTTTCTTTACCAGATGATTCCAAAATCCTTTGGCACAGCACAGTAGTTTTGTGCCATCAAAGTCAATCCCGTGGCCACTGCGAATGCAGTGTACTGCTACAGCTGATCTCTCTGGGTAACCCAAATGGATACACCTGTTGTGCTCCTTGATGCGGGTTTCCACCGTGCGTCCCGTCTCACCGATATACGCTCTAATTAAGAACTGGAATTTGATTGTAAACAAGGTGGGAGAGTGTAAACCTGACTGGACGAGGACTAACCAATCAGGAGGGATAGACTATGGGGGTATAAATACCACTGGACTAGACATGTCCAGGCATCATCCCTGATGAAGATGGCAGAGTTTGTCATCAAAACGTCTGTTATAATTGATACCTGTACCTAGCTGGAAGCCCGAGAAGAGTTTATTCAAAATAGCAAGAAATTCTAGAATAAATATACATCAAGGTCTGTTGGGATGAGATCACAGAGGGTTATGTTTAATGGCAGAATGATTTTGTTCTGTTTCTAAGCCAAAGATGGAGATATTGGTTCATTTGATCAAGTAGCTAAATCTTAAAGAGGGGAGGTTGGTAAATAGGTGGGGTACTGAGGGAACTTCAGAGGTTGGGATTTAACATGGAAAATTCCAAAATATTTGTATTTACAACTCTTTGATCATGACTGATAATGTCAGTCATGTTTAGGTGGCCTCTCCTGGTTGGCAGTCCACTGTTAATGATCAGAGCGGAAAAGTGCAGGTGCTGAATGGGGCATATCCGTGGGAAGAGGAATGAAGTTGATGTTTTGTGTCATACTGGGAAAAGGTGAGAAACAGATTGTGTTTTAAGTTGCATGTGGTGAAGAGCTAGGGAGGGTGCAGGGAACATCCCCAAGATGCTGGACATTACAGGTAACAATTGCCTTAAAAACTGAACAGTTGGTGATTAAAAAGAAAATTGTTTGAAAAAATATAATCACTTGTGGAAGGAGAGAGACAGTGTTGTTACCTGAACTGTTAAACTCATTATTAAGTCCAAATGGTTGAAATACAGTGCTGCTAGAAAGTTTGTGAACCCTGTCGAATTTTCTTTATTTCTGCATAAATATGACCTAAAATGTGTTCAGATCTTCAGATAAGTCTGAAAACTAGGTAAAGATAACCCAAATTAAGTACGTAATACAAAAACATTATACTTGTTCATTGACTTATTAAGAAAAATTATCCCATATTATGTGTATTTGCTGGAAAAAATATGACAACCTTTGCTTTCAGTAACTGGTGTGACTCCTTTAAGCAGTAAGAACTTCAACCAAACATTTCCGGTAACTGTTGATCAGTCCAGCACATTGGCTTGGAGGAATTTTAGGCCATTCCTACTTACAAAACTGCTTCAACTCTGGAATGTTGGTGGACTTCTTTGCATGAACTGCTTGCGTCAGGTCCTTCCACAACATTTCTATAGGATTAAGGTCAGGACTTTGACTTGGCCATTCCAAAACATGAATTTTCTTATTTTTAAACCATTTACTCTTGTCTTTTGGATCATTGTCTTGTTGCATTATCCAGCTTCTATTAAGCTTTAAGTGATGGACTGCTACCCTGACATTCTCCTGTAAAACATCTTGATACGATTTTGGATTCATTGTTCCCTCAACGATTGCAAGCTGTCCAGGCCCTGAGGCAGCCAGGCAGCCCCAAACCATGATGCTCCTTCCACCTTGCTTCACAGTTTGCATGAGGCTTTGCTGTTCGTGTTCAGTGCCCTTTTCCCTCCAAACACAGCAATGTGCATTTCTGCCAAAAAGGTCAACTTTTGTCTCATCTGCCCTCAGATTGTTGTCCCAGAAGTGTTGTAGAACATCTAGGAGGTCTTTTGCAAACCTGAGACATGCAGCAAGGTTTTGTTTGGAGAGCAGTGCTTTCCTCCTTGGTGTCCTTCCATGAACACCGTTCTTGTTCAGTGTTTTCTTATAGTGGACATGTGAACAGAGACCACAGCAAGTTCTAGAGATTTTTGCTGTTCTTTTACACCTCCTACAGCATTGCACTTTGTGCTCTTGGTGTGATCTTTCTAGGACGTCTACTCCGAGGGAGAGTAGCAACAGTACTGAATTTCCTCCATATGTAAACAATTTCTCTTACTGTGGACTGATGAGCACTCAGGTCTTTAGAAATGCTTTTGTAGACTTTTCCAGCTTCATGCAACTCTGCAATTCTTCTTCTAGGGTCCTCTATGTTGTTTTGATCGAGGCATGGCGCACATAAACAGATCTTTCTTGAGACGAGCAGGCTCTGTCAGTAACCTTGTGTGCCTTTCTTATCGGGCAGGGCACCTCTACAACCCAACTCTACAACCAATCTCATCTCATTGATCGGAACACCTGACTCCAAATAGCTTTTGTAGAAGGCATTACCCCAGAGGTTCACATACTTTTTCCAACAAATACATGTAATATTGGATCATTTTTCTCAATAAATAAATGAACAAGTACAATGTTTTTGTGCTATTTATTTAACTGGGTTCTCTTTAACTAGTTTAAGGACAGCCATAAAGATCTGATCACATTTAAGTTCATATTTATGCAGAAATAGAGAAAATGCTACAGGGTTAACAAACTTTCTAGCACCGCTGTAGATGAGAGGTATGTTGGATATTGCTGAAACAATGGACAAGGTCGAAAACCGAAGTCAGATTGGCAGGGGAACAGAGAATGAAAGTGAATGGTGACTGGAAGCTCAGAGTCACCCTCCTCCACTTTGACAGTTTCTAGTTTTCTGATCTCAAGTACCTCTTCACTACAGATATCTAAACCCTCTATACCTTTCTACCTCAGGATAGGTGAACTATAGGCCTACTGACTCCCACAGCCATGTCAGTCATTCCTCTTCCCACTCTAATTCCTAAAGGAATTCCACTCTGTTCTCCCAGTTTCTCTGCCTTTCTGCTCTGATGACTTTCTACAGTTTATAACATTTCTTTCTTTTTGCTTAACTGGTTTTCCTTCCACCAGAATTGTATAGGCTCTGAGAAGTTCTCCGCCAATTTACATGGCTCGACTTGGGCACAGAGAGCACAAAACTAGACTTGCAGAAGATGATCCTGACTGTATCTTCACCTAGGGGCACCAATTCAAGAAAAGCTTTCAATATGTCTGAGTTACACAAGGTCTGAATAAAAGGAGAATTCTCACAAGAACAGACAAATACCAGCTATGAGATAATGTTTACTATCCCGCTGATATCCAGACTTCATTGTGAGAATACTAATTACATTCAACTGTTGGGGAATCCTGGCCAGGCTGCAGAAAAGGCTAGTCATCATAAAACATGCCCACATTTTTATGTTTGTACAAAAAAAATCCTCCTCTTTGTGCAGATAATTCTAGCATGGCATCAAATATCCTGAATTCACAATTTCAAATCATCAGGAAAACATCAGATTTCCGCTTGGATTTAAATGTTGTCTCCAGCAGTTTAGCAGATTTAAGCTTGTAAAAAAGTGCCCATCTTGCTCCATCACATCCACCAAAGCCAGTTCAAAAAAACTATCATTATAAATAGTGAAATGAGTCAGGAGCATCTTTCTTTAACAATAAAGAAAGTAGGCAACAAAAACGTAAATGCTAGAAACATTCAGTAGGCCCCAGAGTACCAATGGAAGAGCAAATGGAACTTCCTAGTACTGGCACCTCATCTTGTGAAAATGCCCTTTACTATTTCGTCCATAATTATTTGTCACAGCTGCTGAGTATTTTTAGCATTTTCAGTTTTGGATTTACACCACTGCAGTTCTTTTCCATTTTGTAAATAAAATGGGAATCTATTCATTAATAGGCCAATTATTCTGGTTGTGCTTTCACTTCATGAAGGATGTTGAAATTATCAATGGTGAATTTGTAAAAGATCCCAGAGTTTTAGTCGAGTTACATTCAAAATGTCAAACAACTGCACAGCAACAATCAACCATGTCAATGACGTGGGTTCATTTCAGGAATTTCATGGTCAGACTGTACTGACCAAACTGTAACCAGGCCACGTGCAGAAAACTTTGTTCATCTCTAGTCTGGTGGGTAAATTAATGGAAAGTATTCTTAGAGATGGTATATATAATTATCTGGATAGACAGGGTCTGATTAGGAGCAGTCAACATGGATTTGTGCGTGGAAGGTCATGTTTGACAAATCTTATTGAATTTTTTGAAGAGGTTACTAGGAAAGTTGACGAGGGTAAAGCAGTGGATGTTGTCTATATGGACTTCAGTAAGGCCTTTGACAAGGTTCCACACGGAAGGTTAGTTAGGACGGTTCAATTGTTTTGGTATTAATATTGAAATAGTGAAATGGATTCAACAGTGGCTGGATAGGAGATGCCAGAGAGTAGTGATGGACAACCGTTTGTCAGGTTGGAGGCCGGTGACTAGTGGTGTGCCTCAGGGATCTGTACTGGGTCCAATGTTGTTTGTTATATACATTAATGATCTGGATGATGGGGTGGTAAATTGGATTAGTAAGTATGCAGATGATAGGTGGTGTGGATAATGAAGTAGGTTTTCAAAGCTTGCAAAGAGATTTAGGCCAGTTAGAAGAGTGGGCTGAAAGATGGCAGATGGAGTTTAATGCTGATAAGTGTGAGGTGCTACATTTTGGTAGGAATAATCAAAATAGGACATACATGGTAAATGGTAGGGCATTGAGGAATGCAGTAGAACAGAGTGATGGTGCATAGTTCCCTGAAGGTGGAATCTCATGTGGATAGGGTGGTGAAGAAAGCTTTTGGTATGCTGGCCTTTATGAATCAGAGCATTCATAAAGTATAGGAGTTGCAATGTAATGTTAAAATTGTACAAGGCATTGGTGAGGCCAAATTTGCGGTATTGTGTACAGTTCTGGTCACCAAATTATAGGAAAGATGTCAACAAAGTAGAGAGAGTACAGAGAAGATTTACTAGAATGTTACCTGGGATTCAGCACCTAAGTTACAGAGAAAGGTTGAACAAGTTAGGACTTTATTCTTTGGAGCGAAGAAGGTTGAAGGGGGACTTGATAGAGGTATTTAAAATTATGAGGGGGATAGAGTTGACGTGGACAGGCTTTTTCCCATTGAGAGTAGGGGAGATTCAAACAAGACGACATGTGTTGAGAGTTAGTGGGCAAAAGCTTAAGGGTAACACGAGGAGGAATTTCTTTACTCAGAGAGTGGTAGCTGTGTGGAACAAGCTTCCAGTAGAAGTGGTAGAGGCAGGTTTTGTCATTAAAAAAAAATTGGATAGGTATATGGACAGGAAAGGAATGGAGAGTTATGGGCTGAGTGCAGGTCGGTGGGACTAGGTGAGAGTAAGCGTTCGGCACGGACTAGAAGGGCTGAGATGGCCTGTTTCCCTGCTGTAATTGTTATATGTTATATGGTTTATAGCAAATATTCAAGTAGAAGAGTTGGTTCACGAGGCTGCTCTGTGGTTTTAAAGATCAATTTATGAGGAATGACAGATAAAATATGGCCTTTCAGTCCAGAGAAAATGTTCCTACAGGATGATTATATGGGGATATATGTGGTAGTTTCTGGAATGGAAAAGATAAGTCTGGCAATGTTATTTTAAAGTAAATCATTAGAGGAAATCGAGGAACTATAAGTTCAAATCAATAACAGTATATTTAAAGCAGATATTAGTTAGGATGTTCTTTCACACAAGTGATTAAGGATTGAAAAATATCCTCTGATATAATGGTAAAGATGAATCTCTGAAATTATTTGAATGATTGGTGTAAAACACTGGTACTTAGGACTGATTGAGTGATTGATAATAGCCTATTTGCCTTTTCTTGTCATGATCAATCTTTTCTCATTATCAGTATTTTTGAATATGGCTTCAAAAGACAAGGTCCACTGCCTTCAGTAGACAAATTCCTTGTAGAATGCACTTGTCTCACTCAATTGAAGGACCAATAGTTTAAGGACATTGATGCAGGAAATCAATTAGCAAAACACTCCTTCAGAGACAACAGCTAGTCAGATGTAGCCCACTGGTTTTGATCTTTCAATGTTTAGTTGTAGAGACTTTCTCCTCATACGGGCCAGTGGTCTGAATCACTAACTCTGCTTATCTCTCTCGAGATGCTGTCTGACCTTCTAAAAAATTTCAGCCTTTTCTTTTTTATTCTGTTTATTCAGCATTGGGCACTGGAAAAACAACCAGCCAATATTCTCTGTCCTTTCTTTAATGCCACAACACTCCACTGTTTCTTGGTGATGAGAGCAAGGAATTGGAGTAAAAGTGTGTTGAATCAAATCAGAAGTTTGATAGCCACTTCTTCCGTTTTACTGGGCTTCTGAACAAATGCTAAGAAGGGTCAGGAATACACATTTTAATATGTATGCCCATGAGTAATCATTGTTCCTTTACTGCTGTCGGCCCTTTTATTTCATGTGACTAATGGCTGGCTAGTGTTGCAACAGGGTTTGGGGGCAAAGGTTCCGGTATGAGACTGAAAGAAAGAAAGCAACTGTAAGAATGCCAGCTGGCTCTGTACGCTGTTTCACAGTGAGCTATGTGATTCAATTGAGAGGGTACACAATGGAACAAATAAAGTGCCTGAGCCACTGGATTTCCAGGCAGGTTATCGGTCTAGGGAATGTACACTGCTATCTTGCTTAATACTCAAGATGAATCTTTGGGGAAAAAATTATGAATGGAATTAGCATTGAACAGCATGATGAAATGTCTTTTAAAATATATATATATATATAAAATGTGTGTTTGGACTAGAGACTAAACAGGGTATCAGCGCAGAGAGCAGAAAGAAGAGTTTGCAATGTACTCTGAATTAGCTACCACAGACCAACTAGAGTAGGTGCAAGCAAAGCTGTTATTGCCTCTCATTTGGTTACAAGTGGAGAGAGGTTGTATCATTCTGCAATGATCTCAACTGGGACTTTAGAGATGATTTTAGATGCATGACAAGCTTAGTCCATTCATAGAAATGAAACAGTTGAACTACTGGTTTTTCACTTGCCACCCAGACCAGCGAGGATCGTTTAATTAGATTGTTAGCAGGCAATTGCAATTTTGAAGATCTGTAGCATTCAGACATTAAATTATTTAGTGGAATTCTGGAGCCATGTGACAGAGTTAACTCTAGAAGACATTTAAAGATCCAAAGCCAAGCTACAACACTGGTCGGCCGACAGAAAGAAGAATGTGTGGTGAAGCACAAGACAAAAGACAGAAGAGGAAAAGAAAGGCCAAGGTTGTTTAGACATTGCACGTAGCAGAGACAGTAATATGAATAACTCAGTAAGAATGTCATACAACTGGAAAAGAGTCTATGAAATATGGACTGAACAATCATTTGTACAAACAGTACACAGAGAAGAGAATAACAAAACTCTATGTATCAGGTGAGCTATGCAAGGATAGACTAGCTCAACTAGGTAATGTGGTGCCAATCCAAATCGATTCTGTGGAAGGAGCATCCATTAGATATATCTACACCAATGGCATGTCAGTTCATTTCTGGAGCTGTGCATAATGTCCCCTTTATCCAAGATACTGCATTAAAATGCTGTTCATGTGCAAAAGAACTGTGCTGAGGGAGGATGTCTGAGGGTGATGAACCCATAGCTTTAGAGAGATACACCACATGGAATCAGGTTCTGACTGGTCTAGTAGGAATACATTGACCAGTTTTTGGGACCTGTGCATTGATGGTAAAACCACTGGTCTTCCTTTTAAAAAGGAGATGGCGAGCTGCTTTCCTGAACAGCTGCAGTCCACATCATCAGGCCATTGCTGGAAACGCCAGCATTTGTTCTCATTGCCCTATAGTTCTACGCTGAGAAGCAGTTAAGAATTGACCACATTCATGGATCAAGTGGATAACAATGATAGAGTACTTTCCTGAAGGACATTCGTAAACCAGATACAGCCGAATGGATGGATAAAGGAACTGCATGCTATCATGGAGATCACTTCAGCCACTCAACTAACAGATGCATCTCTAGATGTTTTTGAAGAATCAGAGAAAGCAGAAGGCAAATACCATATACACCCTGACTAGACTCAGCAAGTAGTCCACCCACCAAATTGTGTTCTAGAGGCTCTATAAAGAATGTAAAGCCAAGTTGAAGAAATTAACTAAGAGACGGTATCCCCAGAAGATACGCCTATCCTTTGGTATCTAGCTTGGTGTATGGCAAGCTAAGATTTGATGATTTGATGTCTTTAGCTAAGAGCTATAGGCATCAAGAGATGTTAACAAAGAACAGATGAGGACCTGATAGAAGATGCTTTGTTAAGACTAACTCAGGCAAAAACACTTGCTCTGCATAGGTTCTGGCACACAGAACCTAGTGATAGTTCATTTCTACATACATTTCAAAAGATACCATGGAGAAGAGTACTATCTAGAGTCAGCACAGAATCAAAGGAATTTCAGTAAACTGTACTTGAAGGTCTCAGTGGGTAAAGGCCTTAGCAGGTGACATCAGTTTTCAGAGCAGTAACAGTGACAATGCAAAGATAGGTCACGAATGGAAGCTGAAAACCCTGATGAGCTGATGTGGCTAGAGATGAAGAAAGGTTGGGTGAAAGAAAGTTGCAGTTCATGGGTCATCAGAAATGATCAAGCCAAAGTCAAGTCAATGAGAGGGATATACACCCCAAAGGAAGTGACAGCATTATTACGTTTTCTGGAATTTATCAGCTAATATTTACAAGTCTCTGCCCAGCAAAGTGAGATGCCAGAGCATCTCAGAGAACTGACCAAAAAGGATGTTGTTTAGTGTACCCATTCTAAAATGTTAAATGCTTTCTCTTTCTATGGATGCACGTGGGTGACTTAAGTTCTTCCAGCATTTCTGTTTTTATTTAGGATGTAGAAAAGTGTTACTTCGAGACCCTCAAGCCAATGGCCAAATGGACCAAAGGCACAGTGATAGCAGAACCTGAGTTGTTGCAAGCTTTGCTGATAAAAAAGGATCTGATAATGCAAAAAATGAGAGGGTCTTGGAGATGTGATCTTGCAGAAAGGCCAGGTCAATAGCACATCCATGCACAGACAGACTCATATTACACACAAAAAGAAGCTATTTCCTTTGATCTTTAGAATGGTGAGAGGATGCAGTCATACAACTTATTTGGTATTGTCCAGGTAAAATCATAGGTGTAGCCAACTATCTTAGCTGAACCTATCTCAAAGGCAAGAAACACAGACGATACAGAGCTTGGGACAGTCAATGTGATGAGTCTAGTTCTATTCATTCTAGCCACTGCTAGAAAGAAATGAGGGTGCTGCCAGGTATGATGACACCTAGAAATGGGTGATTTAGACACACTGAACAGAGATGAAGTGTGAGGTTGAACCTGTTCTGAGAGCATACATCCAAGTGAGTGAAGATCTTGGTAATTGAAGGCAACCTGATTTTCAGGGGTAAAAGATAATTCACCCCAGGTTATACTGCAAGAACATAATGCAAAGTTTTTGCTCCCGCATTTGGTAGTGAATGGTTGCGATGGGTTAAAAGGTACTGCTTATCCTATGGGTTTGCTGCAACAGTTGTCTAAAGTGACTCTTTTTACCCTGTGAGCCAGGTTACCAGATTGAACTGGACATTTTGTTCTTGCTTCCCTAATCTGATATCAGAAACTCTAGGGTTGTGAATTGAGAACATTACAAAAATAGACATGACCAGTCTCAGGTATCTTTATGTCTAATCTCAGAAATCATTAACAATACTCTGCCTTTGAATCTTAATATCCAAATCATTCAGTTAAATTGCCTTGAGCAACTCACTTTTCTAATCAGGGCTGGATTTAGCCTTTTCTTATCGTATATCCATCTGGATATTTACAGTCAAGATTGTGGTCAGTTAGTATATAAAATAATTCTGTCCAACGTACGGTCTGATATTTGTTCTTTATCCAATGTACAATTTGCATATTTTTGCAACACCTGTGGAATGTTGCATCTCTGCCCTGCCCCACTATTATCCAAATGCGTAGTCAGCACACAAGCATGCTCATACATACATGGGCAAGCAACCTTCTGGAGTCCACACCTGATATGATTAACCATTTTTTTGTTTATTTTTAACATCATGATCTATTGTAAAAATAGAACATTGCAAAAAGTGGACCTATTATGATTATGATTAAAGTGGCCTGCTGTTGAAATGCTTCTAATTTCCATAGGACTGTTTTCCTAAGTTCATATGGATTTTTAACCATTACAAAGTAATGGTTGAGCTAAAGAATAGCATTGCTGACTTTAATATATGACTGTATAAATTAAGTAATGTTCAATGATCCTGTTTCCATAATTCCACTATAACCTGATTTAGAAGCCAGTCGGGAGTTGGAGAATGACTCCAACTGATGTAAATGGGGTAGTTTCAACCCTGTACCTTTTATTGCTCCAGGTTCACATATAAAGTTACACAAAATTTTCAGCAAATGGTGCTTCTACACTCCACTCTACTAAAGTGTTCCTGATCTACAGCATTTGATGCTGTGAACAGACACAATAATTATTCTATTTTTCTCACCTACCATTCAAAAGTCACCAGACTGCAGGAAACATACAGAGCAAATGCATTGCCAATATCCCGCTTCCCCTAACTGAAGAACATTCTTCATTCCAGCCCACTGTGAATATTTTCTGAAAAATGCCTAGAGTAGCCAGCTGGTGGTGTTGTGGCATTAGCTCCAGACTTCAAAGTGAGTGGTCCTCAGGCTCAACTTGCACACTTTCCACCTGTGCTGGGTTGAGCGCCAAGCGAGCAACTCGGCCTCGTTAAAAAAAAATATTAAAGAAACAACAAGGTTGCCACCCAATGCACGACAAGGCATGGAGAGGAATAACACAGAGTAGTCATTAATACCAACGTGCAGTTCAGAGGCGCATTGGCATGAACACTTCTCAGTTCACCGACCAGACCCTTTCAGCAGAATGCGCAACACTTCAATCACGTACAAACACAATTTCTCAAAAAAAGCAAACAAAATTTAAGGATGATAATCCGGCAAGTTGAAAATTCCATGGGCTCCACCAGTATTGAATTGACATATTTCACAGAAATCCTCATTTCTAAAAAAAATTTCTCCTGGTACATATTATTTAGGGTATGTGCGCATATCCTTCTATTGGTTTATCTACGTTCACAACTTCCATCAGTACAGTTTACTTTCATGTGCTCAGAAATAGAAGCTAAATATTGAAAAACAAATATATTAAGCCTACCAAAGAGATTGGAAAACTATGGTTTAATATCTAATCCAAAAGCCTAGCATTCTCAGCAATGTAGGCCTACGTCAGGCTTGGATTGAAGCATTAACCTAGATTATGGAGACAGTGGAATCAAAATGAACTTTGCAATCTCTTGACTCCAACCAAGCAAGGGACAATTAACCGTTCACACATTTCAAAAAGAATGTCAGATGATTTTTTTTTCCCCCCACTATGAAATTGGAGTCAATTTCAAAAAGTAATAAATTAAGACTGAATACCTTATTTTAAAAGATCATCTTACAAAATGGGGCTTTCTGTACCATTACCCTCCTTGGGAGGAAGGTTTTGAAAATTATGATGTTGTTAAAGGACTTGTCTCTTCAGGTATTGAGTGAAGTCAGTCATTCCTGTGAAACAACATTCTCTGATGGGAGAGTTCCTTGGTGTTGTTATGGTAACATGTTCAGTATTAGACAGGAATGACAGCAAAGAGATCAAATCTGATGTGACTGAATTGACTAGACAATAGAATCTTACATTAATTTAGTGGAGAGCGAGACTGTTCTCAGCAGAATTCTTGTAAACTCAACTAAATTTGTGCCAATCCCATGTTATGATTGGCTCTCTCCTAAATGCTCATTCCAATGCAATTAAAATTACCACAATGCCCTAAGGGGATTGGCTGCCACTATAATATTTTCAGCCTAACTTGAATTTGCTAAGTGCTGAAAGACACAATTTTCATTTTGTTGAATGTGTTATAGTCCTTAACACTGCAGAAGTGTTGTTATATGACAACAAAGTACTTACGTGTGAATTTGAAATTATCTAGATAATTCACAGATGATGCAAGGATGCAGTCAGAGCTGAGGGGCGGTGGTTAGCCTTGTGAGGCACAGCTCACCCAGGTAATGAACAGGTTCCATTTTTACAGATGTCCATTACTCAATTTTGTTTATGTCAGAAAATACACCAACATCACTTGATATGGCAACTGTACCTTCATAGTATTGCGATAAATGGCATCAAAAGCACATGAGACTGATAAGAAAGCATAATAACTAAATGTGGAGAGAGCAAACTAGCTCTGCTCTTTGTATGAACAAACACATGTACCTGCATTGGAATTTTTAATTTAATAATGTTATGGGCGCTTTTTCTTCCTTAAAGGTGTCTATAATTTGGCTGTGCTTAATACAGGAGAGGACTGTACTCCTTAATAGAGATAACCCTCAAGTACTAAAACAGCTACTTCCTTACATGTAGCACACTTCTGTTTTAGGAAATAAAACATTGTAAGGCTTCATTGGTGCATAATCAAGCAATAATTGACAAGGGCAATTTGGGATTTTTAGGTCACGTTATCAAAAGGGTTGTTTTTAAAGTATTTCAAATGACAAAATTTGAGTTATTGAGGAGTATGTTCAACAGCTTGGGAACATATTGCAGCAGTTACATGTTCAGTCATTGAGAATTAGAATCAGAATTAAAGGGGAGAAGTATAACTTGAACACATTAGTTAATAGGGAGTTAGTGTAGGTCATCAAGTACAGGACTCATGGATGAAGTGGAGAGTTCCAATGAATGCAATTTAGGTAAAACCCAATGAAGGAGGCCAGGCAGTTAGAATCACAGGGTCCAGACCTAACAGATATGAATGGTAAAATGAGATATTTATGCTTTAGTCCTGGCCCTCAAATCTCCTATGTAATATGTAAACTAGACGGACAGAAGTGATCTGATCAGGAAGTGATCATTCTCAGAGATGATTATAGCTTGTAGATTTCCAGCAGGGGAGATGGAAGTGTTCATAGCAACTGTAAACAACAGCCTAAATAGTAGCTGTAACTCCAGTGGAGTTATTACAATGCAGTCAAATATTCAAGCTCTGACCTCTTATTACCACCTTTTCCTTTTCTTAAACTGCTTTGTATTCACTCCTTTAGTGTAAGTATTTTCTTTTCATACAATGCTGTGTCAATTCTCCCTTCTTATTTGGGATTTGGATTACTATTACTTTTGCAAGATTTAGAACATAGAACATTACAGCACAGTACAGGCCCATTGCCCAAAGATGTTGTGCCAACCCTTTAACCTTCTCCAAGATCAATCTTAAGTTTCCCTCCCATTTAAACCTCCATTTTTTTTCATCCATGTGTCTGTCTAAGAGCCTCTGAAATGTCCCTAATGCATCTGCCTCCATCACCACTTATGGCAGCGTGTTCCACACACCTACCACTCTCTGTGATATACCCAGATACTTTCCCCCAAACAAGTAGTTTCTATGTGGAACATAATTAAAAATATGCAAATCTTTCACTGTAACATCATATAATTCTGGAATGTAAATACAAGCAACAGATAACTGATAACATTGCCCAATTGTATATTATTCACTTCTTTGAAAAGCACATTGAACTTTTATTTCCAAGAGCTACACCGAATGATCAAAATGTTTTAAAAATTCATATTTCTTTTTATGCATGGAGTAAAGAAAGGAAAATGTACAAAGCAGGTGTTAAGTTGACAAATCAATTATACCACAGTTATTTTGTAAACCTGTAGACTCCATAACAGAAAAAGAAATTAAGTTAATTGCTTTGGCTGATTAGGAGTAATCAGAGTTAATTGGTAGAGGACATGTCACGTACAAATAATTTAACTGAATATTATGAGAATTTCACAATGTAGATATAAAGATAATTGATGCCAATAAATTGGTAAAATGTTATGAAAATTACAAGTTTCAAAGTGATGGGTATAAAAGCAATGGTAAAAAAGCAAACAGCAGCAGAAAATGGAAATGTCACAGAGCTTTGTAAAGTCCCAATGTTGTCATGGACTTAAGCTTTGCCTTCATTGACACCTACTGTGTCAAGATAAACCGGAGAGTACAGATCTTTCATATGTTCAAAAATTACTTTCAATCACCCCCCCCCCCACCCACACACACACCCAATCATTTCTATATTTAAGGCATAAATTTTAGATTTTTTTTGGAGATACCTCCAATGAAGGCATTCCTTATGCCAGTAACTCGTTCTGATTACACTGGACAACAAAGGGTTTGCTTCCTGAATACTTTTGGGTGTATCTTATGGATTTTGACCTGCTGATCATGAAAATCACCATGAAATTACCCTATCATGCATCATTTATTTAAAATGGCCTATATTTGTTATTTCAATTCATAATTCAAGTCAAAATAACTGCTGCCAAGGAAGACATTTTTGTTGGTCCACAAATCAAACCAGTCATCAATGACAGGCAATTCAAAGAACTTCTAGTGGGACAGGAGAAAATCACATGGAAGGCGTTCAAGGATGTTGTTGAAAATTTTCTTGGCAACTACAGAGCACCAAACTACGTGCAGCTGGTTGACAACATGCTTCAAGCATACAAAACCATAAAGTGCACCACGTCACCAAAGATTAATTTTCTGCATTCCCATTTAGAATTCTTCCCTGCAAATCTTGGGTGCTGTCAGTGATGAGTATGGCAAAAGGTTTCACCAGGACATTGCAGTCATAGAGAAATAGTATCAGGGCAACTGGAATCCATTAATACTGGTTGATTATTGTTGGAAACTTAAGCGAGAAGCCTCAGACACTGAGTACACATGAAAACCATCAACAAAACATTTTTAGCTGAGTTGAACTATTCCAAAGTATCTGCACCATAATGCAATTAAACACATTATATTCAATAAAAGTTAATTTCTTGTTTCTCCAAATCCCTACATGATGCAAGTAGTCTGACACTATATTTGTGTTCAGCTCCAAGTGGTCTACCATAAACAAAAAAAATTCTGAGGAAGCAGCACTTTCAAAAAACTTTGTTGTCCAGTGCAATATGAGTGTTTTAATATGACACGTGGAAGTTGATAGAGATCGTACCTGTTAAAAGCTGCATAGATTCTCACTGATAGGAATGACAGATCAATCTCCTATGATTAGTTGAGGGAAGGGCACTGGCAGCACTCCCTAGTTTTCCATAGAATTTTATATATTTTCCTGAATATCCTTGATGTGCTCCAGGCGCTAAATTTTCTGTGAATGAGTATAGAGTAAACTGGCAATATTTTGGACAGAATGAAATGAGTGCATTCTTTTTCACTAAAGTGTTTTACAGAAATTATGTTTGGCCAATGATGAACCAATATCTCATTGAATCAGATTATATTTATTACCACTAATCCTATGTCATGAAATTTGACGTTTTGTGGTAGCAGTACAGTGCAAGGTGTAAAAAAAATTACTGCAAATTTAGATAGAGCGCAAAAGAGGAATTGTGAGGTCGCATTCATGGACCATTCAGTAATCTGATGACATTACGTGTGAGTCTTCAGGCTCACGTAGCTCCTCCCTGATAGTAGTAATAAGAATTAAACAAAAACTGTCCAACTTTCAGCATCAAATAAAGTACAGTGGTCACTTTAGAGGTGCCATGAGTGAAATAGATGAACAAAATGAGAATGAGTATGGTGCTAACTGTGTCAACAATATGAACAAGTGTAATAAAAAAATGTATTCATTTAAATTGCCTGTTCAGATGTGAGGTGGCTAAGTTCATCTGCAGGGGCTGGTATTTTTACAAATGCAAGCACCAATTTGGTTCTAAATTTCAATTGTGAGGCATAAGTGCACACTTTCGCACAACTTACACTACTCAGCACATCAGGCAGTACAACAGAGCAGTTGGGAGATGCAAGTTCATTTTCAGCGTTTAACTGGCAAATGTGCCAAAATGAGCCACAGTGACTCATATAAAGGGTGGTAATGTGTTGGAGGGTCTGTTGCAGTATCGCTGTGACTTGCTCTAATCCCAGTTTAACAACAGCCAATATGACAGCCCTCTGCCCTTGCAATTCTGAGCCTCCACTTCACACACATTGGATGCTGCGTGGCAGTTGGGTGTTCTGGAAAAGAGTGGGCTCCAGGCTCAATATTCATTCTCCATCTTTCTGGAAACTTCACACATACCTCTGTTGGCCAGCTATCATGTCAAGTATTTCACTCTGCATGTTCCGCAGACTTGCTCTGAAATGCCCTTTGAGTCCTCTGAAGAACTGGGGCAGAACAATTGAACTGACTGAATTTCTTACATTCTTCACATATATGAGGAGCAAAAATCTTTACGTTATGTCTCCGTCTGAATGTGCAACATGCAAATGATAGCAATTTGTAATAAGTAGTGTGTACAGTAAGATATACAACAGAGCACTCAATGTAGCATTGAAGTACAAATGTGTCAGTGTGAATTAATCAGTCTGATGACCTGGAAGAAGCTGTCCCGGAGTTGGTCCTGGCTTTAACACTGTGGTACTGTTTCCCAGATGGTAGCAGCTGGAACAATTTGTGGTTGGGGTGACTTGGGACCCCAATGATCCTTCGGGCCCTTTTTACACACCTGTCGCTGTAAATGTTCGGAATAGTGCAGACGTTCACATCCACAAATGCTCTGGACTGTCCGCACCACTCTCTGCAGAGTCCTGCAATTGAGGGAAGTACAGTTCCCACACCAGGCAGTGATGCAGCCAATCAGGATGCTCTCAATAATGTCTCTGTAGAAAGTTCTTAGGATTTGGGACTCATGCCAAAGATCTTCAACTGTCTGAGGTGAAAGAGGCGCTGTTGTGCTTTTCTCACCACACAGCTGATATGTACAGAGCAGGTGAGATCCTCAGCGATGTGTATACCGAGGAACTTCAAGCTGTTCACCCTCTCAACCCCAGATCCATTGATGTCAGTAGGGGTGAGCCTGTCTCCATTTCTCCTGTAGTCCACAGCCAGCTCATTCCCGACAACTCACCACTTGCAGATTCTGTGTCATCTGTGTTGTGGCTGCATGTGACAAAGTGGCCTCTTCCATCTCACTTCTTTACTTCTCAGCTGGCCAGATATGGGGGAGAGGGGGGACAGATATTGGAGAGGAACTGAAATCACAGGAGCTTGTTATGCGGAAGGGGAAGGTGGAGAAGTTAAGGATTGTAGGGTTTTTATACCTGTAACTTCTGGAAAAAATAAAGGAGAGATTGTAGGACGGATATGATCTACAGGCCAAACATAGCCTGTAGTTACAAAGCTCCATTAATATCAATATCCAATAGACTCTCTGCCTTCAGGGGTAGTGGGGTGCAGGAAGCAGACCAGACCCTACTCCACCTCCACCTACCCAAGACCGATTGACTCGGTGTGCTGGGGAATGGAGCATGCTGTGCAGTGCAAGACTGTTGTGATGGCAGTGTGTGGAATGGGCAAAGTAAAATCCTAAGTTAAATCAAAACTAAATCTTGCAGTGGTGACAACTGTGCATGGGTGCGGTGGGATGTATGAACGCTACAAATGAATCGTGTTTGTTAGGGACTGTTGGTGGTGAAGTAACGGACATCCTATTCAGTGAGCGGCGTGTACATCTGTCCAACAGTCTGGGGGAGAATGAGACTGCAGGTCATTCATTCGTGTGGACTGGATGACGTTTTCACCTTTACTGGCATTTACTTCTCCTACTGATGCTGGGTTGTGTTCCTAGATAGTTTGCTGCCTCTGTGAGAGTAGAAGACACCTTATCTCATTTCCATCCCATCCACATGTGTTTTGAGTTCCAACTCTCGGAAACAAGAGGGTCTCCGACTACCATGGACAGCCATCACCATCTGCAACGCTGTCTGATGGTGAAAGATTTCCATTACCATTTGTTGTCAAAAACTACCTTCCTTTCAACTTTGCAAGTGTGGATTGAATTATTGCTGGGAAGCTACAACCAGTGCTGGTATCTACTGAGCTTTGGAGAATCATGAGCATAAAGAATACCATGAGATGGCCAAAACCTGTAGTCACTCTAGTTGTGATAATGAGATCCTAGCACAAACATCCTATACAAACTTAAATGGTTCAAAGAAATGTGGGCTAATCCCTCACTGACCAACTTTCTCCAATTAATTGATCGGATAACAAAGATGGTTAGAAGCTGAAATGCGAAAGAGGGATGTAGGTGGTTTATTTTTTCAGAATAGTACACACTTGAATTTAAATTTCAGCTTCACGTCTAGAATAATTTTAGGTAGCCAAGTTCTTTTTGGATCAAAGGGCTCTAATAGTTTATTCATAACATAATAGATTCCCAGCAGTGAGCAGCAAGCTAGAATATGATCAAATTAAACAGATATATGTTTATATTTACCGTATGTACTTTGCTGTATAGCATCATAATAATTATCCAAATGTTGGTAAATTTAATAAAGGTATTTAGACATTCTTAATTTGAAGTTCTAATATGTGTCAGTGTGATACAGGCTGGAATTTGCATTATAATTAAAGAGGCCTTGAAGTGAGTTACAAGACCAGATAGATAGATAGATACTTTATTCATCCCCATGGGGAAATTCAACATTTTTTCCAATGTCCCATACACTTATTGTAGCAAAACTAATTACATACAATACTTAACTCAGTAAAAATATGATATGCATCTAAAATCACCCTCTCAAAAAGCATTAATAATAGCTTTTAAAAAGTTCTTAAGTAGTTTACTTAAATACATTGAGTCCTAACCCCGGCACTTTAACATATCTTACTCCTGGCGGTTGAATTGTAAAGCCGAATGGCATTGGGGAGTATTGATCTCTTCATCCTGTCTGAGGAGCATTGCATCGATAGCAACCTGTCGCTGAAACTGCTTCTCTGTCTCTGGATGGTGCTATGTAGAGGATGTTCAGGGTTTTCCATAATTGACCGTAGCCTACTCAGCGCCCTTCACTCTGCTACCGATGTTATACTCTCCAGTACTTTGCCCACGACAGAGCCCGCCTTCCTTACCAGCTTATTAAGACGTGAGGCGTCCCTCTTCTTAATGCTGCCTCCCCAACACGCCACCACAAAGAAGAGGGCGCTCTCCACAACTGACCTATAGAACATCTTCAGCATCTCACTACAAACATTGAATGACGCCAACCTTCTAAGGAAGTACAGTCGACTCTGTGCCTTCCTGCACAAGGCATCTGTGTTGGCAGTCCAGTCTAGCTTCTCGTCTAACTGTACTCCCAGATACTTGTAGGTCTTAACCTGCTCCACACATTCTCCATTAATGATCACTGGCTCCATATGAGGCCATATCAAAATTACAGCCCAGAGAGTATTTAATCTATCACATCTGTGCTGGTGTGAGCTTTAAAACCAATGGTACCCTTAAATCTGGAGCTATTTTCTGCGAACCCATTGACCTTTTTCTCTTAGACTTTTTCTTTTGAAATACCTTGTTCAATTTCATTTGAATTATATCTACGTTTCTACCTCAGTAGCAAATGATAAAGATGCAAGTAGTCCTCTTGCTGTCTATGGCACTTATAATTAATTCACCAAATGTTTCCACTTACTCATTCTGACTCTTTCAAAGCTTTCAATTTCTCAGTTGCATCCTCTCAAGAACCAGCTGCCTTTACTGCATCACTTTAGGTACAATCAGAGAAAGATGACATCTTATCACATGAATAGATAGAAACTAAATGAAATTCTCAGCAGTTCTTAGAAATAGAAAAAATAGAGATTAAAAATCAGATAACTGGTCCTTCTTCGGAATATTAGATGCATTAGAACATAGGCGAAACAGCAAAAGGCCATTCATCCCTTTATGCCTTCTCTATTATTCAGTTAGATCAGAGCTAAACTTTTAACTCCCTTTCATTTTTTTTATACTTAATTCCTACGTCTTGTTTCCATTAAATCTAAAACTCTACCATTCTTCATCATTAAAGGGATTTCAGAGCAAGTGTTTTGATTCAGATGCCTTTAATAATGTATTAATCCCTGAGGAGATTCCACAGGTTCGAAGGTTCATTTATTATCAAAGTATAGAACTTGGAAATTCTTCTTCTCCAGATAGCCATGAAACCAAGAAAGAAAAGAAGAGCAGCACAATCATCAACCCCCAAATCCCCCCTCACCGCATTAAAAAAAACAAAAAAACTAACAGGCATATCGACACCAAATCCCCATCTCCCCTCTCCCCCCACACAAAACAACTGAGAAAGTTCAGGCGAGAAACACAAAATGCAAAAAACCTTAAGACTGAAAAAAAAGTCCATAGGCCAAGTCCACATCCAAAACGCAGAAATCCTGGGCTATGTTCTCCTTCTCCATAACAGAGTGCTTTCAGCAGTGATAAAAGGCAGTCTCCCCTTTCCATAGCAGAGCGATCTCAGCAGTGATAAACAGGCAGTCTCCCCTGCCAGAAATACTGCAAAGCCATGGGTGTAGCAGAAATTGTGGAAAACAGAGATAATGAAAGCTCAGGTAGTCATGTTTAAAAAATCTACAGATAATGGAATTATTCTTATGAATTGGAGAGTAGCAAATATGTTGTTACTATTTAAGAAAAGCCCTGCTCTTACTTCTCTCTCCCATGTTAAGTTTAAAAAAGAGCCATCTACAGAAGTTTTAATGCCTTTGTGAACCTGTCGGGCTACATCTCTCAGGGTGGCACAGTGCCGGAGCAAATGATACTGCTGCCTGCCAGCCCCAATGACCCCGGCTTGATACTGATCTCTGGTGCAATTTACCCAGTCTCCCCGTGCTGGTGCCCCTGATATTATCCGTTCCTCTTGGATCCTTATGATGAGCTGCTTCGTTAGTAATTTAGCGCCTGCAAATTTCCTCTAGTTTAAATGTGTGGTAATCGAATCAGGGAAGTTGATGGGTATGCAAGTGAGATTCAGTTACTCCATTAGAGATACCCAGAGATAAACTAATGTTATTTGAACTTTTACACCATTAAAATAAAGGTTCACCCAAGTTAACACGAGGAAATCTGCAGATGCTGGAAATTCAAACAACACACACAAAATGCTGGTGGAACGCAGCAGGCCAGGCAGCATCTACAGAGAGAAGCACTATCGACGTTTTGGGCTGAGACCCTTCGTCAGGACTAACTGAAAAGAAAGATGGTAAGAGATTTGAAAGAACTGAAAGGAAAGATAGTTTCACCAGAGAAAGCAGGATCTCCCAGTGGCCACACATTTTAATTCCACGTCCCATTCCCATTCTGATATGTCTATCCATGGCCTCCTCTACTGTCAAGATGAAGTAAACACTCAGGTTGGAGGAACAACACCTTATATACCGGCTGGGTAGCTTCCAACCTGATGGCATGAACATTGACTTCTCTAACTTCCGTTAATGCCCCTCCTCCCCTTCTTACCCCAACCCTGACATATTTAGTTGTTTGGGTTTTTTTCTCTCTCTGCCCATCACCCTACCTGTTCTCCATCTCCCTCTGGTGCTCCCCTCCCCCTTTCTTTCTCCCTAGGCCTCCCGTCCCATGATCCTTTCCCTTCTCCAGCTCTGTATCCCTTTTGCCAATCACCTTTCTGGCTCTCAGCTTCACCCCACACACTCCGGTCTTCTCCTATCATATCGCATTTCCCCCTCTCCCTCCTACCTTCAAATCTCTTACTATCTTTCCTTTCAGTTAGTCTTGACGAAGGGTCTCGGCCCAAAACGTCAACAGTGCTTCTCCTTATAGATGCTGCCTGGCCTGCTGTGTTCCACCAGCATTTTGTGTGTGTGTTGTTCACCCAAGTTAGGCTGTTGTGGGTTTTAGTCCTACTACATATTTACATACATACCTTAGCAAAGCTGAGCACTTTAAAAAACTAAACATTTTTTCTTATTTATACATAAACTCCTGGTGAGACTAAGCCATAGGGCAGTGTTTCCCAACCTGGGGTCCACAGAACTCTCAGTTAATGGCAGGAGGCCACGACATATAAAAGGTTGGGAACCCTGCTTTAGGCAAGTAGCTTGCTGTAGGTCTCTATATACGTTATAATAACTGCACATCAAAAGTAATCCATCGATTGTAAACGCTTTGTGATATCAGCTGTGCAAACATGCCCAAACTGTATGTATCTTGGTGTCCAGTAAAATGCTAGAGCTTCTGTCAGTATTCGTATATAAATGGTGTTTCTGAAAATGTACAGTCGATGAGAATTTCATGCTTCACCACTATCTCTCAGCCAAGAGATCTTCATCCTCTACCCACCAATCTTCTCATACACTCAGTCTCCAGCATTGTTGCTGTCAACAACGTGATCCCAGGTTAAACACAGCTTCTTGCATCTCTTCTGGTCAGCTCCATCCTGGGCACCAGCCTCCATAGCATCCAAGACATCTTCAAGGAGCGATGCGTCAGAAAGGCAGCATCCATTATTTAGGGGCCCACATCACCCAGGACATGCCCTCTTCTCATTGTTACCATCAGGAAGGAAGTACAGAATCCTGAAGGCACACACACAGCGATTCAGGAACAGCTTCTTCCCCTCTGCCATCTGATTCCTAAATGGACATTGAACCCATGAACACTACCTCACTTTTTTATATATCATTTGTTTTGCACTCTTTTTTAATCTAACTGTTTAAAATACATATATACTTACTGTAATTGATGTACCTATTTATCTCTTCCCTCCTATACATTGTACTGCCACTTCTAAGTTTACAGATTTCACAAAATATGCTGGTGATAATAAACCTGATTCTGACCCTGATCTTTTTATGATCGGAGCAGAATAACGTGCAACTTAATTTTGCACATGTGCATTTTGCACAAGTCAGTTATCTGTATGCACAGGTAACTGGGGAATACAGCAGGATTGAATTGCAGAGTTCCGGAAGTATGTGGGGGAAAGATAACCTAAATGCTATTAAAAGGGCAATCACTGACATAAAATTAGAGATTAGAATTGATTTATTATTGTTATATGTATCAAGGTACAAATAAAAAGCTTGCCTTGCATGCAATTCATACATACAGATCAATTCATTACACATAGTACAGAGGTTTACAGGGTAAAAGAATAACAGGATGCAGAATAAAGGCTAATAGCTACAGAGAAAGTGCAGTACAAGTGCATAAGAAGGTGCAAAGTCCTCAGGAGCAAGATTGTGAGGACAAGAGCCCATTTGTTCTAATAGAGAACCAATCAATAGTTCTGTAACAGCAGGATAGATGCTATCGCTGAGCCTATTGCAGTCTTTTCTATCTTCCGCCCAATGGGAGAAGGGAGCGTGTCCAGGCTGGGGTGGGGTCTTTAATTATGCTGGCTGCTTTACTGACATTGTAAGAAATACAGACAGAGTCCATGGAGTGCAAGCTGGATTTTGTGACGTGCTGAGATGCGTCCACAGCTCTCTGCAGTTTCTTGTGGTCTTGGCAGAGCAGTTGCCATACCAAGCTGTGATGGAACTGGATAGGATGTTTCCAGTGGTGAATCAATAAAAACTGGTGAGGGTCGATGGGGGACATGCCAAATTTCTTTAGCTTCCTGGGGATGTAGACACAGTGAGCTTTCTTATAGAAAGAATAGAAATGGACGGTGTTTCCATTAAATAATATGAAAGGAATCATTTGAAATAAAGGGAAGTATGTCCAATTTTGTAAAATGACTGGAGATGCAGGTAGCATAAGGGGAAATTCAGAGGGTGTAAAAGGGTTGTAATCCAAAGAGAAGCAGCACGTATATTATATAAGAAGAGGAACAAAATCAATTAAAATGGAAAAATAAGTAGTTCGGACAAATCAAGAAAAGTATGATCTCTGATATCATCACTGATTACAGAAACAGGAAGAAAGTGAGAGGGAAATGTTAATCAGGTTTTTAGTTTTAATATTTACAGATACAACTGATAATTGAAACCGAAGCAAAGTTTACATTCAAAAAGAGAAAATAACAAAATGCACTTGTGGGAATATGGAGTAACAAACAACACACTGGAGAAATTCAGCAAGTCAAGCAGCATTTACAGTAACGCTAGAAAGTTTGTGAACCCTGTAGAATTTTCTCTATTTCTGTGTAAATATGACCTAAAATGTGATCAGATCTTCACATAAGTCTTGAAACTAAAGAGAACCCAACTAAGTAAATAACACAAAAAACATTATACTTGTTCTTTTATTTATTGTGAAAAATGATAAAATATTACATGTATTTATTGGAAACTTTGCTTTCAGTAACTGGTGTGACCCCCTTGTATAGCAATAACTTCAACCAAACGTTTCCAGTAACTGTTGATCAGTCCAGCACATTAGCTTGGAGGAATTTTAGGCCATTCCTCCTTACAAAACTGCTTCAACTCTGGGATGTTTGTGGGCTTCCTTGCATGAACTGCTTGCTTCTGGTCCTTCCACAACATTTCTACAGGATTAAGGTAAGAACTTTGACTCAGCTATTCCAAAACATGAATTTTCTTCTTTTTAAACCATTTTGTTGTTGATTTACTCTTGTCTTTTGGATCATTGTCTTGTTGCATTCTCCAACTTCTATTAAGCTTCAGGTAAGGTCTGTGACCCTGACATTCTCCTCTGAAATGTCTTGATACTATTTAGAATTCATTGTTCCCTCAATGATTGCAAGCTGTCCAGGCCCTGAGGCAGCAAAGCAGTCCCAAACCATGATGCTCCTTCCACCATGCTTCACAATTGGGATGAAGTTTTGGTGGTGGTGTGCAATGCCCTTTTCCCTCCAAACATAGCAAGGTGCATTTCTGCCAAAAAGTTCAACTTTTGTCTCATCTGCCCTCAGATCATTGTCCCAGAAGTGTTGTAGGACATCCAGGTAGTCTTTTGCAGACTTGAGACATGCAGCAAGGTTTTGTTTGCAGAGCAGTAGTTTCCTCCGTGGTGTATTTCCATAAACACCATTCTTGTTCAGTATTTTTCTTATAGTAGACACATGAACAGAGAGTTTAGCAAGTTCTAGAGATTTCTAAAGGTCTTTTGCTGTTACCCTTGGATTTTTTTTCAATTCCTTCAGCACTGCACGTTGTGCTCTTGCTGTGATCTTTGCAGGACATCTACAAGGGACAGTAGCAACAATACTGAATTTCCTCCATTTGTAGACAATTTCTCTTACTGTGGACTGATGAACACTCAGCTCTTTAGAAATGCTTTTGTAGCCTTTTCTAGCTTCATACATTTCTACAATTCTTCTTCTAAGGTCCTCTGAAAGTTGTTTTGATCAAGGCATGGTGAACATCTTTCTCGAGAAGAGCAGGCTCTGTCAGTAACCTGACTTTGTGTGTCTTTTTTATAGGGCAGGGCACCTCTATAACCCACACGTCCAATCTCATCTCATTGATTCAGAACACCTGACTCCAAACAGCTTTTGTAGAAGGCATTACCCCAGAGGTTCACATACTTTTTCCAACAAATACATGTAAATTGGATCATTTTTCTCAATAAACAAATTAACAAGTATATTGTTTTTGTGTTATTTAATTGGGTTCTCTTCATCTAGTCTTAGGACTTACATGAAAATCTGATCACATTTTAGGTCATATTCATGCAGAAATGGAGAAAATTTGACAGAGTTCATAAACTTTCTAGCACCACTGTATAGAATCATCAACATATTGGATCAAATCGTTACATCAGGACTGAGTGGAGAGGGTACAGAACCAGTAGAAAGGGGGAGGAGAGAGGAGTGAGACAGGAGCTTGAGGTCGTTCAATCTACCAATAGTATATTGTTTGGTGCTTTACATTCAAGAAATGTTTTAAATAATATTTACAAAAAGAATTTTACAATAATAAAATGGCAAGTGAACATCACTACCAGTGGATATATTTAGGATTAACTATAGAACTATATATTACCAGACATTTATTAAAAGTATGGTTTATTTGAAAAAAGAATTGTGGTATTAATTGTCAAAAACTTGTTCATTCATTTGTTACGTGACATGTCGTATGGCGTGGTAATGACCAATCTTTCTATGACCATGATTGTTCTTGGCAAATTTTTTTTGCATAAGTAGATTGCCATTGCCTTCTTCTGGGCAGTGTCTTTACAAGACAGATAACCCCAGCCATTATCAATAGTCTTTAGAGATTGTCTGCCTGACAACAGTTGCATAACCAGGACTTCTGATATGTACCGGTTGCTGATTAGATCATCCACCACCTGCTCACATGACATTGGGTGGGGTGGGGGTGGCTAAGCAGGTACTACACCTTGCCCACGGGTGACCTGCAGGCTAGTGGAGGGAAGGAGCACCTTACACCTCCTTTGGTAGAAATGTATCTCCACCCCACCATCTCCAAAAGCTAGTAAGTTTAGTAAAAAAAAAAGTAGACATTCTCAAAATTAGTAGACATCTTTATAGGAAAGATGTCAACAAAATAGAGAGAGTACAGAGAAGATTTACTAAAATGTTACCTGAGTTTCAGCACCTAAGTTACAGGGAAAGATTGAACAAGTTAGGTCTTTATTCTTTGGAGCGTAGAAGGTTGAGCGGGAACTTGATAGAGGTATTTAAAATTATGAGGGGGATAGATAGAGTTGATGTGGATAGGCTTTTTCCATTGAGAGTAGGGGAGATTCAAACAAGAGGACATGAGTTGACAGTTAGGGGGCAAAAGTTTAAGGGTAACACGAGGGGGAATTTCTTTACTCAGAATGGTAGCTGTGTGGAACAAGCTTCCAGCAGAAGTGATAGGGGCAGGTTCGGTATTGTCATTTAAAGTAAAATTGGATAGGTATATGGACAGGAAAGGAATGGAGGGTTATGGGCTGCGTACGGGTCAGTGGGACTAGATGAGAGTAAGCGTTCGGCACAGACTAGAAGGGCCGAGATGGCCTGTTTCCGTGCTGAAATTGTTATATGTTATATATGGTTATAAAAGCAAAGCCAAGTGATTCCAAACGAAAAAAATTTCTTAATGAAGTAACAAAAAATCTGGATGTGTGAAAAATGTAAACATTTGGATTTTAATAATCATATCGGTATTATACCTCACTGAAAACTGGACAAAATCGGCGCTTGTGTAATTGCTGGTAGCATACCAAAACAGATTGAAAATTGGTCTGAGTAAAAGCGAACAGAGTGTATATGTAAATGGGAAGTGATCTGGTCAGAGAGGTGTGATAAGTGGAGCCCCACAGTGCTCAGTGCTATAACTTGTATTTCTGTAATTTATTAGTAACCTGCAAGCAAATATGTCTCAAAATGTACAGATAACTAAAATAGCAAATGTAATCACTACCGTAGATGGCAGAGTTTGGAAAGAAAACTATTTTGTTTAAAGAAATGGGCAGACATTTGGAAATGTTAATTTGAACTAGAAAGGTAAAATGAACTTGGATATTAAGAAACTGCAGAATGGTTACATCATTAGTGGAAAATACTAATTAAGGTAGGAAAATAACCTTAGATTCATAATAAATCTCTGAATAGATCGTCAATATCTGGCAGGTGGCAAAACAACGTAAAAGATGTTGGGTTGCGAAAGTAAATATACTGCATGTAAGTGAAAGTTATGAATGCACAATTATATGGAGCATTGGTCAGGTCCAACTGAAAGAAACGTGTGCAAATTTTGAACTTACTCCACAGATGAAATTTAGCTGAGCTGCAAAATAAAGCTACTAAGATAATAAGGGGCTTGAGGAATAAAACATAGACTTAGAGATACATGATAATTTTAGGTTGAATGGAGATAATCGAGGGACTATAATATTACTTAGGTATTCAAACAAACTAAGGCCTGTAAAAATAAAAGAACAGTCAGGGCTGCTTGTATCGGAAGAGCCAGCTGAACAAAGAAATTAGCTTAAGCCTAACAGCCTTATATTCAGATTATATTTAATGGAATATTAATTACTACAGCGTGGTTACTTATTAGAACAGTTGAGCGAAATCGCAAAGCAAAGAAGGCTAGATATGCTCAAGACAGAAATGTGAAGTGTAAACACATGGCAACAGCTAGGTGGAGCTATGTCTTTCAGCCGTACACCGTCACTTACTTTACAACAGGAAGAAACTACTGCAAGGCAGGCATCAGGATACTGAGACTGTGCAGTATGGAAGTTACGAAAGATTAGATTAAGGATCTTAACAATGTGTCATTGGCAATGCCGCTTCAGGATATTCCATAGAAGATAATGGAAGGATGAGAGGTTACCACCCAGCTAACAAAGCTAAAGCCCATACTTGAGAAACAGGATTGCATCCCATGGAATCTAATGAAATCATGGAGGTGTTTGGGCAAAATAAAAAGTCCTCAAAATAGAGGATAAAAGGGAGACCAGAAATCACAAAGACCCAGGAATATATTAGGCAAAAAGAGACAGACAGGGCAGTAAGGAAGGAGCAAACAGAAGTCCACCAGAGCTAGTGGGGAAGTGAGGACCAACTGGCCTCATTTATTATTGTTGGAAGTTTATTGATTGAGAGTAACTGAGGATAACAGAAAGGTTATATTTCATGCTTAATGTAGAATAAGATATGGGTGTTCAGAGCATAACTGAAGTTGTCAAATGTAATAAGTATAATTGTTAGCCATTTTCCTTTTCGTGCAGATGATTTCCCTCTTCCTAGCGGGCATTTTGAGCAATCTGGTTAATTCTGCACATTATAGAAATAGTAGACATTTAATTGTCTACAGCTCCTAGCACTTTATACAGAAATACTAGCTCTGTGATAATCAGAAGAGAAAAGAAGTCTCATGAACAAACATGCCGTGTGACTCCCCTGCAGTTACTCTGTGCTTCACTGCTACAGAGAAGCAGAAAATGAAAATAGCCTATCCAACCTGCTCTGCAAGTCAATACAGTTAGCACTGGTCATCCAAATCCAGTACCTTGTTTTTACATGCTCCACATATGCCTCGATCCCTTGAGCCCGAAGAACAATATCTAACTGCTTCTTAAATACATTTAATGATTTGGCTTCCAGTGCTTTCAGCAATGTTGGCATGCACAGAATATGACAGGAAATAGCCTGCCTTCCATTATAACTGTGTCAGCCATAGTGTGTTTAATTACCATTCAAGCTCACAAGAGAAAGGTATCTGAAAAATTATGAGAACCTGCTGGCTCCCTTACCAAAGTACTGGCATTGTGAAGCATGGCTACAGATATCGGGTGTCACTCAATGGTACTGATACAGCAATGACAACAGCTGGTAGCTCCAAGCAGATCTTGAAGGTCAATTACCTCATAATGCAATAACACATAAACAGCCATCAGTCAACAGTTCTATCAAGTCTGTGCCAATAATTTCTCCACGTTTGCTGCTTTTGTCCCGCAGGAGAGGAAGATTAAAAAAAAAATCAGCTTCAGATGCTTTTATTTAAAGAGGCTCTTGCATTAGGACATAACACATGCAAAAATGCTGGAAGAACACAGCAAGTCCGGCAGCATCTATGATAAGGAATAAACAGTTGAGGTTTCGCGCTGAGACCCTTCATCGGATCCAATGGAAGCAAAGTCACTGGGTACATTTAGTGCAGAGCTTGATAGGTTCTTGATTAGTAAGGGTGTCAAAGGTTACAGGAGAATGGGGTTGAGAGGGAAAATATGTCAGGCATAATCGAATGGTGGAGCAGACTCAATGGGCTAAGTGGCCTCGTTCTGCTCCAATGTCCTTTGATCTTTTCATTCTGGTTCCAGCACGAGTCTTTTCCATGGCCCTGGAAGAATATAAACTGGTATAATCCATGTGTATTCACTCCTGTAACTGGCAAGCTGTTTAACCAGTTCCTTATCTGTCTTTTTAATGGGCATGCTAACTAATTAATTACTTTTGTTACAATTGTATTTTAAACATTAAATCCTTATAGAGAGGAGGAAGACAAGGAAATTTGGTCAAAGCAATGAATTGCTTGAGCTTTTTACAGTGGAGTGCTGGGCTGCGAGTTCTGTTGTTCCATAGCCAATGATTCTGACCTTAGCCACATGGCTAGGAAACTGCTGACAGGGAGCCAGAGCTTCTTGAAATGAATGGAGAAGCAGTCAGCAAAATTGTACAACATTTCTGGTAACATCAAAGCATTAGAAATGCCTACTCGGCTTGACTATTTGCAGAGACAACAGAGATAATTTATAATAATTTTTGAAAATAGCAGTAATCTGTCCAGAAGCTCAAAACCACTCATTCTAAGGGCTTAAGCTTCAGAAGGGCCTTCAGTACTGGAGAATGTATAGGGAAATGGTAGGAAGGTAGTTCATTACTCTGCAATGTAAGAACCATATTATATCACATTCCATTGTGGAGAAGCGTGGTCCCAATATTTTGAAGAATTGAATGTCAGAGAAAGCCTGGACTGAGTTCTGCCAGCACGGACAACCGTCTACAAATCACCACCTGCTGTCAGCCTTCTCCTGGTTTAGATGTAACTGGCCTTTCCTGTGGGCTCAAGGCATCCCGGACTCCAGCAACAACCACCCCAGTGATGGCAGAGCCTCAGACTGCAACAAAGGAACTCCACTAAGACCTTACTGTCAGTTTTGACAACCAAAAAGGTCTTCTCCTCGTTTTTTTTGTCTCTCATACATTCAGAAACATTCAAAAATTATTAAAATGAAATAATTTAAAAATATCAACTAAATTTAAAAATAAAAATAATAATTTAAAAATATAAACTGAAAGTTGGTCCACAAACTAACTCCCCAGCATGACACGTAGAATCTTAGAGGCTAGAGCTGAATTTTAATTTCACCAGGAATTCAGCATTGCAGTCCATTGACGTATACGACACCAACCAATAACAGGCAAATCTGAAATTTCTGTCTGTGACTGTGTGCTTGTTGCTATTACAGAACCACCGATCAGGGTTCAATTCCTGTAGCTGTCTGTAAGGAGTTTGCATGCTTTCCCTATCACCGCCTGGGATTCCTCCAGGTGCTCTGGTTTCCTCCCACATTCCAAAGATGTACAGGTTAGGATTAGTAAATTGTGGCTGTGCTACACTGGTACCAGAAGCGACACTTGTGGGCTGTCCCGAGCACATATTTAGACCACGTCAGTCGTTGATGCAAAGCCTGTTACACCTAAAATACTTGCCATTTTTGCCTGAAAGGCCACTGCCCAGAAGCATCAACCCTGATTTGCTGAGTATTTGCAGAATTCTCAGAACCACGTTGGCCTACAACTAACACGCTGAATGCATTTGCTGTATTTATTATTAGTTTTCCTGATAGCATTGACCAAATGTTAGTTTCTGTTTCAGGTACCATGAACTAAAATAATATCACTCCTAAGACACTTACAAGAAGGCATATAAAAAAAAGCAAACTGTTGGGATAGATGGAGAGAAACTATCTTTTAGTGGACAGAACTTAAAAGTAGGACTAAGGTGTTGAATAAAAGAGGATTCCCACCCCGTCACCCCAAAAAGCAGTGAAGGCAATTTCAGTTGCAGAATTAAAGGGAGAAGTAGATAGATTTCAATAAGGTAAGTGCATTGGAGACAGGGAACCAATGGTAACAAATGCATTCAGCATGAAGTTAAAGTCAAGACCACCCCTTATCTAATTGGATACCAGTAAAGCATCAAGGTAATGTTATTGTGTCGCACAGACTAACAGCAATTTGTATTTTTCTATTATCTCTGGCATTGTACAAGCAGCCTAGGTGCTTCAAAGGTGTATAATCTGATAAAACTGTCACAAAAATAAAGAAAGAAAAAATGGGACTGGTGACTATAAGGTGTATTTTAAGAGGTGAGAGAATTAAGTGGAAAATTAGACATTAGAACTGTAAAAAAGAAATGAAGAATTTTAGGGCTGTGTTAGGTTTTAGTGATGAGAATGAGCGAGACTCCAAAGAGATTTGATTCTGAGGATGAAAAATTGGTGGACTAGGAGCCCATACTGGTCAGAATGGAAGGTGATGGTGCAAGTTAGAATGTGGGCAGCAGAAATTTATTTAAATTTATGAACATTTGAAAGTACGGAGATAGGGAAGTATGCTGCCAATTATTATTGTGCATAGCTGTCAAGGGGCAACCATCTTTACAAGGCTCCTCAGATAGGCCGAACATTGAAAACTCTTAGTTAAACAGCTGGGTCATCTGAGATGCTGTGACTACAAGCACCCAGCACCAAGCAGGAATGGAAGTAATCTGGCCACGAACGTGTTCACTGTTACAGATGTAAGCACCATAATCCTCACTTCTTAGCAACACAAAGGTTCACACGACATTTTCTTCATTAAGAATTATAATCTGCATGAAAGTGATTTTGACATCCACAAGGAGCAGTTCACCTTTACACCCCTCAGTTTCTATCTAGTGGGAAACAAGGCAAAAAGAGGTAAACTTAAAAATATTAGTATTGTTCATTGACAGGAAATGCTCAGGACACTGGCTTCTATAAGCACTGGACACATTGTGATGAAGTTAATGCTTCTTCATTTCTTTAAGTGACGCTAAATGAAAGATGCAAGGGTGTATTGTAAACATAAGTGTTCCTAACAGTATGTTTGCCGATAAATCAGAGGTGTGCATGTAAAATTATCAGTGGTAGAGCACTTACGCTTTTGAATCAGAAAGCCATTACTGTACATCAAGCCTTGCATGCAACACTTGAGATGGCCCCAGTGCTGTGATGAGCGAAATCTGCACTATGGTACTGTGTGTTTGAGCAAGCCACCGCAGGGGGGTTCAGAAAAGATCACATGACAGCTTTTAGATATATATAGTATCTTGTTCAAGATCCATCTCCTTATTTATTCATTTCCCAGGATTCAGGTGTCACTAGTAAGGTATCACTGATTGCCTTGAGAAGGTGGCAATAAGATGCCTTCAAACTGAGGCCACATCAGAGTTAACTTTGTCAAAGGAGTTTGGAGTCACACTTGAACCAGACCAGATGATGACGGCAGACTTCCTCCCTTGAAGTGAAACAATCTTAGGGCTTTTGTGATGCTTATTGGTAAGATTCATTGTTCTCCTTCCAGATTCCAGATCACTAACTGGATTTAATCCAGTGGTGAGATGTGAGGTCAGGTCTTTGTCTAGGTCTCTAATTTACTAGCTCAGTAACTGCTACATCACCATCCTACTCAAGCGCTAAGAATGTGAATCAAGTAATGCTGTCATTCATCATTGCTATTTGAAGAAACTTATTGCGCTGGTTATTCTTGATTACAACAGTGACTACGTCAAAAATGCTTCAATGACTGTGAAGCATTTAGGCAGATGACTGATGCAATAGGTCTATTTATATAGATCTATTTATTCATTTAGAGATACAGCACAGTAATGTCCCTTCTAATATGAAGGAAATTTATATTAGGCAAGAAATGGTGTTGGATAGACTGTTGAGTCTGAAGGCTGATAAGTCCCCGGGACCTGATGGTCTGCATCCCAGGGTACTTGAAGAGGTGGCTCTAGAAATCGTGGATGCATTGGTAATCATTTTCCAATGTTCTGTAGATTCAGGAACAGTTCCTGCTGATTGGAGGGTGGCTAATGTTGTCCCACTTTTCAAGAAAGGAGGGAGAGAGAAAACAGGGAATTATAGACCAGTTAGCCTGACGTCAGTGGTGGGAAAGATGCTGGAGTCAATTATAAAAGAGGAAATTACGACGCATTTGGATAGCAGTAGAAGGATCAGTCCGAGTCAGCGTGGATTTATGAAGGGAAAATCATGCTTGACTAATCTTCTGGAGTTTTTTGAGGATGTAACAATGAAAATGGACAAGGGAGAGCCAGTGGATGTAGTGTACCTGGACTTCCAGAAAACTTTTGATGAAGTCCCACATAGGAGATTAGTGGGCAAAATTAGGGCACATGGTATTGGGGGCAGAGTACTGACATGGATTGAAAATTGGCTGGCTGACAGGAAACAAAGAGTAGCGATTAACGAGTCCCTTTCGGAACGGCAGGCTGTGACCAGTGGGGTACTGCAAGGTTCGGTGCTGGGACCGCAGCTGTTTACAATATACATTAATGATTTAGATGAAGGGATTAAAAGTAACATTAGCAAATTTGCCGATGACACAAAGCTGGGTGGCAGTGTGAAATGTCAGGAGGATGTTATGAGAATGCAGGGTGACTTGGACAGGTTGGGTGAGTGGGCAAATGTATGGCAGTTGCAGTTTAACGTGGATAAATGTGAGGTTATCCACTTTGGTGGCAAGAACAGGAAGGCAGATTACTATCTAAATGGAGTCAAGTTAGGAAAAGGGAAAGTACAATTAGATCTAGGTGTTCTTGTACATCAGTCAATGAAAGCAAGCATGCAGGTACAGCAGGCAGTGAAGAAAGCTAATGGCATGCTGGCCTTTATAACAAGAGGAATTGAGTATAGGAGTAAAGAGGTCCTTCTGCAGCTGTACAGGGCCCTGGTGAGACCCCACCTGGAGTATAGTGTGCAGTTTTGGTCTCCAAATTTGAGGAAGGACATTCTTGCTATTGAGGGAGTGCAGCGTAGGTTCACAAGGTTAATTCCCGGAATGGCGGGACTGTCATATGTTGAAAGATTGGAGCGACTAGGCTTGTATACACTGGAATTTAGAAGGACAAGAGGGGATCTGATTGAAACATTTAAGATTATTAGGGGATTGGACACACTGGAGGCAGGAAACATGTTCCCGCTGATGGGTGAGTCCAGAACTAGAGGCCACAGTTTAAGAATAAGGGGTAGGTCATTTAGAACAGAGATGTGGAAAAACTTTTTCACCCAGAGAGTGGTGGATATGTGGAATGCTCTGCCCCGGAATGCAGTGGAGGCCAAGTCTCTGGATGCATTCAAGAGAGAGTTAGATAGAGCTCTTATAGATAGCGGGGTCAAGGGATATGGGGAGAGGGCAGGAACGAGGTACTGATTGTGTATGATCAGCCATGATCACAGTGAATGGCGGTGCTGGCTAGAAGGGCCAAATGGCCTACTCCTGCACCTAATATCTATTGTCTATTGTCTTCTGGGCCTTGGACCTAGCACCACCCAATTACACCCATGTGACCAGTGGAATGTGGGAGGAAACCGGAGCACCCGGAGGAAACCCACGTGGTGATGGGGAGAACATACAAACTCCTTTTACTCAGTGGCAGTATTAAACCCAGGTCACTGGTGCTGTAAAGTATTACCCTCCCGTGCTGCCCTTGCAACTTCATTCTTTACCCCAATACAAAATTCTCAAGATCAACCAGAAACTTGTATTGCCATTGACAAAAACCTCAATGTGGTATAAAAATTACAACATCAATCAGCACTTCAGAAACACAGGAACCCCATGGACATTTAGCAAGGTGTTAATGAATGAAAAAGATTTTTTTTTAAACTCTTGGGAATGGGAGAAAATTGGAAAAATTTGGAAAAACCACTAGATGTCACTGGTTCATTCATGAGCAGACTGGACCCTCGGGATGTGGTTATCTTTGGGAATATTGAGCGATGTGACCCAGGACCACTTCATGAGAGGTTATAGGCGGGCTTCATTGTTGAAAGAGTCATGATGTGACTGAAATTTACAAACATGTTAAATAGTAAAGCTGTTTGATTTATCTGTTGCTAAGGAAACTGGAATTAATGTGTTCGATACAATAATGTTTCAGAAAACGTTTGGTTTCTGTGTCACTGGGCTTTTGATTAAATTAGTGTGTGATGACGCTTTTCAGCACTCCATTAATTCAGTGTTAGTCACAATTTTTTAAATGCTAGGGGTCACCAACCCAAGCAGCTTTTATCACGAGGACCTCTCTCAGTACTTCCACACGCTGCATTATCCAGTCAGGTTTGTCTGCAGTTTTCAATATTGTAAGTTTTTGAGTGAAGGCCAAGTGTCTCTCCCCTGCAACAGAGTAAAGAAATTGAGAGCAAACTCCAAAACCAGTGGTTTGAATAGATGGCTTTCTGTAAGGTTGTAACGGGCGTCCTTTCCTCGCTTGCTGGGTGATTTCATTGCCTGGTTTCCTCTGGCAGTAGAGCAAGAGGGAGAGGAGCAGAGCTGATATCACCTCTGGCAGTTTCCAATGAGCCAATGAGCTGGCCACACAAGCCGCACAGCAAACCCTGCAAAAGGTCCTAGCCCAAGCTGCGGGAGGGGTGGGGGAGGGGGGGGGGGACGACGACAGTGCAGCTGCAGCAGCCAGTGACTCATGAGACCCATTATGAGTGCTGCGACCATAATTATTTAGCCTCACTGATAATCTTGTTCTCACTCTCCCTCTCTGACACATACACGTATTGGCATTAGTTTATTATTGTCATATTTGCCCGGCTTGTTCCTTCTGCTCCCGGTGGTGTGCCTCTTGACAGCCAAGCCTTCACAGGTGGCTCAGTTCCAAAGCCCAGCACAATCGTTTCTACTGACAGGACAAGAGGCAAAAGAGGGTTACTAGCTCCTTAAGACAAGTGGCTTGAGGCCTCACCTTGAGCATTGTGAACAGTTTCGGGCTCCTCATCTCTGAAGAGTTGTGCTGGCACAGGACAGGGTCCAGAGGAGGGTCAACAAGGACGATTCCAGGAAGGAAAGGGTTATCATACAAGAAACATTTGATCGCTATGTAATCGCTGGAATTCAGAACGATGAGAGGGGATCTCATTGAAACCTTTCGAATGTTGAAAGGCCTAGACAAAGTAGATATGGCAGAGTCTAGGACAAGAGGGCATAGCCTCTTGAGATAGAGGGGCGCCCTTTCAAAACAGAGATGCGGAGAAATTTCTTTAGCCAAAGGGTGGTGGATTTTTGGAACTTGTTGCCATGTGCAGCCATGGAGGCCACGTCGCTGGGTGTACTTAAGCTGGAAATTGATAGGTTCTTGATTGGACATGGCATCAAAGGATACAGAGAGAAGGCTGAGAACTGGGGTTGAGGAGGAGAAAAAAAAAGGATCGGCCATGACTGAATGACAGAGCAGACTCGATGGGCCAGGTGGCCTAATTCTGCTCCTATGTCTTATGGTCTTATGGTCTTCAGGCAGATGGGACTTGTTAGCTGTGACTGGCAACTCCTCTAGGAGAAGGAAAACACTGACCTCAAACCTCCACTGCGTTGCAGTTATACCCACTCACAGCGAATGCTTCCAGAGTAAAATCCTGAGGAAAAGTTCAGTGCTGGAATCCCTGTGTTGAGTTCTACACTGACTGGCAACCCATGGGACGCTGCTGGTACCAAACTGTATCAGACTCTGCCGTTCCTTTGGATTTATCATCTGTGTGGTGAGGGGAAGCCTGCTACATGGGCAACAGCTTGCTCTCCATATCGTACTGCCCTGGTTTGCATATCACGTGGACAGCTGGAATGCAACATCTGTGGTCGATCCCAACCGACGGAGGGCCTCTCACATTTACCAAGATAGAGTGAAAAGCTTGTCTTGCATATTGTTCATATAAATCAAATCATTATCAGTGCCTTGAGCTAGAACAAGTTATAACAATAACAATGCAGAATATAGTGTAAAAGCTACAGGAAAAATTAAGTGCAGGTAAACAATAAAGTGCAAGATTATAACGAGAACGAACTGTTACAGTTATGGATGAGAGTGCAAGCTGACAATAAGATGGAAGGCTATAATGAGGTAGGTTATGCAAAGAGTTCATCTTATCATACAAAAGGTCCATTCAACTGATAGCAGTGGGAAAGAAGCTGTCCTTGAGCCTGGTGGTATGTGCCTTCAGGCTTTTGTATCTTCTGCTCAATGGCAGAGGGGAGAAGAGGGAGTGTCCAGGTGGGTGGGAACTTTGATTACTGCTGGCTGCTCACATACATTCTCACTTGACGAGCAAAGGAACCAGCATAACGATTACTCAATTGAAATGTTAGGACTTTGAATTTAACATGGCACAATGATGTTGTAACCCTTATGATTGAGGGAAGGGTAGGACCGGAAGTTTGACATTTCAGATGTGACCCAATCAAGGAAAACATACAGTGGCACTCAGCAAGGACATCCTGGAGGGTTTATCCAATGAGTCATTTTGGGTAGAGTTCAGGACTAAGAATGGTGCAGTAATATGATACACTTATACTCCCAATAGCAAGTGGGAGACAAAGGAACAAATATGTAGGCAGCTAAGGAAATATACAAAACCAACAGGGTAGCTGTAGTGGGTGACTTTAAGATCGCCAGTACTGACCTCAACTCCCTGAATGCCAAATACTTCGATGGGACACAATTTGTTAGGTGCATCCTGAAGAGGTTCTTCACACTGTATGTAGATAGCCCACCCTGGAAAGGCGCCATTCCGGACCTTTCTTGGGAAATGAACTTGGCCAGGTGATCAGCGTTTCAGCCGTAGAACATCTTGGGAACAGTGATCGCAACCAATTTTTCAAATAGTTGTGGATAAGACTGGACGTCAGGGTAAGAGCCAAACTAGGGGAAGGCTACTTACAACAGTATTCAGCAAGAGACAGAACAGGGGTTACTGAGTGAATCCAGGTCTGATATGTGGGAGTCACTTAAAGGTCAGATTTCAGGACCAACATTCTTGTGAGGAAGAGATACAAGGATGGCGAGATTTCTGAACCTTGGATTGAGGGATGTTGCAGATTTAGTCAAAAAGAAAAAGGAAACACACACAAGGTTTAGGAAGCTGAAATTGGACAGGCTCTAGGAGGAATATAAAGAAGGTAGGAGGAATCAGGAGTGCTAAAAAGGAGCATGGAATGTCCTTGGTGATTTGGATTAAAGAGAATCCCAAGGCCTTTTAAATCTACATTAAAAACTGATAGGAGAGAGGAGAACCACTCAAGGACACAGTGGGAAATTATGCATGGAATCAGAACAATTGGGCAAATTACTAAACAACGACTTAACCCTTTTCTCGTCTGTTCTTTAATATTTGTCAGGGGAAGTGAATTGCATTGGGACAGGGTCAGATCAGGGGCTCTATCCTGCAGCCAACGGAGGCTTGCTTCCATTTCTATCACCTATAAATCATTAGGGCGAGCATTCCTCTTGGAAAGTGAATTCTGTTTCTCCTTCCACAGACACTGCCTGACCAGCTGAGTGTTTCCAGTATTTTCTGGTTTTATTTCCCTGCAATGTTTTTTCAATAATATTAAATAAATCCACACAAGCTCAGCCAAGTGATTCATTAATAAGTATTAGAGGCAACATTTATAATCTATATAATATATTGCTAATTTGGTACTAAATCCACAGAGGTTGCTGTGCCAAGTGGAAATTCCCAGCAGAGAAGGGAAATGCAGAAATTTTTATCCAGTATTTCAGCCGGACGGCCCACTGCCTGCCTGGAGAACACATGGTAATTATGTGCAGAGTACAAAGCTCTTCTTGGAAAGAAGCCACAGCCCATCAAATCTCTCCCAGTTTACTGTAGGGAGTAATCTAGTCTCACTCAAGTTCAATTATCATTCAACCATTCGTGAATACAGTCAAATGAAACAGCATTCCTCAGGGGCCAAGATGGAAAACACCGTACCAACATTCATACCTAGCACATATAGCACATACAGTATAAGATAGCAGTAATCATACATTCACACAAAAAGTTCCTGAGTAACATGTCCTGTAAATAGATGGTGCATGGGTGCTATTAGCAAGAACAAACAGTGCTGAGAAATGTATGTATGCAGCTTGTCTTTCACACAGCGAACACTGGAGAACAGCACCGATGGGAGGGGCTGGTGCCCAACCCAGCATGGACACCGTGCTACATCACCTCTAGTGTCTTCTCTCCCAGACCTCTCAAAAGGCCCACCCATGGCTTGAGGCCTAGTCCTTGTTACAACTGAGGCCACAAATCTCCCCTGCCATCTGTTTCACCAATAAGAAGGGAAAAGGACTTGCAGTATTTTGCATTTTCAATGCCCAACAGGGTCTTTTGATTGCAAGAGAAATGGACAAGACAATCACTTGCTGTAAGACTGCACACCATCTTCACGCACTGACTCTGATGTCTTTCTGTGGCAAGCAGTAACACGGTTCACACCAATTCCAGCTCCTACAGCTCTCTGCCAATGGGCAGCTCACTGATGGGGTAGATATACAGTAGTTGAATTTCTTAATGTCCGGTATTGTCTTGCGATTGTAAAAAAGACAAAAACACCTTTGGTTGACCCCGGAGAAACAGCTGCATCTGAACATGCCACCATCTCCCCTGCCCTTTCCCTATATGTAGCCCTGCAAATCGTCAACATTTCCCATACCATTAACTATCATCACTCATCTTAAACAGTCTCCAATATACTTCACTTCCACCCCCCCCCCCCCCAAGTGCTGGTGGAACCCTGACTGCAAAAAAATACAGAACACCAAAACAGCATTGACTCCCAAACACAAAGTGCACTGCAGATGCTGCGGTCAAATCAAGACGTACAAAAAAGCTGGATGAACTCAGCAGGTCGGGCAGCATCCGTTGAAAGAAGCAGTCAACGTTTCGGGTTGAGACCCTTCATCAGGACACAAAAGTCCTGACGAAGGGTCCAGACCCGAAACGTTGACTGCTTCTTTCAACGGATGCTGCCCGACCTGCTGAGTTCATCCAGCTTTTTTGTAAGCATTGACTCCCACTTCAGCGAGGAATTCTGTGCTGTTTATCCATGCAACTGAAACGATGCCAGCCAAATTGCTTCCTTCTTTAATTTGCTGCAGTAGAATCATAGCATCGTAGAGCATGGAAAGAGGCCATTCAGTTCAACTCAGCTGCACTGACCAGTGGGCACATTCCACATTAATCCCACTACCCTGTACCCGCTCCGCTTAGGCAGTTCTAGAGATTGACTAGACACTTTGTAAATGGTGTCAATGGCTCTCTTAGGCAGTGCATTCTGGGTACTCACCACTTTGTGGGTGAAGGTTGTCCCCCTCAAAATCCCTCTGAAATGTTTCCCTCTTGATCTAATCCTTTGACCCCTAGTTTTATACACCCCTGAAATGGGGAATTTTTCCTGCAGTTTACGTTTTTATACTCCGCATAATTTTAAATCTAACTCAGTCAAAATTTCTATACCTGGTAACCCCCCCCCCCCCCCAACCCCCACCCAGTAGCTGCTCCATTCTTTCCTCACAGCTGATCTATGCCACCCCAAGCAGAATCCCCGTTCTCATTTCCAGTTCTGTCACACCCTTCCTTTGGCATCATGGACCAGAACTGCACACAGTACACCAGCTGAGGTCTGACCAAGGTTTTATAAAGTTGGAACATTACCTCCCTAGTTCTGTATTCAGTGCCCCAAAAAATGAAAACCCGTATCCCATGTCTTCCTAACCACATTATCTGCACATTTTACTGCCTTCAATGACCTATTCTTGTACTCCAAGACATGTTGTCACTCTCCAATTAGTCCCAGTCATTCCAAGTGATCATAAATTCCTTGTGTTCCTCAATATGCCATAAACCCCTGCCATTCATCGTGCATGTGTGAGCCTCATTAGACCTTCCAAAATGTACATTTATCGCATTTATTTGGATTAAACTCCATCTGCCATTCTCTTAACCATTTCTCCAACACGTTGATATCTCTCTGCAACCTTAGACTACCTTCCACATTATCAACTCTGCCAAACTTTGTTTCATCCATGAACCTGCCTCTGACATTCATGTCCAAGTCATTCATATATATTACAACCAGCAAGGCTCCCAGCACCAGTGCTTGTGTAACAAATCAAAGGTAGCCAATTGCAAAAACTACCCTCTACAATCTCCTATTGCCAAGACAATTTTGGATTCAGTTTGCTAATTTACCCCAGATCACGCAGTTCCTCGTCTTTAGAACCAGTCTCCGATGTGACACCTTGACAATGTTCACGTAAATCATGCCCAACCTTAATCAATGCACTTCATTGTCTCTGCAAAGAACTCAATCAAGTTGGTCAGACAGGATCTGCTCTTAACAAAGACATGTTGTCACTTTCCAATTAGCCCCAGTCTTTCCAAGTCATGATAAATCCACTTTAAGGATTTTTTTCCTATACCTTCCCTGTCACTGATATTTGGCTCACTGATCTATAGTTATCCCATTTTCCCCTGTTGCCTTTTCTGAAATGGGGGACACCTCTGCTGTCATCCAGTCATGTTGTTCAGTCCTGCCACTGTCGGGCTATACCAGCACACTCACCGTCTAATTCAAATAGTTCAATGGCATCACCCAAAGAATGCTGCTCAAATGTAAACACAGGTTTGTGCTGGGATAGAGCTTTAACCAACAATTACAGTTAATGTGACATGAACATTGTACTGTAGTTACCAGAGAGAACTGAGTTAAATGCAGTCGATTTCCTTCCAGGTACAAATCCAAACAGAACCATTTGGGTATATTAAGCTTTTGGAGCTGGAATGTCCACTATTTCCATTCTGTGGTGAAGCATAGCACCCACGTGGCACCGAGACACGCTGAGGGTTAGAGTCTACATTCACTTTCCATGCTCTGCAGAGTCGCCTGAGTTCTGGCAGTACAATAGTGGTGACTGCAAAGCAGAATCTCACTTGGTTAGGGTAATTCAGCCACGGTCAAACAAACTGCTCACAGCTGCCAGTACTTCATCCCATATGAAATGTGGTTACTTGAAACAAGCAGCAGTTAAATCAGCACAGGCCAAAGCAAGGGCCAGGGCTCTCGCTGGTCTAAACTACTCAGTGCTACGCTGCACATTGCAAAAAACAAACGGCAGAATGGGATTAGACATTCTCACTACTATCCTGCACCGAGATCTGACAATATAAATGGGGATTGTCGCCGATATCATGCTCCAAATTATATCACCATGACCTATGCTGAAAATCAACGTGGAATATTTTCAAATAACTAGAAATTAGAAAATTAACGTGCATATGTTCCGTTAACTTACAGGACCATCATGAACAGTGAGCAGGGTGCAAATGGTTTTGGGACACCAATCAATGAAGTAATGACTCATATTTATGCTATTACATGACTGATTTAGCTCTATTATTTCTGCATATTGTTTGTAAACTGAGCATTCTCCTTCCGGGTGCTGTTAAAGAACATTCCAAGGCAGCCAAAACAAAACACTAACAAGGCAGTGGAATTTCCAGAGAAATAGAATCAAAAGAAGGGGAACTGTACTAACACTGTCTCAGGCCCTGATAGAGCTGTTCGAACACTGTCTCAGGCCCTGATGAAACCATGCTGTGGGATGCGGGTTTCAATATTATAAAATGATTAGAGAAGTTAAAAAGGTGGATAGGATAAATTCACCGATGTTCTCACTTGTAGTGGGCGTCTCAGTAGCGTAACGGTTAACACAACACTATTACAGCTCAGGGCATTCTAGAGTTCTGAGTTCAATTCCAGCGCCATTCCGTAAGGAGTCTTCCCTGTGGAATGTGTGGGTTTTCCCCAGATGCTCTGATTCCCTCCCACAGTCCAAAGACATAATGGGTAGGTTAACTGGTCATCGGAAATTGTCCCACAATTAGGTTAGGGTTCATCGGGGTTGAGGGGTTGCTAGGGAAGCATGGTTGGGAGGGCCAGAGGGGCCTACTTCACTCTGTATCACTAAATAAATTAATAAAATAAATAAACCCAGAGCTGATAATTGTAAGGCAGCCATTAGTAAACCGGTAAGGATTTCAAGAAAAATGTCCTTTATCCAAAGAATGTTAAGTGCATGACTCACTATGCCAAGGGGTAATTGGGCTGAATCATATTACAGGAAGAAGAAACAATATGGATGAGATAAAGAAAGGTAAGAGAGAACTGTGGAATACAAATACCGACTTAAACTAAATAGGGTGAATGGCCTCTGCAATACTTTGTAACAGTGGAATATATCATTTGAATTTTCTAATATCATAAACATTCAAGGAAAGTGACCCTTTAAGTCAGTCTGAGCATGCCCCTTTAGAATGTGTGGTTGAGTTCTCAAAACACAGTTGGAGATTAGTGCCTGCTGGCCAGCCAATTAGACCACTGGAATAAATTATCTACACCTATGGGAAAATACTGTCACAGCCCTGAACAAACCAATGAATCGATGGGCATGAAAGGTCTGAAGTGTTTAAAACCGGTTTTACCACATTTATTTCAAGCAAGATTACCTTGGCTTGCTTTAAATCTAACAAGGAAGTAGAAATTTGAAACAATGCCTTGCAATGTGCAAACTGACTGGCTCCACTCCCAGGGAAACTTTGATCTTGTTCAGGCTTCAGTGCTCCAGACCAGAAAGACCATCGGTGGTGCACCACACTGTATCAATATATTTGCAACCCACCCCTTCCCTCTCAGACTTTCTTGCCCTGTTCTGGGTAAATACATCACCTACACCCCGCTAAATTTCCACCCCCACTTCTTATCATAATAAATAACCATGGATCTTACAGCTGCCCTGCTATGAAACAGGATTGAAAACAGTCTCCAGATAAGGAGCCCCCACCTTTCCAGTACAACATCTTTTGAGCTTTTGCTGGGCATCCAGGATTAGACCAGCTGCTTGAACCTAGTTTCTGGCTTGTTTCCTTCTCCCTTCACTACTCTAACCCCACTCTTCAGTTGGTGATAGCATACATCAGGTTTCAAAGGGGGAACCAGACAAAAGTTACTGGAATAAGAATGAATCAATGTCACTTTCACCTCGACACAGTTTGATGTGAAGCTAAAAAAACAACAGGAGACAAAAGAGCCTTTTAACACACTGGATCTCAGCACTGCCACTCTGCCACACTGATTTAAAGCCACTGTCATAATTTTTGCCACAGTAAATCTAAAGTATCGTATTAAATTCTGTAGGTAACATTGAAATCCTTTTCAGAGACCATTTCTCTGCACACTCAATTCACTTGCTAAAAATGGGTGTTCACATTTTGAGAGGACAAAAGTATTCTGAATTTTGTAATGTCAGAGTAAACTGTGCCAATACATTCAAATTAACCACAAATTAGAGGTATGCACCTCTGGAAAGATTCATTGGGATCGATACCCAGGTAAATGGGATGAATGTGTTCCTGCAGCATTTCTGTCTGTCACTAAAATGTAAAGAAGGCTGATGAAGGTGGGATTTAAATAAAGGTGCAATTTAACATTTGGGACCAGCTGCAAAGAGAGTTAGGCATTTGTGCATGCTACTGGCATTCATGACTCACCTTCCTGCAACCATTCATCAAAGCCCTCTGTGACAAAGAGAAAAATCCTGCTGAGAGCCTTCTTAAACAGGTTGGATTAATCTGACCCAGAGCAACAGTTACTAAAACGCCCACAATTCTGAAATACGGTGGATTCCATTTAATTGGATCATCGGTTAATCTGGGCAACCACTTATTTGAGGCAACTTTTAAAGAGCAAGGATGTGATGCTGAGGCTTTATAAGGCACTGGTGAGGCCTCACCTTGAGTATTGTGAACAGCTTTGTGCTCCTCATCTTTGAAAAGATGTGCTGGCATTGGAGAGGGTCCAGAGGAGGTTCACAAGGATGATTCCAGGAATGAAAGGGTTATCATACAAAGAACATTTGATGGCTCTGGGTCTGTTCTCGCTGGAATTCAGAAGGATGAGAGGGGATCTCATTGAAACCCTTCAAATGCTGAAAGGCCTAGAGAGAGTAGATGTGGAAAGGACGTTTCCCACGGTGGGAGAGTCTAGGACAAGGGAGCATAGTCTCAGGATGGAGGGGCACCCTTTCAAAACAGCAATGCGGAAAAATTTCTTCAGCCAAAGGGTGGTGAATTGGTGGAATTTGTTGCCACATGCAGCTGTGGAGGCCAGGTCATTGGGTGTATTTAAGGCAGAGATTGATTCTTGATAGGTTCTTGATTGGACATGGCATCAAAGGTTATGGGGAGAAGGATGGGAACTGGGGTTGAGGAAGAGATAGAAAAAAAGCGATCAGTCATGATTGAATGGCGGAGCAGACTCAATGGGCCAGATAGCCTAATTCTGCTCCTATGTCTTATGGTCTTATGGTCTAAAAATTAATCAAGAAAATAGCCAGCATTCCCTTTGTTTATTTGGGACACTATACCACTAAACTGGGACTGAAGACTATTGCCAAGCAGTTTCTAACTAGCATCAGCCATGTGCATTTGTGTGTCCATTAGACACTACAGCATGCTTAGAGAAAACTGTTTTAAAATAATGACAATTGGTAGTATTTTTGTTAAAAAATCAGTGATTTTTGTCACCGTTAATTGGCAAAAATTAAGCATTAAGACCATTCAGAACTGTTTTGCTCACTACAGTTTCAAGCATTAGGGTTTGGAGATGCCAGAAACAGCCATGAGTGAAAGTGAAACAATCTCACTGCTTCAACAAGTTAGAAACTACAAAGAATTTTAAGGTATCAACAATAATCTTGAATGTTACGATGAAAATGAAGATTTGCAGGCTGCAATTATCAAAAGCATTGTTTGAAGGCAGTCCGTTATCTGCTCTAGATGTCTATGTGTATTTTATTCATTTACAGTCAATCAAAAGAACACGGCAACGTACAATCAGTGAATTCTATTAAGAACTAATACACAGTTTTATATTACTGTTTGGGAGTGTTCTAGGTTGTTTGGTATTTCATTTAAGTACACGGTTTGTTAATCACTTAAATGGTAGTTTGGCTTTTTTTATATACCTTTTTAACTATTTCCATGAAACTTGAGCTAATTGAGGCAGATGCTTAATTGAGCCAAAATGTATTGATCCCATAGTGCCCCAATTAACCAGAATCCACTATAGAACCCCTTGAAAGAGTAAACTGAATTGAGGGTATCTACACACAGAGCAAATAGTCACAAAGAGAGACTGAGAAAGATATTTTAATACAAGAACCATTTTCACACAGGGAATGGCTCAGCAGGAGACAAGTGGATATTTTAAAAAGTAAGAATAAATATGTGTTAGTTTATAGAATTGAAAGCATTCAAAGCAAAACCAAGTGACATATATGATGACAAGGTTGCTGTCCCAGATGAGCTCAATGTCTCTTATGGTCACTTTGAACTCATGAACTCCCACAGCCCCTGGAACACTGTGATTTCTGTTTCTGAGGCCAATGTGAGAGCATCCTTCGGGAGGGTGAACCGATAGAAAGCATCTGACCCAGACAGTGTACCTAGCTCAGTACTGAAGCCCTGTGCTAATCAACTGGCTGGAGTGTTTACAGACATTGTTATTCTCTTACTTCAGTACCCACCTGCTTCAAGCAGACTTCAATTATACCGGTGCCCAAGAAGAACGTGATAACCTGCCTCAATAACTACTGTCCAGTAGCACTTACATCCACTGTGATGAAGTGCTTTGAGAGGTTGGTGATGAAGCATATCAGCTCCTGTCTGAGGAGTGACTTGGATCTGCTCCAATTTGCCTACTGTTACAACAAGTCAACATCAGATGCCATTTCATTGGTTCTCAACTCACCCCCGGAATAGCTGGACAGTGAAGATGCATACATCAGGATGTTCTTCATTGACTACAGCTCAGCATTCAATAATACAATCCCCTTAAAATTAATCAGTAAGCTCTAAAATGTAGGCCTCAATTCTTCCTTGTGCAACTGGATCCTCAATTTTCTCACTTGCAGACCTCAGTCAGTTCGAATTGGCAACAACATCTTCTCCAGCACAGGTGCACCACAAGCTGCGTGCTTAGCCCTCTGCTCTACTCACTTTATACTTATGACCGTGAGGTTCAGTACAGCTCCAACACTATATCTAAGTTTGCCGATGACAGCACTATTGGCCGAATCAAATGTGGTGATGAACCAATATGTAGGAGGGAGATTGAATGGTGCCACAAGAACCTCTCACTCAATGTCAGCAAAACCAATTATTGACTACAGGAGGAAGAACCTGGAGGTCCATGAGTCAGTCTGGGATTGGGGGTGAGAGGGTAAGTAACTTTAAATTCCTCTTCTTTCTTAGAAGTTTACACAGATTTGCTATGTCATCTAAAACTTTGACACATATCTAAATGCACAGTGGAGGGTATCCTGACTGGTTACATCACAGCGTGGTATTGAAACAGCAAAGCCCAAGAACAGAAAAGCCTACAAAAAGTCCATCATCAGTAAAGCCCTCCCCACTACTGAGTACATCTACAAGGAGCGTTGCCAAAAGAAAGCAGCATCCATCATCAAGGACCTCCACCATACAGGCCATGCTCTCATCTCACTGCTGCCTACAGGATGGAACTACAGGAGCCCAAGGTTCCACACTACCAGGTTCAGGAGCAATCATTTACCCTTCTACCAAAGTTCCTGAACCAGTCTGGATAACTTCACTCAACTCAACACTGTACTGATTTGGCAACTTAAAAAAATTGACTCACTTTCAAGGACTCTGCACTCATATTCTCAATAGTATTCATTTATTAATTTATTTATGGGGGGGTTGTATTTGCACAGGCTGTCTTCTTTTGCACATTGACAGTCTGTCTTTGTGTGTTGTTTTTCATTGATTCTATTGCATTTCTTTGTTCCTGTGAATGCCTGCAAGAAAATGAGTCTCAGAGCAGTATATGGTGTCATATACCTACTTTGATAATAAATTTGCTTTGAACTTTGGTCCACTTCACAGCCAGTCACCTGCAGTACCACAAGGCTATATTGTGTCCAACCCCTTCGGGGAGCTCTGAAAGCACTAATGAAAACAACAGCTTTTGTTAGAGTTTGTTTGCTGACCTTACGTTTTATGCAGCTCACATTTATCAAAGAATATTGCCTCAGAGCACTTCACAAAGCAGTGGCAGTGGGTGGGTGGGGGAGAGACCAAAGGTTTAAGACCATAGACCATAATACATAGGCACAGAACTGGGCAATTCGGCCCATCAAGTTTGCTCCAGCATTCCATTATAAAAAAATGATTTATTTATTTTCCCTCTCAACACCTGCATCAATTCTGTCCAAGTTAGAAACTCAATCGTAGTCACCTCTTGTGGGTTTTATCCATAGTTTAACTTTATGATTTCAATTATACTTTTGTCAGAGCACCCTAAACAGAGAAAATAGATCAGTATTCCTGAGCGAAGGTACATCGTGCAGAAAAACTTGAGGATTTTGTGCAGGTTGTTGTATGTTAGGCAACACAATGCTTACAATACTCTTGGCCATAATATATTGTGACATTCCTCAAAACCAGTACAGAGCCTTCGACCTCACCCATTATTCCGCCACTTCAAAGTGCAACTAAGTAGCGAACACTGGATCGTTTAACGATGGCTGGATAATCCATTCAGGCAGGACATCATCCCTCATGTCAAAGAGACTCCATGTTTTTCTATAATTGCTTTCATTTATTGTAGAGACCATCGATAAGTTTAGATTGTCGCAATAATTAGCATGTTGCAATGATAGAACTGCATCATAATAATTTATAGTGGTAATTGGGGTTTCAATCCACATTATGTCATAATGCCCTGATGTAGGAATCTGTATTGTGCTCAAAGTTGAGTTTCCATACTAATATCACGGTTGAAGGATACATTCGACCTAGGACAGGGAGGATGTCAGACATGTGATTGGCACAGGATGACTTGTGCAACAACAGACAGAAAGGTTGGAGTGAATACCATGCAGAATATTGATAGGATCTGCTCACAGAAAGAGCAGCATCTAATTGTCAGTAATCGACGAGTTAAGGATGATCCCTTTTTAATCGACACTGAAACAAGTCTCGACATTCAGTGTTTCAGTGTGAGCAACCGTTGCTGCTGAGGAGCCATGAATGATCAAGACATGCATTGCACACCAGTTAGCATTACTGTGTGTGTCCCATATGCAAAGAGGACTCGGAACGATTTTCCAGAATTCTGAAATCCGCACAAAAAGAGATCCTGTTTAGCAAGCAAGTACGGTTATTCTGTATTGTGCTTAAAGGCATATGTACCATACCAAAGAATATCTAGACCACCTATTTTATTATAATGCTGAATACATTACTATTTTGCAGTTTTCTGTAAGGTATTGTATATTCAGTACAGCACTGCAGTACCTGCACAATCCTGTACTAATCCTGTTGTTCGTGCAGAGATAGCACCATTGGATATAATATGTAACAATCTATTGCCCCACAAAAGGCACAAGAGGTAAAAAGATAATGCTGCAATCTCTCTCAGTATTTATTTTCCGCATTATAGTACAGAACAAAACTTGAGTTTAACCCAATACTTATTTAATAGTGTGCCCACGTTCTGCTGACACTTGGCAGCTTCATTTGTAAACACACTGTGAGCTTATAGTCGTGAAACAGACCCTTCAGCCCAGCTGGCCGATACTAACCAAGACAGCCATCCAAATTGCTGGAGGAACTCATCAGGCCAGGTATCATCTATGGAAAGGTGTAAACAGTCAACAGTTCGAGAGTCCTGATGGAGGGTCTGGGGCTCGAAAAGTCGACCATTTGCTCTTTTCCATAGATGCTGCCTGGCCTGCTGAGTTCCTCCAGCAATTTGTAGCTTTGGATTTCCAGCGTCTACAGATTTTCTCATGGTTAAGACGCCCATCCAAGCTAGTCTTACTTGTCAGTGTTCAGCCAGTACCTGTTTCTCTGAAAGCTAATTTCATATACAGGCACCATGGGAGGGTAGCAGTTAGCGCGACACTCTCACAGCTCAGGGCATTCCGGAGTTCAGAGTTCAACTTCGAGGCCGTTCTGTAAGGAGTCTCAGCGCGTTCTCCCTGTGGGTTTTCTCTGGGACCTCCAGTTTCCTCTCACAGTCCAAAGATGAACCAGGTAGGTTAATTGGCCATTGTATACTGTCTGATATTAGATTAGGGTTAATCGGGTTTGTTGGGGGTTACAAGGGCAGTGTGGCTCGAAGGGCCTACTCCATGTTGTATTTCTCAATAAATAAACAAACATACCACCCTCTGTGTAAAAACATCAAGTTCCAACTTAATATTTCCCCAGCTCTGGGGAAAAGACTGAGTGCATTCACGCTATCTATGCCTCTCATGATTTTACACAGTTCTTTCTATATGATCACCTCTCAGCCCCCTGCACTCCAAGGGAAAAGTCCTAGCCTGTCCACTCTTTCCCTATTACTCAGTCCTTTGAGTCCCAGCAACATACTTGTAAATCTTTTTTTGCATTCTTTCCAGTTTAGTAATCTTTCCTATACCAAGGTGATTAAAACTCAACACAATATTCCAATTGCTTATCAGCATCTTGTATAAATGCAACATAACCCTCCTAACTTCTATACTTCATGTCCTGACTGATGAAGGCCAGTGTGCTGGAAGCCTTCTTCAACACCTTGTCTAACTGTGACTTCACTTTCAGGGAACCCTGTGTATCTGAACTCCAAGGTCCCTGTGTTCTACAGCACTTCTCACAACTGTTACTGTGCAAGTCCCACCTTGACCAGACTTTACAAAATGCAACACCTCACATTTATCTGAATTGAACTCCTTTTGCTGCTTTTCACCTCAATTACCTAGCTGATCAATACCCCCCAATAATTTTTAAAATAATCTTCATTGTTCACTATTCCACCTACTTTAGTGTCATCTGCAAACTTACTGACCATGTCTTGTATATTCTCATCCAAACCAGATACAAATGCATTCCTCAGCCGCTGTTTGAAAGTAAACACTGTGGACAAATACCAAACCTCCGCACCATCATAGGTTTATCTCCAGAACATTGTCCATTTTTCACCCACTCTACTGCTCAGCTACCACTGAAATCCTTATCCAGGCTTTTGATTAGGCTGCATGTGACAATTCCACCCGGTTCCTACACTGCTTCTTTTTGAGCGATAATGGAGCTTTTTAGCACAAAAATGGTGGGTCCTTCAGCCCACTACATCCATGCTGACACTTTGCCTATCTACACATCCCGAATGGCTGCATTATGTCCATATCCTTCTCTGTCTTGCCAATTTAACTGTCTGTCTGAATGTCTCTTGAATATAGTCACTGTATCTTACTCCATCCCCTCCTCAAGCTGTGCTTTCAAGACCACTGTGTACAAGACTGTCCCTTCAAATCCTCCTTCCTGTCACTTTAAACTACTTTATGCTGTCTTATCTTTGATATCCCTTTCATGGAAAAAAGATTCTGACCATCTATATCTATGTTGCTTCTAATTTTATATGACTTCTATCAGGTCACTCCTCAGTTTCCTTTACTCCAGCCCTCCTCCAGCCCAGGCAAAATCCTCGCGAATTCCCTCTACATTCTCTACAGCATAACCACATCCTTCCTATAGTGCAGTGACCACATTTGCACACAACTCCCCAGTACTAGGCCAACCAGCATTTTGAAAAGTTTCAATATAACCTCCCAACTTTTATATTTTACGTGCCTGCTTATGAGAGTAAGCATGCATTCTTCACCAGCCTATCTTGCTGTGTTGCCACATTCCGAGAACTGCTGACTTGAATCTCAAAGATGATTTGTTTTATCATTATTCCTTGGTGCCCCAGCACTTACTGCATTATGTTCTACCCTGATATGACTTCACAAAATGCATCACTTCTCACCTTGTCAGGATGATGCTCCATCTACCAATGCTCCAACCAAACTTTCTATCGGATCCACATCCTGCTATAGTCTTAGATAACCTTTCTCGCTAAACTAGAACTAGGGGCCATTAGCCGAAAATAGGGGATCAGATATTCAGACTGAAATGAGGGGAAGTTTCTTCACTCAGGAGTGCTGAATGCTGTAATCTTAGTAGTAGTGAATATACAGAGCTCCCCTGATTAGAACACAACCTCTGGAGAGCTGTGTATATCATTTCATATTATCTGCAAAGTTAATAATTGGACCTCCTATGTTCACATCATAAGCAATGATCCCAGCAATAATCCCTGCAGTACACTGATCACAGAGTCCTGATTCAAAAAGAATCCTTCCTCTACCTCCCACTGCCAAGCCAATATTAGAATCAATTAGCAATCTCACCCTGGCTCCCATATGCCTTAACCTTCTTGACCAGCTTACCATTTGGAACCTGTCACTTCTATACCATCCTCTACCCTCCACTAACTTGTCATTTGTAATTTTCCTCCCCATGTTACAGATCACCAAGGTCACTCCCTCCTCATCCCCGGGCACACTGATCTACATTGATTCCTAATTAACCAAAAGTTCAGTTCAAAAATAGACACAAAATGCTGGAGGAAATCAGCAGGCCAGGCAGCATCAATGGAAAAGAGTAAACAGTCAACGGTTCAAGAGTTGTAATGAAGGGTCTCGACCCGAAACGTCAACTGTTTACTTTTTTCCATAGATGCTGCCTGACCTGTTGAATTCCTCCTGCACTTTGTGTGTATTGCTTTGATTTCCAGCATCTGCAAGTTTTCTCTTGTCAGTTAAAAAATTTTCATCTTTCTTTTCAAATTATTCCAATGACCTGACCCGCATGCTGTCACTATAACTTGTCCCAGCCTTGCAAGACTCCAAGATATCTATTATCTTTCATTTCACACCGCTTAATTGCTCCACCACTGGTGGCCATGATTTCAGCTCCCTGAGCCCTAGACTCAAGAAATCCCTTCCTAATGTTCCACTTCCCTATCTTCTCTCTTTTAAGGCATTCCACAAAATCTACTACTTTGACCAGTATCATTTGAATATTTCTTTAATTAATTAATTAATTTATTAATATTTCCTGATATTGAGTTTCATTTGATAATTCTCCTGTCTTGCTGTTATTTTCACTTACAAATGTGTTAGGGTTTCTTGTATACTGTTATAATTAACAATAATTTGGGAGTTTACAATACAAGAAATGTTGGTACCCTAAATTTGGTAGGAAGATAAAAGATAAAATGCAATGATCTTGCAATGTTATACACACACACTAACACACACAAGCACACACACACACACAAACACACACACATGCACACACACACACACAAACACAAACAACACAAACACACATGCGCGCGCACACACACACAAACACAAACACACACGCGCGCGTGCGCGCGCACACACACACACACACAGTTGATGTTGATCTCCTTTCGATCTGCAACTTTCAAGTGCTAATGAGGTTAGGAACAGGAATTTTCATTGGATTGTGTTAATAGCTGAGTATTTGTTAAACAAGAAGCTGTGTGGCTGGTGTGCTGAGAAAATAAGTCCAAACCATAGCCGTGAGTTTAGTGATGCATTTCTCTTGTTGGTCCTGGCATAAAGCTTTACAGAGACAGTATTTTCCAAGCTGCAGCATTTAAAATGGTTACTAAGCCTTCAAACTGCTGCAAATGCATTATTTGCGGGTTAACTGCAGGTCAATTGTTGATGGTTCACCCAGTTAACCATCACGAATTGCTAGGCTTCACTCACACCATAAGCAATCCAGTAGAGTGACTGATAGCTTTGCCACACAGTGCAATAATTAAATGTTTTAATATTTGGCCATCCAGCCCCTCAGATATACAGTATTTTGTTATTCATGGTTGACCTTATACTGCAAGAATCTTTATGTTCCTGTTTCCATATCCCTCCATTCCTTTAATATCCAAAATCTCCATCTTGAATAGACTCACCCACAGAATATACACACAGCTTTCTCCTCTTGACAATTACTACCTTCAGGTGAAGAAATTTCTCCTCATTTCGGTTCTGACAGTTGATCCCTTATTTTCAGACTATAATCCCTAGTTCTAGATATCTGAGCAATATCACCCTGCATCTTCCTGTAAGAATTGTGTATCCTTCATGTTGCTAAAACCAGTTCACCTCTCGTTCTTCAGTCTGATTACACCAAGGACAATCACCCATCCCAGGAATTTAAGTAGGTCAAAACAATCTGACAATCAGGAGCTGTTGAATTCATAAACGAAGGGCTGACCTGACAATCCCAGTTCAGGCTGTAGTCTATTGAACAAGTAAATTACAAGAGGATAATTTACTAGAAAAGGCAACCAAGTATCAGGAAATTAAAACTATTGATTTTGATCCCAGGTACAAATAAGAACATAAGCAACATGAGCAGAAATAGGCCAGTCTTCCACTTGAGCCTGATCTGTCATTAGATAAGATCGTAGCTTGGCCTCCATTTTCACACTTTCTCCCCAGTATTGATCCTTCACCACTAACTCCAGCATCCTGGCCAACAACAGTCTGAACTGAGACTGCTTTTTAATATTTTTACACTGTTATGAATATCCAACATTGCCCTAACCCTCTGCAGCATCACCTGAAATCTCCCTTTCCTCACTCATTTGCTGCTGAGAACTTTAGCCAGCCCTTAAGTATTTTTTGGTTGACTGTAAAGTGCACACCTGGACTGCCTCCTTTTTCCACTCTTCATAAGTCTGAGAACATACAAAACCCTAGTATCCTATTATCCTAGATCATATGATGCTCTGCTCCCCGTCACTCCTTTGCTCACTGATATGCACTGGCTCCCAGAGTTACTCCTTGTTACTTTTTTGAATCATGGAATTGTTACAGCATTGCTAATCATTCCCTAACTTCTGTTTTATGATGCCATTTATATGAGAATTTATGCACAGCCTTAGAACATTCAATGAAAGTTTCTAATATTCTGTACTCCATACACTATAATTAATATATTTGTGGTACTGCAATACTTGATTGCAAAATTGATTCTGTACATCATTATTAAGTTAGACGTTATAGTGTTTCATACAGTATAAATTCAGTAAGTTTGTATGGAATTATTGTAAACAGTAGAATATTTTATGGTTGGCGCAACCAAGTAGATGCATATAAAAACTGAAAGCACCGTTATGAAATTTTGGGTCATGGAATGGATCTACATGAATATAAATCCCTTTAAGCAGATGAAGGTAAATCACCATAGCCATAAGAGAGGGAGCAGGGGAAAACTCCAAGCCAGGCTAAAAAGTCAAGGCATGAAACTTCCTTTACCCAGCATCTTAATAGCAAATGTACAGTTACTGGACAATGAGATTTGAGGACCTAAGGGCAAGACTACTGTATTGGAGGGAAATGAGGAATTGCTGCATTCTCTGCTTCACGGAGACATGACTCACTCCGGACAAGCCTGGTACGTTGGTAAGACCCACAGAATAGACCGGACTGCTGATTCACAGAAGGCATAAGGTAGGCAGTCTGTGTTTCTTGATAAACTCTTTCTGGTGCTCCCATACAGAGGTCTCGTGCTCTTACTCCCCCAACCTGAAACTTCTCACGATTAAATGCCAACCATTCCACTTACCAAGAGAGCTCTCCTTTGTGATCCTGACCGCAGTTGACACACCACCAAAGACAAATGTAAAACAGCCACTTGAAGTATTGAGTGCTGCGATCAGCAAACAAGAAACATCCTACCAATGCTTTTCAAATTGTCGGAGACTTCAATCAGGCTCATTTGAAGAAATCTCTGCCCGCCTATTATCAACATATTACCTGCAGCACCAGGGGTCCCATCACACTCTAACACTGCTATACTACAATTAGGAATGCCTATTGTTCAATGCCTAGACTGTACTTTGGGAAATCTGATCACTTGACTATCCTCCTCCTACCCACATACAGACAGAGGATAAAGAGCAAGGCTCTAGAGGTAAGGATAACGAAGAGATAAGGATAACAAAGCAGTAAGGATAACTAAGAGGTGGTCATGGGTGGTAAAGGAGCAGCTGCAGGATTGCTTCAAGTCCGTAGACTGGGCTGTGTTCAGGTACTCACGAGAGGATCCAAACAAATACACCACAGTTATCATGGACTTCATAAAAACAGTTGTAGATGAGTGTGTCCCCACAAAATCATTCAGTTTTCCCCAACCAGAAGCTTTGGATGAACCGCAAGATCCGCTACCTGCTGAAAGCCAGATCAGTGAGGTCCAAGTATGACCTCTGGAAGGACATCCCATGTGCAAAATAGCAATTCTGAACCAAACTTGAATCACTGAATGATGCTTGAGAGCTGTGGCAGGGTTTGACTGTTATCATCTCCTACAAAGTGAAACCCAGTAAAATGGGTGACAACAAGGTTTCACTCCCAGATGAGCTCAGTGTCTTTTGTGCTGACTTCGACCTTCAAAATATGGAGGCACCTTCATGATCTCCCATAGCCCCCCAATGACCCTGTGATTTCAGTTGCTGAGGCTGACATTAGGGCATCCTTCAGGAGGGTGAACCCATGGAAAACAACTGGCCCGGACGGGGCTGAGTATGGAAAATCTGTGCTGATCAATGGCTGAGTGCTCAACTACATTGTTAGCCTCTTACTTCAGCAGTCTGAGGTACCCACCTGCTTCAAGCAGGCTTCAATTATACCGGTGCCTAAGAAGAACGTGATAACCTGCCTTAATGACTATCATCCAGTTGCATTTACATCCACTGTGAGGAAATGTTTTGAGAGCTTGGTGATGAAATATATCAACTCCTGCCTGAGATGTGATTGGCATCTTGTCCAATTTGGCTACTGTCACAACTGGGCAACAGCAGATACCATTTCACTGGCTCTTCACTCAGTCCTGAAACATCTGGAGAGCAAAGTTGCATACATCAGGATGCTCTTCGTTGACTGCAGCTTGGCAATCAATACTATCATCTCCTCAAAGCTAATCAATAAGCTTCAAGTCCTTGGCCACAATAGCTCCTTATGCAACTGGATCCTCAATTTTCTCACTTACAGACCCCAATCAGTTCAGATTGGCAACAACATCTCCTCCAGAATTTCTATCAGCACAGCTGCACCACAAGGTTTAGCCCCCTGTTTGATACTTATGACTGTGGGGCTAAGCACATCTCCAATGCTAAGTCATTGACTGAATAAAAGGCAGTGATGAATCAAAATATAGGAGGGAGATTGAAAACCTGGCTGAGTGGTGATATGACAACAACCTCTCACTCAATGTCAGCATGAGTAAGTATTGACTTCAGGAGGAGGAAACCAGAGGTCCATGAGCCAGTCCACATTGGGGATTCAGAGGTGGAGAGGATCAGCAACTTTAAGTTATCATTTCAGAGGATCTGCCCTCAGTCCTGCATGTGAGTGCCATCGCGGCAGCATCTTTTCTTTCTTCTAAGTTGGTGACGATTCAGCATATCATCTAAAACTTTTGACAAACTTCTACAGAAGTGTGGTGGAGAGCATTTCAACTGGCTGCATGATGGCCTGGTATGGAAACACCAATGTTCTTGAATGTAAAATGCTACAGAAAGTATGGGGATATGGCCCAGTCCCATCACAGGTTAAACTTGCCCCACCATTGAGCACATCTACATGGAGCACTGTCGCAGGAAAGCTGCATCTATCATCAAGGACCCCCATCTTCCAGGCTGTGCTCTCTTCTCACTGCTGCTATCAGGAAGGAGTTACAGGAGCCTCTGAACCCACACCAGGTTCAGTTATTCCCCTTCAACCATCAGGCTCTTGAACAGGAGGGGATAACTTTACTCAACTTCACTCACTCCCATCATTGAACTGTTCCCACAACCTATGGACTTACTTTCAAGGACTCTTCAGCTCGTGTTCTTGATATTCATTGCTTATTTATTTATGATTGTTATTATTACTATTATTGTTTTTTTTCCTTTTTGTATTTGCACAGCTTGCCTTTTGCGTATTGGTTGTTTGGTCATCGTGCTGGGAGCAGTCTTTCATTGATTCCATTATGTTTCTTGTATTTACTGTGAGTGTCTGTAAGAAAATGAATTTCAGGGTTGTATATGGTTACATGTATATATCTTGATAACAATCTACTTTGGGGAAGCAGGATGGCGTAGTGGTTAGCACAACGCCTTACAGTACCAGTGACCCAGGATCAATTCCCGCCAGAGTCTGTAGGGAGTTTGTATGTTCTCCCCGTGACTGTGTGGGTTTCCTCTGGGTGCTCTGGTTTCCTCCCACAATCCAAAAGTATACCAGTTGGTAGATTAATTGGTCATTAAAATTGTTTCGTGATTAGGCGAGGGTTAAATCAGGGGTTTCTGGCAGTGTGGCTCAAAGGGCCAGAAGGGCCTATTCCACACTCTATCTCAATAAATAAATAATCACTTTGATCTGTGAATTTAATGTTTTGGAGTTCCATACAGAATTGTACAGTTTATTAGCACTTTGTAGCATGCAGCATAGGTAGAGTGTAAGTGGGATAAAGACTATGTACATGAATTTTACAAGTAGAGAATTAGAGTCCTTTTAAGTGTAAATGTTTAGTACAGTTATACTGTACAGTTCAATAATCTGGATTACAGGCACACTGGAGTTTGGCAGTGGGAATTCAATAAATTAATTAGGATAATTTTAAGTAAATTCTAAATGGCACAGTTCATTATGATTCATATTATAAAGTAGGATATGTGGTCTTTTTGGTATCAGTGCAACATTCAAAACTTGAAGCCCCCAGCACTAATTCCAGTGTAAGTCTCCTTTTGTGTCTTTTCTAACCAGAAAAAGATCCATTTACACCCACTCTGTTTCCCATTGGCCAGCCAATCTTCTATTCACTCCAACCTGTTACCTCCTAGACCGTGACATTTTACTTATCAGCCATCTATGTTCAGCACATCTACCAGTTCCCCTTTATCTACTGTACATTAATTCTTCAAAGGACTCGAACACATTCATTAAATCTGATATCCATTTCACAAAACCATGTTGACTTTACCTGATTAGCTTTTTTCAGGGTTTGTAGTTTCAGTAACGACCTAACATTTTCTTATGATGAATGTTAAGCCAACTGTCCTATAGTTTTCTACTTTCAATCTCCCTCAGTGTTAGAATGCCACTTGGATTGTAATTACTGTGCTGGAAAAACAGTCATCTATTTACTATAGTGTTTATTTTATGCATCACATTACATTATATACATAATGTGGAGTAAATAAAATCTTTTTTGAAAAAGGATTTATGAAAAAGGACTGAGTTTCTGCAGATCTTGTTACCAAAGGTTTGTGTATGAACTGTATGCATTAAATAGCTTGGAGTGGTTTTTATAACCAAACAAAAGCACATGTCACACTGATTACTAAAAGTGTTTGAGCCCTGGCACTAATAGATTAAATAAGACTTTGATACATCGTGGAATTGTTTACAAGGTGATTTTCATGCCTTGACACAAACCCTTATAAAGAGATTGTATTTCAAAAGGCTACACGTGTATTTAGTGGAAATAAAGAAAGCTCATTTAAATTGATATCCATCCACAGAATCAAAAGACCGTCTAATAATCTTCAGTGACAACTAATTGATTCTGAGCAGTGCCTTACAGAAACAAGGCTTAGTGGCTTTGAAGATGCTGATGAAGTTAAACAAATAGAAGCAAAATAACATGCTGCATTTAAATGTTGTCGATATCTAATTAACAGTAGCATTCCCATATGTTTGTTTTATATTGCCAGCTTTGTATTTTCTTTAATAATGTTGTTACTGAAATCAATTGAGTTACATCATGCATATATCAGATCACAAGTTTATAGCTCTTTATTAATCTTTAACTGCTTGTTACAGTGGCTACCTTATAGTTGACTTTACAAACTAACGCAATCACTATCAAAAGCAGTGATTTACTATGAACATTCAAGATCCTTAGGGATCTACGTAGCTTTTGGTTAAGGCACTGAATTGCTTGATTGATTATGTTTAACTTGTTTCTGGACAACTACTGAGGGTGGCACAGTAGCCTTTATAATGCCAGTGATCCGGATTCAAACCCGCTGCTGACTATAAGGAGTTTGTACATTCTCCCCGTGACCGTGTGGGTTTCCTCCAGATTCTCTGGTTTCCCCCACATTCCAAACACGTAGGGGTTAGGGTCAGTAAGTTGTGGGCACACTATGTTAGCACCAGAATCATGACATCACTAGCAGGCTGACCCCAGCACAACTTCAGACTGCATTGGTCATTGACATAAAACCTATTCCAGTCTGTTTCGATATACATGTGATAAATAGAGCTAATCTATTCTTTAGCTATTAACTAATAGCCAAAGCACACTGAATGCATGCAATATGAATTCTAAGCAACCAAATGACTAATAAGTTGTAGGAAGTGGGACCGCAATATAGCTTAGATAAATATTTCCATTCCTACCTCCATTCCCTTCTGATCTAGTTAACTTCTTTCTGTGAAGTTGAGTGAAAGTTATCCTGTGGTAATGAACTGGAGTGAATTTGTTACGTTTTTAAAAGTCTTTTTCTCCTTATAAGCCAAATAACAAGCAACAAACCTTTCCCTTTCAGATTATGGTTCTTCAAAAAGTCTTCATCTGGACTTTGTGTTGGGATATTTGTCACATAGCATTCTTCAAAATTCTCTGACCAATTCAATTATATTGACCTCAGGATCCACTTAGGCTAGTTCACCATAGGGATTTCCTGAGCAGTCAAAGATCAGTGTAATAAGGAATGAAGCACCCACACCACTTGTCAGCAGTGCAAGGGACAAATAATTAATATTTAAGAAATTCTAACTTTATTATAGTTATTAAATCTAAAACGTTGACACATTCCTCCACTCTCCATTGATGCTGTTTAACCTGTTTTCCATGATTTTTCTGTCTGATTTTCTGATCTCCTCCATGAACAATAGAGTGATTATGATTTACATCATGTCCAATAATACAAATAAAGTTCAGAGTTTATGCTAAAGTGGTTGCTTTGAGATGACTGGCTCTGTGAGGACTGAATAAAGCAGCAGAAAAGGCTTTCTGCACTTTCACAGGATACTTCAGTCGCAGCTTTAAGGGGATTTGGCATCATCTCTGCATCAGCTAAATGTGCTGGAATACAGAGAAAGGAAAGCAAAACAGAGACACAGAAATTCTTGGCTAACTTTGTTTTAGGTAGTAAGAGCGACTGAGTGCTTCATCTGCTGCCTTTATGAATAAGTGAAGTAACCAAAGGCTCAGTGTCAGTGATACAAAGTACTAGAGATTCTGTTTGCCCTCTGATGGCATGTGATGAATTACTGCAACTGAAAGGAAGGGAATGACTTTTGCATTTTGCCCTATGAACTGTTACATTGTTTTTGTGCCTCTATTAAAAAAAAACCAACAAGATATACATCTTATCTAGATATTGTTAGGAACAAATCTGCAAGTGCATTAGTAACACATGCTGACGACATTAATGGGAAAGTGAGGTTAAAACTCTCCAAATGACATCCTTACACTGCTGGTAATCAACCAGTTCACTTTTTCTTCCTCCTTCCCTTCAGTACCATTAATAGACTTGTGACATCTGTGACATATTAAGTTAATGTGGCCTAAGAGGAAACTGCAACTAACATAATATGTTAATTTTTATATGGTAAACATTTCATTTAAGAAGGGGAAAAAAACCATGATTAGTACTGAGAAGCATCCAGAAAATAACTTGAAATTATAATGCTTTTTTAAATGTTCCCAAAGCATTTATTGCTGATGGGGTTATTCTGAGTAGTAGTTGCTAATGCAAGACAGAAAACAAAACAGCTGATCTGGCTAGACCAAGCTCCCACAAATGTGATAATAAGCAGATATTTCATTTTCATGATTATTTTTTAAAGGATACATTGTTAGTCTGTACAATAGTGATAACTCCTTGATTTTCAAAAACATGTCATGGGATAGGTCATACCTTCTTGACCAAGCAAATTGGTCATAGTTTAGGATCACATCTAAAAGAAACCACCTCAGATTACACACTGTGTATTTCAGATTTGGTTTTTTGTGTGCAAATATGCTACCTTTCTACATTTTCCTTCCACCTTTAGGGATGGTGAAACTACTTAACTTTTGAAAGTTAATAAGTAAGCATCAGTATTTAATATTGTTTAAAGAACAATTGTCCCAGCACCACCCTATATCTACTGATGAAAATGAGTGGAAATAGCACAGCTACAATTCTCAGTAGGGAGCAATTATTTTAAATTGATTGCAGAGAGTATCTTGTGGCAAATATTCAAGTGTCTGACTTTATATTTATTCCTTTAAAACAGATGAAGCAAACATTTTGCACTCATTAGCACCAGTTTCTCAGGATTCATGACCCTAACTAATCTACTGGTTAGATCATTTTCCATAGAGTTGCCTAATACAGAAGTTGTATCTGATATCTGACTTTTAAACTTATTATTGTTTTTTTTTGTAAATGGTTACGTAGTCCGAAGCCCTGCTCTACAGAGGCACCAAAAACAGATCTAATTCACATCAATGGTCTCTGCTGGCATGAGCCATAGCTGCTCGCGTGAATTGGACAAAAGGAAGCAGCAAGCTACAGTTGCAAATCTGCCTGTTCATGGTACTCTGCAACTCATCAATATACAGCCAGCAACGTCTAATAGTCAGACAGAGTCCAACAGTGAGGGTATTCTATTGTATTCAATCATTCTTTCTTTGGGGCACTCCCATTTTCGTGGATGTTTGCGAAGAAAAATAATCTCAGGATGTATATTGTATACATTTCTCTGACATTAGATCTACCTTTAAGGCCTATTGTAGATATGGTGTATTCAAAATGACAGGGAATTGTTTGTACCCCAACTTCCATTAGACATTCCTCAATTTTATGTTGCCATTGTTCAAACTTCAAAATTAAAGTATCAAGGAAATAATGGATACAAGACTGACATCACAAATTTGAACAGGAAGCCAATTTATAATCCTTACCCATCTCTCACTATTAACAAAATTGTTATGGAGTATTTCAGTTGTTGTAGCAGTTCAACATTTTTGATAAGTTTAGTATATTCTTTGTTTCATTGAGTGTTATTCAATTAAAATTACAAAAGATTTACTCAAACAACTAGTAAAATGTACAGGAAATATTCACTGAATTAGAATTGGTTGACCCAAATCACCAACCATAATGACTTCTCTGGGCCACATGCACAGCTCATCCCTTAATGGCCCTCTACAATCTTGAGATGGTGATGAGTTTGAATAGTGACTAGGCTTTGGGCAATGTTGCATGGAGATTGTACCTAGTCTGAGACAGACTTTGACAGAAGGGTTATGCTTTCTCTCAAATTTGTCATTAAATGTACATCTCTGATGCTGAAATATTTAAAAACTATTAAATTTGAAGTAAATTTTATTTGGAAGTATTTTCAGAAGTTAACACGTTACAACAATTAATTAAAAATATAAAACAACATAAAAATAATTCAATTCATAATTTGCACTTGACTCATCATTTGAAAGCTGAGAAATCCTATTGAAATCATTGGGATCCTCTACCAAGTATGATCTGGTGCAAGATCTGAATGGTGATTCCCCGGTACAATCCGAACAAGACTGGCCTTTACTGTTGGGTTCCACAGGCTGTCCAGTAACAGAGCTCAGTGAAAGACTTAGCCCCTGGAATTTAACAATAAATCTCATATTCAACTCGGATGCACAAATTCAAGATTTCTTCTGTTTAAGTGGCTAAATTCCAGCAGTTCCTTTTGGAACTGTTGGCCACAGCCAATTAAAACCCATTGTCTTAACACCACTATTTGTGTGACAGACTGAAAGATTGTTTTTTTCCAGACACACTTTGTTGCTTCACCTCAGTGCTTCTGTTACAAGTTAGTCCATCAAAGTAAGATCAGTCATTAGAAATACCTTTGTTGTTACTTTCACTCATGCTAAGCAACTACACATCACAGTAGAAAAATTCACAGTTTGGAAACAGACCCTTCAGCCCATTGAGACTGCACCAATAACCAAGCATGGGAAAACAGCAAACTGTACCAAATTAGGACATTGTTGTTGGTACAACAGAGTATAGCTATGAAGTCCTGATGAAGGGTCTTGGCCTGAAACATCGACTCCTTTCTCCTCTTCATAGATGCTGCCTGACCCGCTGAGTTCCTCCAGCTTTTTGTGTGTGTTAGAGTATAGTGTCAAGTGAAAGATCCACAAGGTTAAGAGCTTTGCTCTGGGTTCTCAGGATAGTTATTTTTCTACATTTCAAAGGCTTTCTATTTCTTCACTACAATTGATAAAATAAGTTCATAATCTATTGCAAAGATTTGCTGGCTGGTGGCGTAGTGGCATCAGCGCTGGACTTTGGGGCAGAAGGTCCCGAGTTCAAATCCAGCCGGCTCCCGTGCACGCTTTCCATTGAGCTAGCAACTCAACCTCGTAAAAAAAGAAATTACCTGCTACGGAAACTTCAACAGCAAAAAAGTTGATGGCCTATGTTCTCTCGTGAGTTGAAAGGCAATTTCTCTCTCTCTCTTTTCTTTCTATTGCAAAGATAGCAAATAGCTCCCAGTAATTCAGGCAAGTGTTGCATGTGCGTGTGCACTTGGAATATTATTTACAACCAACATTATGGGATTGGGGTTTGAAATAAATATTTCTTTATTGATTCATTAAGATATTATTTAAATGTAATTGTGTGAAAGCTGCTGAGGTCCGAGAGATTAATATATGATGATTTATCTTCAAGATCTTGTTAATGATGATTGTTGGATCATAATCATTTTAGAAGCTAGAGATCCAAGGGCCAGTCTCCTTTGGGGATCAGAGGTGGAGAGGGTCAGTAACTTTCAATTCCTGAACACTTATTACCCTGCAACCATCAGGCTTTTGAACCAGCATAGGTAACTTCACTCACCTCAACGATGAACTGAACCAGTGTGGATAACTCCACTTCCTAACCCTAACCTCAGCACTGAACTGACTTCACAAGTTATAAACTCGCTTTCAAGGACTCTATGACTCATGTTCTCAGTTTGTTTGTTTGTTTATTTATTTATTTTCTCTGTTTGTCTTCTTTTGCAGATTGGTTGCTTGTCAATCTTTGTTTATGTATAGTTTTTCATAAAATTTATAGAATGTCTATTTTTCTATAAATGCCAGCAAGAAAATGAATCTTGAGGTAGTATATGGTGACATATATGCACTTTGATAATAAATTTACTGTGACTTTGATTGAGAGTCATTGAGTAAAGAGCACTGAGACAAGTCTTTCACTCAATCTGTCCATGCGTTTGGCCCAGATTGCTCTGAAGCTTTCTATCCATGTACCTTCCCCTAGCAGTTCATTCAATGCCACCACCCTCATGTGAAAATGGTGCACTTCAGATCCCTTTAAACCCTTCCCTTCTCATCTTAAACCTATGCCCTCAAATTTTAAAATTCTCTATCTTGAGAAAAAGTCTGTGACCACATGACCCTCATGATTTTATATACCTCTACAATATCACCCGTCAGCCTCCTCTACTCCAAGGGAAAGGCATTGTCCAATCCTTACAACTCAAATTCTCCACTTTCATGAACAGCCTTGTGAACCTCTTCTGCACCCTTTGCAGCTTAATTTCATCCTTCCTATAGCCAGTCAACCAGAACTGCAGACAATACTCCAAGTGCAGTTTTGCTAACAACTTGTACAGTTGTAACATAACATCTCAAATCCTTCATTCAATTCCATGACCAAAGATTGCAACTGAGTGAAACACCTTCTTCACCATCTTCTGAATCGACACTTTCAGGTGAAGTCATTTGGGCCCACGTGCGGCTTGCCTGGATAACATGCAGAATTTCTGTTTTACAAACGTGTTACAATGATCAGTACCAATTGGTCAAATCCAATGAATTTGACATTGCTTGGTTACAAAACACCAAACATTTCATGATTAGCAAGGGGGTGGGGGTGGAGTTGTTGGTTGGCAGTTACAAGAAATGTAACTGAAACAACCAGATCCGTATGTGTATAAATATTGTGATAATGACCAGGGACAACAAGCTGAAAGCTGAATATTCTGTAATTCATCTCCAACTCCCTAAGACCATCTACAAGGGATAATTCCGGATTGTAAAATAATACTGTCCATTTCCCTGGATAAATGCGGCTGCAAAAATACTGAGGAAACGTGATGGAGAGGAATAAAGATTCGACCTTTTGGGCCGAGACCCTTCCTCGAGACTGGAAAGGAAGAGAGAAGTCAGAATAGGAAGGTGGGGGAGAGGAAAGAATACAAGCTGGAAGGCGATAGGCTTCTTCCCCCGTCCATTCCAGTCCTGATGAAGGTTCTCAGCCCAAAACACCCACACTTTATTTTTCTCCATAGATACCACCCTACCTAGTGAGCTCTTCCAGTACTTAGTATGTGGTACTCTGGATACAGCATGCGCAGAATCTCCTATTCACCAGGAAGCATGACACTGCTCCGTACAAACCACCCTGCTTGATTACCACCCGCTCCATCATCTTAAACAAACCTCATTCCTTACACCACTAGCTGCTGTACATAGTCTCTGCATGAAGCATCACCACCAGCTGGCAAATCTTCTTCAACATCACCTCTAAAACTAGAATCTTCATTTCACAGAACGTGTAGAGCGACACGCTAGCTGCTACACCATCCAGCCTAGTTTTTAAGGTACTGATTGAGCCGCAGTCCTGTAGCTGCTATCATTCAGCGGCCTCTCTGGAATGATTCAAGGAGGATGCTCGTCGCCAGCCAGGGATGGGCAACAGGTGCTGGCTTTGACAAATACGCACACTTTGCAGGGAAGAATAAAAGGACAATTGTGCTTTTCTTTTGAACGTGATAATTACCTATCCTATCTTTAAACAAATTTCACATATAAAAACAGCGTTGTGTAATCCGGTGCCGAGCCTCTGTATATTCAGCAGGTGCCTCATATTTTGTAACCGGAAATTGCAATTTTACTCCAAATAGTTACTGCGTAAATTATTAACAGTGTTGCGAGTCATCTGTCTGCATCTCCGCTTTTGTAAATCATCGAACTCCGCGGTTGTAAATGTATTGATTAACTCTGCTAACACAAAATCGGTCTGATTGATAGGCAATACTTTGAGACGGAAGCCGACAATATCACATCCATCAGAGTGGTAACACATTCCTCTCCTCCAACGGAAACAATACCCCTTTGTTTTAGAAGGCGTGTGCTGCAATTACAGGAGCCGCCGGAGCAATACTTGAGTTGCCAGTTAATATTGTCAGCATAATTTTCAAATCTACTTTCGGCATTATCCAAGTTCCAAACGGCAGTATTTTGAGACAATTAATAACAGCAATGAGAAGTGCAAGACAAATTGTTTACAACTATTCGGACTTTAACTGGGTATAGGGTGAACAATTAGAAAAGGCACGTGTTAAAACAAAATGACCCCAAGGGCAAGAATGCAAAACCTGCTCACTCTAAGGTAACAGCAGTAAGTTACTGAAGACAGGGACAACACTGGCCCCCACTCGCTCAGATAACAGAAGCTTACATCGCCATTGAGGGTTGCCGTATAATGATTTTAGTCTGTCTTACTCACCCACTCTTAGTTCCTGTCCGAAGACGGTTTTCTCTCCGAGAGCCGAGCAGTTCCAGCGGCCGTACCTGAACTGATATTGGCACTCGTTGATTCCCATCTGCGCCCCTTCCCCGATCACGATGATGGCATCCGGACGGCTCTGACAGATCGCCCGCTGCCGGGGCGCCAGTCCTGGGATCTTGTTGCAAATGATATTCGCTCCCAAGGCGACAACTGAGGACAACGCTCTAAAATAGAACAGCGACAGAGAACAATAAAATCAAATCACAACATAAAAGCAAATCGTCAGATCTATAAGGTGACTGTATGAGTTGGTGAGCTCTCTGTGCAAAACCACATCTGCAAGTGTTTCCAAATCAATAAACTTGGTTGAATTGGCACCCGTCCACTTTCTGCCCAGAACAGAAGTCACTACATTGCACTGGGCGGAAAGCCGCCACAAGGTCTGCAGTCATGTAATCCTTTCCCTGTTTAACACGGAACTACAAAATGAAGGGGTTAAACCAGCGAGCACGTCCTACTACGTAGAGATTTCCATTCTCTCCCCTCTCGCGAAACTCCTGTCCTTTGCGATCCCCCTGCGAGAAAAATAAACAACCACAGATTTTCTGAAGCACCCGGCTGAATAATGTATAATTAGCCGAGAGAGGGAGGGAGGGAGGGAATGTGTACATGTGGATTAATTTTAAACGGATGAAATTCAGAAGGGGAAGGAGGGGAAAGAATTAATATAACACAGAGCCAAAGTAATACGCACTTTGCCCTACCTAGATCAGAAAGCAGGGCTGAGCGAAACGCTCCCCAGATAACGAGCGCAATGTGCTTTTCTCTTTTCCTCCCTATTCTGGCATAAAGTAAATGCCAATTTGATAGATATATTTAAACATTTAAGGGGGAGGAGAGAAATTACCAGCTCACTAACTGGCGGTGTGAGCGGTATGACTGTAGCAAGTATCAGCCGTTGCAACAAGTAAAGTGCAGAGTAACGCAAAGGTATGATCAGACGTCTGATGAAGACCCGAAAAAGAGAGGAAAAAAATGCAAAGCATTCTTTCTTGCAAGTGTTAGAATTTACAGGCGAAACGACAAAGTGGCACAGCTACCGCGTAAACTGACTTTAAGATTTTCGAGGATTTGTTTTAAATGCTTGTTCTGACTTACAGGTAACTTCCGCTGGTGAGGATAAGGAACATCTGCGGGTAATAGACTGACAGGAGCACACTGCGGGACAAAAAGATGATCATGGTCGCTCTCTGCTTCAGTTCCTGCGCGTGCTGCTGATTTTATTATAATGAAAATGCTAGATTCTATATGTGAGCTTCTTCTTTGTGAAATTCCCCGGCAATCAGTCTTGTCCAGTGTCTTGCCGCTAGATTGGCGTTTTTGCCTCTCTTTCATGACGGAGCAGTGGTTTGCAGTTGTTGGGAGTTGCTGTTCAAATGGTTGAGTGTTTTGTGAGAGTTCATCAACTCTCAGGAGACCGCCTGTTGCAATTGGGCAGACAAGCTAATCCCAGCCGCTGTAATCCGCCCACTCCCTTTCAAATCACAATGGGGCAAAAATGACAATGAAAATCGCCCTGATCTGCTTATAGACAGCCAGATAAATCCTACAACCATCTTATTCACTTTCCAAAGGGGAAAAAACGGCAAATGGGCTTTACAACTCAGCGCAACAAAAATCGAATTGATCACACTTAAGGTGTCGGGTGGGGGGAGGGGGAGATTTCCCCCGGGTTCGGAGAAGCAGAATATCTGTAGCATTGTCTGTTACTCTAAGTGAAAAAATATCATTATTTTTATTATTATTATATTATTATCTGAATAGATGCATTGATTTAAATATGTCTCAGAAGCAACACTTTGCCTTAAGGCTGAACGATGCTCTTTGTTGTTGTTTAGGGTCTTAGATGATGTGACACACAATGTGAGAGTGAGAAATAGCACAGGACCTTACCAATGCAGTGGTCATGAATTGACACGGATTGCCAATCATTGGGGCGCAGGTGACAGATCACAGGTATTAAGCAGAGTTGGACGATGCCAATGGTCCGACACAATATCATAGCATTTTAAAATGTCGAGTGGATTAGTAATGAAGACCCTCCTTGGACGTCAGTCGTAAATTCTGACCGGAGGGAGAGTCTTTGAAATATAATTACCTTCTGGACCTTTGATCTGAAAAGAATTTGTTTGAACCATTTTGCCTATTGCAGGTTGTAGGTAAAAGAGTGGAAAAATGTCCGTTATGTTCTAAAGGCAGAGAGCACCATGGAATTATACACCATGGTCAAGTACCGCATCGCAGATTATTCAGAAAGGTGTTCCTCGTGGTGGTTCCCAAGAAACAGGGTGTCGAGAACGCATGGGGAGGGGGTGGTGGTAGTTCGGAAACAGAATTCCCTGTTCGAAAGAAACATCAAACGCACTCTCTTGATGAAGGACGGAGAGGGGAAATTATAAACGGCGTGGGTTTTTAGAATACTTTTAATCTCCTAATTTGAAAGCAGACATTTGCTTAATGAGGAAAGGATGAGTCATATGAACGGTGGACACAAGAGCATGAGAAATAGTGGTAGAAACAGGTTCTGGAGCCCCGAGCGTCAGCCACGCCATTCCATGGGCATACGGCTAATCTAATTTTGGCTTAAATTTTACTGCCTGTTCCCCGAAATGTTCCACTGCCCATACAAACCAAACACTGGGATACCCGGCCTGAAGCATACACATTTCATGTCTTTGGACCATTAGCCCACGTCGGACAAATTGCTCAGAATCCCAATACCAGAGAGTTGTGAGACACTGACACGTCTACTCTGAGGCTAATTAAAAAGTTTAATTTTCCGAAAAAATAATTTCGAACTGAAATTTCCTAGGGTGTTGTAAACTTATATTCTAAGAGGTCATTCCACACCAATAGTTGTCCCAGATCTGTTTCATGGGCAAAGTAGACTTTACAAAATTCGTGAGAAAATGAAATATTGTCTTTTGGTGTCCGCCCAGCGGCCATGCTGAAGTAGCAATACTCCCTTGCAAGTAATTTTGCTGTTAGACCTTCCGGGGTGGCGAACTACACACAAACTGGATTTAACCGGGCAGCCTAGTTTTCTAGGTATCATGTCACTGTACATACTTTAAACATCACCATGATCTAACATAGAAGGGGGTGGAGAAAGACATCTACATACGTGCTCAATCGCACATGTGCAGAGCTCTGTAGTGAGCAAAATAAAACTTTAAGCCCTTCACCTGCTCTCAGATCGGCTCTGACATCTAACTCCCCTAATGGTGGCCGAAGCTGAGGACCTGTACGAGTTAAGTGACGCTGGATAATTCCCGACAGAGGACCTAACGGGCTGAAATAGATCAAATTGTCTTCTAACACGTGGTATTTTTGAACTGAAACTGTAATTAATGGAGAGTGAAGTTGCCAGTGGTAACAGTGCACCTGCGAATTGTGATTAGATTTCCCGAACATAATCTTCGCACCAGTGTTAAAACTTGTTCTTGAGCTCCCACGTGCTGCTTGCGGCGAGCCCGTGCACAAGCGCGGCGTGGACGGGCCCATCAGAGACAGACAAAACTGTAAACACGAGACGTGGTGGTCTCATAACATATATAGCATGAAGGGAGCAGCTTTATAAATCCCAACCACCGCCCCTCCATGAATATGCATCCTTTATTCTCTTATCGGGCTTCTGGCTATTGAGACGCTTTGCTTTTTAATCAGCATTTGGGGCGGTATTAACCAGAATGTGTTTACATTCCTCTCCAGCCCTGTTCCACCTTGAGCGTAGAGCGCCGGTAAGCGGCTGTATATTTGTTTTAAACAGAAGTACTTTAAACACAATATTTTAACAGAGAAAAAATGTGTGTAATCTCTTCGCACAAACACAAGCAATGTTTATATTTTTACGATCAGTGCTTTCGAATATTACTGGCAAACCGCGTTTATTAAGAAAGGCCACGTGCTGTATCCTTTACAACAGTGCATGAAAAACAGGCTTGGTGCAATAACCTTCCGCCACAGGTCCTTCATGAAGTACACTTCGCTGGGATGCTCCCACAGCACGTACCCCTGCACTTTGTGTTCCAGTCGGCAACCCCTTGAAGCGAGTCTGTCTGGAGCAGTGGGTTTATAGGTAAGGAGTAAGAGATACAGAGGGAAATATACTTATGTCAGAATGCTGTTTCCGGATTAACATTCGACATTTGCTCCACAGACCTTGGTGAACAAACTTCAGCTTCTCTGTCTGAACACACCACTGTGCAACTGGGTGTTGGAATTCCTAACCCGTAGTCCGGTTGCACAGCCGTTTTCCCTCCAGGTCATCGTCAACACAGGTACCTCCCAGGGCTGTGGGCTGAGCCCCTTTCTGTACACTGGGCTCACACATGGATGCAAGGCCAACGACCCAGTAAGGACATTGTCAAGTGTGCCGTTGAGACAATGATGATGAGATTGCCTAGAGAGGAGGTGGAAGAGCAGGAAGCCTCGTGCCATGCAAATGACCTCTTTCTCGATGTCAACAAGGCAAAGGAGACTTCAGGAGTACTGCACGCTCAAATCCCTTTCTATATGGACAGCATAGCAGGGGAAGCAATGAGGAGCTTCAAGCTCCTGGGAGTGTGCATCACATGCAACCTCTGGTGGTCCCAGAACATCCGCCACAGTCAAGAGAGCTCTCCAACGCCTCTGCTTTCTGAGGAGGTTGAGAAGGTCTGGACTATGAACATCTATACTCATGATATTGTACAGTAGAGATCATCCTAACATGCTGCATCACTGCATGGTACAGGAACTGTACTGTGACAGACAAGAAGGCTTTACAACGGTAGTCAAACCCACCCAAAACATCACCAGCACTAGCCAACCTGCCATCAAGGACGTATATACAGAAAGGTGCCAGAAAAAGGCCAGCAATATTATGAAAGATCCAACCCACTGTGCTCATGGACTGTTTCTCCCACTCCCATCAGAGAGGAGGCTACGTAACATCTATGCCAGGGCCATCAGACTCAGAAACAGTTACTTTCCCCAAGCAGCAAGGGTGATCAACATCTCCAGCCACTGACCCAACCCTCCACACACCCCACCACTACTGCCTTATGATTTTCTGTCAGTCACCTTATGTACAGACACTCATGTACCTAGCGACACTTTATGTACATATGATCAATGTATATAAGCCATCTTATGTATTTATATTTACTGTGTCTTTTTACTATTGTATTCGTTGGCTTAGTGTGTTTTTAATATGTTGCTTCGGATCCGGAGTAACTATGATTTCATTCTCCTTTATGCTTGTGTACTGGGAATTACATAAACAATCTTGAATAAATAAGTTTTTTTTTCAACAAGAGCTTAATTGGAGTTTGGAATGCACTGAGAGGGTAGTGGAAGCAGAGGCTGTCACAATACCAACACTTGAATAGCCAAGGCACAGAATGCTACTGACCAAGTGGGATTAGTAGACACAGGTACTTGATGATCTACATGGAGCTAGAAGGCCAAAGGGCCTGTTTCTGTGCTGTGTGACTTTCGGGCTCAGCCTGCCCAAAACAAAGTCGTGTGCTTTTTCATTGAGTTGATGGCCTTCCAATAATAGTTGGCGGCCATCTCCATGCCTCCATGGGGACCACTCTTACAGCGCCAAGTCAATGGGTGCTAAGGAACTGTAGGTGATGATCTGGCAAGGATAGCCACTTCCTACCAATTCCTCAGAAACATCTGCAGTGGTATAGGCATTTCATGTACTTCAGAAGAATCATACTAGGATGTAACTCAACTCTATCCAAGCTATATTTTGGTCCAGAAGGAACAAAATCCAAAGTTAGTGACCAATTTCTTTGCTAAATGTTGACTACAAGATCGTGTCCACATGAGTAACCAACAGGTTCAGCGCTGCCCTGAGGCAAACCATCCACTCTAGCCTGTGATGAACAGCACCTTACAGTGGGATCTCTGAAATCCTTTTGGCTATTCATGGATATAAATACAAAGGAGGCTGCCAGAAAATTATATGCTTCCCTCATGCCTCTGGACCACAAGAGGGCATTTGAGAGAATATTCCCACGCAAGTACACGAAGAGCTCCCTCTCCCTGTCTCATCTTTGAGTCCTTTGGACGATATCCCAGTCATCAGAAGTAGTCAGGTTAACATCACTCTATTCCAGGCTGCCGTCATTGTGTTCTCTGTTCGTTTTTTTAGGTTTTTGACATTTCTGGCAGCATCAGAATTCATCCTCAACTCCAATAGCTCAAGATGATGGTAGTGAGCACCTTCTGGGAATGTGGCCATTAGATCACAGTTAGACATCTTGCTGGAGAGTATTTCAGGGAGCAATTAAAAGTGCAACAAATCGCTACATGGCTGGACTCACACAGAGATTTAACTAAGTAAGGGCAGCAGATCCAAATTTCTCATCCTGAACATATTAGTGAACCAATGGCCTTTTTACAATGACTAGATAATTGTGGCTACTTTTATTGTATCAAGTTAATATTTAATTTTAAATTAGTGAATTCATCTTATTTAAAATGCTACAGTTGTCATTGGTGCCATTTGAGCTTACGGCTCTCCATTGTTAGTCCAGGCCTCTGAGCTGCCTGTGTGGTAATTTAACTATTATACCAGTCACTGACCAGTACTCAGTCCACAAGCTTAGAAGCTTAGCTGACCATTTCAGTCTGATGCTGGGAACTAGTGTAGACCAATGCAAGAGTGAAGTCATGCTCCTGGACAGTCAGACCAACCGATACTTTGTACCCATCACTATTATCTTATGGCCTAAAGGTGCTGGGTATAGAAACTCAGGGGCCACTTTATTAGGTATTTCCTGTACCTAATAAAGTGGCCACTGAGAGATTGTTCATGATCTTCTGCTGCTGTAGCCCATCCGCTTCAAAGTTCAAGATGTTTGTGCATTCAGGAGATGCTCTTCTGCACACCATCACTGTAAAGTGTGGTTATTTGAGTTATTGTCACCTTCCTGTCAGCTTGAATCAGTCTGGTCACTCTCCTCTGATCTCTTTAATTAACAAGGTGTTTTTGGCAGCACAAACTGCACTCACTAGAGTTTTTTTTTTGTTTTTCATGCCATTCTCGAGACTGTTGTGCATGAAAATTCCAGGCCATCAGCAGTTCCTGTGATACTCAGACCACCCCATCTGCACTAATGATCTTTCCACGCTCAAAATGACTTAGATCACCTTTATTCCCTACTTTGATGTTTGGTCTGAAGAACAACTTGACTATGACTGCATGTTTTTATGCATTAAGTTGGCTGATTAGATATTTGCATTAACAAGGTGTACAGTTGTACCTAAAAAAAAAGTGGCCACTGAGTGTAGTTCAGTGTTCCAAAGGCTGAACCAAAAATTAGTAGGAAATTAGTTGGGAAGCGGCCTGGCTGAGGGAAGTGCCTGGTTTTAAAAGTGCTAGTCTTTGGCTCAAGAGTCTTTGGCGAGGAGGCTGAGGGAGGAGACTACACCAGGCACAATTGGAGAGGGTGAAGACATGACCGCTAAGCTGATTCAGTGTGCTACGTGCATGATGTGGGAGGTCAGGGACACTGATGGTGCCCCCAGCTGCTACAGCTGTGGAAAGTGTGTCCAGGTTCAGCTTCTGAAGGAGCATGTTGCAGCACTGAAGAAAGAACTGGATGACCTCAGGTTTATCCGCGAAAACGAGAGGTTTCTGGACAGGACCTACAGTGAGGTCGTTACACCGAGGATACCGGAAGAGCGAAAGGGGGCGACGATGAAGAAGGAAAGGATGCTTGAAGTATCGGAGACCCCAGGGGATGTACCTCTCGTAAACAGGTTCACCTGCTTGGAAGCTGTCAGGACTGAAGATACTGCCAGTCTGAGAGGCGGACAGGTCTGCGAGCTGAAAATTGGTGCAGAAGCAGAGCCGAGGAGTCAGACATCAGGAAGAGCCGTGGTAGTAGGGGACTCCATAGTAAGAGGTACGGAAAGGGGTTTCTGCGGCAACAGGCGAGATTTAAGGATGGTGTGTTGCCTCCCTGGTGCTAGGATCCAGGACATCATGGACCGATTGCAGGGAATCCTCAAGGGTGAAGGTGAACAGCCGGAAGTGGTAGTGCATGTCGGCACAAATGACATCGGGAAGTAGAGGAAGGACATTCTGCAGCGGGACTTCAGAGAACTTGGAAGAAGGCTGAAAAGCAGGACTTCCAGGGTGGTTATCTCTGGTTTGCTTCCAGTTCCTCGTGCTGGAGAGGGCAGGAACAGGGAGATAATGGATCTGAATGTGTGGCTGAGGAACTGGTGCAGGAAGCAAGGATTTACATTCTTGGACCACTGGGATCTGTTTTGGGGTAGGGATGAATTGTACAAAAGGGACAGGTTGCACCTTAATAGGAGGGGGACCAGCATTCTGGCAGACAGGTTTGCCACTGCAACATGGATGTGTTTAAACTAAGCAGTGGGGGGGGGGGGGGGGGAGGAGATGAACTGGGAATGTAAGGATGGAGTTAAAGGGAAAGTGAAAATAAGAAAAATTAAAAAGGACAACAGAATCAATGGAGTAGAAAGCTCAAGAAGAGATCATACAGTATGGCCAAGTGAAATAGGAATTGCTATGAAAGGAGAGGGGAGTAATGAATTAAAAGTATTATATATGAATGCACGAAGTATAAGGAATAAAGTAGATGAGCTTGAGGCTCAGTTGGAAATTGGCAAGTACGATGTTGTGGGAATAACAGAGACATGGCTTCAAGCGGACAGGGCCTGGGAAATGAATATTCAAGGATATACATCTTATCGAAAGGACAGACTGACTGGCAGAGGGGGTGGGGTGGCTCTGTTGGTGAGGAATGATATTCAGTCCCTTGCGAGTCGGGACATAGAAACAGGGGATGTAGAGTCAGTATGGATAGAACTGAGAAATTCTAAGGGTAGAAAGACCCTAATGGGAGTTATCTACAGGCCCCCAAACAGCAGTCTGGATGTAGGGTGTAAGTTGAATGAAGAGTCAAAATTGGCATATCACAAAGGTAATGATACAGTTGTCATGGGGGATTTCAACATGCAGGTAGACTGGGAGAATCAGAATGGTACTGGACCCCAAGAAAGGGAGTTTGTGGAATGCCTCCGAGATAGATTCTTAGAACAGCTTGTACTGGAGCCTACCAGGGAGAAGGCAATTCTAGATTTAGTGTTGTGCAACGAACCGGATTTGATCAGGGATCTAGAGGTAAAGGAACCATTAGGAAGTAGTGACCATAATATGATATGTTTTAACCTACAATTTGAGAAGGAGAAGGGAAAATCGGATGTGTCAGTATTACAGTTGAACAAAGGGAACTATGGAGCTATGAGGGAGGAGCTGGCCAAAGTTCAATGGAACAATACCCCAGCAGGGAAGATAGTGGAACAACAATAACAGGTATTTCTGGGAATAATGCAGAAGGTGCAGGATTGGTTCATTCCAAAGAGGAAGAAAGATCCTAAGGGGAGTAAGGAGCAACCATGGCTGACGAGGGAAGTAAAGGGCAGTATAGAAATAAAAGAGAAGTATAACATAGCAAAGATGAGTGGGAAACTGGAGGACTGGGAAGCTTTTAAAGAGCAACAGAAGATAACAAAAAAGGCAATACACCAAGAAAAAATGAGGTACGAAGATAAACTAGCCAAGAATATAAAGGAGGCTAGTAAAAGCTTCTTTAGGTATGTGAATAGCAAAAAAATAGTTAAGACCAAAATTGGGCCATTGAAGACAGAAACGGGTGAATTTATTATGGGGAACAAGGAAATGGCAGATGAGTTGAACAGGTACTTTGGATCTGTCTTCACTAGGGAAGACACAAACAATCTCCCAGATGTAATAGTGGCCAAAGGAACTAGGGTAAAGGATGAACTGAAGGAAATTTATATTAGGCAAGAAATGGTGTTGGATAGACTGTTGAGTCTGAAGGCTGATAAGTCCCCGGGACCTGATGGTCTGCATCCCAGGGTACTTGAAGAGGTGGCTCTAGAAATCATGGACGCATTGGTAATCATTTTCCAATGTTCTATAGATTCAGGAACAGTTCCTGCTGATTGGAGGGTGGCTAATGTCCCACTTTTTAAGAAAGGAGGGAGAGAGAAAACAGGGAATTATAGACCGGTTAGCCTGACGTCAGTGGTGGGAAAGATGCTGGAGTCAATTATAAAAGAGGAAATTACGACACATTTAGATAACAGTAGAAGGATCAGTCCGAGTCAGCATGGATTTATGAAGGGAAAATCATGCTTGACTAATCTTCTGGAGTTTTTTGAGGATGTAACAATGAAAATGGACAAGGGAGAGCCAGTGGATGTAGTGTACCTGGACTTCCAGAAAGCTTTTGATAAAGTCCCACATAGGAGATTAGTGGGCAAAATTAGGGCACATGGTATTGGGGGCAGAGTACTGACATGGATTGAAAATTGGCTGGCTGACAGGAAACAAAGAGTAGCGATTAACGGGTCCCTTTCGGAATGGCAGGCTGTGACCAGTGGGGTACTGCAAGGTTCGGTGCTGGGACCGTAGCTGTTTACAATATACATTAATGATTTAGATGAAGGGATTAAAAGTAACATTAGCAAATTTGCCGATGACACAAAGCTGGGTGGCAGTGTGAAAAGTCAGGAGGATATTATGAGAATGCAGGGTGACTTGGACAGGTTAGGTGAGTGGGCAAATGTATGGCAGATGCAGTTTAACGTGGATAAATGTGAGGTTATCCACTTTGGTGGCAAGAACAGGAAGGCAGATTACTATCTAAATGGAGTCAAGTTAGGAAAAGGGGAAGTACAATGAGATCTAGGTGTTCTTGTACATCAGTCAATGAAAGCAAGCATGCAGGTACAGCAGGCAGTGAAGAAAGCTAATGGCATGCTGGCCTTTATAACAAGAGGAATTGAGTATAGGAGTAAAGAGGTCCTTCTGCAGCTGTACAGGGCCCTGGTGAGACCCCACCTGGAGTATTGTGTGCAGTTTTGGTCTCCAAATTTGAGGAAGGACATTCTTGCTATTGAGGGAGTGCAGCGTAGGTTCACAAGGTTAATTCCTGGAATGGCAGGACTGTCATATGTTGAAAGATTAGAGTGACTGGGCTTGTGTACACTGGAATTTAGAAGGATGATAGGGGATCTGATTGAAATATATAAGATTATTAAGGGATTGGACATGCTGGAGGCAGGAAGCATGTTCCCGCTGATGGGTGAGTCTAGAACTAGAGGCCACAGTTTAAGAATAAGGGGTAAGCCATTTAGAACAGAGATGCGGAAAAACTTTTTCACCCAGAGAGTGGTGGATATGTGGAATGCTCTGCCCCAGAAGGCAGTGGAGGCCAAGTCTCTGGGTGCATTCAAGAGAGAGTTAGATAGAGCTCTTATAGATAGCGGGATCAAGGGATATGGGGAGAGGGCAGGAACGGGGTACTGATTGTGTATGATCAGCCATGATCACAGTGAATGGCGGTGCTGGCTAGAAGGGCCAAAAGGCCTACTCCTGCACCTACTGTCTATTGTCTATTGTTGTGATTGGAGCTTTCTCTCACCATAATTCTCGAGAACTTGAAGATAAGGTGCAACATATTTGCAGAGTTTCTCTAGGTCACATAAGTCTGGCTGATTCCCCACAATACCACTGCCATAAATTAAAGGAACCACCTTCCATTTGGGCTGAAGATTCACAGAGGCATCATGCATGAAGCTCCAACTAAATGAAGAATAATGACTCAAATGCCAACCTTTGTACACGTGGCTGCTTTGAGCCTGCTATACCATCTCAGCATCTACAGGTTTACCCAACCTCCTCTCTTGGAAGGTTGTATCTGACTTCATTAACCAAACTGTCACAACCATCCTAGCATGCTGGATCTCTACCTTCTCGCACTTCCAACTCCTCCTTTGGGCAACTGTCAGCTCAGAATATGCAATGTCTTGAAGGAAGGGAAGAACATTAATCTGCTTGGTCCTTTATCCAACCAGATGACTGACACCATTCTGTAGAACATCTCATTGCTGGTGAATAGATTTAATAATCACAACTCTCAAGAAGGGTAGTACCCATCTCACACAGGCGCCCCACTTATATGATGCTCTTAACCATACATTGGACACATAAATTCTGTTCTATGGTTCATACTTATGGTAAAGCTGTTAAAGTAATTTCTATTTCTTACTGATGAAACAAAAAGCTCTGTACATTTATGAATGTGTTTTCAAATTGTTCAATTGTGGTGCATATTGGCATTGTTGAATCCCAGGTGGTTGGTTACCAAATATTATACCTTAAACTCAAGAGCCTTTCATTCATTAGACTCATTGCGGCGGAAAGGGCAATGGTTCTTGCCCGTATCTATGAACTAAAGGTGAGCGATTCCACTTCAGAAAGTTGTTATCGGACTTCAGAACCATTTCTACAAACTGTTTGTTGATCGGAAATAACTGTTGGCACAATACGCCGTTCAGTTTGCAAAAATCAAAAGTACAACTGAATTATAAAGAAATTAATCATGATTTACTCATTTTCTGATCTTTCGACAAATGTTTGGCAGACCCGCCAAATATTTTACAAAGGGAAATTGGTGGGGGGGGGGGGGTTGCGTAAAATGCAGATTTTACAATGGAGCAGAGCGCAAAAGAAAATAGAAATTTGGCTGTGAATTTGGTAGTTCCTTACGAGTATGAAATAACGAAATCAGTCAGTAATTTACAACTGGTATTTATCACAGGTCGGAGTTTTTAAACTTTGCAGTCAGCCCACAACATTGATTCGGGTTCTGAGGCCACCGAAAGCCATATTTGCAATTAAGTACCTGAACAATACCAGATGCAGAAATACATTTGTCGGCTATTTTTAGCGCACCCATGAGAACGAATTTCAGATGGAACTACTCCCTCAACCGACCATTAAAGGAATATATAATCAGCGCGCGATTCACAGTTCATTCTTGTTATTAGAAAGCCCTGGAATAGTAAAGTGCAATTTCTGGGCTTGCTCGCTCTGAGGTGGGACATAAACCAGAACCTAACGGATTTCGCAGGGTTTGGGCAGAAGTACGTTGTGGAATCGTATCCAAGTATTTTGATTGCTACTGGTAGAAAATGGTTAGCAAGTCCTCTAGGATTTCACACTTCATCATTTTTAAAACTGAAATTACCTTGCTGTTTGTGAATGAACGACATTCTGATTAGGACGGGCAGTGCCCAAAGAGCATCGCTGACTGATAAGAGACAGCGCGCTTTATCTACAACGATTGGAAGCACACCTGTAGTAATATTTTGTCAATCCAATTGCTGTTTTAATCCGCATCATTCAGCTAATCTCACATCAATTGCAGAATCAGTGCTTTTGAGCCACGTTACTTTGAACTAGCAAATTTTAAGCAATGCTTTTTTATTTAAAGAGCAATGGCAAGGCATTATCAAACTAATCTGGCTGTTTTAGAAGGACTAGTTCAAGTGGAAACGTCGCTCAACGAACGTTTAAATTAAACTGAAATCTAGATGTAAAGTATATGTTGGTTATGAACCGTCTGCTAAAACCGACACGATGCTGGAGACTTTCTGGCAAATATCACATCATCTGTGTTAAATGCTTCTGATGGTGACACAAAAGCTTCCGGGTGACAATCGGTTGTAAATAAATACACGTTTTGATGTGTTTTTTTTAAATTAAAGAACTGCCACGACGTGGGAAATTCGAAACGAAACAGAAATGCTCAAAACAGATTTTCATTCACCGTTCTGTGTTTTCAATTTCGTGTAAATCCCTCAAACTTTCTAAGCTATTTTTATACATCAATATTATAAATTGTTGCTTTTAAAATTTGGACGCTATTTCTTCACGTTCAAGTAGGAATTATCGATTTGATAGGTGTATTAAACTTTTTCTTCTATTAAGGAAAAAGTGTAATCTAATCATACTTCATAAATTAGCATATACTATACTCTTTGCATCATTCCAAGGACAGGAACGAAATTGAAGCATTGAAGTATCAGTTAATGGTGGGGTGAGAGGGGGGCGAAAAACTGCCATTTTAATGCAGATGCAGTTTGTCGGTGTAAAAGTGAAGTTCCAATTAATGAGCTGTAAGGAAAGCCTAAGTGGCTCAGTGAAGGTCATATACTGATATTGATGTACTTAATGCGCTGCTCAGATATTAATTTCCAGTTAGGTGTAACTAGAAAATCAAAGTATGGTGACGGATATTTGGGGTGCGTGACCGCTTGATGGCTATCTCAATTATTTATAAAAAAATGATCAGTTTATAAAGATATATTAGGCAGCTAATTCTGCATACATCCAATTAGATACCGTTTGCAAAACGTGAAGATCGTCCTCTCTTTAAAGGTCACTTTTCCGCTCAAGCTTAATCCTGGTAAAAGTATATGGAGCAGTCGGGGAAAGCCCCAACTTTACGGCTTAACGAGCTCACAATTTCAGAGGGCCGAATCATTGTGAACTAAACCCCCCTCTGAAACCTCCTATCCGGAAATCTTTCAAATATCCGCCAATAATATAGTTCGGCTCTGATACACAACCACACAATAAACAAATGCCAACCCATCCTTAAAAACTTCGGAGTAATCGTACCAGTCTCCCTGTTAAAACAAAACTCGGAAGAGCAGCATGCACACGGAAATGTCGCCTAAATTGTGTCATCCATTCCAATAAGTCGATGTCCCGCCTATCGATGTCGCTAGCCTTCTTTAAGAATCTCTTAGTGACCAATTTCCCATCGACTTGGATCGCGAGGAGTGGACAGAACGAAGACGTAGTCTCCTTTGCGCTAAAAGGCTACTCATAGCAAGGACTGGTTTTGCTAACAAGTAGTTTGTTGTATTTTATCCAGCTCAGGGGAGGGAAGTAACTTACTGTGGATCAGAGTGAACATGATCCTATATAATTTGGCGCAAGCGTTTATTTAAAAAATAACAATTCATCTAAATGTCAATCATTCTTTGAGGATATTTATCTGGGATTTCAACTGAAAATTGGCACGGTTCGGTCTCGAGCTTTAATCAGGACTATTTAACTGGATGCCTTAGGTGGTTTCGTTCTGGCACAGTATTTTCGTTTGTCTCGTTTTGATCTATGTTGCTAACCAATCTCCCCTTTTCATTCAATCCTTAAACTCAGAACGCATCCATGAAATTATCATACGCATCGACTGGCTTTTTATTTGAAGAAAAGATTTAGCCGACTCTCAAAAAAAAGTTGTGCTTCTTCATACAAAATCCCACAACTATGCAGCAGCCAAAAGTATTTGAGTTCACAGAGGATAACAGGTAGCAGCGCATTCTAACAAACCGGGACTGTTGGGTTAGTGCTGAGGAATGTGGAAATACAACTTAGCCTTGCAACTAATAAGGGCATAGAGGCAAAGAAGTTGCCAAATATTCATAAAAGCGCAACCCGTCTATTGGGAGGGGGGAACTGCCCATTAAATTGATCATCTGAAGACCCCTAATTTCGGATAGAAGGTGTCGTCTGCCTACAAATTCTGCAACTTCGACCTCTATTTCGATTAGTTGTCAGGTAATTTCAACACGTACGTATGATGGATAGCATCGGTGGTTCTGCCCAGTCCTGCAAACTCGCTATGCTTTGAATCTGACAGCTAAAGATTTCATATCAACTGATATTTTGATGTGTTAAGGTGAGATTCAATATAAATTAATGTCGTGACCGAAATTCTATATATAAATATAGGAACAAACTTGCGCCCCCCCATACACCCCACAAAATAAAAGATCCAGCAACACAATAATATAAACAGCTAGAACAGATTCCTTTTGTCATTCATGGCCAATCAACCATGCACCTATAACATGATGGTTAGTACAAATACAATATATTTCACCTCTCCACAACACCCCCTCCCCCCAGTATATGTTGGTTTCCTCCTTCCAACACGGAATGTTAGTTTCTGCACTTACCCTAACCTGACGTAGGTGAGACCCAGGGAGAGGAAGACAAACGGAATCCACCTTCGAAAGTTCCTGTGCATGTTCTAGAATCAGGGATTCGCCGAAGAACTCAAATTCTGCGATGTTATCGAATTTTAAACACAGACAAGCAGATTTACAAAACCCACAGGCAGGCTCATAACGAATTAACAACCCTGTTTCATCGGTCGGTCGAGACTCAGATCACTGCAGAATATGCTCCCTTGCGCAGTATCAATGATGGGACACTCATAATCTTCCAGTTCCATGTGGATCCTTTCCCCATTTATATTCAGCTCTAGGAAAGATGGGGAAAGGGACCGACTCCACATTCGACCAAAGAAGGACACCGGAGTGTTATTCCAGTCTGCGCGGGCATCGCATTGTATGTGTTGTTAACTTGTCCCGAATTCTCCACTGTTCGCCTACTTAATATCTTTCTTGAACAATTGGCCTGTCGTAGACGATCGCCCGTTGAAGTTGGTTTAAAATAGCTCGTAATTCGTTCACCTCAACCTCGGTCTGATGACATCCATTTACCTGCTGATATGGTTTGCTGCAGAGCGACACGATCGTCACAGAAGAGGGAGAAGAGGGAGATGCAGACAGAGAGATACGCCTCCAATAAATCAAGATAGCAAAACGATGTCTGAGCAAGCTGCTGCCCATAGCTCACGAAAACACGTGTTACTTTTGTTCAAAAAGCTCTTCGCTGCCAACTAAAAAGATAGAATGCGACAGGTTGCGCGCAATAAACACCATGCTATTGAAAGGGGCTTCTCATTAACACTCCCTTCTCTGTGACTCCGCTTTATCAAATGTGTTTATGAACACGTCCACGATTTCAAGTTGAACATAAAGTCTTTTCTTTCGTGTTCCTTTATCGAAAACAATCCTGACACAGATATTTCAGAGCAGCACGTATACCATTGTGGAAAATGTAGAGAGACACGTGTATTCTGAACTGGGATGTTTTGCAATTATTTCACTTTGAATGAGAGAATCTGAAAGTACAATAATTCCCAAAGATGAACAATAATTGCTATGTGTGCGAATACGCGAGAAGCACATTCTTACATTGTTGCTGGCGTTGTTCAACTTTTTTTTAAAAAAAACTTTTGTTTCAGCAAGATATAGAGTATTCTCAGCACGCTTTCTCCCGCAGTTCTAAACACAGAAGGTGGTAAGGAAATCCTGCAATAAATTTCCATCCGGGAGAAATGCCAACATTTGCATCTTTGCAGTTCTTTAACTCTATATTTTATTTACATTTGATTTATTCAGGGTGAGTGAGAATTTTGATATAGTAATTAAGTACAAAATAGACACATTCCCAATTGAATCATTCATTGCTTTGACTTTAGCTGCACTTGAATTTTCCCCATCCCACTCACCCACCCAACAAGAAGTCTTCACCTCGGAAAAGGAATGGAAAGGCCAACTACTTTGAAGGAAAATAATCACATTGCGATCAATGTTCTTTGAACAATATGGCAAAGTCTGCGCTAGTGACACCGAAGTGACGGAATGCTGTCATTTTTTTCTGAGAGCCGGACTTCCTCCGTGCTTGTGACGAGGCCGCTCTTATCGCCTGCCAGCTGTGATGGTGAAGGGTCCGTGTGCACGGCTCACAGCTCCCCTGAAGGCGCAATTCACCAGTGGCTTTAGCAGGACGGCGTCAGGCATTATGCACCCGGCTACCGTACATCACCTCATTAATCTAATGAAACATGTCAATCTGAATAGGATCCCCAACCCTTGGAGTTCGCAGTTACACACATCAACTGTAGTTAATCTCGAGCGTTGACATACAAATCGCTTCCAAACATGAGCAACATATAATTTCTACCTGGGAGTAAACTGCGCCGGTCATCCCAGTAAGATTTAAACAACAATTTATTATAGCAGGTTGAACATTGCAAGTGGAAGTAGATCAGGGACTGTGACATATTTTACTGTGTGTGTCTAGTGTGCAAGTAGTGAGTGATTTTAGTCTACTTGCTTTCCACACATCAGTTCCCTATTCAATATTTTACGTTATTTGTATCTGATCTTCCCAAATATCTAACAACAATTTAGCTGTTATGGTAAATTGTTGACCAGTTTGAACCTGCATGTTTCATATTTGAAACAAAAAGAAAATGATAGGCCGCAACCACTTTTTGTCCTCTTACTTGACACAGTTTCCACTTGTTCTCCAGTTTTACTCTGGTCGTGTTGGACCACCGCACTTTTCCCAGCCCCACCATCGCCGCTCCACCCAACACGTGACCTTTCTCCCATCACTGCGCCGTGCGAACCTTTTCACGTTTTTTCACCCCCATGCTTACATTTCCTTTCTCCGCCCATTGCAAGGGTGTCATCTCACTGCACCCTTCCCTTTGTCTACTGTCCTCCACCACTGACCCAAGCTGATTGCTGTTCCACACCACTGGACGTTGATATTCCAAACCCAATTCCTTCCGGTCCTCAAGTTTGGCTTTAAGTTCACCGTCCAAAATCAGTTTTCTCAAATCACGACTTTTCTTTTTCACACCCTAACCGATCTGTTGGCCCGCAGTTTTCGCTCAAGTTACTAATCTGTATACTTAAACTGAATTAAATATTTAGTAACCTTGTGTGTCCAAATATATTTCACCAACTGTTTGAAAGAATCAGGCCGCTCCCCTCGATTCCAATCAAAACTTACGTGGCAACGTGGGGTTTATTTTGCCCCATGCAAAGCAATCTTCTTTAACTGCGGACTGGGTTTTGATTATTGGATGCTACTCTCTCCTGTGCTAAGTGAACATTATTGCCGCCGCTTCCCTGATGAAATTTGAGTTTCGGGATAGATTTGACTGTAGGTCAATACTGCCATCTAGCAAACGGAGCGCTGCGCACTTCGCTGCCTTTAGCAATCTGCCATCGAACGCTTTTCAAGTAGATGATTTAAAACCTGTTGAGATTTACTGCAAGTAACTTGTGTTGACATGACTGTCGCAGAAGTTAGTAAGCCAGTGTGTTCCCTCGCAATCACTGAAGAAGGAAAAAGCAGGAACGTTTCAGTCGCCAATTCAATCTCATTAACTACCAAAGGTAACAGTGACTTCCAAATCCTTGCTTTATCATTTTTCATGGTGGACATTTTTTATACCCCCCACCCACCCCCACAACATTGTTGTCAGTAACTTCATTCTTCTTCAGCACTCAAGAGTAAACTAGCACATCTAGATACAAGCAACAACGGGGTTGATCACCCTGGTTTTATTGTCAAACACGTTCTTCATTTTTTATCAAACGCTACACTCACTTCATTAAACAAGTTAAGCAGTTTCATAAGTGAAAATTAAAACTGCAGCTGCTGGAAACCGAAAATAAAAACAAAAACAGAGAATTGCTGGGAATACTCAGGAGGTCAAGCTGCATCTGTGGGAAGAGAAACAGACTCAATGTTTCAGGCGGAAGTTCAGGTATTGTGAGTTTAGGTGGTAACTACAGGTATCGCCCTGGTGTTGTTACTTCATCATTTGAGGATGCTAAAATTAAACCGAAGATTATAATGCAATCCTAGATCAACTGGGCCAGTGGGCCATGTTATGGCTGGTAGAGTTTAATTCAGATACATGCAAGTTGCTTCATTTCAATAAGACAAATCAGGACAGGACTAACACAGGTTTAATAATTACAGTTTTTGTTCCCCAGCAAGGCCTTGAGGAATGCTGTAGAACAGAGTGAGCTGGAGATGCGGGTGCATAGTTCTTAGCAAATGGCTACATAGAAAAACAGGGTAATAAAGGTGGTGTTTCCCATGCTTACCTTCATAAGTAGGGCTTTGAGTACAGGAGTTGGAACGTCATGTTACAGCCATACAAAACCTTTGCAAGGCCATAATTGGAGTGCAGCTTACAGTTGATTGTCCTGCTCCAAGAAGGATATGCAAGAAGGTGCAAAAAAGATGTACGAGTTTGCTACTGGGACTGGATGGCCTGTATTACAAGGAGAAGTTGGATAATCTTGGATTTCTACGTCTCCCCCCACCAAACAAGTATAAAAGGGCAAGGGGTGACCTTATTGGGTGAACGGTTCAAAGACAGTGACAACTCTCTGACATTTACCTCAGGCTTGGAGAGGGATAGGAGCAGACAGGGGAGGGGGAATTATAATGCTATTAGGCAGGAATTTGGGAGCATAAAATGGATGAACTCGGAAATGCAAAACAGAAATGTGGAGGTTATTTAGGGAGCACTTGCAGAGGGTTCTGAAATGTCTCACTGAGGCGGTGAAGGGATAGTTGACAAGAAATATGGAGCATTTAGTCAAGGGAAAGAAAGAAGTATATTTGATGTTTAGCAAGCAAGGATCATGCAGGGTTCTAGAGTCTAGAGGGTGCTTTAAAATGGACAGGAGAGCTTGAAGGCATGAGAAGGCTTTGGCAAGTAGGATTAAGGAAACCCCCAAGGTGTTCTACATGTATGTGAAGAAAAGGCGGATGATGAGAGTAAAGGTGATCAGGGATAGAAGAGGAAATATGTGCCTGGAGTCAGAGGTGGTAGGGGAGGTCCTTAATAAATACTTTGCATCAGTATTCACTAGTGAGATGTATTTTGACATTTGTGAGGACAGCATAAATAAACTGATATGCTAGAACATGCCAACATTAAGAAAGAGGATGTGCTGGAACTTTTGAAAAACATTGGGATAGATAAGTCCCTGGGCCATACGGGACATATCACAGGTTAGTACAGGAAATGAGGGAAAAGATTGCTGTGCCTTTGGCAATGATCTTTGTTTCTTAACTGGCCACAGGAGTAGTATGAAATGATTGAAGGGTAGCAAATGTTTAAGAAAGGGAGTAGTGATACACCTAGGAATTATAGACTGTGAGTCTTAATTCAGTGGTGGGCAAATTATTGGAGAAGACCCTAAGAGAAATTTTTTAGGAGTATTTGGAGAAGCAAAGTCTGAATAGAGATAGTCCTCCTGGCTTTGTGAGGGGTCAGTCATGCCTCAAGAGCTTGAATGAATTCTTTAAGCACATTGATGAAGATAGAGCAGTGGATCTGGTGTTTATGTATTTTAATAAGGCGTTTGATAAGGTTCCCTATGGTAGGGTCATTCAGAAAGTCAGTGGGCATGGGATCCAGTGAAACTTGACTGTGTGGATTCAGAAGACAGAGGGTGGTTGTAGAACTAGCCTGGAGGTTGGTGACCAGTGGTGTTCCACTCGGATCTATTCTGGGACCCCTGCTCTTCGTGAGTTCTATAAATGACATGGATGAGGAAGTGGAAGAGTTAGTAAACTCTTCTATTGGGGTTCAGGTCCATAGATTGCTCAAAGTTGCAATGCAACTTGATAAAGTTGATAAGAAGCCATAGGATGAATTGTCCTTCATTTGTTGGGGGATTGACTTCAAGAGCCAAGAGGTAATGTTGCAGTTCTATAAAACCCTGGTCAGCTCATTATAGGAGTGATGTGGAAGCTTTAGAAAGGGTTACATGGTGCTGCCTGGATTAGAGAGCACATTTTATGAGGATAGGTTGAGTGAGTTAAGGAGGACAGGTGGTGACTTGATTGAGGTATACAAGATGATAAGAGGCATGGACTGAGTGGGTAGCCTAAGTCCTTCTCCCGGGCTGGAAATGACTAATATGAGGGAGCATAATTTTAAGGTGACTGGAAGAAAGTATAGGGGTGTCATGGTCCGGTCCGTGAAGTCCGCATTCCGGTTCACAGTCCAGTCCATCGTTCCTTATTCCAGGTTTTCCCTTGTTCTGTTGGGTGCTATAATTGAGGCACCTGATTCTCATTTTGGGCTGCCTCCATAAATAGCTCCTGGGTTTAGCTTTATTTGCTGGACTGTTCCCTTCACCTACCTCCTGAAGCCTTGCCTGTATTGCTGGCAAGTTCTTCTGCTGGAGCAAGACTGGAGCCTTGCTGTGTCTAGATAAGGAACTGTCTCTGTGTCCATGCCTTTGCTAGGTAGGTCTGGCTGTTTGCTGCTACTTTGTGTTGGGTATCATGTCTCTGTGTTCTGTGTATGAGTCCTGGCCCTATGTCCTGCTCCCTAGGCTGGGTCCTGACTCTGTGTTGAGCCCTGGCCCCAAGTCCTGTTCCTAAGGAGGGGTCCTGGCTCTGTGTTCCATGTCCCTGTGTTCCTGTCTCTCTCAAGACTGAGTCAAAGCTTTGGGTTCTTGTCCTGTCCATGTGCCTTGTCCTGTACAGGAGCTCCATGTCTAGTGCTGCAGCCAAGCCTCAAAGAACCCAAGCCCCTTCCTGTTCTCTCAAGACTGAGGCTCTGTGTTCAGGTGTCCCAAGATTGAGTCAAGGCTTTAGGTTCTTGTCCTGTCCATGTGCCTCCTCCTGTGCAGGAGTTCCCTACCTAGTCCTGTAGCCAAGCATTGAAGCACCTAAGCTCTGCCTAGTCCTGTAGCTAAGCCTCAATGAACCAAAGCCATATCCAGTCCTGTAGCCATGTCATATCCTTGCTTAGTTCTGGGGTCTGAGCCTGAGTCAAGACCCAGGTTCTGGGTCCTTGTCCAGTCTTGGCTTGGAGTTCAAGCCCAGGCTCCTAGTTCCCAGTTCCTTGTCCTGGTCCTGCTTTCCTAGCCAAAGTCCTAGACCAAGTCTGTGTCTTGTCCCTCACTCTAGTCCAGTTCCTAGTACTTCAGTGACTGTCTTGTATTTGGGTCTGCTTCCAGTGTCCCCTCTTATGACAATGGGTGATGTCAGAGGTATACAGTACTGTGCAAAAGTCTTAGTCACCCTAGCTTTTTATATACATACTGTTCTAGATGTTCATTTTTTTTCTTTCTGTATCAGTGTTTCAGTAGAAAAGAATACATTTTAGATTTCCAAACATTCATTTTCCAAGAATTAAATGTTAGACAATTTTTTTTGTACTTTGTTAAAGGAAGCTACATATCAAGTAATAGACCATTTTTAAAATAAAAGCTTGATTACTTTGTAGGTACATAGCCCAGTGCATGATTAAACAAAGATAACAAACAGGTGTTAATGATCAATGACAGAATGAGTTGAATGAACTAAACTGATTAAAAGTATCAGAAAACTGGTGCAGAAGGAATCAAACTGGATGACAGACAACTAAAAGGTGAGGGTGTGGCAGATGTTGCAGTTTAACCTTCAAATCCTCAATACTTACACCATGGCAAGAGTGAGCATATCAACAAGATGCAAGGTGGCCATCCTGCATTGGCAAGCTTTCTTGAAAGTAGAAACTTGGCTCAGGCAGGAGTTTCAAGATGTTCTGTCCAAGCTCTTTCAAAGTAGCACAAAAGAATGGGTAAGGTTGAGGATGAGAATTGCAGTGCTTGGCCATGGAAACTAAGGGCAGCAGATGTGAGATCCATCAGTCTGATGACCCATCTAAATTGGAAGATGTCCAGCACTGCATTCAGCTCTGAACTCTCAGAAACCACTGGAAACCAGGAACACCCCTCTACAATCTGTAGAAGTCTTCATGGGAGAGTTACTGCCAAAAAAGCCACTCCTCTGAAATGGAAACAATGCAAGGAGATTCACCTATGCACGAAAACACAAGGAATCAGGTGCTGAGCACTGGCAACAAGTAGTCTAGACTGATGAGTCAAAATTCAAAGTTTTTGGTTCAAACTGGCAGCAGTTCTTCCATGGAGCTGGAGAGCACTATGTGGGTGAGTGTCTGCAGTCAACAGTGAAGCACGGCAGAGGTTCTCTGCAGGTTTGGGGCTGCATTTCTGCAAATGGAGTTGGTGATCTGGTCAGAATTAATGGAATCCTCAAAGCTGTCAATCACAAGCAGATTCTCATCCAACTTTGCAGTACCATCAGGGAGGTGCCTGATCGGTCCCAACTACATTCTGCAGCAGGACAATCATCCCACATACGTGGTCGAGGTCATGAAGAAATATATCTTCAGAGAAAAGCAGAATAAGGAGTTCTGCAACAAGTCTGTCTGAGATTACCTGGAGAGACAGAAGCAAGTGAGACAGTCAAAGTCTTCTGAAGAAATGTGGCAAGTTCTCCAGGACATTTGGAACAACCTACCAGCTGATTTTTTAATAAAACTGCATAACGGTGTACCTAAGAGGATTAATGGAGTTTTAAAGGCACAGGGTGGTCACAACAAAGATTTGATTTTCTCTTTTTCTGTTTACTGCTCTTTATAGTAATTTTGTTATACTTAGAAGCTTTCTGTGTGTTTCCTTTACAGAGTAGTGAGTGCATGGAACACCCTGCCAGGGGTGGTGTAGAGGCAGATACATTAAGAGTATTTAAGAAATTCTTAAATAGGCATATGGGTGATAGTAAAATAGAAGGGAAAGGTTAGGTTGACCTTAATGTAGATTAAAAGATTGACACAGCATTGTGGATCAAGGGCGTGTACTATGGTGTAGCATTCTATATATCTTTATCAGATCATGAGGACCACAGATAGGTTGCATTGTCACAATTTTTCCCCTTGGATTGGGGAGTCTAAAACTAGAGGATGTATTCTTTAATGCAAGAAGGTAAATATTTAAAAGAGACCTAAAGGGAAAGTTTTTCACACAGCACATGGTGAATATATGGAATGAACTGCCAATGGAAATTGTAGAGATGTGCACAATTCCAAAATTGGACAGGTACTGTACATGGATAGGAAATGTTTAGAAGGATATGGGTCAAACCCAGGGAAGTGGGAATATCCCAGTTAGGCAACTTGGCTAGCACAAACAAGTTGGGTCAAAGGAGTTGATTCTGTGCTGTCCAGCTCTAGGACTCTAAATAGTGTCACTTAACCCATTGAGAGTCAGGGATATGGTTCACATCCTCGAAATAGAAATACACTGGAGTGATAGCTTAGGTAACCTGTTGTGTCATGTACTTTTCTAGTAAGGAAGCGGTCTGCTTTTATTTACACACCATTACTTCCCTCTCCTCACCTCCATTTCATTTCTCTTCAAATTATTTTCCTAAATCCTGCTATCTGAAATGTTTCTGGCTTAAACATTAAGCTGGAAATGAATTTTGCAGCCACCATTCAGTCCAAGTTTAGCTTGTTTGAAAGTTGAATTATTTTATAAAGTCTTTCAATAACATGCATCCTGTTTCAATTACTTTCCATTACTTTGTCTCATTCCTTCATTTTGCACTCTTCTATCATATTTCCTATTATACTATAATACTAGAGCTCTGTATATTATTTGTTCTTGGGATCTAGAAGGACTTTGAAAATATTACATCCTGATGGAGATGAGTGTTGGACTGCATCTGCCACCCAGAATGACTGCTTACAGGCTGCACATACCCACATTTACTTGGATTGGATCAATCTTGTTGGAGCCATATCAACAAGTCCAGCAAAATGGTTCAGTTGATGACTTGTGCAGGAGAGTAAAGGGGGTCCATCCCCAAAGGCTGCTGATAGAGGGCTTAGTTGAGGCTTGAGCTGTATCTTCTGCCAAAGAGGTCACTGAAGATTTTTAATGTAATTAAAATACTAAAATTGAAGAAATTGTCTTAATAGCAGCATTAAAATCAATGCAGCCTCAGATCCTACACCATGTCTTAATGCTGCAGAAATAAGAGGATACTGAGAAGAAAATCCTCAGTGGGGGGTTTAGTAGTGTGACAAACAAATTTAAATCTCTCCCATCAATCAGCAAGTTCTGGATACAGTTTACAGTGGATATTCTCATGTTTGAGCAGCTGATGCCTCTAGTTCTGTTCAGTACAGCCCATTTCTTAATACCAGGATCAATTTGTATACATGTTCAAAGTAAATATATTATCAAAGTACATATGTCACTATATACAACCCTGACATTCATTTTCTTACGGGCAATCACAGTAAATACAAGAAATACAATAGAACTACATGAAAGACTGAACCTAACAGGACAGGCAACAACCAATGTGCAAATACAAAAACAGAATAATAAAAATAATAATGAGAAAATAAAAAGCAATAAATATTGAGAACATGAGATGAGGAATCCTTGAAAGTGAATCTGTAGGTTGCGGGAACAGTTCTGTGATGGAGTGAGTGTATTTATGCCCTCTGGTTCAAGAGCTTTGTAGCTGAGGGGTAATAACTATTCCTGAACCTGGTGGTGCAGATCCTGAGGCTCCTGTACCTTCCTGATGACAGCAATGAGAAGAGAGCATGGCCTGGATAGATGCTGTTTCCTGCATCAGTGTTCCATGTAGATTTGCTTCGTGGTGGGAAAGCTTTTTTTCATCTGTGATGAACTGGGCCATATCCTCTACCGTTTCTCTACAAGGGTATTAATATTCCACACCTGGTTGTGATGCAGCCAGTCAATGTACACTCCTCCACATACTGCAGAAGTTTAGCAAAGTTTTAGATGACATGCCAAATCTTCACACACTTCTAAGAATGTAGAGGTGCTGCCATGCTTTCTTCATAATGGCACACACATGCTGGACCCAGAACAGATCTTCTGTAGTGATAACACCCAGGAAATTTAAAGTTGCTGACTCTCTCCATCTCTGATCCCCTGATGTGGACTGGCTCATGGCCCTCTGCTTCCTCCTGAAGCCAAACTTAAATATGGCATTTGAACTGTGCTTAGCCACACGGTCATAAGCATAAAGTGAGTAGAGCAGGGGGCCAAGCACACAGCCTTGTGCACATATGCTGAGGGAAATTGTGGAGAAGGTGGTGTTGCTAATTCAAACTGACTGGGGTCTGCAGTTGAGGAAATCAAGGACTCACTTGCACAGGGAGGTACTGAGGCCTAGGACTTGAATGCCAAGCTGTAGTCAATGAAGAGTATCCTGATGTATGCATTTTCACTGTCCAGATGTTCCAGGATTGATTAAAGAGCCAATGAAATAGGATCTGCTGTTGATCTGTCATGACTTTAGGTAAATTGGAGTGAATCCAAGTCATTTCTCAGACAGGAATTATGTTTCATTACCAACCTCTCAAATCACTTCATTACAGTGGATGTAAGCTTTACTGAATGATAGTAATTGAGGCAGGTTACCACATTCTTAGGCACCAGTATAATTGAAGCTTAGTACCACAGACTGCCAAAGCGAGAGGTTAAAGATGTTGGTGAGCACTTCCGCCAGTTGATCAACACAGATCTTTAGTACTCAGCTGGGTCGGATGCTTTCCGTGGGTTCACCCTCCTGAAGGGTGCTCTCACATCGGTATCAGAGACTGAGATCACAGGGTCATCAGGAGCTGTGGGAGTTTGTGAAGATGCCTCCATGTGTGATGGTCAAAGCGAGCATAAAAGGCATTTTGGAGTGGAGCCATGTTATGTCACTTGGTTTAGTCCAGAATTGCCACTTCACGACAGATAGCTTTCCGGAGATCATAACTGGACTGCAGGTCAGCAGTTACTCTTCACGGAAGGACAGTTTGAGTGGCTGCTTTCCTCAATGCTGACAGGAGGATGTTTTTGAAATTCTGAGATTTATGTGGTTACTGGACTGTAGTTCATATTATATTGGTCTCCTTCTGTTTTGTGTTTTCTTTCTTGTTGCCGATTGGCAGTTTGGGGGTTTGAGGTTCTGGGTGGGAGATGTGTTAGTTTGTGTGAGGGAGGGGTTGGGGATTTGGAATCTGATTTTCTTGGTGTTTTCCTTGGTGCATGAGAGTGGTTAGGGATTTGATGCTATTGTCGCTGGTCTTTTTTGCAAAGAAGGGGGTTGGGGATTAGATGTTGTTGCTTTTTTTGAGGGAGGAGGTTGGGGGAATTGGGGTTTTGATAGTCTAGCTGCTGTTTTCTGGGTGGGCAATCTGAATTTTTGTGAGGGAGGGTGGGGGAATTGGGGTTTGTGTGTTGTTTCTTGTGTGTAGGGAGGGGTTAATGTCCTTTTTTTAATGACACCCCTGGATTTTCTGTATTTCATGGCTATCTGAAGAAGACAAATATCAGTTGTATTGTACATGCATACTTTGAGAATAAAATGAACCTCTATTTAACTTAATTCGGGTCACCAGACCCAAATGCCACTGATCTGGTCCTTAGCAGATTATTGATCTCATGGTTCAATCAGGGCTTCTGATTAGGCAAGGCTGAATGATTTTGTGGGGGCCCACTTGTCTATGACTGTTATTATAAAGTCTGTGACAGCCATAATGTATTTGTTCAGATCCTGAGTTTTTAAACACTGCCTAATCTTCTGACTCTAAGCAATCCCGTAGCCACTCCTCAGCCTCCTGTGACAACCTCTGTTTTCCTAATCTCTGAAGCCTTCCTCTTTAGCCTCTGCCTGTATGCAGGTATGAGGACAGCTGAGTGATCAGATTTCCCAAAATGCAGACTAGGCATGGAACATTAGGCATTTCTAATCATAGTGTCACAGTGTTTGAGTGCGTTGAGATCCCTGATTCTGCAGGTGATTTGTTGATAACTGTGCAGAGATTTCTTCAAATATGCCTGTTGAAGTCCCCAGTGAATTGAGGTGTCAGGTAGGCTGTTTCTTATTTGCTATTTGCAGCATTCAATACATCGAGCCCTTGCTTAACATCTGCCTTTAGCAGTATGTAAACTGTGGTCAGGATCACAGATATGTCTAATAGAGTTTATGGATCCAGGATCTAACTGACACTATAATGCAGAATTTCAAATAAGCAGAACCTCAAACTTGAGTTATGAATGCTGCTTGCAGTTCAAAAAAGACAAAACTTGGAAGTATTGTTTTCTGCCAGTCCTTCATCATTGCTAGGTCGAAATCCTGGAACTCCGTCACATTGTGGCTGTATTTTTACAGTTTAAGAAATCTGCTCTCAATGTTCAAAGTATGTTTATTATCAAATGTACGCATGAAACAACTTAATTTATCTCCCTACAGACCAAAAAACCCAAAAGACCCCCAAAAAAGATCATCAAGCACCCACTGTGCCACAGGCTCGACTCAATTAGGCACAGAGCTGTGCAAACATAGCAGACCCACAGATACAAAGCTCCAAACAGCTGGAACAGGCCACAGCCTCAGCCTCCGTTCAGTGCAAAGCTGAGTAAATGCCATGGAGCAACAACTAGAACTGGTCCCACCCTCATCTCTTGTCCCAACACCCTGTCTTTTCAATCCATCTAGTCTGGCATTTAATTTGTCCAAACATCAGATTGTTGCTCGCACTAGGATCCTGATCCTGTTGCACCGATACACCATGTTTTGACTTGTACCTGACCTTTTCAAATCCACCTGGTGCTCAGTGATTAAACCTTGCTCTTGGTTTAGGTGTACAGGCCCCTATCCTTCCTTTCCTCTGCTCCGACTTTGCCTTGAACATACTTCAATCTCACTCCAACTTTGCCCCAAACATGCCTTGACTTTGCCTCGCACTCTCATGCTTCGACCCTCCACCCAGCCTTGCCCTCGCTCGCCTCTCCATTGCTTGCAGCGATCATTTACCATAAACATTACAAGAAACTTGTTATTAATGAAATATTTAGTTGTATTCTTTGTTTTGTTTGCTGCCAGGACGTAGCTATTCACCAGTGCCATCTGACATTGGAAGCCTCTACCTCTACAACAATTGTGGATGGACAAACACTGTTCTTGCCAGAAATGTGCATATCCCAAAAAGTAGAGCTCGGGTAGAAATTAGTGTCTTGAATGGGGGGAAAAAAACACATTATGTAGGCATCACTCCCTATGACTGATACCTGCATTCCACAGTACATTAAGAGCTAGCTGCTGAAATTGTGAATGCATTAACTGTGATCATACAGGATTCCTTTGATGATCCCATCACATAGTAAATGCATCAATTTTACTTTAGGAAAAGAGAAAGATAACTTTGTTATCTATTATCAGCAAATTGCTGAAATTTGTCATTGAGTGTAGAAAAAACACTTAGAAAACCACAATTTGATAAGACAAACTACATGTTATTATAAAGGGAAAATGCCTTTTTCCCTATCTGTTTCTTTCCCTAAAGATAAAACTAACAGGATAGGCAAGAGGGAACAGTAGATATTGTGCATCTGAATGTTCAAGAGATATTTAATATGGTGTAACATGAAAAGATGTATTGCAAGGGCTCAAAGGTTGGGATGACATTAACATGGAGTACTAATTTAAAGTCAGTAGCACTAATTGGGTCATTTTTAGGTTACTGGTGCTCTGCATCAGGAAGTAGCCTGATTCTTTAACTATCCACAACTTGTATAATAGCTTCAAATGAAAAGACTATGTGACATATTCAAGATAATATTGAGATGAAGTTCAATAGATGTGTTAGTTATAAAAAGTGACTGTCAGCAGCAGAGTATCGCCAAGCTCTGAGAATGCAAGAAGGTGGCAGATGATTTTTAATGTGCGGAAATTGAAAGTTTATGTATTTTCTTGGAGAAAAGGTCCAGCGTGGATCAAATTTTCATTTTCAGTGTAACACAATCAGAAAGCAAGTAGACCTTGAGAAAATCGTATCAGCCATTTCCAGGTGAAATCATGCCAGTCATGAAAGTGGACAGGCACACTCAGTGGTGTTGGATGTGGGAGTGCACACTGTTTTCCTCAAAGACACGTGTGTAATAATGACGATCAATGGCCAAACAAAAGCTTCGGTCTGTGTCAACAGAAATTGGAATTCATAGCAGCCACACAGCAACCATCATGAGAGTCTTAGGAGACCATGCACAACATGTCATATCCTTGCTATACATAAGATTTAAAGGGTCACTATTTCTCAAGGCATCTCCAAAGATCAGTAGAGATTGATCCTACATATTTGGAGCTGTTCAGTCTGCTCTCGAAGTTGCAAGTGCTACTTGGAGAATGTATACGCAGCCAACAACGTTTAGTTCTACGATCAGTCCATTGCTAGAAGTATGGGGTTAAGTGAAGCAGGTAAATCCAGGAGGCTAGTTGGCAATGAAGAAGAAAACAGAAATGCATAACTGCCGAGATAATATCTGTTGCAGATGACAAATACCTCATGTTATGCCTGTTCCCCACGTTAGCCTGTGTGCTATCAGTTACCATGGAAAATGTGCCTTAAGGGCTGGTGACTTTGAGTGTAGTACATCAAAATAGTGAAAATTGTGTGACAATGACATTTTACACATCAAGACAAATGCTGCCATGATTCAATGCTTCATTTTGAATGAAGCTGCAATAATGCAAATATACAGGGTTTATTTTCCAACCAATTGTTCCAAACTTTTTGAGTCAACAAGATTTTAACACACCAGAAAAAGTGAAATCTGTCTTTTATACATTTAATTATTTTTAAATGATGAAAAACTAAAGTATTATACAGTGGAATATCATTGCACTGGTTCATGTGATGAAGAAAGTAAAATCCAGATAACAGAAGGCAAAATAGCAAAAATGATTTTATTGCAGAAGGTTTGGAGAATAAGGAAAATTGTGTAGAAATGACTATTTAAACATTAGAAAAGATTGTCTGCAAACAGAAAGCTAAACCAAATTAGACAACAATGGAAACACTTAGCAGATCTAGCAGCATCTGTTGGGGGGGGGGGGGGGGAGAAACAGGAGTTAATGTTTCAGATCAAAATCTTTTTCAGAAATCAGAAAGAAGGGGAACAGAACATGTTAGTTATGCCTTTAGCTGCTCTTTCCCCAATTCTGATAAAGGATCTTCAATCTGAAATGTTAACACTGTTTGTCTTTCTACACATGCCATCTCACCAACCAAGCTTTCCAGCATCTTCTACTGTGCTTTCAGCTTTCAAGCATCTGCAGAATTTTTGACTTTCAGAAGATTAAATCTGCTGACTACAGACCATAAACATTTTAACCTGAGTAGGCTAAGCCCTTGAGATTATAATAGAGGCTAAAATTAAGTTATTCAATGCATATACATTAAGGATTAACACATTTGTTAAATATTACAACTGAGGAATAAAAAAATATTAATACATTACCCTGAATAGACCTTCCCAGAGCACTTCCTAAAGTACTACAGAGAAGTCTCCAATCCACATTGGCACATCCTGTCAACGAGCATTTAAAACTTTCCTGCAATGCCTTTTTCCCACCATCCATAATGTTCAGCTGATAGAAAAATGTACTAACCACATTCTGACTTGAGTAAAACACCACTCATTCATCTCTTTTCCTGCTGACATTGATTTCTGGCTTTTCCTGCTCCTTAAGTCTCGATTCCTGACGTACATATCCTTTAGAATATATATTCAAAGGGCAACATTCCAAGCAGTGAATCCTTCTGGTTGCTCCCATCAGTCCTGGAGAGAACCGTCAGCATCCTACCATTCCAATTTGCTCAGATCCTGGGCTAAAATTGACCTCAATTTAGTCAAGACAACCTCCGATTATGGAGTTATTAATCATAAAGGCCATCACTTTAGTTGACCTGTAAACGGATAAAGATCCTTCTGCAGGTGTACACAAAATTGCAGAGCTGCAGCCAATGATATGTTCATTTGTCCTTTGGCACTTTGTCCCTGTTCACATATCCCAGCACACTCAGGATGCCAGTAGTCCCAGTGAGGAATGCAAAAGCAACAAGGCACATATGAACCAAAGCAACCTATGCCCTAGAAGTAATGGAGCCAAGGTCAACCCGAGAGTGACTTATCTGGAGGTTTCCTTTGATACATACTTGACACCTCTCTAGAAAGGTTTTGTACTGCTGTATATACCATAACAATTCAAAACAGTGTGATTTGGTGGCACAAGACAAAGCTAACAAAGCTTCTTTGGACGGAGATCAGGAAGGGGAGGGAAGTGTAGGCAACACAAGATGTACAATGCTGCACTTCATCAGGTTTAGTTATGCTCCAGCAGTTCAGCAATCTAAAAATAAAGCCACCCCTATATGCTGCACCCTCTTTGAGTAACACAGCAGTCCCAGATAGAATCTCATCTACACCCCACTGCTTGGCCTTGTTCTTAATTTCCCCACTCCACACGAGTTAAAAGGCCATTTGCCAGTCAAACGTTCCAGACAGAAACCTGGGTCCAAAGATTAGAAACATGCTAAAACTGTGTAAAATATTCATATACAAAATCTTGTGCCATTACAAATTGAGTGGTCCAAGCTGTGGCTTCAATTGCAGCAAACTGCTCTGATGCATGGTGTGCTCTTGACCAATGTCCTCTGCACTTTGGAACCCAGAGAGGGCTACAACTATGGTGGCATATACTCTAACAGGGGAATATTTGACCATGGGGACATTTACAGCATGCTCTGTTAAAGGAGGATGTAATGGGTGAGTGCAGTCATGGGACTTCAAATCATGAGAGAAAGTGTTCAAGGGTAAACAATGTCTTGCAGACTGCTGTAACACCCTCACATTTGCAATTCAAATGAAGGTGACCTGCAAAGCTGTCAACAACTGGGGCTGAGTTTCTTTGAGCACAAGCAGTACATCTGGAAGAAGAGAAAATGAATCATTGCTTCACTTGGGTATCTGGACGTTAGGAAGGGAAGAGGTACAACTGCATGTGTTACATCTCCAAGATGAATAAGAAGATGCTGTCAAAACAGATAATGGTACTGGCAGAGAAAGAATGTGGGAGTCACAGAACGTAAGGCTCCTTCAAAATGCTGATAGTTCGGGTAAAGAAAAGGTTTATCTGGTGGAGATGGCATTTTGCTGAAGGTGGCAGAAATTAGTGTGATCCCTTGAATATAAAGGTGGGGTGGAAAGTCGGGGATAAGGGGAACCCACTCTTTCTTTGGGTAGGAGAGAGATTGAGATGAGAAATGAAGAGAAGGGTTAGAGATGGACCATTTGAAAGTGAGAAAGCACTGCCAATTTTCACTCTGTTCTTGCTTCCACGTGACCCATTTCTGACTGCTCCTTGCCCTTTTACAACTTAACTACTTCCCTCTTAGGAACTGGTTAGCAACAAGTATCTATTAAAAGCCCACAGCCTCCCATAGTTATCCTGACCACATCATTCCTCTCTGCTTCTAGCATGGATACTATTCCATTCTTGCAGTTTCTCCAGCTCTATTGTATATCTTTTGGTAATGTCTTTCCAAACAGTTTCAAAGATCTCTTTTCTGACCACCTCAATACAGTTAACATGCTCCGAAATGTATGTCCATTCCTGCACTCGCCCTCAACTCCCACCCAGAGCATGGAGACGTTTCACTTATCCTCTTTTTCCAATTCACTTGGCTTCACTTTCAATAGATCATCCTTCAGGATTTCCACACTTTTCAATGTGATACATCTTTCCCTCCCCTGTGCTCTCTGATTGTTAACTCCTCAGTTTCATGGTTTGTTCTTCTGCACCTACCTGAACCCAATCCCCTTCTGATACTTCCCCATACAACTAAAGATACAACACCTGTCTTTTTATTTCTTCCCCTCCTACTATACAGGAACCCAAACATATTATCCAGGTGAAGGAGAAATTCACCTGCAATCTGTCCAGTTTAGTGCACTGAATTCAGTGTTGGATTCATCTATAGCTGAGAAATTAAACTGATTGGATGATCAGTTTGTAAAACACCTCCATTTGGCACACAAAGATGATTGTAAGCTTTCAGCTGCCTGCCTCCAGAGGCCTGGAAAGTCGCAAATGTCACTCCACTCTTTACGAAGGGAGGAAGGCAAAGAAAGAAAGTCATAGTCCGGTTACCCACCATAAAATAGGCCAAAGTCAGCATGGTTACCTTAAGGCAAAATCTTGCCTGACAAATCTGCTGGAATTCTTTGAGGAAATAACAGGCAGGATAGACAAAGGAGTCAGTAGATATTGTTTACTTGGATTTTCAGAAGCCTTTGCGGTGCCAGACATGAGGCTGCTAAACATGAGCCCACAGTGTTAGAGGAAAGATTCTAGTATGGTTAGAAGATTGGCTGACTGACAGGAGGCAAACAGTGGGAATAAAGTAGACTTTTTCTGATTGGCGGCTGGTTACTAGTGGTGTTAGTGATTTGGATGATGGAATGGGTAGCCTTGTGGACAAATTTGTAAATGACACAGATAGGTGGAGGAGCAAACACGAGGAAATCTGCAGATGCTGGAAATTCAAACAACATAAAATGCTGGTGGAACACAGCAGGCCAGGCAGCATCCATAGGGAGAAGCGCTGTCGACGTTTCGGGCCGAGACCCTTCGTCAGGACTAACCAAAAGGAAAGATGGTAAGAGATTTGAAAGTAGTGGGGGGAGGGGGAAATGCAAAATGATAGAAGACCGGAGGGGGTGGGACAAAGCTAAGAGCTGGAAAGGTGATTGCCGAAAGTGATACAGAGCTGGAGAAGGGAAAGGATCATGGGACGGGAGGCCTCGGGAGAAAGAAAGGAGGTAGGGGAAAAACCAGAGGGAGATGGAGAACAGGCAAACAACTAAATATGTCAGGGATGGGGTAAGAAGGGGAGGAGGGGCATTAAAGAAAGTTGGAGAAGTCAATGTTCATGCCATCAGGTTGGAGGCTACCCAGCCGGTATATAAGGTGTTGTTCCTCCAACCTGAGTTTGGATTCATTTTGACAATAGAGGAGGCCATGGATAGACATATCAGAATGGGAATGGGATGTGGAATTAAAATGTGTGGCCACTGGGAGATCCTGCTTTTTCTGGCAGACCGAGCGTAGGTGTTCAGCGAAACGGTCTCCCAATCTGCGTCGGGTCTCACCAATATATAAAAGGCCACACCGGGAGCATCGGACGCAGTATACCACACCAGCCGACTCACAGGTGAAGTGTTGCCTCACCTGGAAGGACTGTCTAGGGCCCTGAATGGTGGTGAGGGAGGAAGTGTAAGGGCAGGTGTTGCACTTGTTCCGCTTACAAGGATAAGTGCCAGGAGGGAGATCGGTGGGAAGGGATGGGGGGGATGTGTGGACAAGGGAGTCACGTAAGGAGTGATCCCTGCGAAAAGCAGAAAGAGGGGGGAGGGAAAGATGTGCTTGGTAGTGGGATCCCGTTGGAGGTGGCGGAAGTTACGGAGAATTATACGTTGGACCTGGAGGCTGGTGGGGTGGTAGGTGAGGACAAGGGGAACCCTATCCCGAGTGGGGTGGCGGGTGGATGGGGTGAGGGCAGATGTGCGGGAAATGGGAGAGATGCATTTGAGAGCAGAGTTGATGGTGAACGAAGGGAAGCCCTTTTATTTAAAAAAGGAAGACATCTCTCACAGCTACCTGGACTATTCCTCTTCCCACCCTGTCTCTTGCAAAAATGCTATCCCCTTCTCACAATTCCCCCATCTCTGCCGCATCTGCTCTCAGGATGAGGTTTTTCATTCCAGGACGAAGGAGATGTCTTCCTTTTTTAAACAAAGGGGCTTCCCTTCTTCCACCATCAACTCTGCTCTCAAACGCATCTCTCCCATTTCCCGCACATCTGCCCTCACCCCATCCACCCGCCACCCCACTCGGGATAGGGTTCCCCTTGTCCTCACCTACCACCCCACCAGCCTCCAGGTCCAACGTATAATTCTCCATAACTTCCGCCACCTCCAACGGGATCCCACTACCAAGCACATCTTTCCCTCCCCCCCCCCTTCTGCTTTTCGCAGGGATCGCTCCCTACGCGACTCCCTTGTCCACTCATCCCCCCCATCCCTTCCCACTGATCTCCCTCCTGGCACTTATCCTTGTAAACGGAACAAATGCTACACCTGCCCTTACACTTCCTCCCTCACCACCATTCAGGGCCCCAGACAGTCCTTCCAGGTGAGGCGACACTTCACCTGTGAGTTGGCTGGTGTGGTATACTGCGTCCGATGCTCCTGGTGTGGCCTTTTATATATTGGTGAGACCCGACACAGACTGGGAGACCGTTTCGCTGAACACCTACGCTCGGTCCGCCAGAAAAAGCAGGATCTCCCAGTGGCCACACATTTTAATTCCACATCCCATTCCCATTCTGATATGTCTATCCATGGCCTCTTCTATTGTCAAAATGAATCTAAACTCAGGTTGAAGGAACAACACCTTATATACCGGCTGGGTAGCCTCCAACCTGATGGCATGAACACTGACTTCTCTAACTTCCATTAATGCCTCTCCTCCCCTTCTTACCCCATCCCTGACATATTTAGTTGTTTGCCTGTTCTCCATCTCCCTCTGGTGTTTTCCCTCCACTCCTTTCTTTCTCCCGAGGCCTCCCGTCCCATGATCCTTTCCCTTCTCCAGCTCTGTATCACTTTCGCCAATCACCTTTCCAGCTCTTAGCTTCATCCCACCCCCTCCGGTCTTCTCCTATCATTTCGCATTTCCCCCTCCCCCCTCTACTTTCAAATCTCTTACTATCTTTCCTTTCGGTTTGTCCTGACGAAGGATCTCGGCCCGAAACGTCGACAGCGCTTCTCCCTATGGATGCTGCCTGGCCTGCTGTGTTCCACCAGCATTTTGTGTGTGTTAGGTGGAGGAGCAGGTAGTGTTGAGGAACTGGGGAGTCTGAAGAAGGGCTTAAGCAGATTAAAAGAATGGGCAAAGAAGTGGCAAATGTAGGGAAGGGTATGGTCATGCACTTTGGTAGAAGGAATAAGGGCATAGAGGTGCAAAGGGACTTGACAGACATCGTGCAAAATTTCATAAATGCTAACTTGCTGGTTGAGTCTGTAGTAAGAAAGGTAATTGCAATGTTAGTATTAATTTTGAGAGGACTAGAATATAAAGGCAAGGATGCAACTCTAAGGCTTTACCAGGCATTGGTCAGACCACATTTGGAGTAGTGAGTAGTACTGGGCCCCGCAATTAAGAAAGTATATACTAGTGGTGGAAAAGGTCCAGTGGAGGTTTAGGAGAATGATCCCAGGAATGAAACGGTTAATGTATTATGAGTTTTTGATGGCTCTGGGTCTGTACTCATTGGAGTTTAGAAAAATGAAGGAGGGATCTCATTGAAACTTATCAAAAACCTGAGGACGAGTTAGAGTGGATGCGGAGAGGATGTTTCAATTAGTGGGTGAATCTAGGACCAGAGGGCACAGCCTCAGAATACAAGATCATCCCTTTAGAAAATAGATGAGGAAGAATTCCTTTAGCTAGAGGATGATGAATCTGTGGAATTCATTGCCACAGATGGCTGTGGAGGCCAAGACATTGCATACATTTAAAGCAGAGGTTGGTAAGTTCTTGATTAATAAGAACATCAAAGGTTATGGGGAGAAGGTAGGAGAATGGGATTAGGGAAGAAATTACATCAGCCATGATCGAATGGTGGAGCAAACTCGACAGGACAAATGGCCTAATTCTGCTCCTATGACTTACCATACTTTAATTCTCCATCCCACTCTGACCTCTCCATCTTTGGTTTCTTACAATTTCAAAAATTCCAATGTAGGCTCAAGTAATATCTTCTGTCTAGGTGAACATCAGAATAGACAATTCTAGCTAAGCAACGTTTCCAGTCTGTGCCAGAACTGACTAGTTCTGGTGTTAGAACAGAGATTACTAAGGATATAAATTGGGTTGGGCAGTACCTTTGTAGAGTTGAGTGTGGGCAAAGTGGAGGGCTGATGACTGGGAGGCAATCATCAGTATCTGGTGACAGCTGTTTGTCTCTGCAGATGGTGCTGGCTGCTAAGTGTTTCCAGCATTTTCAATTTTTTCCAATGTCTGCAAGTTTTCTTTTACTTTTCAAACTCTGACCATTTTTGATACAATTCTTTCCTCTCTCCATGGGTGCTACCTCCTTACACATTCAGATTTTCCTGTTTTTTTGGGGGGGGGGGGCTTTTTTGCAGAACATTGATTCATTGTACAGCTACATTTTTCTATTTTGCTCCTCATCCATGTCCACATTCTTTATTGGAATGAAGGTGAAAATCTTAAACCTGGCGGTAGTTTCACATATAATACTGTATTCTGTCTACCGAGCCACCCACCCTGCCACTGTAACTTTCTTTCTGAGTTTAGACTCAGTGTCCCAATAGGAATCTTTCAATACAGTGGATTAAATTTCTTTGCCATGTTCCTTCAATCATGTAACACAAGTTTAGTAACCTTTGAAATTGCTGCTGTACAGTAAAGAGCACCTTTGTGTTGTAGAAACTTAATTCCTTCAAACAAAGTAGAACTTAATTGGAATGGCCTGTAAAGAGCCCTACACCCCTCCAAGTTACCTTCAAATGATCTACCAGTGTAACTAGAGATTGATCTTCACTTGTGGAAGAATGATTCCATCATTAGGCAAAGGCTTTTCCTTTGATTGGGATCTTAACTGCTCCAATGCTTCCCTGATGTACAGTTTTTAGTAATTATATGGGACTTTAGTCACTCAATGACACGGTTAAATAAATCTGAGTGTCATCTGCATAATTAAGGTAAGATATTTTGCTTCTTACCATAATGTGAACCAGAGGAAGCATGTATATGTTAAACAGAGGAGGCTCTAGTATGGACCCTTGAGGCACTCTGCATGTCATTTTTGTTTGGTCAGATATACAACTACAATCGATACAAAGTACCTTGATGACAGTAGTGAGAAAAGAGTATGGACTGGGTGGTGAGGATCTGTGATGGATGCTGCTTTCCTATGGCAACATTTCATGTAAATGTGCGCAGTGATTGGGAGGGCTGTACCTGTGGTGTACCGGGCTGAATGCACTACATTGTGTAGTGTTCCCATACCAGTCTGTAAGGATGTAAGGCTGCCACTATGAAGATCAAACATGCTGAAGATTCAGTACTTCAGCAAAAATTATATTGTTACATGGCAATAAAAGTACTTGTCTCAAGGCCAATGTTCCATAATACTGTAGCAGAATATTTGTATATTAAAAGATTCTGGCCCATTGCATAACTTGTCCTATTCAGGACCCACAGTCAATTTAGATGTCATTGTACTGAAGTTAATTACTCACTTGCTCAGTCCTCATAAATGAAGTCACTGAATGTCTTTCCATATATTGGCTAATTTATGATGATAAACCTTTTTTCTATTCAATGACAAACTCATCGATTCAAATACTTTGATAAATACATACCGAGTTAAAGCTCTAGAAAATGTCGGAAATGGAATCCCTAAATAACTGACTGACTTGTAAAATCTTACTAACCAGTATAGACATAATGAGGATTTATCAGCAGCCGTTAAACTATTTCCACAAAAAGGAATGTATAAGATTTTCAAAATGTAGTTATTTTCTGAAGATGTTGGTTCCTATTGAATGTGAGTCACCACATCAGTCTCTGGATACTGATCGGCAAATTGACGAAAGCTGTGATCGAAAGCTGTATTTCATATGGACTGCAGAGCAATTCACAATTCCCTTTAACTGAGACCACTGCTGCCAAAACTGAGATTAATTACTAAGCATGCAAAACAAAGTTTAACCCTACTATTTTTGGATTTGTGTAGCAGGCAAGTTTAGTTGGCACAATTATTAGATGATGTACATGGGGAAGTGAGAGAAAGATAATGTTGTGAGAACATGGCATTTATGTTGTTAAATGGCTACACCGTGGTATGAGGATTTAGGGCTGCCTTTCATGACTGAAAATGTCAATAACAAACCTGGAATAATTCTGGAACTAAATCAGTGTTTTAGTGCTTTGGGAACCATTTTATAAGACAATTGGATATCCTGTAATGGAATATTTTTATAGTTTTTCCTCTAACACTTGACCACCATTATACCACCATCTAGAACACTTACTGTGCCATCCTATACCCACACTTTGGAAAGTCCGATCACCTGGTTGTACTTCTACTCCCAGCATATAGGCAGAAGACCACAGCACCGGAGGTGAGAACCTAGAAAGTATGGTGAAGGGAGGTAGAGGAGTGCTTACAGGACTGCTTTGAGTTGGTGGATTGGGCAACATTCAGAGATTCATCTTCGAATCTGAATAAACATGCTGCAGTTGTCACCAACATCATCAAGACCTGTGTGGATGAGTGTGTGCCTTCAAGAACATACAAAATGACACTGGTGAACAATGGGTTAGGAACAAAACTTCTAAATATTCCTCTTTGGAATATGGCAAGCTCATGACAATCTGCAGCATGGAATTTACCTTTTAAATTGACATAATGAACTATAGATTTCACGATCTTAAGGACTCGGTAGACTTTACTCTCAAGAAAGCAGGCATAGCTCCTTTAAGCAGACAAAGGTTCATCCCCATGGCCAGAAGTGAGACAAGAGGGGGACTTCCAAGCCAGGCTGAAACACAGTGGGATGAGGACCCCTCTACCCTGCATCTTGTTAGCAAATGTGCAGTCACTGGAGAACAAAATTGAGGATCTGAGGGCAAGATTGCTGTACCGCAGGGAAATGAGAAATTCTTGTGTTCTACATTTTACCGAAATGTGGCTTACTCAGAGTACTCCAGAAACGGTGATCAGACCTGAAGGCTTCTTGATGCACAAGATGGACCAAACTGCTAATTTGGAAAAGGCAAAAGGTGGAGGTGTGTTTCATGATAAACTCTCTGTAGTGATTAAATGCTGACCATTCTATTTACCAAGAAAGTTCTCCTTCATACCAGTATCACTGACTGTAATCAGGCACTTAATACAGAGCACAATGCCATCACCAAACAAACAGTCCACCCCGACATATTTCAAATTATAGTCGGGGATTTCAATTAGGCTTGAAGAAATCCCTGCCCAATTACCAACAGCATATAACCTGTAGCACCAGACATCCTGACAGACTAGACCACTGCTACACTAAGCTAAAGAACGCTTGCTGCTCACTTCAGGAAATCTAATCACTTGGCTGTCCTTCTCCTCCCTACATACAGGCAGAGGCTAAAGAGTAAGGCTCAGATGAGGACAACAAAAGGGTGGTCACAGGAGGCAGTGGAGTGGCTTCTGAATGCCCTGGATGAACCATGGAATTTACAAACTACTGAGGCCCAGATCACCGGCATTCAAGTCTAGTGACCAAGAAAGTTAAAAGGTCCAGGTACAATCTCCAAAAAGCCATCTCAGGGACCAAGTGCCAGTTCCAGACTAAACTTGAATCAATGAAGGAAGCTCAACAGCTGCGACAGGGCATGAATGTTATTGCCTCTTACAAAGTGAAATCAAGTGACATAGATGACAACAGGGTTTCACTTCCAGATGAGCTCAATGCCTTCTATGCTTGCTTCAACCATCAAAACATGGAGGAACCATCATGAACTCCCACAGCCCTTGATGATCCTATGACTTCTTCAGTCTGAGGCCAATGTGAGAACATCCTTCAGGATGGTGAACCCACAGAAAGCATCTGACCCAGACAGGGTACCTGGCCAAGAACTAAGGACCTGATTAACCAGCTGGAGTGTTCACTGAGATCTTTAACTTTTCACTTCAGCAGTCTAAGATACTCACCTGCTTTAAGTAGGCTTCAATTATACCAGTGGCTAAGAAGAATATGGCAACCTGCCTCAATGACTATTGTCCAGTAGCACTTGTATCCACTGAAGTGTTTTGAGAGGTTGGTGATGAAACATATCAACTCCTGCCTGAGAAGCAACAACACTATTGATTGCTGATGACACTACATTGATTGGCCTTATCTCAAACAATAATGAGGCAGCCTACAGGGAAGAAGTCATCTCTCTGACACAGTGGAATCAAGAAAACAACCTCTCCCTCAATGTTGCAAAAACAAAGGAACTGGTTGTGGACTACAGGAGGAAGGTAGATGGGCTAACCCCTATTGACATCAATAGATTGAAGTTGAGAGGGTAAACAGCTTTTAAGTTCCCGGCATCCACATCACCGAGGACCTTGAGTGGTCTGTACACACCAGCTGTGTGGTGGAAAAGGCACAACAGCCCCTCTTTCACCTCAGACAATTGAGAAAGTTTGGTATGGGCCCCCAAATCCTATGAACTTTCTACAGGGGCACAACTGAGAGCATCCTGACTGGCTGCATCACTGCCTGGTTTGGGAACTGTACCTCCCTTAAACGCAGGACTCTGCAGAGAGTGGTGCGGACAGCCCAGCTCATCTGTACTTGTGAACTTCCCACTATTCAGGACATTTACAAAGGCAGATGTGTGAAAAGGGCCCGTGTCACCCCAACCGCAATCTATTCCAGCTGCTACAATCTGGGAAATGGTATTGCAGCATAAAAGCCAAGACCAACAAGCTCCAGGACAGTTTCTTCCACCAGGCCATCAGACTGATTATCTCACGCTGATTTAAGTGTATTGTTACGTTGACTGTTCTACTTATTATAAAATTTTATAAATTATTATTGCACATTTAGACAGAGATGTAACGTAAAGATTTTTACTCACGTATGTGAAGGATGTTTTTATTAAATAAATAAATAAATAAAATCTAATTCAATTCAACTTGGATCCACTTAATTTGACCATCGGAACAACAAGTCAACAGCAGATGCCAATTCATTGTTTTTTCACTCAACACTGGAATATCCGGACAACAAAGATGCATATATACAAGATACTCTTCATCGACTATAGCTTAACATTGAAAACAATCACATCCTCAAAACTAATCAATAAGTTTCAAGGCCTAGTCCTCAATACTTCCTTATGCAATTGATCCTTGATTTCCTCACTCGCAGACCCCAGTCAGTTCAGATTGGCAACAACATCTCCTCCACAATTTTCATCAGCACAGATGCACCACAAGGCTGTGTGTTTCGCACCTTGCTGTACTCACTTTACACTTATGACTGTGTGGCTAAGCACAGTTCCAATGCCATGTTCAAATTTGCTGATGGTACATTGTTGTAGGTCGAGTCAAAGGTGCTGAAAGAGATATTGAAAATTTGGCTGAGTGATGCCATAACAACCTCTTATTCAATGTCAGCAAGACCAAGAAACTGACTAGAACCATTCTATTTACCAAGGGGGTTCCCCTGCGCAATACATACCACCATCATCGACTGTAATCAGGCACTTGAGATACTGCATGATGCTGTCACCAAACAAGGAACAGTCCACCCCAAAACATTTCAAATCATCGTTGAGGATATTGCCTTCAGGAGGAGGAAACTGGAGCTCCATGAGCCAGTCCTCATCAGGGTATTAGAGGTGGAGAGAGTCAGCAACTTGCCCAGCATGTAAGCACAATTACAAAGAAAGCACAGCAATACCTCCACTTCCTTAGGAGTTTGCGAAGATTCGGAATGAGATCTAACTTCTATAACTCTGTGGTGGAGAGTAGATTGACTGGCAGCATCACAGCCTGGTGAGGATACACCAATGCTCTTGAACCGAAAAGCCTACAAAAAGTAGTGGATGCAGCCCAATCCAGCACAGGTAAAGCCTTCTCCACCATTGAGCATCTAGAGTGTTGGAGGAAAGTGGCATCCATCATCAGGGACACCCACCACTCAGGTCATGGTTTATTCCCATTGCTGCTTTCAGGAAGTACAGGAGCATCAGAACTCTCACCATGGGGTTCAGCTTCACTCCACTCGCCCATCACTGAACTGTTCTATCTATATATATATATATATGTTTACAATATATATTAATGATTTAGATGAGGGAATTAAATGCAGCATCTCCAAGTTTGCGGATGACACGAAGCTGGGCGGCGGTGTTAGCTGTGAGGAGGATGCTCAGAGGATGCATGGTGACTTGGATAGGTTAGGTGAGTGGGCAAATTCATGGCAGATGCAATTTAATGTGGATAAATGTGAGGTTATCCACTTTGGTTGCAAGAACAGGAAAACAGATTATTATCTGAACGATTAGGAAAAGGGGAGATGCAACGAGACCTGGGTGTCATTGTACACCAGTCATTGAAGGTGGGCATGCAGGTACAGCAGGCGGTGAAAAAGGCAAATGGTATGTTGGCATTCATAGCAAAAGGATTTGAGTACAGGAGCAGGGAGGTTCTATTGCAGTTGAACAAGGCCTTGGTGAGACCGCACCTAGAGTATTGTGTGCAGTTTTGGTCCCCTAATCTGAGGAAGGACATTCTTGCCATAGAGGGAGTACAAAGAAGGTTCACCAGATTGATTCCTGGGATGGCAGGACTTTCATATGAAGAAAGACTGGATTGACAAGGCTTATACTCAATGGAATTTAGAAGATTGAGGGGGGATCTGATTGAAACGTTTAAAATTCTAAAGGGATTGGACAGGCTAGATGTAGGAAGATTGTTTCCAATGTTGGGGAAGTCCAGAATGAGAGGTCACAGTTTAAGGATAAAGGGGAAGCCTTTTAGGACTGAGATGAGGAAAAACTTCTTCACACAGAGAGTGGTGAATCTGTGGAATTCTCTGCCACAGGAAACAGTTGAGGCCAGTTCATTGGTTATATTTAAGAGGAAGTTAGATATGGCCCTTGTGGCTAAAGGGATCGGGGGTATGGAGAGAAAGCAGGTATAGCGTTCTGAGTTGGATGATCAGCCATGATCATATTGAATGGCGGTGCAGGCTTGAAGGGCCGAATGGCCTACTCCTGCACCTGTTTTCTATGTTCTCACAACTCACTGACTCACTTTCAAGGACTCATCTCAAGTTCTTTATTTCCTGCTTATTTATTATTTTTTTCCATTCTTTTTGGGTTTTTTTGTACACTGGTTGTCCACCCTGTTGGTGTGGTCTTTCATTGATTTGATTATGGCTATTGGTGTTCAAGAAAATAAATCTCAGGGTTGTATATGGTGATGAGTACTGAATGTACTTTGCTAAAAATTTACTTTGAACTTTGGCCATACCCATAGCAAAAGCCACAGATGAACCAGGAGACTTGTAGTCTGCTGTGGACTAGATCTGTGGCACTCAAGACTAGTGATCCAGAACTATACAAGAAGCCTAAGTACAACCTACAGAAGGCTATTTTAAGAGTGAGTAAACAATTCTGATGGAAGTTAGAGATGGAATTGGATGCACATCAGCTCTGGCAGGGTTTTCAGGCTAATACTTCCTACAAGGTGAATCCTAACATCATGAATGGTTGTGATGCTTCACTCCCAGATGAGCTCAGCCCCTTTTATGCATGCTTTGACAAACTACAACTGTGTGAATCCCTGCAGCCAACACCAACATACCCTCTTCTAAACAACAAGCTTCAAAAACCTGGGCCTTTGTATCTCCCTCTGCAACTTTATCCTCAACTTCCTCACCAGGAGACCTCAGTCAGTACAGATTAGAAATAACATCCTCTTCATGCTGAAATCAATACTAGCACATCTCAAGGGAGCATGCTTTGTCTTCTGCTCTACACCCTCAAGTGAGGGGCTAGACACAGCTCAAATACCATCTATAAAATTGCCAATGACACATCTGCTGTTAGCAAAATTTTAGATGTTGATGAGGAGGTGTACAGGAGCATGATAGATCTGCTGGCTGAGTGGTGTAACAATAACAAATTTGCACTCACCATCAGTAAGACCAACAGATTGATATTAGACTTCAGGAAAGTGAAGTCAAGGGAGCACTCACCAAGGGATAAGCAGTGGAAAGTGTGAACAGTTTCAAATTCCAGTGTGTCAGCATCTCTGAAGATCTATCCTGGACCTGACATATTAATGCAACTAGAAAGAAGGTATACCCATGGCTATACTTCACTGAAGACTCTTGCAAATTTCTACAGATGGACTGTGGAGAGCATTCTAACTGGCTGCATCATCATCTAGGGCACAGGATCAGAAAAAGCTACAGAAAGTTGTAAACTCAGCCAGCTCCATCATGGGCACTAACTTCTCCAGCATCAGGGACACCGTCAAAAGACAATGCTTCAAAAAGGTGGCATCTATCAGTAAGCACCCCCATCACTCAAGACATGCCCTCTTCCCATTTGTCGTCATCTCTGTTTAAATTCTTATTCTCTAGTCTTACTTCAATGGCTACCTTCACCAGGTGATCCCAAAAGCAAATGGTGCTGCACAGTAGTTTCGTGCCATTGAAATCAATCCTGTTTTCAGTAAGAATTTCAACAAAGCTGAAGGTCTCACTATAATTAAGAGCTGGAATATGATTTTAAACAAGGAGGGACAGCAGAAACCTGATTGGTTAAGGACTAACAGATCAGGATGGATGGCTGATGGGAGTTGAGTTTATACACCACCGGACTAGACATGCCTTGGCATCATCTCTAATGAAGATGGTAGTGTTTGTGTTGTCAAAACATCAGTTAAAATCTGGACCCAGCTGAAGCCCAAGAAGAGTTTATGTGAGAAAACATATAGATCTATAAACTCCTTTGAATAACTAACAAAAACACTGCGATTAGAAATTAACTTATTTTTGGGGCAGAGAAATACTGTAAGGGAAATTCTAAGGAAATGAATGAATACATACATACATACTAAGGGAAATTCAATTCCTCACTTTGCACTGAGATTTTCATTGTACAAGTACGCTACATCCAAGTAACAGCAACAACAGTGCAAAGCCCAAAAACTGTCTTCTGTATGACATTCAGCCTTATTTGTCCGAAAAACAGTTATTTATTGAGACCAACCACATTTTAAATCTCATTTCCTTGAAATCAAGCTTTGTAAAAGACCTATAGGAAGAAGTACAGTCGACATTTTGGGCCAAGACCCTTCGTCAGGCCTAAATGAAAGATGAGATGGTAAGAGATTTGAAAGTAGGGGGGGGGGGGGTGGGGAAGGGGGAGATCCGAAATTATAGGAGAAGACGGGAGGGGGAGGGATGAAGCTAAGAGCTGGAAAGTCGATTGGCAAAAGGGAAACAGAGCTGGAGAAGGGAAAGGATCATGGGATGGGAGGCCTAGGGAGAATGAAAGGGGGAGGGGAGCACCAGAGGGAGATGGAGAACTGGCTAGGAGTGATTGTGAGAGGGACAGAGAAAAACCACCTCCAACAGGATCCTACCACCAAGCACATCTTTCCCTCCCCCCTTCTGCTTTCCGCAGGGATTGCTCCCTACGCAACTCCCTTGTCCATTCGTCGCTCCCATCCCTTCCCACCGATCTCCTTCCTGGAACTTATCCTTGCAAGCGGAACAAGTGCTACACCTGCCCTTACACTTCCTCCCTCACCACCATTCAGGGCCCCAGACAGTCCTTCCAGGTGAGGCGACACTTCACCTGTGAGTCGGCTGGTGTGATATACTGTGTCTGGTGCTCCTAGTTTGGCTTTCTATAAATTGGTGAGACTCGATGCAGACTGGGAGACCATTTCGCAGAACACCAACGCTCTGTCCGCCAGAGAAAGCAGTGGCCACACATTTTAATTCCACATCCCATTCCCAATCTGATATGTCTATCCATGGCCTCCTCTACTGTCAAGATGAAGCCACACTCAGGTTGGAGGAACAACACCTTATATACCGGCTGGGTAGCTTCCAACCTGATGGCATGAACATTGATTTCTCTAACTTCCGTTAATGCCCCTCCTCCCCTTCTTACCTCATCCCTTATTTATTTATCTTTCCTCCCCCCTTCTCTGTACCTCTCACAATCACTCCTTGCCTGCTCTCCATCTCCCTCTGGTGTTCCCCTCCCCCTTTCTTTCTCCCTAGGCCTCCCATCCCTTGATCCTTTCCCTTCTCCAGCTCTGTATCCTTTTTGCCAATCAATTGTCCAGCTCTTAGCTTCATCCCTCCCCCTCCCGTCTTCTATCATTTTGGATTTCCCCCTTCCCCTCCCACTTTCAAATCTCTTACTATCTCTTTCAGTTAGTCCTGACGAAGGGTCTTGGCTCGAAACATCAACTGTACTTCCTATGGATGTTGCCTGGCCTGCTGCGTTCCACCAGTATTTTGTGTGTGTTGCTTGAATTTCCAGCACCTGCAGATTTTCTCGTGTTTGCATCTGTAAAAGACCAACACTCAAACTACATTGTTTGTGATCACTGAAGTCTCTTTAAGGTCGTAAGAGTCTCAGACTCATACTTGTTCTTGGGTAGATTGGCCAGTAGAGGGCAGGACATGGTCGTTCTCTGCTTCCGCTGCTGATCTCTGCCAGACTTTAGTTTTTGGCTCACTGCTCCCTTTTAAACTTCTCAAATCCTTATCTCTACCCTCAGTAGTAAGACTATTCCCACTTGGTAGTCCATTATCAGCAAACTTGGGACTGTAATGCGTCCATTCAATCAAATCTTTGGTATACTGTATATTGTGAATAGGTGGGGCCTAAGCACTGATCCATATGGTATGCCTCTAGTCACCGTATACCATAAGACAGAAATAGGAGCAGAAATGGGGCAATCACCAATCAAGTCTGGTCTGCCATCATGGCTGATTCATTATCCTTCCCAACCCCATTCTCCTGCCTTCACTCCATAAACATGACTAATCAAGAACCTATAAACCTCTGTTTTAAATATATCCAATGACAAGACCTCCATAGGTATCTGTAGCATTGAAATCCATAGATTAACTACTCTCTGGATAAAGAAATTCACCCTGATCTCCATTGTTAATGGACATCCCTCTATTCTGAAGTTGTGCCCTCTGGTCCTAGACTCACTCACTATAGAACAGTTCTTCTCCACATTCACTCTATCCAGACCTTTCTATATTCAACAAATTTCAATGAGATACCTCCTCATTATTCTAAACTCCAGTGAGTACAAGCCCAGAGCCATCTCACATCCTAGAGTGCTTCATTTGTTAACCTTTTTTTTTGTAATTTATTTTTTTATTGAAGTTCATCATCAAACAAACATTTCCATAAGATGTATTTCAGACATTGTACATATATATCATATATATCACAACTCTCCACAAAGTATTTATCTGAGGTATACACTTATAGAAAAGATTTGTTAACCTTTTCATTCCCAGAATCATTCTCATGAACATACTCTGGACCTTCTCCAATGTCAGCACTTTTTTTTCCTTGGGTTTTGAGACCCAAAACTGCTCACAATACTCCAAGTACAGTCTGACCCATGCCTTATAAAGGCTCAGCATTACATCCTTGCTTTTATAATTCAATCCTCTTGCAAAGAATGCTGACATTGCATTTGCATTCCTTCTCTCAGGCTCAACCTGCAAGGTAACACTTAGGGAATCCTGCACAAGGATTCCCAAGTCCCCTTGCACCTCTGAGTTTTGAATATTTTCCCCATTTAGAAAATAGTCTGTGCCTTTATTCCTTCTACCAAATGCACGGCCATACACTGCCCTACATGATATTCCATCAACAAAATCTTTGTCTATTCTCACAATCTAAGTCCTTCTGCAGACTCCTATTTCCTCAATACTATCTACCGCTGCATCTATCTTCCTATCGTCTACAAACTTGTCGACAGAGCCACCGATTCCGTCATCCAAATAATTAACATGCAACGTGAAAAGAAGCAGTCTCAGCACTGACCCCCTACAGAACACTACTAGTCAGCAGCAGCCAACCAGAAAAGGCCCCTTTTATTCAATCTTTGCCTCCCACCAGTCAGTCAGTCAGTCATGCTAGTATCTTTCCTGTAATACCATGGACTCCTATCATATTAAGCAGTCTCATGTCAATATATACCAATGTGAGAAAGTCCCATTTATTCCACTGTTTCTTTCTGTCTCTCTTAATCCACAATAGTCAATTGGCACCAGTTCTCTGTGTTCTAACCTTTTTTCACTAGATTCCTGTAAGCGACCTCATCAAAAACCTCTGAAAATCTAAATGTCCCATATCTAATAGGTACCTTTGTCTATTTTACAAATCACTTTAAAGAACACTAATAGATTAGCCAACCATTTCCCCCTTCATAAATCTATGTTGACTTTGTTCAATTATGTTAGAATTTTCTAAGTGTGCATAAGAAAACCTTTACAATTTTATTATAAATTCCAGCATTTTCTTAGCTACTGATATCAACCTATTAGCTTTTATAAAGCAATTGGTATCTTGACAGCTTTGGTCCATCACAGAATTCCTCTATGATCTCTACAACCCTCTCCGTCACTGAAAATTAAAAGATACAAAAGAGGAAGCCCTGTTATTGGTGAACATAGGCTCAGAAAAGTCCTTGACTCCTTACTTTTATTTTCTAATCTGCCCAGTGCTCATCCCTCTGTCTGTACAATACTAAGATGCAGTGTGACTACCTCCCTTATGACGTTATCCACAAAGTCCTCGGTCCAGTGGACGCATCACAGCTAGGATACCTTAATGTAATATTGGCAATGTGAATAGACACTACTTTTATGATGCTGAGGAATTGAGAGGAAAGCCCTGTGGCTGAAAATGCTTCCAAACTTCCAGACTTCACTTGCACACAGGTGTACTGGGATTTTCAGAAGCCCTTTGACATGACACTGCTTAACAAGAGCCCAAGGTACTAGAGGAAAGATTCTAGCATGGATAAAGCAATGGTTGATTGGCAGGAGGCAAAGAGTGGGAATAAAGGGAACCTTTTCTTGTTGGCTGCCAGTGATGTTCCACAGAGGTCCATGTTGGCACTGCTTCTTTTTACGTTATATGTGAATGACTTGGATGTCAGAATTGATGGCTTTGCAAAGTTTGTAGATGATATGAAGATAGGCAGAGGGGGAGGTAGTTTTGAGGAAGTAGAGAGGCTACAGAAAGACTTAGACAGATTAGGAGAATGGGCAAAGAAGTGGCAGATGGAATATAGAGTTGGTAAGTTTTGGTCAAGCACTTTTGTAGAAGAATTAAAAGGGTAGACTATTTTCTAAATGGAGAGAAAATTCAAAACTCTGAGGTGCAAAGGGACTTGGGAGTTCTTGTGCACATTTCCCTAAATGTTAATTTGTAGGTTGATTTTGTGGTGAGGAAGGCAAATGCAATGCTAGCATTCATTTCAAGAGGACTTGAATATAAAAGCAAGAATGTAATGTTGGGGCTTTATAAAGCACTGGTGAGGCCTCACTTGGAGTATTATGAGCAGTTTTGGGCTCTAAATCTTAGAAAGGATGTGCTGACACTGGAGAGGGTTCAAAGGAGATGCACAAAAATGATTCCGGGATTCAATGGCTTGTTATATGAAGAACATTTAATGGCTCTGGGCCTGTATTCACTGGAATTCAGAAGAATGAGGGGTGACCTAATTGAAACCTGTTGAATGGTAAAAGGTGTTGACAGACTGGATGTGGAGAGGATGTTTCCTATGGTGTATGAGTCTAAGCCAGAGGACACAGCCTCAGAATAGAGGGGTATCCTTTTAGAATAGAGATGCAGAAGAATTTTTTTAGCCAGAGTGGTGAATCTCTGGAATTTGTTGCTACGGGCAGCTGCAGAGGCCAAGTCTTTATGCATAGTTAAGGCAGATGTTGATAGATTCTTGATTGGTCAAGGCATGAAGGGATATGGGGAGAAGGCAAGAGACGGGCTGAGAGAAAAAATAGATCAGCTATGATGAAATGGTGGAGCAGACTCGATGGGCCAAATGGCTTAAATCTGCTCCTTTATCTTATGGTTATGTCGCTCTTTTCTCCATTCCCCACCCTACCTCACCCCCCACTCCCCGAAACCTTGGCCTGGCCAGGCCCATATCTCTCTCTCTGCCAGGCCCAACTTTATCTCTAACCTTAACATCTACAACCCTCCATCCTCCAGCCCCTCACCTCCATCCCTACCCTACCCAAAACTGAGCCCCATCCTCCACACATATCTATGGCCCACATCCCACAAACCTTCTCCCCCACCCCCCGGCCCTCAGCTCCATCATCCAACCCTACACCTAACCCTAACATCCACAACCTTCCCTCCTCTGGCCTCTCACATGTGTCGTAATCACTAACCCTAACCTCCACCAACGCTGGCCCATATCCCCCAAACCTGAACACTCATTCCTTTCAATCCACCCCCCAACATCAACCATAAGCAATAACACCACAACGCCACAAGCTCTTAGAATATTCATAATCCTAAACCTTAAGAAGGAGAAAGATCCCAGTAAAGTTAAGAAGTGTTGGACCAGGTTAATGAAGGTGTGAGCCAGATCAAAGTAGCAGGGTTGAGTGACATTGAATCTCCAGCAACGCGACCAAGAAATATAAGAGGGATAATTTTCCTTCTGCCCACGTCATTACATGTTTGAGGATGAGAATTTAATTCAGAAAATATAAACAAGATAATAAGGATTCGGATCCCAGAAGACTGGAAAACTGCACAAGAAAGGAGGGAAACGGGGGGAAAAAAGGAAACAATGAGTCAGTTAGAAACACCAATGCCCTTGAACAGAAAAGCCTACAAAAAGTAGTGGTTACAGCCCAGTCCATCCCCACCATTGAACACATTTACATGGAGCAGAGTCGCAGGAAAGCAGCATCCATCATCAAGCACCTCCACCATCCAGGCCACTCTCTCCATCACTGCTGCCATCAGGAAGGAGGTACAGGAGCCTCAAGACCCACACCACCAGGTTCAGAACAGTTATTGCCCCTTAGCCATCAGGCTTTTGAAACAGAGTGGATGATTTTACTCACCTCAACACTGAACTGGTTCCACAATTTATAGACTCACTTTCAAGTACTCTATAACTTGTTTTCTCAATCAATCAATCTATTTATTACTACTTTCTTTTTCTTTTTTTTTTTGGAAGTTCAAGAATTTGTTTTATTTAGCAAGGAGCCAAAGCAATGACTAGACATCAATACACTTCATATGGGTACATGTTCTTCAACTATGATTTCCTCTGTTTATGCCTCTTCCTCCTCCCATTGAAAGGTTCATACCTCTTCGGTTAATGAATTGTCGTCCTCGAGCTGCAATTCTCACCATTTGTGGATAAAGTCATACTCTCCTCAAAGGTTTAGGCTGTGTGATGGCAGCATCAGCTGAACTGGAAGAAGGATCCTAGCTAGTGTCTTTTTCTTTTTTATATTTGCACAGTTTGTTGTCTTTTGCACATTGGTTGTTTATCCTGTTTTGTGAGCTGTTTTTCCATTGATTCTCTTGTGTTTCTTTGAATTTACTGTAAATGCCTGAAAGAAATTGAATGTCAGGGTTGTATATGGTGACATATATGTACTTTGAACTTTGAACCTAACTCCTCAGATGGACAAATTAAGGCTTCAATTCTTAGAAAGTGTAATCTTTATCAATAATTTTAACTACCAAATATTTTTTCTAGACTTCTTACCCATTTGAGAAATGTTTACTGTGTCTTAGAAATTAAAACCAATTTTTGCCTTCTTGCTGGATTTTCAAACTGAACTTCAAATAAAACCAATCTGATTCAAATACTGGGAATGTCTACATCACTAGAACATTGAAGATCTGATAAGACAACTATAAAAGGATGAATGGTTGGTCACATGCAGTCTCAGGAACATACTTTGTTTTCTCTCCAGCTTAAAATTTATTGAGATGATTTCTAAAACACTGTCTGGATTTCCTCCCATATGTGTTTTAAGAAATTATTAGCATTGGCCACCCCACAAATAACCATGATTACAACAATTTCATAAATTGCTGCTTGAGAAATTTGGTTTCCAGATCCGGCAAGTTTTATTTGCAGGAGGGGCCGATGGCAAAGTCTGATGTCGTCACGTCATTACTTATTCTGTGATTGTCATTTTCACCAGGTGTCTTAGAAAACTCAGTTTTGATATAATAGAGTGAATAGTCTTGAAATTCTTAGGAGACATTGTATTTCCTGTCCCCCATATGTGGAAAAGCTACGGCTGAAGTGTTCAAGAACATCTTCAAACCCTCACTGCTGTAGTGTGAGATTCCCACCTGCTTCAGAAGTGCAATAATCATAGAAGAGCAGAGTGAGCTACCTCAGTGACTAGCATTCACTTCTACTGTGATGAAGTACTCTGAGAAGTTGTTCGTGGCTAGACTTAACTCCTGCCTGAGCAAGGATCTGGGCCCACTGCAATTTGCCTGCCACCCCCTACACAACCTCACTAGCTCTCCACTTTGCTTTGGAGCACCTTGACAACAGCAAAACAGGCTGTTATTTATTGATTACATCTCAGCGCTCAAAACCATCATACTGTCAGTATTAATTAAGAAGCTTCAAGCCTGGGCCTCTGTAACTCCCTCTCCAAATGAATCCTCAACTATCTGAAAAGGAGGCCACAGTAAGTTCGGATCGGTATTAACATCTTCCCCTTGCTCAATTTCAACACGTGCCCCTCAAGGTTGTACGCTTAGCACACACCTCTACTCTCTGTACCTTCATGACTATATAGCCAAGTGGAAGAGGCAAAGGAGGAATATCATAGGACAGGACAGCTTCCTTTGTTTTCCCACATTACTCCAGCCTCCTTATCCCTTTTCTTTCCTCTCTCCTGCCCTCACAATACCTGCCCATTACCTTCACCTTCCTCTGTTTCTCACCTCCTCCTCCTCATTAATTCACGATTGACTTCCCTCTCCTATAACTCATCAACTCATGCTCCTCCTCCTCTCTCCACCTTTTTATTTGGTTTCTGCTTTCTATCTTCCTAGTCCTGATGAAGGATTTGGCTGCAGGTTAGGATAGACATGACCAAATAGAGATGGTTGGCCATTCTAGCCATTCTTATTTCAACTCACCTGCCACTATTATGTATGCCCTGGTCATGACCACACCCAATTACCTATAGTCCTTAATCATCACTTTATTACAAGTATTTCCCCATCCTTGACAATTTCCCTTGGTACCAGGTCCCAAGATATAAAATTCTTATCCTAAGTTTTAAATTCCTTCCTGGTCTCACTCATCTCTGCAACCATCACCAAACCATAACCTCTGGATATGTTCCTGTTCAGATTCTGACATTTTATACCCCTTCCTATTCATGCATAAACCACTGTTAAGTCTTGTATTCTGAAATTCATTCAGCAAACCTTTCTACTTCCTCACCTCCATCTTTTGCAACAAAATTTAAATTCTCATTTTCTTCAGTTTTGTGTGACTGAACTTCTACTGTGCATAGCAATATGCATTTCTGCATTGCACTAGTGTAGTGGTCAAAGTACCAGGGAAGTAGCCAGATTACCTGTACCACCGATCCATGGACTTTGAAACCTTGCCACGACAAGTGCAGAATTTATATTCAAGTAATGCTTGGGTGCGTAATAGTTCATTGATGGATTTCCACTGACCTGAGTTCAGTTTGACTTCTAGCAGTACCTGTGTGGAGTTTGTATGTTCTCCCAATGACGAGTTCTCTCTAATTTCTTCCCACAATATCAAATATGTGTTGGTTGGTAGGTTTGTTTGCACAATGTGTATGTGAGTTGTAGGGTCCTGGAGAGGGCAGAGGTTTGCAGCTCATGGGATATGTGGAGAAATAATTAGGAATATAAGAGTACCTCATGGTAATTTCCTGGGCCTGTGTCAGGAATGATTCTAATGATATATTGAGATGTTTAAAGTACATTAAAGCTGCTTTACAAATTCAAGTCACTACATTTGTAGATACCTCCTGTACATAATAGTCACTGAGCGAACTTTTGTGGTCTTCTGCTGCTTCAAGGTTTGATGTGTCGTGCATTCAGCGATGTTTTTCTGCACACTACTGTTGTAATGTGTGGTTATTTGAGCTACTGTCCCCTTCCTGTCAGCTTGAACCAGTCTGGCCATTCTCCTGTGACTTCTCTCATTAACGAGGCATATTCACCCACAGAACTGTCACTCACCAGATTTATTGTTTTTGCACCATTCTCTGTAAATTCTAGAGACTGTTATGTGTGAAAATCCCAAGAGATCAGCAGTTTCTGAGATATTCAAACTACCCTGTCTAACACTAACACTCAGTCCCTCAGTCAAAGTCACTTGGATTATATTTCTTCCCCATCCTGATGTTTAGTTTACACAGCAAATGAACCTCTTGACCAGGTCTGCATGCTCTTATGCATTGAGTTGCTGCCACAATAATCAGCTGATTTACATTAACAAGCAATTGTACAGGTGTACCTAATAATGTGGCCACTGAATGTATGTTACCTGTCACACTCTGTATATCCAGCTGTCATATCCAATGGTAATGTCTCCATCTTTCCATACAGAAGGTGTACTTGATTTTCAGCAAGTATGCTGGATCTCAGCTCCCTTTTATATTTTGCCTCTAGGTGGCAGTCCAGGCAAGTTTTAAAGTATCTTCATGTTGCAAGGTCCTTTCTAGATTTAGTGAAGGCATGTGTTATTTAATGGTAATTAACTTTTTGTACATCCAGGCTTCTGTTATGTTTGCCTTCCTGCTCACAATGTACCCACACTATTGGCCCCTGCCTTTACACTTACTTTCATTCATATGCTGCTGGAGGTCAGTCCACTGTTTACTCACAAGAGACCTGAGAGAGAAACAACACTGGAGAGGTGATAAAGGAAATTTGAAGGAAGGTAAGAGGAGTGAGTAGAGAATTAATGAGAATCTGGTTTGTGGAGATATGGATGTGACATGGTTAATAAGGTGCACGATTTAATCAGGGATAGATAAAAGGAAGCAAAATTGGCCATGAGAATGGAGGGTACAATCCTTGGGAGGAATGGAGTTGTTGCATGAATTGGAAAGGTTAGGTGCAGAATAAACCTGGATTTTCAATATGGATCAAAAGGATTAAATCTCCAGCACTCCACATTAGACATCAAACACAGGAAAAGAATTAGTCCATTTCGCCCATCAAATCTGCTCCACCATCCCATCATGGCTGATTTATTATCCCTCTGAACCCCATTCTCCTGCCTTCTCCCCAAAACCTCTGACACCCTGACTAATCAATCTGCGCTTTAAATATAGTCAATGTCTTGGTCTCCACTGCTGTCCATGGCAATGAATTCCAGACTCACCGCCCTCTGGCTAAAAAAGCCCCCCTCATCTCTATTCTAAATCTCACTATTCTGAGGCCATGCCCTTTAGTCACTATAGGAGACATCTTCTCCACATCCATTCTATCTACACCTTTCAATACTTGATAGGTTTCAATGAGATTCCCCACTTTTTCTTCTAAGTTTCAGTGAGTACAGGCCCAGAGCCATCAAACGCTCCTCATATGTTAACTCTTTCATTCCTGGAATAATTCTGGTGAACCTCCTCTAGACACTCTCCAATGCAAGCACATACTTTGTTTGACTATGGGCCTAAAACTACTCACAATTCTCCCAGTGTAACATGACCAATGTCTTATAAAGCCTTAGCATTATTTCCTTGTTTTTGTATTCTAGTCCTCTCAAAATGAATGCTAACATTGCATTTGTCTTCCTTACCACCGACTCATCCTGCAAGTTTAGAGAACTCTGCACGAGGACTCTCAAGATTCTTTGCATCTCTGATTTTTGTATTTTTCCCTGTTTAGAAAATAGTCTACACTTTTATTCCTTCTATCAAAATGCATGACTATACATTTTGCTAAAAGGAATAAAGGCGTAGAATATATTTTAACAAACTGCACCCAAGTCATTTTGTTCATCTCACTTATCAACAACCCTGGTTGCATCCCTCCTTTGAAACTTGCCAGTTGATTCTAGCAGATTGTTTCTCCATACTTTCCAGCTACCACCTGTGCCCCAAATGTGATGTTACATTTCTTAACAAAATACAGGATATTTCTACCACAGACCCTCATTCCTATCTCTGCAGCCTACTGTACTGAGAGATCGTACAAATTACTTGCGCTGACTTTGATTGGAGTTCCTTTCCTACCCAACAAGCAACTCTTTCATTTGCTGAATCATCCTCCCAATCACTCTAACCAAATCACGCCTATCACAACTACACCTGGCTAAAAAAAATCAGAAATGGATGTCCACCTTTCTGTCTTCACAGCCATTATAGGTAGACTTTTTGTTATTACTAATATTTATGTAGTCATATTGGTGAAAGAGTAAAACAACAATGGATTGAAAAAGTATGACAAAACACATGAATTAAAGGTGAAGAAAAACAAATCAGTGAAGTACAACTATGTGGAAGTGAAAATACCCAATCTTGTATGAGTAGTTTCTAGTGTGTAAAAACAAAATTGGCAGATGCAGTGAAATTATTCAGAAGATATTTTTAAATGGTTTGAATAACCTCAAAAGGAAGTCAGATAATTACACATCGCACAATAAAGAAATTGATACTGCCTTCATTATCTCTACTTTGAAGTCTTTAACTTCCAACCTTAAGATGTCAAAGATGACATTTTGATGTTGATTTTTTAAACTGTTACAGATAAATCTTTGAGTCTGGGGACATCTAATTTATCAGGACCACAAAACAGCAGATCATTGTAGTTAATTCAAACTCCTTATAGATCAATCCATTATCATGGTCCTTACTTGAGGCCTTGTAAACTATATTCCCTCAAGTGCTTAACCAAAACCTCTATAAAAGTACCCACTGATTCTGTTTCCAGCACCCTCCCAGATTAACAATCTTTAAATGAAACAGATTTTCATCACATGGTCATCCCTTCAAATCCCATGCCCTTTGGCATCACTTATGAATCAGTATCCCAATCTTTGATCTATTTGCTAATGGGAATAGCTTCTGTACTAATGCTATCAAGACCTAGTAAGAATTCTTTTAACTTGCCTCTCAATTTTTGTTTCAAAAAATGGGACAACAGCTTTCCCAGTCTGATTTGAAAATCTAGAAGCTGAACGAGTGCAAGACGAGACTGAATCGAGATAGATAAGCTCATGCTAATTTATATTTTGGTTAAGAAAATGTATTTAATTTTTAGAGATTATTGTTTTGTATCTTTTAATAAGCAGTAAGTAATAAGAGTGGTCATTGGCAATGCACATTGATCAATCAGCGTCTTCAAGATTACTTAGGTTGGATTTTGTACAAACCCCTAGCTCTACATGTTATTTCTTGTATTTACAATCCTTGGAAAATGTTAATAGCAGCATCCAGATCGCATTACAGCCATTAATAAATCTGTGGCGTGTTTGAATCTGTTTTATATTCCAGAGCTGGATGGTCTTTTGCTGAAATCTTACGAATAGCAAAAGTACCCGAACTGGTTAGTAGTATCGGTTTGTCGTGGTTAATGATCGGAAGTTTATGGGAACATACCCCAAACTATAATCAGTTCAATGATAAGGTGGCACAGGTCCTTCGATAAAGGTCCTTGAGTTTTTTTTAAAAAAAATGACGACACCAAGTTTTTTTTACACACGGAACCGTCAGTATTTGAGCATAAAATAAACAAAGAGATCTTCCTACAAATCATTTAATGTCGAAGACATTTACCAGGAACTACCAGCAGAGGACATTCGATCGCTTTTTTAAAAAAAAGACGGGGAAAACAAGACCCTTTGAAATTTGGCGAAGTATTACCTTGGAACAAAACGGGGGGAAACATTTTTTTAAGAAGTGACGGGCACACCGTCACGTGAATGGCTCCACGTGACCCGCCCAATGTCCTGAGATCACGGGACCGCCTTTCCTGGCATCTAATTTGCTGAGGGGCAGGATTGGAGTTTTGCGTTCTCTCGGGCCGTGGTAAGCGAAAGGCTTGTTAATTTTGCTGAGAGCCGATAATAAGCTCAGGGTGGCGGTCTGCGTGTTTAGTTATTGCGCCATTCTTTCAATCCGTGCAAAGGATATCTCTTGCGACGAAAAGCTGAATTTCAATAAACATAACATTAAATATTATTCCCAAATTGTTTTCAATGGCAAAATTATTTTTTTTTTCAGAATAATACAAATGGCGATAGCGTTGCCGTCAAAATACTAGTATGGTAGATTTTATTATATTTAAAATACAGATAAACTGACAATAATAGTTGCAATAATTTTTACGGCTTTAGCTTTAATTTCATTCACCTTTATTTGTGAGTGTTGATGCATTTAAAAAAATTCCCTTCTCGCTTTCTCTTATCCACAATACAAAAATATGCAATACATTATAATTGTTTTGACCTAAACCAAGCTACCGACAATTTTAGAAATGAAATAAAAAGTATAAACTGTTTGAACATTTTTAATCTGATACTGCATACAAAAGCACAAATATATTTACAATTTAAATGGTGTTGGAAACTGATCTCAACCAATGATTATGCATATACTATTTGCATTGGAGCTAAGAACTGATATGTTCAGGCCCCTTCTTTAAAATGCGTTATGTTATAAATGAAATATTTTAAATGCTTTGTTTAGACTGAACAAATTATTAAAGCAAAAAAAACTAACCTACATTAATTTCGCTTCTGTAACAGGTAATTAAGCCTGTGTTAAAACCAAATTCAAGATAAAATACACAATGCTTTATTTTAAGAATATAATAGTCGGCTGAAACAATTTAAAATATTAATAATACATTTTAGAGACGAAGTGGTCGCATTACTTCAGTGAATTGATCATTCGTGCAATATAAGAGTTCTTTAATTAATACAGACCATTTTAAATTATGTATGGGTAAGGCGTTCTACAGTTGTATTATTAATAGCATCTGTGCTTTGCTTGTCACACACTACATGATTGATCAAGGGTGCAAACGTATCTCAATAAGGAAAAGCTTTAAACATTTTACTGTACACCATAACATTTCGCAGAGTATACTTGCACACAGAGAGTCGACATTTGGAAATTAATGATTTCCACACACGCATTTAGGCAAGTGCCATTTAATGGGAAACAGCAACATAATAGCATGTAAAATTGCGATGCTTCGTGTTCAAATGACCAGTTGCACGAATATTGGTGATTTTAATTTTTCTTTAGCTGATTTGCACATACCACATTAAATATCTTTAGCAGGGAGGCAATTTATTCAGCAAAGTAGTAGTCAATTGAGTGATGTGGTAAACTGATATTGTGTAACACATTGATGTGTGCACTTCTATAACCGACAAAAAATTAACTTGTAAATGGAGTTGACAGTTCTTTATTAATTCGCAGCAGATATGTGCCTAGCACTCATTTTGCCCTCGTTTTCTGTGAAATAAAACAGCCGTTTCAGATAAACAAAATACGCACTAGAAACGATTTGATTTCTGAAAGAATTATGACATAAGTGTATATTTCCTGTGTCATTTCAGGTCATTGTAGGCAAGTCAGCTCCAGCCCAACTCTCTCTCTCTTTCCCCCCACCCCCGGTTATTGCCACATCACACAGGTTCAGCTCCACGTCCATTTATCCACTTATGCAAGGGTTGTTTGTTCACAGAAAAATCCTTAAGTAAATCGACTGTTCAAATATCCCGCAATGCCCCCTCCCCAACATATGCCGTCATATATCTTTAAGGAGTAATTTCCTGACATTCTGCTTATTCATTATTGTAAATTAAGATTAATCTAACCGTTTCAAGATTTAAACTGGTTTAAACGACTGTTTAAGATTTTCATTCGTTCTTGTAAGGCGTCTCCGCACTTGACACATTTCCAAATGAGCAACCGCAGGGGAAATGGATAATACAATTCCGAGCTAACGGTAACATAATGCAACACACGTTATCTTTAAAGTGGCTTTGAAGCAAAAGAGATTATTCATATACATATCATTACATGGGTGACTTTTCAATTTAAGTATTTGTCCTGGACTACTTTAACATAAAAATCTGATAAAGTACAAGGCAAAATTAAGCCAAAGGAAACCCCACCCCTCCTACCCCATCCTTGCCCAAACTCATCGAGACTGAAATTAATTTAGTAGTTAATGAACAGGGTATCTTAACGTTCGGGGAGGGGGGGCAACAGCCCTGAATTCATGACATGTGCAAGCTGAAGATTCAGAAATGAACCCCACTAAGAGATTGGCACGGGTAAAGCGACAGCCTGTTACTGCCAACAAGAACTGAGATTCTGCGCAGCCAGCTCGTTCGCTCAGACTGCAGCGTTACATACAGCAGCAATACCTAATAATACCTGATGTCTGTGTTTATAACACATGCAGCAGTGATATTTTAAAACAAAACCAAATCTGTTGTTGGCAGGTAACCGACTTCATACCACTCTGGGATATGAGTTTTCCGGCAAAAGTGTGCGGGGTGAAAAGAAACAAAAGCATTAACTGAAAGAATTAACCGAACTACTAACGTGATAAACCTTCAAGCCAAGTCCTTTTTACTGTCGCTGTCGGCAGGGCAGGGCAGATAAACTCAACAACACCCTGTTCTCCTTGCAACCAGAAAATACTTTTTAATGCACGAACCTGTCTTACATGGAGTGACCTTCCGGATTAACCCCAAATAAAACAGATCCACTATTTCGTACTGCGAGAGTCCATTACAATGATACAAAGAGGCCGAGAGACTATTAAGCTCAACCTTACAATATTACACACGTTACAGCCCCTTCAGGGCATTTAAAAATGTTCATGTTATTCTCCTCCACATGACTATATCTCTCGCAGAACTAAAGTAATTCCTGGGAGGCTCCGATTTATTTTTCATTGGAAATTTTAACGTCAAACACTCAGACTCAGCATTAACAGACGTTTTTATAAGTTATACCATGAAAACTTCAAAATAAAGTAGATAATCACTGGTATCTGCTGATTTTTTTGTTACTTGTCACGGCATATTTAGATTTATAGCAATGTTAGAATAAGGAAAACAAGAGAAGCCTGTGGTTTCGTTTCTACTGAAACTGTCCGGCATTAGAAATTGTGACATTTTAAAAACCTTTTATTGAATCCGCACAGATCTCTCCAGTAAGTACGAATAACTAGTAAGCGAGAACCATAACCGGGCTGGACTGCAACACAGCAAAGCTACTGTAATAAAAAGTGATAAAGATTAATCAGCCGAAACACCAAATGAAATATCCACAGTCATATCTTAAATTGTTAAAGGAAACTATCAGTTTATTAAATGTGTATACCAATTAATTGTTCAAGATATCCTTGTACTATAAAATATAATCTGTATTAAATTTAAACAGCTCCAATATTTAAACTGTTGTAACTATTTAAATATTTAACTTCATGAAATTAACAGTTTACAAATAAACATAATATCAAAGCCAGAAGCACAGCAGGACATCAATCTGTATTCCGTCTCCTAAAGAGGTTTAAGAAATACTATACTTACAAAATGTTTCACCGTTTTCTCTACCCCATATAATTTGTGGTTAAAACAAACAGGATAAAATAATGCATACTAATAAAAGATTTTTTGTGCGTTTATAAAAGCTTCTGATACTTTTTAAGATGGTGCAAACTTTCCTAATTTGTACGGGAAAACGAGAGATCTATTTCCTGCAGTGCAGAGTTGTGATACATTGTTAAAATATAATCGGGAATGGAGGACGGGAAGTGAGGAAAATCTGATTTGGTTGCTGCTTCATTTTTACTGTTTCCAACTAGTATGGACAGAAAGATACTTATCTCCGTCAGTAAACAAAGGGTAACTTAATCTATTTTATTTCTCAATTATCCCCAAATGACTGACTATATCAAGTTCATGGCTTGATTTTGAAGAGGAATACACTTTCTATTTATTTTCTAACTTTTAATCTTTCCCTGGATAGAAGTCATTACATCTTTTTGAGCTAATCGGAGACCATTTCCTGTTTACCAACATTTCGTCTGCCTACTTCTGCACCCCAAAGGAAAACGTCAATAATATATGAAATGTTTTTGTAGTATAAGGATAACTTTAGAAACGAAAGAAAGTTGTCAGATGTTTTAAGTTAGAAGCTCAAGGGGGTTAAAGTAAAAGCCTGACACTGGTCTGTTGGGAGAAAGCAAACAAATGTTTTACACTGGCCCGACACAAAGTACTTATTCAAAAACTTGTCAGCCAATATACTTACAGTTAAATGTGAAATCACAGTTTTTAGATTACTGCACTGCTACCAAATCGTATTGCCTATGGTTTTGTATTGAGTACATTAAACTAGATTCAGGTGACCATAAAAAAGTCATGTGTCGTTGCAGCAGTAACTGTAAAAGTTGTTTACTGCCGATTTTGTTATTTTTTTGTCGATCAAACGTTTTTCATAAAATAACACCTCTTATACAAATAGAGTTTAACGAGATTAATCATTAAACTGGTGCGACAAACAAAGGAAGAAATTTTATAGTGGAAATATTATACTTGTTTAATATAAACAGTCTTGTTTAATTTCGAAGATTCCGACCTTATAAAATTTGAAACTTTACTAATGCACTGGTGAAAGTTATCTCGCAAAATTACTGGCACAAGTTTTTTTCTCTATCGCAGAAAATTTTACAGTTTGTTTAAAAATGTAAATCTTGGTAAATTATGGGAAATTAATGTTATCTTTTGGTGTGAAAAATTAACGCTATACTTTCTGGATAAGATTAAAACAACGTTACTTGCTTCCTGTTAAGAATGAGAAGAACAGAATGTTACATTTTCAAATAGAAACATTTAGGTAGATTCGTTTCTCCAAGTGGACTTCTGGAAATTAAGAGAACAGAAGGTGGAGGATATATTTGGGAGTGAATAGGAAATGTAATTGAATATTTTCGGATTTAAAGAGAATTGGCATACTTTGCTCAATTTTTTTTCAATCTATATTACCCCTGTAGGTAAGAAAAAAAAAATTCCAGAGACATTGAAATAATCTTTGTTAAATCTTTGGATAAGAACCAGAGATAGTTACCTCCATAGCTGGGAACAAAATAATAATTTTTTTACACTAAACTTGGGAGTAATTGGAAGATTGGTGAAATTAATAGTTAAATTGGGAACAGTTAAATATATGCTGTATTTTGGATGAAGACTGGATAGTAATTATATTTCATATAAAAATAAGTGATATATTTTCTAATTGATAATAGAAAAAAACATGTTATTTTGCAACAGAATGAGAAGAAATTCTTGTCATATTTTCTGTAAAATTCAAAGGAATTTAATTGTACATTTAGCTGAGAAAGGAAAATGAAAATGTTGAATGAGGATGGTGGAATTAATGATTCTTTTTTGAAAGATAGATAGGAGTAATTAATATCTTTTTGTGTGAGATTAACTTTATATATTCTAGCTTGGAATATAGAGATACTTTTCTATTTTTGGGCATGAAATGGAAGCTGAAATGCTGTACTATATTTTCAGAATGAGAATGAAATGGATTATTTTGACAAAATTTTAAAATATTATTGTTATGTGCTTGGTTCAAAATAAGTGAATTAATGCTATACTTTCATTAAGAATATGAAAACTTAGTTACATTTATTGGTGCTTATGGAAGATCAGTATTATATTTTCATGGTAAGAATTTGCAACAAATCAGGAGAATCTATAAGAAATTAATGTTATACTTTCTGAATTAAAATATGGAATTCAGCAAAACAATGTTACATTTTCTAGTGAAAGTGAACAATAATTAATGTTACATAAATTTAAAATTAATCTGATTCGTTAGCAGTTTCTTTATTGATAAATTAAATATTCAATATTATTGAAAAAGTTTAAGTATTTAAATCTTTCTTTTCTAAACAGTTTCTCAACAGTAAAAATTCTAAGCAAGTTCCGATTTATCTTTGCATTAGCTACAATGTAGTCAAATACTGCAAGGAAAATTCTGGTGTACAAACTAACAGTAAAAACTGGAAACCATGAAAAAAAAAGAGAAACCAGGAACTTCATTTTAGAAGTGTAAACCATTTTGTGGTCTCATAAATAATTTACTTACTTGATTTCTTGTTTTTACGACACAGTGGACCAAAAAAAAGAGAGTGAATATTTTTACCTCTGTACAGATGAGGCAAAATCCCAATGTGATTTTCAATCCAACTGATTCTCAGAAAGTGCAGGTTGTCAAGATTTTCATTTCAGTCTTTAAAAAGTGGATAAGTACCAAATAAAACAGATTTTTAAACATACATGTTGATAATTGAACATTTGAAAAATTCACAATCTCACACTTACATTTTTCTTGGTGAGAAACATAAAACACAATATAAGACTTATTTTGATAAAGTAATTCCCATATAAAACACCTTAAAATCACAATGTATATCATACTGTATTTTACATTACCTCATAATTTCAAAAGACAATTTGGCTAGTGATTTAGATAATTTCATTACTTTCAGTCATATTAATCCCATAGAGTTGCTGCCCAAATAATATAGTATTTATTTTTCGAGTCCAACCAGGAAAATTAATTAACTCCCAATGACTTTTTAATATAGTAAATTTCTGTGTACTTTCCTCCCAGAAAATGCCTTATTATGAAATGTTCATGCCAATCACTGTAATATCTGATGGATTTCGAAAATTTAGTATGGATCTTTGTCTCAGCCAGAATTAAGACCAGAAATGCCAGGCGTACTGGGACTGTATATCAGAACACAGAAATTTCAGAATCATCCTTAATGTGCCCCAATGATGCCACAGAAATCATCTGACACTGTTCTTTGGTTTTATGATTAGGTGAGTCAAATAACAGCTTGGCAGAAACAACTGAAAAGAGACATTGTAGATACCAAATAAGCTCTGGTACCCCTCTCTTAGGGCACTGGAGGTTTAAATCTGATCACCTGTAATATTTTTTTTAACAAAGAACCTTTTTGGAGCCAGCCTCCAGAGTTTGTTTAAGATCTGCTGGTTAGGATACATGAAGATATGTTTAACCAGAACAGCACAAGCTGCATTCAGGGCAGACAAATCACCTAGGGGAGGTAGGGGGCTAACCAAGTTTACACCCATGAAAAGCAGACTGGCACTTGATACAGGAGTAGGTAGAGGGTACTTGCCTTGGAGTTTTTACCAATATAGCTAGCAACAATTGGTCAGATATTCTGTACATGAATATGATGCCTGTTATATGCATTTCTAAAACAGGCAAAATGCTAATAATTGTCCAAAGCTTTACATTATAATTATTTCCTCATATTTAAGTGGTTATAGAAACATGGCCACCTTCTTCTTTCTCGGCAGTCACTCAGGGTCAACAACGACAAACTTTCACTTTAGACCTGTTGATTCTGAGGTGGATGATGAGGTGAAAGTGGAATATGGTAACTCTGTCCCACATGGGAAGTGCTTGCCATCATGGGTGGGTGGGTGGTGATGGAGGTGGTGTCTCTTTCTGGGTTATCGCTGGGATTATGAATGGTCCTGACAAAGGGCTCACAGTTCTCCATGTTATTCCAAATATGCTTTTTCGAGCTTTCTTCCCAAAAAAGGATTTTGAGAACTTTCTGAATGATTTCCTCTGTATGATTGCTTCTCCTGCTGCGATAAAGTGGCTAATTTGGGAGACTGTTGAATGGCATATGAGAATTGTGGCCTGTCAACCTAAATCGACTAGGTATAATTAGAGTTTTAATGCTTGGTTTGTTGCCATGGACGAGGTCACCAGCTTTTGTTGCTCAAGATCTTAAGGATCATAATAGTGGATATGCAAAGGATGTCCTTTCATGGAAACATCTAGAACTAGTGAATCATGGTTTAAAAATAAGGGTCAGCCAATTTAAGTAAGAATTGAGTTGATTTGTTTTTATCTTCTAGAAGGTTCTGATTGTTTGGTGCTGTTCCTCAGTGAGTGATGGCAATTGAGTCTTTGAATAATTTTAATGCAGAGAAAATGGTGTTGAAGGGTTATCAGCAGAAGAGAGGAACACACTGTCAGGGTTACAGTGACATCAGTCTTGATCTATTGAAGGACAAAGTGGACTCACGGGGCCAAGTTCCTACTCTCCTAACACAAAACACAGCATAGAGGCACTTGGCATTATTTACTTATTATTTAATTATGTATGGTTTTATATTGCTATATTTCTACACTATTCTTGGTTGGTGTGACTAACAAAACCCAATTTCCCTCGGGATCAATAAAGTATGTCTGTCTGTCTGTCTGTCAATGTTTCCTTGTGGTAGCACCTCTTTTGGCCCTGTTGCAATGGAGCCAGACTGATCTGATAACGTAATAATTTAGGCAGTGGATAGTTCAAGTCAATGGTACCTGTGATGATGAGGATATTGTGGACTTTCTTGTGGCCACTAATTTGGATAAGGGGCCTTGCTATGAGATCTTGTACTTGTCTCTCTGATGGAATAGAATACTCCCACCTTGCCAGTGATGCCTTTCCAGCGGATTGCTTCATTTCTGACCCTGGCATTGAAGGTGTACAGATGATCATTGTCTCCTTAAGGCTAAAGTTCCAGGGTTAGGTTTTTGTACTGAATGAACCGGAGACCCTCATTTATTCTACAAGGAAAATTACTGAGATGTCAGCCCAGCCTGTTCATAACAGTGAAGTCCATCCCATGAAGACAGCATTCCTCTTCCAGTCTGCCCTTCTAGAAGAACCACTTTGAGCTGCTTCCAATTGTACTTCACTCAGGGCAGTAATGTCACTGTCAGAACATCTTTAGTTACCCCAAATATTATATCAGAGCAAAGATCAGTATGCTGCTGTTGAAGGTGACCAGAAGCGCCCTGAAGTTTCAGGTCTTCAACTTCTAAATCAAGGAAAGAAAGTTGCTTGTACATGATTTTGTTCACCGTGTAGAAGCCAGTGAGCAATGCCTACAATGTGGGTTGACAGAGTGAGGGCTTGACCTACTGGCAAGGGTTCTTGGGTGACTGCAGCAAGGGCACTTGCACATATCAGTACACACTTAAAAGGCACCTGACCACAGGCATGTCCTCAGACAGACACAGGGTGGACCATGCTTGTCCACTGCCTACTTCTAATAGTCAAACTTCCCCCAGATCATTCTCAATACTGAATACTCTATCTCCATAAGCCCCTTATTTCCCCTTTCCCTCAGACCTGTCTCCACCCTCTCTTCTGTATCCTATCACCCAAGTACCTCCTTCCTATCTCTTCCATGCAGCCTTGCCCTCCTTCCTCTGACCCCTCACTCTCTCATCTCTGCAACTTCTCCTCCCAACACCTATTCCAAACCAATATCTTTCATTATAAAGATCATCAACTTGAAATGTTGACATTGTTTCTCCCGCCGCAAACATTGTCAGTATTTTCTATTTTTATTTCAGATTTTCCGTATCCATAGTCTTGTTTATGCTTTCCAAATGATTCAGGATGTTGAGCTAGGCTGTTTTTGTTTCACAGTGTAATTGTTTTTTGTTAAATTTGTCATTTCACTATTGCCAAAATCTTTGCTGTTTGCAAACCTGCATTATAACTTAAACATATCTGAGTTCAGTTGCAATTTCAGCAATTTTACTATAATTTAATTTTCTCCACTCATTTTAGACAATTATATGAGCATATGAAATTTTGTTGGTCAATTACATGTATGGGTCCAGAAGAGTAGCAATGGTTTCCCATGTACAGAGCCATTATAAATATTGTGTATTTCACAATATTTTCTGATGAGTGCACCTAATATAGTTCCACTTTGATATTAAATGGGATTTATAATGATTGTTGTTCACCGACAGGGATCCATTCCTGGCAACTGTTTGTAAGTTGGAAATGAACAGGAACAGTTGTGACGGGGAGAGTAAGCAGGTGCAGGAAGAGCAGTCACTGGCCAAATTCACTGACTGAGTGAATGAGTTCACTCAACACTCCCAGCTCTTACTTGGCTTTACCCCCACACTGACTTCTGCAGCTCAAAGTGGGGTGGGGAGGTGGCCCTGTTCCCACTTTGCCCAGCCACACAGAAACTGGGAAATCCACCCCCACCCATGCCAACGGTTTCCCAAATGCTTGCTCTTATGTCTGGAGCATCCAGAAGTCGGACGACGCAACCTGGGGAGGAGCTGTATTTGGAAATAATTCAAGAAACTTGAAACTTTTTTTTACTTTAATTTTCATTATAAAATTTTCATGCTGTCACCTTCCATTATTTATTTGATCGACTTTCATAGCTGCCTGATCCCTTTTGCTACCTCAACTAACCTAGAATGGCTTTTAACAGATGATCCACCATGAGGGGTTTGTAGCTGAACTAACTACTGTCCTCATCCAACCTCTGTAATACACAGCTGCAATTTCCATAAAGAGTGAATGCCACAGTCAAAATTTTCCTTCAGCCCAAGGTCATTAAGGCTTCCACACAAGCTAGAATCAGTTAACTCAGTGTAAACCACATCTGGAACTTTCTTCGCCTATATATCTTATGTTTCTGAGCTGGGAGTAAGGAATGTTTAAAAAAATGTTCAAGTTTAAACAAATGTTTAAAAACTTTATCTTGAATAACACCAGAGACCAGTTCTATTATTTCACTGCCAAAATTCAAATTCAGCCATCTTTCAGGCTTATGAATGCTAGATCAATAAAATTTTTCAGAACTAAAGTTTGTTTGTTCATTTAGGATGTCAAAAGATGTGGAAAAATGACAGCCAGACAGGCTGGCAAAGAGTAACATTCTTCATCTAAATTAGGAACAGAATTGTCATGACAGTCACAATGACCTTCGCATGTTCCTATGTTTCCATGTTTCTATCTAGGTATCAGTGGATGTCATGTGTGCATCGAGTTATTTTTCCATCAGTGAGGAACATAGGTGTTTGAAGCAACTTGATACTGTTATTGGGCATTGTATTCTACAACTTCCATTAATAACATGTGATCAGATCACTTGGAATACTAATTACTTATTCACCATGTTCTGTAACTGGTACAAACAATTTAATTCCCATCTAGACCTTGTTTCTCTGTAGAGAAGAAGTTGTTTTTGAGTCCCAAGGTCATTTTACTTTTAAAAATCACACCAATATTTGTGCTAAGCTTTAATTTTGTCTCATGATACAAAATCAAATTCAATGATGATTCCAGAGCATAAACATGCCATTTCTTTGTGATATATCAATTTTGCAAGTCTTCTTAAGATAAATATGTGTAAAAGAAATAAACTGTTTCTTAATATATGTAATTTGAATTATTTAGAGAAAATTAATTCCAAACACAAAATGGAGAAATGAAACAGGCAACCAAGGCTTCAGTTGTTGCTATTAAAAATTGGGATGATGGTGAAAAAATCCTTTAAATTGTGCTGAATTTGCTTAGTCCAGGTTTACAAAATGTTATGTTTCAAGTTAGTTTCTCTTGGTAATGACCACTGACCTCTGTTTATTTTTCCAGTTGCAGTCTTACTCATTTATGAATTTTTAGAATAATTGCATCTTAATTGAACTTTATAGACTATTAATCTGATTTGACAAACAACCAACCCTATCAGCTCTTTAAAATGTGACACTTTTCACCAAGTACTCCAGATTATGAACCCAAACAGATTCTGTGATATGTTAATCTTATGGGAAGCAATACTAAATGCCATGCATCAGTGTTAATCAGATGTTCACAAAGCATTATCATTAGATGAGCAATGTAATTACTGTTTAACGCTATCATAATTGTGTCAATCAGGGATATTCTGGAAGTATGGGTCCATTTGAGGAGCTAGCAATAGCACTGTGGGTTAAATATTCCGTTCTAAACTGTATAGTTCTGAGTGGTTTCACATTCCTTCAGCTTTGTATCTGTTGCAGTTTTGCAAAAGTGAGTTTTAAAATCCTAATGTGTTTTATTAGTGACAAATAGCACCTTTGTAGTTGCTGTATCACAACTGCAGGTACAGGTCAAAAGCTAGTAGACAGCTGTTAGCAATGTCTGCAGTAAACAGTGCTGTCAACAAGCACAGGTCAGTTTATTTGCAGTGAGTAATAATCACTCCCAGCCTGTCTGTGAATCACTCACCACAAGAAAATCGAGAGTAAGATATCAGCCTTTGATCAGTTCAGAACAGATTGTTTAATTAAAACCCACAGATCCTCCAATTTAAAACAGTAACAAATCAAGTGAGAATCCTGTATTTAGGAAGTATTCTGTTGCACCCCATTTTAATTGTGTGTGCATAAATTAGATTCATTTTAATTCATTGCCTCATGGCTCCAGTGGGTGGGATTCAATCCTGACCTAAATTCTGTCTGCATTAAGTTTGCATGTATTTCCTCTGAGCATGTTGATTACTCCTGCCAAGGTGCTCCAGTTTCTTACTACATCCCAAAGAAATGCTGGTTGCTATGTTAATTGGCGACCATAAATGATCCCTCATGAAGTTGGATGGCAGCAATGTGAGAAAAAGTAAGCTACAGGGAAATAAATGGGAGAATGGAAATAATAGAAATAAAAAAAGACTGCAGATGCTGGAAAACTAGAAAATGCTAGAAACACTCAGCTGGAAAAAGGAACATGGACTCATGGAACACTACAGCAAGGGAACAGGCCCTTCAGTCCATCTAGTCCATAATGAAATATTATTCTGACTAGTCCCATGACCTGCATCCAGTCCACAGCCCTCCATACCCTTCCCACCCATGGACTTATCCAAATTTCTCTGAAACATTGAAATTGAACCCACATCCACTGGCAGCTCATTCCAAATTCTCAGCACCCTCAGAGTGAAGAAGTTCATCTCATGTTCCCCTTAAACGTCTCACCTTTCACCTTTAACCCATGGCCTCTAGTTCTAGTTTCACCCAATCTCAGTGGAAAAAGCCTACTTGCATTTACCCTCTTTATACCCCTCATACTTTGTATATCCTTGCCAAATCTCCCCTCATTCCCCCACGCTCCAGAGAATCCTCACCTATTCAAACTTACCCTGTAAATCAGGTCCGCAAGTCCTAACAATTTCTTGTAACATTTATCTGCCCTCTTTCAATCTTACTGATATCTTTCCAGTGCTTAACGTTTCTGGTTTTAGAACTGGGGAAGAAAGAAAACTAATTAATTTAATTTATAGAGAGGGCAGGGGTGTGATCAATCGGACAAAGGCAATATTTCTGATTGGGTGAGTCTAGAGTTGGTACGTTGTAGAGAACTTTCTGTCAATTGACTAATGGGGGAGGGGTAGACAGAGAAAACATAAACAAAAGGTGGAAATTGAGGGCCGTTGGAGAGTGAGAACATCAAACAGGAACATAGAAGTTTTCCATATGTAGGGTCAGGCTGTGCTAATAGAGACAGAACGATTGAGCCAATATTATAGATGAATGATTCACAACAGAAACTGCTGGTTCTGATACATCATTGAAGTCTAGCTAACTGAAGTTGTAGCATTTGGTACAGAGCCCAGAAGCCTGTACCTTGCAAAGTGTCCAGACAGAGGGTGAGATGATAATGTTTTGCAACATGAGAAGGCAATGGACACCCCTTCTATCATCATGCAGATTATGGTCCAGTGCCATATTTGGTGGAACAGTGTCATTTCAAGAACATGATAACACTGTGATTAAGATGTGTTTGTTCCTCAAATAACATACAATAAGCATGAGCTGAAAAATGGCACTTGATATTGATGCCACAGATATGCCAGGTAAGAGAGTTTATAAATACCTAATCCTGACATTTAATGGTATTACTTAGACGAAATTCACCATCATCATATAACCATATAACAATTACAGCACGGAAACAGGCCATCTCGGCCCTTCTAGTCCGTGCCGACACTTACACTCACCTAGTCCCACTGGCCCGCACTCAGCCCATAACCCTCCATTCCTTTCCTATCCATATACCTATCCAATTTTACTTTAAATGACAATACCGAACCTGCCCCTACCACTTCTACTGGAAGCTCATTCCACACAGCTACCTCTCTCTGTAAAGAAATTCCCCCTCGTGTTACCCTTAAACTTTTGACCCCTAACTCTCAAATCATGTCCTCTTGTTTGAATCTCCCCTACTCTCAATGGAAAAAGCCTATCCACGTCAACTCCATCTATCCCCCTCATTATTTTAAATACCTCTATCAAGTCCCCCCTCAACCTTCTACGCTCCAAAGAATAAAGACCTAACTTGTTCAACCTTTCCCTGTAATTTAGGTGCTGAAACCCAAGTAACATTCTAGTAAATCTTCTCTGTACTCTCTCTATTTTGTTGATATCTTTCCTATAATTCATCATTATCCAGGGAGACACCATTGGCTAGGCACTCAACTGAACCAATCACATAAACACTATAACTATTAGATCAGGTATTCTGAGGTGAGCAACTCACCTCCAGATACCCCAAAGTCTATCTACCATTTACATGAGTAAGATGGAATTCTCTACATTTTCCTGGATCAGCCCAGAGTCACCAACCATTAAGAAGCTCAACACCATTCTTTTAAAAGCATCCCAAATGCTTATCTTAAATATTCATTAACCTCTCCACCACCAGAGTAGCTCTAGCCTGCACTATCTACAAACAGTATTTCCATAAGCTTATCTGGCAGCATCTCTCAACCTTTGACCTCCACATCAGGAAGGATGAGGACAACATGTACATGGGAATATTAACACCTGCAGGTCCCCTTCCATGTCGCCCTGAATTTTAAATACTGTATATTACCAGATCCTTCATTATTGCTAGGTCTAAATCCTGGAACTTCCTACCTATAGCACTGTTGGAGTACCTTCACCAAAAGGACTATGGTGGTTCAAGAAGATAGCTCATCAACATCTTCAACATCATTTAGGGTTGGGAAATAAATGTAGGCCTTGCCAATAATGCCCCTAACCTGTAAATGAATAAAAATATGTGCATTGTATAGGTATATTCAATTGAAAACACTGGATCTCAGCAACAGAGATGGAGGGATGCTGCTTTCCAGACTGTGCTGGCTCTCTGCAGGGACAGTAGAGTGAGATCCAATCCCTAACCCTTTTGCTTTTGCCTTTAATTTCCCCCCCAAGCATTCATCCAATTTACTTTTGAAAGTAACTGTTGAATCTGTCTCCATTACATGTGGCAATGCGTTCTGGATGGCAACTACTTGTTACTTAAGATAATTTTTCCCGATGTTACCTGTTTTTAACCAATCACCTCTGATTCTCAAGCTTCCATCACTGGGAAGTAATGTCCAAATCCCTCTTTGAGCTGAAATTTGCTGTGAAAAGCAATCAATGCCACACTAAATTGGCAGCATTTTGCCTGCAAAGGCCAGGAAGTTCAGAACTCTTAAACAAAATGGAACTACTAAACTTGATGGAGTTTTTTTTTCTCATACTACTCTCTAAAATAGGATTCATCACAGAATCCAGCAGCAGTTTTTGAACCTATTGCAACTTCCCAGCAGATGTACAATTGCACCCTACTGAATGTTAGGCAGCAACAGCAAACCCATTCATTCCAATTAGTATTAGTCAAGAGGAGAAAGGCAAGTATTTGTTTATCAACAGATTTTTCAACATTTTTGTTGAAATGAGCTTGATTAGATGTTAACTGATTTTAAATATTTGTTTAAAAACTAAAAATATAAATAACTTAAGTGTTTAGCTTGTCATACAACTTTAAAAGGTCTATGGCTTTACTGGCTGCCAAAAATGTTCTTATTCATTCCATGGCTGGAGTTTGTTTTGGCATTTTATTGTGCAGCTGTGTAGGGTTCTACCATTCTGGATCACGATAACTTTGAGTTACTGATGCACCATCAATAACTCTCTCTGAGACGTGAAGGCAAGATATCAGCTTTTATTGACTGGAAGAAAGAACAAGCAGTAGTTGACCACCATACTACATCCTGGAGACTGAGGGCCAGGCTCAGGCCTCAATTGCCTTTATACCGGGGTCTGTGGGAGGAGCCACAGGAGCAGTCAGCAGGGGGCGTGTCCAGACAGGTATATGTAGTTCACCACAGTTACCCAAGGCCTGTGGCTCTAAGAAAGCTTATAATTGCCTCACCATTCAACCTGGATGTCTATATTACATCTCCTCTTAACTTCCTCTGCTGTAAGCATAACATTCTGTCTTTCACCATAATCTTTAGGTTTTTTTTGTCATCAGAACAGGATGAAATACTCTAAATGTGACCCAACTGTGTCTGAAAACATTTATCATAGTGTCCAGGGCTTTGAGTTCTCTGTCTGTATTTATAAAGCCCAGGATTCTTTGTTAATCATCTTCTGCAAAAATGTATGCATATGTGTCTCTATTCCTACACCCACACTGCTCACCCAAATCCAAGTCATCGATATTAGGAAAACCAATAAACCAATGATCTCATCAATAACCTATGGAAAGCCCAATCAATACATTCTTCTACCCTGCACAATAATTCACTCATCAATGTTTCTTGTCCTTAAGCCAATTTCTTCTTTAAAATGCCACTGACAAACCGATTACTTGGCAACATCAAAGTCCATATAAATGACATCAGTCACAGTTCCTTCATCAAACTTCTGTTACCACAAAAAGACATTTAGCCAGATTAATTGAAACACAATTTGCTTTTTACAAATCCATGCTAAGTGACCTATATTTGTCTAAGATTATTGTTTCTAAAAGCTTCTCCTCCTCCTGGTTTAAATTGACTGGTCTTGGTAACCAGGTTTTATCCTTCTTTTTCGAAGGTGTTATTTTTCCTTTTCTTCAATGGTGCAAACCCTCTGCATGAAAATATTGTCCCTCATAACCCCTTGTATCTTTCCAATCTCACCTTAAACCTATATCCCTCATGATATTATTTTCTAATTTCCTCATTGAGATACAGCATGGAATAGGCATTTCCAGAGGCCATGGCACCCAGCAATCCTCTGGTTTAATCTGAGCCTAATCACAGGACAATTTACAATGACCAATTAACCTACAAACTGGAGCACCCAGAGGAAACCCACACTGTCACTTGGAGAATGAACTGACTCCTTAAAGGCAGTGGCGAGAATTGAACTCGCGTCGCCTGTAACGTAAAGCATTGTGCTAACCACTGCGCTACCATGCCGTATTTTATCAAGGCTTTTATAAGCCTCTAAAAGCAGATAGACTGTCTGTAGTCTTTTTTGTCACCAAACTGTCTACAATCTTTTCTTGTAATCTTCCAAGATTTTGGGAAACTATACTGTAAATTGTCTAGGAGTTTCATGCACTGTAATGAACATAAATGATATATAACCAATTTAACCAACCAGGGTCAAAACTAAATATAGTGAAGCAGATTTTAGTTCCTATGCTCCACATATCTGGAATAACCTTCCAGAGGATCTGAAGTCTGCCCCAACTTTAAGTGCTTTTAAATCGAGGCTTACACCTTTTATTTTTGTTGTAGCTTTTAATTAGAATCTCCTACACTGTACTTCTATTTATCATATCTTTTTTTTGTGATTTTATTCTCTTTAGTCTGAAATCTGATGTTTGATTTTTATATCTTGTTCTATGTAAAGCACTTTGAACTGCCTTGTGTTTGAAAAATGCTGCAGAAATAAACTTGTTTAAGCATAAAATATGTTATTTACCCCTTATGCTGACAGTATGTTCTCCCTATAAATTGTTCTTATTAAAGTGAATTTAACAGTTTTACACTGTTGAATGGATTTTCCTACATAAAAAGTGCTGATTTTGGCTAACTGGATCTCATGTGCAGAATAGATTTGCAGATCTTATGGTTCCAGATCAGAAGGGCATGACTTTCTTCATTATGAATTGTTCCAGCTGTGGTAAAGCGGTTGGGAGGATGATGAAAACATACTGAATACAACAAAGTATAATACATTTAATTTTCATAATTCAAAAGGAAAAAAACTGCAAATGCTGTGAGTGTGAAATAAAAGCAAAAAATATAGAGGGCACTCAGCAAATCAGGCAGCATCTATAGCGAGAGAAGCAGCTCATATTTCAAGTCAATGAACTCATGATTAAGGAATGGTAAACTGGAAATTTTTACTCTCTGATCCCCATTGCTGCCTTTCTAGCTGATTATTTCAGCATTCTCTGTTAGGTTTCTATGTCTACTCACACCTCTTGCCACCTTGATCTCTAAAAGGAATTTTCATTTATTATAATATATTATCTTTGTGATTTTGTCACACTACAATTGGACTTCCCTACTGAGAGACATCACGGTATCACTACCACAGACAGAAATTGTAATTAGAACACCAGTCTCCCTTTGAAGTGCAGGCTGAGGCCCAACTGCACTACTAAATGTAATTGCAGTCTATAACTAGTTTAAATAGGTGGTGTCTGCCATATAAAAGTTTAGTGTGGGGGACATTTTGTGTGTGTATGCAAGGCTATAACATTTTTACTGAGATGTAGAATTCAGAATCCAGGTTATATGGGGGACAGCCCAGTTTTTGGACACTTTAAACACCGGGCCAGATGGACTGAAAAGGCAGGGCGTCAGGACCTAGGCCATGGTCCGGGCCGGTTCTGCTCCTCGACTTTTACCGTGATCTCCTCAGCCCTAAGGCTGTGCCCTACTCCGACTGCTCCAACATTCACGATGATCTGCCCCACTGAGTGATGAATTGAGACTGAGACCATGGGCCTGCTCTGAGCTTCGGGTCTATGGACTCAATTTTGTTCTGAGCGCTGTTGCTTGCTTTTAATGTTTGTATGATTTGTTTTTTTCTCTCTCTCCGCACAATGGGTGTTGGTATTTTTTTTAAATTGGGTTCTATAAGGTTTCTTGTTTTGTGGCTGCATGTGAGCAGACAAATCTCAAGGTTGTATAATTTATACACATAATAGTTCTACCAGAAAATATTCCTTGAATATTTCCTTCTGGAGATTTGCCTGTTGAAATGTATACCTATGCTCATTATACTTGCTATATAGCTTGTAAATGCCATTGTAACAGAAGTTTTAATATTACTCCTAGATCCCCATTATTTTAATCTGTGTTGTTATCCCATCTTCACAACAATGACTTCAAAGAAACATTTCCCTATTCATTTTTAATGTCATTTTAATTTCCAAACTGCTTTTAAAATTCTATTTTGCAGTAGTGCACTTGAAAGGACAAGTTAAATTATCTTCCATATGTTCAGAGCTGTACATAATGCCACAAGAGTCATCAGCATTGTTTAGCAGGGGAAATTGCCAGCATATTTTCTTTCCCTAATAGCAGTTTGTGTTAACAAAATTTGCAGATCTTTTAAAGCATCTATTGAGGTAAAGTTTGTTTTGAATGCTTAGCAAATTGTGCACCGGAGCTGATGATTTATTTTTGCTTGTTCCTGAGATGCAGATATTGCTGGCAGTCTTGGCAATTATTGTCTATCCCCAGAAATTAAGTGTTAGTTAAGAGTCAACTATAGTGGTGGATCCGGATTCATACAAAGGCTAAGATGGCAGATTTCATTAATTGAAGACACTAATATACAAGATGGCACTTTTTATGACAGTCTGCTAATTTCATAGCTTGCTTTCCTGATTCTAGCTATTTATTTCTTTTAAAGGAATGTAATTTATTTACTTTAAAAAATGACATTGCCTAATGTGCATCTCTGGTTCAGAAACCTAGCGTCAGTTTGATACCAGGCTACAGTGAATCTGAGGGCAAATCATAACGCCCTCCCCAGCGCGCGCACATCCCCGCAAAAACCGACCTCGTGCCCAACACGCGCGCTCTGGTTTGCTGGCATCCCCCCCGCGCGCTCTCTCACGTTGCCGTTTCTATTGGCTGCCGAGGGCGGCGCGCGTGAGGTAATCCGCCCCCTTCCGCTTCCTGTTCCCAGGTGAGTTAGAAGGGTGGAAAGAAGCCGCACAAAATGGCGTCACGTCCACCCAGCCGTTCTCGAATAATAGCGGCCGTCTCCCCCCACCCCCAACTTCTGTGGGAATCCTAGCTCCAGCTCTAAACAAGCAGGAAGCTTTTATCTTAGGGTTTCGGCCCGAGTTGTTGCTTAATTTTCGACTTTCACCTTTCCCCCTTCCTAGCGCAAACTAAATCCGCATAGTTACAAGAAAGTCAAGTTCAAGTTCGGCGTTATATTTAAATAAATTAGCATAACCTATTGCCGTCGTTTATATTTCTCCCATGAAGGGAGAGAAATAAACTTAAAGTGATAATGACAAGATTATTCTTGAAGAAGCTTGAGAAATTTATTACTGCGGCGAGAGAATTTAAGAAAGAGAAACAAGCCATTCAGTTTTTTTCGGAAGTTTTATATTTTATGCACATATTCCTCGCGCGCCATTTTGATCGCGGATTGTAATAAAAGTGAAATTGAAGGACGTCAGATTCTGCCGATAAGAAGGAAAACTCTTAACAATGAATTAAATTTAACAAACGAATTGAGAGCAACTTACTTTTGCGTAACATGTACCTCTGAAGAAAACTGTCCTTAATGTGGCGATTTTCGGACATTTTTTTCATTTTCCATTTAGAATTAAATAGTCTTTTTGTGGCCGAACGTACAAGACTTTTCAAAACTTTTTCCATTGTTCCTCACTCCCCTTCCCGCCGCCATTTTCAACAGTTAAGTTTTTTTTAAAGTTCAAGTGCATCGCCGGTAGATTCTGCCACACCAACCCAAGTGAAACTCGCAGGTTTTCGTTCTCAATACCAGATACTGCAACACTGTTACAGAAAAGAATGATTCTTTATACTGAAGAACCTTTAAGCGACTTTTATCTTCCGCAATCGCCTACAATATTTTAATAAATGAATTTTGGGCCGATGTCGTTAATAATTAAAGCAATCAGAACGAAAATGAATCGATCAAAATAACTCCGGAGTGTTTGTCTTTCTTTCATTTCATCTCATCACAAGCATAGGTATATGCGTGAAAAAATATCTGAACTCGAAAGAAAGAAAAGTTATTGGAAAGAGAAGGCGTAAATCTTGATTTAAAGTTGATACTTAACAATTAATCTTAAATTCACACTATCGGTGACGGAAGCGGAGATGAACCGCAGTATGAAGTGGCAAGAAGCTGTCAGCTGTGCGTCTGCATTTTCCTTTTATTTGTGACCCAAGCAAAACATAAACAGTCATCTAATGGTACAGCACCGAGGGAGTGCGTGGACTTGCTTTAGAATCAAATCTCGATTTTGCATTGTTCATTTCTACAAACGGTAAGGTGATGAAATCCAAGTGTGGTTTGAGAACGGAACGTAGTATCTTACAAGGGTTATTTTTTTCCCACAGAATCAATCGTCACATTTTTTTGGTCAGCAAAATAAGTACATAGCTTTATCTTTTAAAATTACTTTTAAAAAAGTGATCCGTAATATTAACCTGTTTATACCATATTTATTTGTATAAATTGAAATCATTCGTTTCTTTTTAGCAATATTGAGATGAGCATGGTTATAATTATTTAAATTTTGATTCGTATACGAACCTAATATAGCTACAGTGACATTAAAGATGAATTGGAAAGTACGCTGCAAACAAAACTGGAGGAATATTTTGACAATTATTTTGAAAATTATAAAAATTTAGTGCCATCTGCGATTTCCATTGAGATCTAAAGATTGTGGTGATCATGTAGTTACAATGTACAACCTGTTTTGTACAGTGAGAAACTGTAAAGAACTTTTAAAATTTGGTAATGTTTTAAGTTTATTTAAAAACTATTATAACTTAAAAAAATAGCAGTCAGATGATATAAATTGACAACCAATTCCCCCTGTTAATTGAATTTTGTTCTTTATATTAAAAAAACTCTCTCCTTTTTGAACCTTTTCTCCATCTTTTGAAGGTTTGTTCACTCTCTTCCTTTTCTTCCACTGTTGCTCTTGAATGAGTGTAATAATTTGAATTCTAATTTTTACTGCAGCCACTTTTAATGCTTCTATTTTTAAGGGTCAGAGAGATTCATGTTTCACTTTTTAAGTCTCCATCCTTTAGATCAACTGTTCATCCACTGGGAGTTCCAGCAGAACTAAAATTTGCTACACCATTAAAACTGTTCTACCAATTCAAATCTAAATGTCCGTTGAGCTCAGCTGAGAGTAAGCATAATTTAATTGAAGGCCTAATGTTTGTTAAAATCCAAGCAATGCTATTCTGTTTATTTGCAGTCTCACTATTGTCACTTGTTGTATATTGGCTTGGAAGTGGTAATTATAGGGATTTACTTATCAGAATTCTGTTTAAAAACGTCTTGGGTTGTAGTTCAAATTAAATTTGGTTGAATGGATTGAAAGCATCCACAAAACATAAATATACAGTATATTGTTGGAGATTTTGTTATAGAGAACTATTCCTTCTTTCAAATCCCATTATTGAATTTGGGTTACAATTATGTTTGTTCGTGCTTTCATGAATGAAACAAAAGACATCACTATATTTTTCAGAAGCTCATAATTGTTATTTATTTTCTGAACTTTCAGTTATTCTGCCATATCACAAATTTTAAAGGCTGATCAAATTAATTTTTCTATCTTTTGAAATACTTTACCATTTTCAGAACTGTAACAAACTTTTACAGCATATTCAACAAAAGAAATATATTTCAATAGCCTGACTGCACCTCTACAAAAAAGAGTTGTTGATTTTTATGATAATTGACAGCTTCCTCTTAATGTAATTTGTTGGAATATTTATTTCTAGACACTTACTGAATCACAATTTACATTCTCAGAATGCCACAATGAGAATGAACATTATTCATGTCTCACGATTAATAGTCCCAGTTTCTCACCCTCATGGTTTCTTTGTGTTAATCTCATCAAAGCTGCTGACCCAATTTACTATTAACCTGCAAATGTTCAACTTTACATCTGTGCTCCAAATTGGCTGAAATTCTTATTGATGCCTTTCCTTTTTCCTCCAAATAATTTGATCTTTCCTCGACATTGCTACATAGCTACTGATGTTGTTCCCAGACTTGGTTATCAGTGCTAACCTCTGCTTGTCTGATGGCTAGATGTAGATGAGCTCCATTTTCCTTCAGTTAAAAGACATTAATGAAAGCCATTGCTGTTGACCCCAATCTCAAGTTCTTTCTATCAAAAGAATCAGCAATGTCATACCATTGCCGCATCCATTTTATACGGAATCCGTCATTTTTATCATTGTCAACTTGATTCTTGACTATAGTGCTCTCTATGCAAGTCTCCCAACTTTCACTTGCAATAAAAATCCTCAACTCCTCCAAAACTTTGCAGACCTGCTGCATGTCAGCAAGTCTGACTGAACCACCACTCTTATAATTTTTGCATTAGCTCCCATTCCCTTGTTTTTATGCTCTTCATGGCTCTGGCACTTTTTGTGTCTTTAATCTCCTCTAGCCAACAACCCCAGAGAACTCACCATTTTAAAAATTCTGGCGTGTGCATAAGTCATTGGTGCTTGTGTTTTCACCCAGAGAATCCTGCACCCTTCTTATTTACATATTGTATTTTCTCTCTTTTATCAACTTACTCTTCTTCTTTGATGTCCTGCTGAAAACCATTTTTAAAGCAGAACCTTGGCCTAACATTTACTTTATGTGCTCAGTTTTTGCCCAATCAATGTTTTGTGGCTTTTTTAAAAAAAAGGCACTAAAAATCCATTCTCATAATATTCACATAAATTTTCATGAACTGTACAATTTCCCTCAAAAGCTCAAAATTATGTCAATATTTAGATCTGGAATCATAACTTGTTTAGCTTTCAATTTCTCTTTTCTATTGTAAATAGTCCATTTATGTTGTATCAACCTAAGTTTTTGATTTAGAGGAATACAAATTTGACTAGATTGGGGGAACATTTTTCATCATAATTCATCTGTAGTGATCAGAATGTTTAACATTGTAATTGACTTTGTATGAAATTTGGCCTTGTTGGGAAGATGTTTGCATACTTCCGGTACTGAAAAGCAGATCATTGTCACGGGAAGCTGAGAAACCTAGTGAGCAATTCACAAAACACAGATTTGCACACAGATTAAAAATGAAGGGTTGGTCATTTGAGGAAGCGTAGTGAAGACTGATCAAAAGCATTATTTGCATGCTTTGAGCTGCATCTAAACTGAACAGTGGATGGGTGCAGTATTCAGCTGAAACCATATCTAACACTATTAAAATGACTTTGTGGTTCCAATGATGTCATAGCACCCCAATTTACATGCTCTAGTTAGACTCCTGTTTGTATTTTATTGCCCAAATTGTGCTACATAAAATTGGTAGCTGAAAGATGTAACAGTAGAAAAACCACATACATTGAATATTGCAAACTCTCAGAAAGCTTTTATTACCATCAGCTGTGTTATATATTAGTTTGATAGATTTTCAAGTCATCAGGATGATAGTAGCTATTTAAATTTCTCCAGTATAAACCAGATATTTTGAACAAAATATCTGTAGCCAGTTCATAAGTGCATTTTCTCTCTGTTTCCAATTTTGTTAATACTAGATGGCTACTTCCCCAGTTCCCATCATAGTGCCCACTTATTTTCTCATCTGTCTGCCAGCACCTCACATTATTCACTAATTTTATGCTGTGTACCTCTATTAAGCATTGTGCAGCCCATTACACCACAGTGCTCACTCTCCTGCATCCCAAGTTCTCCCTGTTCCATTGCATTCTTAACACAGCACCTACAGACCTGATCCAGCCAAGTGTTTGTCAGTACCCATGAAATTTATATGGCACTGGTTTCCACTTTAACTATTCATTCCTATCAGCATAACTCACTATCTTAGACTTCGGTATTTTCAACTCATCTCTCCAAAATAACATTATCTCATTCACTACGAATATTCCATAAAAGAGTAGCTTTCTCACAGGCTAGTGTTCCACTGCATTTTTGAACAATACTAGGGAATATCCATATATAAAAATCTTTTAAGTAGTGGTATTTCTTATGTTGCAGATCCTAGTTTACCCTTTGCTTGTGTTCTGTTCAAACTAAAAGTAATGGATCCGAATTGCTCAGTAACTGTATATATAATGATGCATCTCTCAGATGCATCTATTTGGACCTCCAGAGGATTTCCTCTTTTTATAACCCTTTGTATAATACTTTTCCCCCTTTGTATAACTCTTTTTAACCATGTTTGTCAAAGAATCTTCTCAAGTTAATTCTGCTTATCTTATATCTGAGTCTTTAACTTTTATCAGAATTGGCCTAGAAGTCTTTGTTGAATTACATATAATTTTGGAGTGTTAGCAATGGAATTTCCTTACCAAATTTAATTTTGTGTCCTTCATGCAAATGCTTCTTCAATATCTCTGAAGGCAAACTAAGCAAAAACCTGGTGTATTGTGACCTGGCACAAATTCACAAGCTGCTCAGATCAATGTAAGATAAATGTACATAATGGCAGTCATGATTTACTCAGATCAAAGAGCTCATTATCTTAGCATTATAGTAAACAATTTCCATGTATTTCAGATAAACAGCATCACTTTTTGATAATTTCTGCACTCTAGACTGGTTGCTGACAATTCTCTCAATGCTCTATTGCAAAAGTCTCTCTGGTGTAACTCAGAGTTTTTCATCTCTGCTTAGAAAAAGAAAGAGTACTGGACCACCTGGTCAAGCGACTCTCCATGCCATTTGGTATGAGATATTAATATTACTATTTATGGCATAAACTGATGTTAAAAATGGATTAATTCTATAGCTACCACTTGTCTTATTTTTTCTTTAGTTTGTAAACTTGTTTTCAATCAGAAATTTTAAGTTAATTCTTATTTTGTGGAAAAATATCACCTCAAAAGCCTCCAGAACACAAACAAAAAATTTACCTAGCATATCATACATCTTGCAATTTACCATGCAAACATAGTATTTACATAAAATGGTTTATATTTACAAACTGCTTTGTTGCATCCTGTGCAGTATATGTTAGAACATATTGGAATTGAGCTAGAAGATTTGAGGACTGTCTAAATTTTAATGATTATTGTTTGAAAAGTCATTACATGGCAATTCATTTCAAAGATGTGTCATAAAGACTTGTTGTGGCCATCATAGTTTACTGTTTCAGTCAAACAATGATTTATTTAATTTTAACTTACGCTCATATTTGGCACTGTAATTTAAAATGGAAGTAATCTTTCATATATTAATCAGAAGGTTTTTCACTGTGCATTTAGTCAGCAGAACTTTCTGAGTAATCCAGAATATGTTTGCCAGGCCTGGACTGTGCTGAATTAAACTAATTTAACTAATCTTCACTTATGGTTATTAGCCTGGATTTGTTTGACTTTCTGCATTGTGATTCACTATCAATCATCACTTGCATCACTGCATCGAATAAAGCATTCTACTGGATCTGGTTTAAATTTAGCTTGTATGAATACAATGAAGATGATCACAGTCTGTTTATTGGTAGAACTATGAAATTAGTTTTGAGTATTTAAAGTATACATTAGAAAAATGTTCTGTTTCAGCACTAGTATATTTCAGAGTCAGACTAAGTAGAAGGATGGCTAGCAAAGGAAATGGAGATCAGAGCAGAATACAACAAGTATTATACTAAATGTACAATATCTTTTCCAAGCATACTACAGAAAACATGAAGAACCTGATGTTCAATATATTGTCTTTTTTAAAAACACCATTTTAAAAATGGTTTTAAAAATCTGTGAAGATTCTTGAAGAATTGTTTTGGGCAGCAAGCTGGATGCACAGACCTTGTTTACATTATACATTCCACCCTCTTTCCACCGTCCTTTCTCTCCCCCACCTCTCTCCCCTCCCCCTCCCCCTTCTTACGCCCTCTCCCTACACACCCCCTTCTTTCCTCAATTTCTTCCTAAATTCCTTCCTGAATATTCGAGCATCTTGACTTGAAAAGTCTACAGAAGTCTGTAATTCTACTGTTGTGTTCATTTGTAGCATGCTAGGCCTAAGTGTTTTGGGAATAGACATTCCAGTACATTACTTTTGTGAAACTGGTCATCTCATGGAATCCCAGGATTTTCAATGGGGATATGTAAATCACGTAGCAGGTGATTTGACAGAGTTTTTTTTTGCAGTTACACACCTAAATTTGTCTATGGGATTGATTCTATAGAAAGCCAATCCAAGTATTGTTTCTGCTCTGTAGTTGCTTTGAAACTTTCCAGCACATTTAAGCACTTCCCTTGAATAATTCAATTTTCTTTTGAATAAAGTTATCATGATGATGGTATCCGCTAGTTTTGCGAGACCATGGATCTGTGCCTGGAAAGTCTCCTCTCCAGGACGCAGGCCTGGGCAAGGTTATATGGAAGACCAGCAGTTGCCCAAGCAGCAAGTCTCCCCTCTCCACGCCACTGATGTTGTCCAAGGGATGGGCCAGGGGTAATAAAGCTTGGCACCAGTGACGTCGCAGGAGTTGCCAGAGCAAAGTTGAAGACAACGTCGGACTACCTTAGGGACTCCAGCTCCAGATTTGTCCTCGGTTTACTCCCAAAGCCTTTCCCGTAAGTGGGTATGGCCGCAAGGCAATGGAGGTTTGAAATCAGAGTTTTCCCTCTCTTAGATGGACTGTCTTCTCAGGCTGATAAGCTCCATCTACTCGAAGTACTGGTTTTAAGGTGCCAGGACCCGCCCTTGCCCCTTCTCCTGTCAGTAGAAACAGTTCTGCCGGGCTTGGAGGCTAAGCCACATGAGAAGGCCAGGAGTTGGATTTGGTTGTGAGAGGCTATTTGAGGTGTATACCATGAGGAGCACTTTTAGGTAGTGGGAGCTTGTCCCCACAACCACTCCTCGGCTTGACAACCTTGGTTTAGCATCAATAAGTATAATTTATACCTTTGTAAAGTATTAATTGGGTCTCTGCTACATAATTTTGTTGAATTCCAATCACAGTGTTTTAGAAAGGATGTTAAAGCTTTTTTTTAGAATAGGTAGAGTATTTTTATCTTAGAATATTGCCAATAATGGGGCAGTAACATGAAAGGCAGGAAAGAAAAGTTTGGCTTGCTTCACAATAGAGAAGTGTCCAGGAGCAGGAACAAAATGAAAAATATGTTCAGTAAAAATTGATTCCTGTGATGGGTAGAGTTATTAACCAGTCACAGATTGGAGATAATGCTGTGACAACTTGGGCAGTATCTTCAGCGGTAGAAACATTGGTAACGGGCATGAATGTTATGATTTTTTTAGCCAAGGTTCCATAGCAGTTTAGAAAATGGACGCCCAGTTCTACCATTAGGCTCAGTTTTGCTGTACGGGCATTCATTTGAATTGATTGAAAGGGTAAGTACTGATATCTTTGTTTTGTTTCATCACTTAATCCTAATGTTTGCAATTATTTTCTACGCTGTCATTTTACAGTGATCCTAAATGCATGAATTTTTTTTCTAAATCTTTAAAGGTTCAAAATAAAATTTATTATTAGATTACATACATGTCACCACATACAACCCTGAATTATTTTCCCTGCAGGCATACCCAGCAAATCTATAGAGCAGTAACTGTAAACTGTGCAAATACAAATATAAATAAATAGCAATAAATAACAAGAGCATGAAATAACAAGATACAAGTCCTTAAAGTGAGATCATTGGTTGTGGGAAGACCAGAAATAGAATGAGTGTAGTTATCCTCTTTTGTTCAAGACCTTAATGGTTAAGGGGTAGTAACTGTTCCTGAACCTGATGGTGTGAGTCCTGAGGCACCTGTACCTTCTACCTGATGGCAGCAGTGAGAAAAGAGCATGACCTGAATGGTGAGGATCTTCGATGGTGAATGCTGCTTTTCTACGGCAATGTTTCATATAGATGTGCTCAATGGTTGGGAGAGCTTTACCCATGATGTACTGGCTGAATCTACTACCTTTTGTAGGATTTTCCACTCAAGGGCATTGGAGTTCCCATACCAGACCATAACACAGCCAGTCAGCACACTTTCCACTACACATTTGTAGATTTGCCAAGGTTTTTGATGACGTGCCGAATTTCTGCAAACTCCTAAGGAAGCAGAATTTCTTTGCAATTACATTTATATGATGTGTCCAGGACAGGTCCTCTAAGATGGTGACGTCCAGGAATTTAAAGTTACTGATCCTCTCACCTCTGATCCTCTATTGAGTACTGGTTTGTGGACCCTTGGTTTCCCTCTCCTGAAGCCTACAATCAGTCTCTTGGTCTTGCTGACATTCAGTGAGATGTTGTTGTGACACTACTCAGCTAAGTTTTCAATCTTGCTCCTGTATGCTGCTTCATCACCACCTGCAACAATGCTGTCATCAGCAAGTTTGTACATGGTGTTGGAGCTGTACCTAGCCACAGTTATAGGTGTAAAGTGAGTAGAACAGGGGGCTAAGCATGCATCCCTGTGGTCCTCCTGTACTGATGGAGATTGTGGAGAAGGTGTTTTGCCAATCTGAACTGACTGGAGTCTGTAAGTCAGGAAATCCAGAATCCGATTACATAGGGGATATTGAAGCCCATGTCGGAGTTTACTGATCAATTTTGAGGGAATGGTGGTATTAAGTGCCAAATTGACAAAGAGCATCCTGATGTATGCATCTTAGCTGTCCAGATGTTCCAGGGTTGTGTGAAGAGCCAATGAGATGGCATCTGCTGTGCACCTGTTGCTTCGATAGGCAAATTAAAGTATTTTAATCTATTTCAACTGTTTTGAAATTCTCCAATCATCAAGGCATTTTACAAAATTAAAAAAGCTTTGAATGTAATCTGGTTTATTGTGTCGAATCAATGACTTCTCATGAGAATGTGAAAAAACTAAGAAGTGCTAATGGTGCATGTATAGAAATAATTTTTAGAAATGAATGGGAAGAGGAAGGTTCATACCATTTTTGGATCTATGAATTATTGGAAATTTTTCTCCCTATTAGCACAAGCAGATATTTCTACTCTGCTCAACACTAGATTAATAATGACTTCAACATTATTTCTATTTGGAATATTAATCAGGGCCCTGTCTGTGTTTAATTTTACTTCTCTCAGGTTTTGTGTTGTCTCATTCTGTGTACCATGTTCATTGAAAATTGGTTGACAGAACTTCAACTCCTTTGTGACACCAAGTTACAGTTTTCTGAAGAATTTTTTGTTCAATCAGTCAGGAGGACTGAGCTGAGTATCTAAGGAGCTGTTTGGTGACTTGAGTAGTCTGTAGCCAGTAAAATATTATATTTTATATGTAATTCTGATAAATTGGAATTGTTATGAAGAAAGCCTGTAAAATTGGTATTTCTATGAGAGGAAACATTTCAAGAATAATATATTCATTGTAAATTGACTTTAAGGTAATGCAGGTTTTTAACAGTTGCTTTTTAGCATTAAAATTATGACACAGATGTGGAAGTACATAGATGCCTTATACTATTGATATAAACAAGTGAAGGATTGACTATAATGTCATCCATTTTATCTGCCATCATCCTGGTAGTGGTGTACATTCACCTCAGGCCAGTATCAGGCAGGCACCGGAGGAGCTGAGCACCCTGATCAGCAGTCACAAAACAGCACACCCTGATGTCTTCCCAATCACTGCAAGGGATTTCAGTCAGGCCAGCTTGAAGAAATCTCTGAACAACTACCACTAACATATCACCTTTGAAACCAGAGGAGCCAACACACCTGATCACTGTTATACCACCATCAAGAATGTCTACTGCACCATCCATGCCCACTCTTTGGAAAGTCTGATCACATGGCTATACTTTTGCTCCCACATAATAAGCAGAGACCATAGCACCAAGAAGGTATGGTCAGGGAAGGTGGAGGGTGCTTACAGCACTGCTTTGAGTCAGTTGACTGGACAATATTCGGGGATTCATCTTTGAATCTGAATAAATATGCCACAGTTATCACTGACTTCACCAAGACCTGTGTGGATGAGTGTGTGCCTTTGAGAACATACTGGAATACCAAGCCAAATGCCATGGATGAACCAGGAGCTTCCTATGTGGATGAGTGTGTGCCTTTGAGAACATACTGGAACACCAAGCCAAATGCCATGGATGAACCAGGAGCTTCATAGTCTACTGAGGGCTAGATCTGTGGCATTCAAGACCAGAGATTCAAAACTATACCAAAAAAACAATTCCAGTTCAAGTTAGAGATGGAACTGGACGCATGTCAGGTCTGGCATGGTTTACAGACCATTATTTCCTACAAAGTAAAACCTAACTCCTGGGTACGTTTGAAAGGGAGAATAAAACTACATCTGTGTGCATCCCTGCCGCATCTCATGACCCTGTAATCTCTGTGCTGATGGTGTACCTGGTAGAGCACTGAAAACCTGTGCCAACCAACAGGCGGGGGTGTTCAAGTACATACCCAATCTCTCACTGCTGTTTTCAGAGGTTCCCACTTGCTTGAAAAGGGTGACAATCATACCTGTGTCCAAGAATTGCAGAGTGAGCTGCCTCAACAACTATCGTCCAGTTGTACTCTCCTCTAAAGTGATGAAGTGCTCTGGGAGGTTGGTCATGGCCAGAATCAATTCCTGCCTAGACAAGGACCTGGACCCGCTGCAATTTTCCTATTGCTCCATAGATCTACAGCAGATGCAATCCCTCTGGCTCTTCACTTGGCCTTGGATTACCTGGACAATAGCAATACCTACATCAAGCTGCTGTTTGTTGATTACGACTCAGCATTCAACACCACCATACCTTCAGTACTAATCAACAAGTTCCAAACTTGGTCCTCTGTACCTCCCTCTGCATTTGACTTCCTCACTGGGAGACCACAGTAAGTGCAGGCCATAAACAACATCTCCTCCTCACTGACAATCAACATTGGTACACCTCAAGGCTGCTTGCTTGGCCCAATCTGTCCTACTGTCTATACACCACGGGTTACCAACCTTTTTTATGTCATGGACCAATCCCATTAAGCAAGGGTTTCTGGGAACCCTTGCTCTATACTCATGATTGTATGGCTAGGCACAGCTCAAATGCCATCTATAAATTTGCTTTTGGCAGAATATGAGATGATGACAAGGAGGTGTACAGGAGTGAGATAGATTAGCTAGTTGAGTGAAGTCACAACAACCTTGCATTCAACATCAGTAAGACCAAGGAATTGATTATGAACTTCAGGAAGGGGAAGTTGACAGAACACATGACAGTCCTCATCGAGGGATCATCAGTGGAAAGGATGAGCAGTTTTAAGTTTCTGAGTGTCAACATCTCTGAAGATTGATCCTGGCCCCAAAATATTGATACAATCACAAAGAAAGCATGACAGCAGGTGTCATTAAGAGTTTGAGGAGACTTAGAATGTCACCAAAGAATCTCAAAAGTTTCTGCAGGTGTATCATGGTGAGCATTCTAACCTGGTATGGAGGAGCTGCTGCACAAGATTGGAAAAAGATGCAGAAAGTTGCTAACTCAGCCATCTCTATCATGGACACTAGCCTCCCCAGCTCTGAGGAAATCTTCAAAAGGCAATGAGTCAAAAGTTGACATCTGTCGTTAAGGGCCCCCAATCACCCAGGACATGACTTATTCTCATTTCTACCATCAAGGAGGAGGTAAAGGAGCCTGAAGGCACACACTCAACATTTTAGGAACAGCTTCTTCCCCACTGCCTTCTGAATTTTGAATGGACAGTGAACCCATATGCACTACCTTGTTTTTTTCCTCTTTATGCACTATCTATTTTATTTTATATAGCATATACTATTGTAATTTATAGTTTATTATGTATTGCAATGTACTGCTGCTGCAAAACAACATATTTCACAATGTATGCCAGTAATACTAATTCTGATTCTGACATTCAGAGGATTTATATTCATAAATATAGTGGTGTGGAATTTCATGTGTTGAATAACTTTGTGCCTTTCCATTTCTATATAACTTTTTGCTTTAGTTTTTCTTGATAATTTTTTTGCCTGTTAATACTTTGTTATTTTTATATTGTTTATTGCTGGCTTCTTGTTTATCATGCAAATATGTGAAGATGGCTATTTCTTTGAGTCTTCCTGGTGCATGTGTGTGTGTATGTATGGGATCTACGTCGGTAAATAAATGCAAACATGATGATTCTGAATAGTGTCTTGGGACATTTTCCACTGTCCATGGATAATAAACAGGTTCCATTTTTAAACTGATATTGTTTGCAAGTCAGAAAATACATAAAAACACTCAATGTGGTAACTATATCTGCATTGTATTGTAAGGGATAGCATCAAAGCATAGAATGACTCATACAAAAGAATATATACTAAAAGTGCAGAGTGAGAGGAAGCTAGTTCTGCTGTACATGAGACTTCTGAATGTAATAATATTGTAGAAGCTTATTCTTGTACTGTATAGGGATGTGCATAAGTTGGATATTCATCACTCAAGAACAGTATATATCCACACATTTATAGATGTGTTAGAGTCAATGAAGACAGGTTCACACATCATTGAAACAGATTTGAGAAACTCATTACACATTGATAAACGACAGCATCAATTTGAAGGCTCTCTGTATTATCATCAGATAATTTGGTTCCTTGTGAGAAAAATCACACAATGATAAAACACGAATAAATATATTGTGTTCCGTTTGCATCTGATAACAAAAAAGATTGAAATGCATATTCAGAAGTGCTCATTGCTGGTTGTTGGGATTCCAGTATTGTCATCTGTATCCATGTCTGTAGTTATTCAACAAACTATGATAGCAGAGTAAGTTTCTACGTGGCAACAATTTTGCCATTTCTTTTGACTTGACTTTTGCATTTAAGATAAGGACAAGCAAAACAACCCCTTGTAAAAACAGCAGTGATTGTTGGAACGCTTGAAATGAAATCTTTCAGATGGTGTCTGAATTCAGATTCTGGGCTTTACATTGTTAACAGGCCAAACAAAAAGTGTATGTAAACCCAGTCACCTTCCCCTTTCTTCATAAAATTACACAAATCACTGACCCCTTGCATTTGAGGACTAAGCAGCTGCATTAACTTGGTACACAACCTTCCTCCATTCTGTTGGCAAAAGTGCTTTAATTTGAGGAAAGACTTCAACTTTCTTCTTTGGTACAACTGATGCATGAGGCCATCAGCATCAAAAGATTGCCAATTTTCAGGTATTTTTTCTGTGCTATTGTAAGCAATTAGCCAGCTTTTCATGCAGATTTGCCTTTCTTGCGATCCTTAGGAATTTGCTGCCCCTGCAACCATCCAAATCTGCTAATGCTAAGTTCTCCAGCCAGACTTTATAAGTTTGTGATCCTATTGTAATAAGGTAAAGGGACTTCCAACGTATGTAGCAATCTTTGTTTTACCAGTGCGGATACATTTTTTTAACATTCCTGAATGGCTTCTCCTCACACCCAATCCCCAAAAGCACAAAACTAACTTAGCAACTTGGGTGGTATTGTGTTTGTTGGCCATAGCAATCAAAAAGTGCCATTTAATGCCATTTTAGAAAAACAAAAGCCTCTTGAACTTGGAGATGCAGGTTAGGGAACTGCATCATTGAGCTCTGTCCATCTCAAAAGGCAGGATTTCCTGGTGGCCACCCATTTCAATTTGACTTCCCATTACCATTCTGAAAGGTTGGTCTATGGCCTCTTCTAATGTCACACTAAAGGCTACTTTCAGGTTGCAGGAGCAATGCCTTGAATTCCATCTGGGTAGCCTCCAACCTGATGGTATTGGTTTCTCTAACTTCCAGTAATTTCTCCCCTACCCCTTTACTCTTTTATCATTCTAGCTCTCTGCCATCTCTTCTCTTCTCAACTGCCCATCACATCCCTCTGATGCTCCTCTTCCCTTTCTCCCATGGTCCACTATCTTCCCCTATCAAATTCCTCCTCCTTCTTCAGACCTTTAACTCTGCCACCTATCACCTCCAACCTTGCTTCTTCCCCACCTCCCCCAGCCACCCAACTTCCACCTCACCTGCTTTTACCTATCAACTGCCAGCTTGTACTCCTTCCCCTCCCTTCACCTTCTTATTCTGGCATCCTTTCAGTCCAAATGAAGGATCTCCATAGATGTTGTCTGACTTGCTGAGTTCCTCTTGCATTTTATGTGTGTTGAACCGGAAATAGGAATGGTACATAAGGTGCTCTATGACCAGAGTACTAAACAGGTTGATTAATGCATCCTTTGATTTGTGTTTAATTGTATGCAGATTCAGCTTTCTATATACTTGATAGTTTTCTTTGATATATTTTCTGTTTCATTTAGTTTATTAGTAACTGCTACTGAGTGAAATTATCAATTGCTTTAAACAATTGCTGCAATAGTAAATAAAATATTTTTGACTTAAATATGCAAATAAAATGACATGAAAATATATTTTTCCAGCTAATGACTGAAAAATTAACTATTTTATGGACAGAACTGACTTTCAAAGGAAACCATATTCATTCTCTTTCCCTGTCATCAAATTGGACACAGTTGCTCTTAAATGCTGAAATCAAACCCAGATCCATCAGTTCCACTCTGACACCACCCTCTAAGTGAAGAAGTTCCTCCTCGTGTTCTCCTTAAATGGTTCATCTATCATCCTTAACCCATGAGCTCTAGTTCTAGTTTCACCCAGCCTCAGTGGAAAAAGCCTGCTTGCATCTACCCTCTCTTTACTCCTCTTAATTTTGTATACCTTTGTCAAATCTCCCCTCATTCTTCTATGCTGTAGGGAGTGAAATCCTAACCTATTCAACCTTTTCCTACAACTCAGGTCCTCAAGACTTGGCAATGTCCTTGCAAATTTTCTTATTGATAACTTTCCTGTGGGTAGGTTACCAAAACTGCAAACAATACTCCAAATTAAGCTTCACCAACATCTTATACAACTTCAACATAACATCCCACCTCCTGTATTCAGTACTTTGATTTATGAAGGCCAATATGCCAGAAGCTCTCTTTACAACCCTATCTACTTGTGAATTATGAATCAGTTATCCCAGATCCCTTTGTTCTACAGCACTCCCAAGTGTCCCATCTCTCACTTTGCAAGCTCAACCCTGGTTTGTTCTCCCAAAGTGTAATACCTTACACTTGGCTGCATTAAATTCCATCTGCCATTTTTCCAGATGGTCTGGAAGCTTTGATAGCCTTCCTCGCTGCCAACTACGCCCCAGTCTTGGTGTCATCCACAAATTTGCTGATCCAGTTTATGACAGTATCATCCAGATCATTGCTATAGATGACAAACAGCAACAGATCCAGCACTGATTCCTGTGACACACCGCTAATCACAGGCCTCCAGTCAGAGAGGCAACCATCTCTGGCTTCTCCTGCAAAGCGATGTCTAATCCAGTTTACTATCTCATCCTGAATGCTAAGCAACTGGACCTTCTTGACTAATCTCCATGCAGGACCATATAAAAAGCCTTGCTAAAGTAAATATAGTTAACAACCACAGCCTTGCCTTCATCAACTTTCCTGATAATTCCCTTGATCAGTCCTATCTATTCAAATACTTATATATCCAGTACCTTAGAATACTTTCCAATAACTTGCCCACTACTGATATCAGGCTCACCAGCTATAATTTTCCAGTTTGTTTTTAGAGCTTTTCCTAAATAACAGAACAACATTAGCTATCCTCCAATCGACCAGCGCCCCATCCGTTGCTAAGGACATTTTAAATATCTTTGTTAGGACTCTTGCAATTTCTGCACCGGCCTCCCACAAGGACTGATTGTAGGGATTTATCCACCCAAATTTGCTTCAAGATAGCAAACACCTCCTTCTCTGTAATCTATAAATGGTTCATGATCTCACTGCTGCTTTGCAACACATTTGTAGACTCTGTGCCTGGCTCCCGCAAAAAATCAATTTAAGATCTACCCATCTCTTTCAGCTTCTACAGAATCTGTGCCTGTCACCCGAGTAAATACAAATGCAAAAAAAAATTTAAGAGCTCACATTACTTTCCTCTGATCTTCAAGAGGACCAATTTTGTTCCTTGCGTTTCTTTTATTCTTAGTATATCTGTAGAAGCCCTTTCCACCTTGTTAGTTAGAGGACCTTTGTGCTTTCTTTTAACCCCCTGATTTCCTTTTTAAATGCTCTCTTGCATTTCTTATACTCCTCAAGTACCTTCTTGTTCCTTCCTGCCTATACCTCCCCTGTATCACCACCTTCTTCTTAACCAGGGTTTTGATATCTCTCAAAAGCGAAGCTTCCCTAAACCAGTTATCCTTGCCTAAAACAAGATAGAAAACCTGTTCAATCCAGGAAATGCAAATTTAAATGGATTTAATGCATCAGAAAGCTCGGCTAGATTAACAGATGTAGTTAATCTTGAGGGAGAACTTCATCAAAAGAAAATCGAGCAAAGGAGTTTCTCCAGATGAAAGTGAAACAAATATAGAAGATCATACTGTTGTTTTGGGTCTCTGGTGCTGTGAGTCACTGTCTCTATCAGATGTACCATTGTGCCATTGTTTCTTGCCCTTTTGTTATTTTGTATAACATACCTTGTATATAAAACAATTAAAATAATCATGGAATTATTTAAAGATAAGGAGGTGGTATTTGAAAATGCTGAGACAGAAATCAGTTACCTTGATAGAGTGAATGGGGATCAAGAATTCAGTAGCTGGTTGATGCTAGAAGCCTGAAAAAGTAATAAAGGAAGAAACCTGAGGATGGAAGGAAGCTTTGGATGGATTAAGCAAATTAAGGTTGATTCTCTGACACTAGAAGAGGATAAATGTGTTGAATAGAGAAAAAGGACTGGCATTGGAAGGGTCTCATTTGAGTAGTGAGAAGGTAAAGTGCTTTAGAAATTCCAGTCACAAGGTAGCAATAGCTTAAAATGATAGGAAAGGGTTGGGGGCAGAGGTGACTTTTGGAAAGATGATCAAATGTGGAGAGAGAGCTGAATGAGTTTTCTAATTATATGGGTGTTCAACTATACTTGGGACTGCTCCCTAGGTGCTCCAGTTCCTCCCCACAATTTAATTGGTCATTGTAAATTGCCCCATGATTAGACTAGGGTTAACCGGGGTTGTGGGGTTGCTGGGGCATAGTGGATTGAAGGGCTGGAAGGAACTACTCTGCGCCCTATCGCTAAAATAAAAATAAAATTTTATTCTGAAAGGAACATACAAAACTCTGTACTCTCAAGATTTCACTTTTGAAGGCCTCCTACTTCAGGTACACCTTTTCCTAAAAACAGCCTGTACAAATCCACACTTGTCACATCCTTTCTGATACCATCAAAGTTGGCCTTTCTTCAATCAGCCTGAGGACCAGACTTATCCTCTTCCATATTTATATTTAAACTAATGGTATTATGATTTCTAGATGCAAAGTATTCCCCTACACAAACTTATGTCACCTGCCCTGCCTCAGTCCCTAATTGGAGATCTGGTATCATACTCCCTCTATTTTGGACCTCTATTTATTGATAAAGGAAACTTTACTGAACACATTTGACAAACTCTATCCCATTCAGCCCATTTACAGTATAGGAGTCTCAATCAATATGTGGAAAAGTCAAAATCACCTACTATAACAACCTTGTGTTTCTTGAAGCAGTTTGCGATTTCTCTACAAATTTGCTTCTCTTAATCCTGCTGACTTTTGGATGCTCTTTAATATAATCCCATTAATGTGGTCGTTCCTATCTTATTCCTCAGTTCCACCCATGTAGCCTCAATAGACTAGCTCTCCAGCCTGTCCTGTTTGAACTTTGCTGTGACATTTTCCCTAACTAGCAATGCCACCCTTCACCTCCTCACTCTATCAAGTCTAAAACATTGAGCCCCTCTGCAGCCAATTCTCACTAATGTCTACAATGTCATAGTTCCACATGCTGGACCATGCCTACAATACACCTTGCATTGAAATATACAAAACTCAGAACATTAGTCCCATTGTGCTCAACCTTTTGATTCCTGACTTTGTGTGCAAGCTTAAACATCTTTCCCCACAGCTACTCGACTATCTGCTTGGGTTCTCATCCTTCAGTTTAAACTCCCCCATGCAGCTCTAGCAAACCTTCCACATGGATATTAGTTCCCCCCTCCAGTTCAGATGCAAACTGTCCTACCTGTACAGCCATGAGTTTAACTGTATTATCTTCCTATTTCTGGCCTCACTAGCACATGGCATGGGTAGCAGTCATGAGATCACAGCCTGGATATCCTGTCATAGAACATAGAAAACCTACAGCACAATACAGGCCCTTTGGCCCACAAAGTTGTGCCAAGTATGCCCCTACCTTAGAAATTACTAGGCTTACCTATGGCCCTCTATTTTACTAAGCTCCATGCACCTATCTAAAAGTCTCTTAAAAGACCCTATCATATCCGCCTCCACCACTGTTGCTGGCAGCCCATTTCACACACTCACCACTCTCTGAGTAAAAATCTTACCCCTGATATCTCCTCGGTACCTACTCCCCAGCACCTTAAACCTGTGTCCTCTTGTGGCAACCATTTCAGCCCTGGGAAAAAGCCTCTGACTATCCACATGATCAATGCCTCACATCATCTTGTACACCTCTATTAAGACACCTCTCATCCTCCTTCGCTCCAAGGAGAAAAGGCCGAGTTCACTCAACCTATTCTCATAAGGCATACTCCCCAATCCAGACAACATCCTTGTAAATCTCCTCTGCACCCTTTCTATGGCTTCCACATCCTTCCTGTAGTGAGGCGACCAGAACTGTCCTTTAACTTTGTAACTAATTCCCTGAATTCACTTTGTAGGACCTCGTCACCCCTCCTACCCATGTGATTAATACTGACGTGGACTATGACCTCTGGCTGCTCACCCTCCCACTTAAGAATGCTGTGGACGCAATCTGAGATGTTCCTGACCCTGGTACCCGGGAGGCAACATGCCATCTGGGAATCTCATTCTCATCCACAGAACTTCCTATCTGTTCCCCTAACCTTTGAATCCCCTATTACTGCAGCTCACCTCTTCTCCCTTCCCTTCTGAGCCATGAGCCAGACTCAGAGTGATAGACATGGCAGCTGTGGCTTTGCTCTGCTAGGTCATCTCCACCTCAACAGTATCTGAAATAGCATACCTCTTATTGCAGGGATAGGCCACAGTGTACTCTGCATTGGCTATCAATCAACTTTCCCCTTCCTGACCATCACCCATTTGTCTGTTTACTGCACCTTGGGTGTAACTACCTCCCGTATGTCCTGTTAATCAACCCATCAGCCTCCCGAATGATCCAGAGTTTCTTTAGCTCCTGCTCCAATTCCTTCACATAGTCTGCGAGAAGCTGCAACTGGATGCTCTTCTTGCTGGTGTAGTCATCAGGGACGTTGGAGGTCTCCCTGCCTTCCCACATCCAGCAAGATGAGCATTCCGCTGGTATTCCCATTGCCCTAACTGTGAAGAGGGAGAGAGAGAGGGAGAAAAAAGGGTTATGTTTTGTAACTCTAAAACAGAAAACTAATTGAGAGAAAACTACATAGCCAGAAAATAATGCGTGTCTGCTTTAGTTATGTTTTACTTTAAGTGGGGTGTGCATTAATGACGTGGGGCACTATGATGTATGCCTCTTGTTATGTTTTGCAACTCCAAAACCCTAAAACTAATTAAATGGAAAAACAAGGGAGCCAGGAATGCAAGTCTAACTTTGTCTTAACTTTAAGTGAGGCATGTACGTATGATGCAATTGTGTGATGATTTATGCTATTTATGCACTTTTACATACAGTATAACACGCAATGAATTATTTTGTCCCATTCAGGCTCAGATCTAATTGCTGTAGAGGTTTTCCTACTCTTGTGGGATAATGTCTTTCTTGACAAGGTAGGCCACTCTGCTTGGCAGGTGAGACTTCTGGCTGTGGGAAGTCTCAGATTCTGGGACCTCCTCTGTGGTGGTTGAAGGAGTTGACTTTGAGACTGCAGGAAGTAGTTCTGACATCACTGGACACCTTCCTTCTCCTTTTGCCAGGATGCTCCATCAACATTTCCATGATTAGTTGTCCTCTTGATTTCAATCTTGTAATTGTGTTCTCCAAGAAAAAGAGCCCATCTCTGCATTTGTGCTGCTGCAGTTAGTGGAACACCTTCCTGTGGTTTGAAAATGGCTACTAGTAGTTGATGATCAGGAACAAGGGTAAACTCTCTCCCATACAAGTACTGGTTGAAACATTTTACACTCCAAACAAAACTCACTGCTTCCCTGTTAGTCTGTGTGTAATTTTTCTTTGCAGCAGTAAGGGAACATGATGCAAAGGTTATGGGTTATTCACTTCCATCATTCATAACTGGTGACATGACTGCACCCATACCATGAGGCAAGCGTCACAGGCAAGCTTTACTTGATGGTGTGGATCGTAATGTATGAGTGTCTGATGTCATAATTTCATTTACTATTTTGAAAGCCACCTGACACTGCTTTGTCCATTTCCATTTCTTCCCAATGTGCATTAATGAGTTTAAGGGGTGAGCCCAGAAGCTAGGCTTAGCAGGAACCGATAATAGTAATTGATAAATCCCAAAAAAGGACCAAAACTATGACATGTCCTTTGGCTTTGGGGCAACTATTACTGCTTGAATTTTCTCAGCACACCTGTGTCAGTCTTGTGCGTCGATGGTATGACCAAGGTAAGTGATGCTTGGTTTAAAGAATGTACACTTGTTGTCTCATGCTCTGAGCCCATAATCTTCTAGTCTTTGAGATTTTGTAGATGTTCCTTGTCATTCTTACCAGTAACAATGATGTCATCCAGGTAACACTGAGTGCCTGGGCAACCTTGCAGCACTTGGTCCATGGCTTTCTGCTAGAGTGCAGCTGCAGATGCTACTCCAAAAATAAGCCTATTATAGCAATTAAGCCCTTTGTGTGTGTTTCTACTGAGAAACACTTTGGATTTTTTTCCATCTCCTTCTGTAGGTTAGCCTCAGCTACGTCCACTTTGCTGAAGTGCTTTCCTTCGGAAAGGTTTGTAAAGATAAACTCTGTTCTCGGCAGAGGGTATTGATCTACTTTCAGTTCTGAGTTGATAGTGACCTTAAAACCACCATATCCTAACAGGGCCATTCTTCTAGGCTACTGGGACCACTGGCATTGTCCATGTGCTCCACTCAACCTTGGAAAGAATTCCTTCAGCCTCCATGCAATCCAGCTCACTGGCTACTTTATCACAGGTAGATCTCCAGTCAAGTCATTGTTGTCTTCATCAATCACAGCCCCACAATGCTGCCCCTCCTGTTTTTACCACATACAAGCCTAATGTGGCTTGTTGGTTATTGTATTTCACTGTTACAAATGCCATTCCCACAGGAGCTAGCTTTTCTCCAGTATACGTTCTTAGTTGGATATCTGCAGGCTTCAGTTCAGTATTTTAGAAATGCCATTCAAACTCATTTTGCTTGAGTCTTTGGAGCCAGTGTTCAATTCCATTTTAATTTATTTGTCGTTCACTTCTGGTGTACGCCATATTGCTTGTCTATTGTTAGTTTTCACATTGCAAATCTCAAGGCTATTCAGTCCTGTGTCACTCTCATGATCAGAATTTTCATCAACAGCATGCTCTTTTTGAAATTTCAACTTGACTTATTACCTTTTTCTCTCTAAGTAGTCCATTTATTTTTGTCTGCCCAACATGCTTTTCATATATGTCCAACCTTGTTGCATTTTCTGTAAGTTTCACTTTTAATCCTGCATTGATCTGGTGTATGCAAGTCCTTGCCACAATGGTAACACTATTTGTTCAGACAGGCGGATTCCTGTTCAGATGTTGCAATTTTGTTCAAGCTCACTTTCATTCCTGACTGCAGCTCAGCTGTTCCTCTGTCTGCTGTTTCCATTGAAACATTATTTTCAGCTTCTCTTTTAAATACGAGTTGCACTTCAGTTAGGAGCCAGTTTTGAATCCTTTCTTGTAAGATTCCACAACTAAATGATCTTTTGGTGCATCATTAAACCCATCACTGAGCTGGCAGTGGTCAGACAATCTCTTCAATTCAGTCACGTATGCTGAAATGGACTCCCCTTCATTTTTGTTCCACTTATGAAACCTAAAGTGTTCTGCAATCAACAATGGTTTTGGTTCTAAATGTTCCTACCTTACTTTCACAATATCAGCAAAGTTCATTTCAGCTGGTTTGGTTAAAACAGTTAAACCTCTAAGAAAATTGTATGCTTTTCCACCTTATTACACTCTGCAAAATCTCGGCTCGGAATGTTGACTGTTCATTACACTGACTGCCTGTATCATTTAGGATTATTTTTAAAATACTCTTAGTTGCATATAAGGCTCTGAATAATCTAGCACCTCAATATGTTTTGGAGTGCCAATTCCCTTACATCCCAAATTGTAATCTTAGATCCACAAATACTTATTTGCTTAGTATTCCTAGAGCCTAGCATATAAGAAATGGCGATGTGGCCTTTTCCTCTTATGCACCAAAAATTTAGAATTCTCTACCAACTGAGATAGCCAGGCTGGTACTGTGGCATGTTTCAAAACACTTCTAAAAAACCTACATTTTTAATTTGACCTATTTATAGGATTACTTAATGCCTGTAGTTGTTCATTATATTTTATAATTTGGTATATTCAATTACATTTTATTCTTTAATGTTTGTCTTTACTCATGATTTTTAATTTTGTCTTGTATCTTTATACAATATTAATTTATTTTTGCAATCTATGTAAAGCACTTTGAGCCTGCATCTTAACGTATGAAAGGTGCTATATAAATAAAGTTATTATTGTTATTTCCATGGATGCTGCCTGACCCGAGTTCCTCCAGCAATTTGTGTATGTTGCTTTGGATTTTCAGCATCTGCAGAATTTCTTGTGTCTATGAATAATTTTTTCATTGACTATTTCATTTGCTTCAGAATACTGCTCAATTTGCTTAGTATACAAAATCCATATATCTGTTGTGCAATCAAATGCATCTATCTGATGAAGGGTCTTGGCCCAAAACTTTGACTGTTTATTCCTTTCCATAGATGCTTCCTGACCTGCTGAGCTCCTCCAGCAGTTTGTTTGTATTACTCTGGATTTCCAGCATCTGCAGAATCTCTTGTGTTTTGACTCAACAGGGTAACCATTTAGCACCAAAACACTGATTTCTACAGATGCTAATCCCTTGCCACAGTGCTGAGCTCCAGGGAAGTTTAGAATCTCCTGGCCTTTGCAGCAGTGGATTGCCTTGGTCACTGGTCATCCAGGCAGCAAAGGGATTTCTTCAGCACGCCTGGGATCTTCAATGGTAGGAAGACTCTAATGAGTAAAACTTTAGGAAAGAATGGGTCTCTGGCTCAATCTGTGAATCAGAGTAGGTGGATGTAGAGTTGAAAGAGTGAGAGGAAGTCAGAGATTGCATAGCATTAAAAAAAAGGAAGTATGACAGTGCTAAGGTGACTGAGAGGACAGATGATTCAGAAATTTTTAAGGAACAACAGAACTTAACTAAAAAGGCAATACGGGGAGAAAAAAATGAGGTATGAACGCAAGCTAGCCAGGAATATAAAGGAGGATAGCAAAAGCTTTTTTAGGTATGTGAAGAGAAAGAAGATAGTTAAGAACAATGTTGGGCCCTTGAAGAATGAATTGGGTGAAATTGTTATGGGAAACAGAGAAATGGCAGAAGAATTTAATAAGTACTTTAGATCTGTCTTCACTAAGGAAGACACAAGCAATCTCCCAGATGTATGGATGGGCCAAGGACATAGGGTAACAGAGGAAATGAAACAGATTGACATTAGGAAGGAAACGGTGATGAGTAGACTGATGGGACTGAAGTCTGACAAATCCCCAGGTCCAGTTGGTCTGCATCCTAGGGTACTAAAGGAGGTGGCCCTGGAAATTGCGGATGCATTGGTAATCATTTTCCAATGTTCCTTAGATTCAGGATCAGTTCCTGAGGATTGGAGAATGGCTAATGTTATCCCACTTTTTAAGAAAGGAGGGAGGGAGAAAACAGAGAACTACCGACCTGTCAGACTAACATTAGTAGTGGGGAAGATGCTAGAGTCCATTATTAAAGATGAAATAGTGGCATATCTAGATAGCAGTGATAGGATTGGGCCGAGCCAGCATGGATTTACCAAGGGTAAATCATGCTTGACTAATCTATTGGAGTTTTTCAAGGATGTAACCAGGAAGTTAGACAAGGGAGTAAACATTGTTCTTGTAATCTTTTATAGTCAGTTGAAATATGTACGTTTGTAATCCCATTATCTATGTACCAATTTTATTTTGTTGTTATTAATAATGATAATAAAAAGATGGAAAAAGCAAAAGACAAGGGAGATCCAGTGGATGTAGTGTACCTCGATTTTCAGAAGGCATTTGATAAGGTCCCACATAGGAGATTGGTGGGTAAAATCAAAGCTCATGGCATTGGGGGGAAGACATTGACATGGATAGAAAACTGGTTGGCAGATAGAAAGCAAAGGGTAACGGTGAATGGGTGTTTCTCGGAATGGCAGGTGGTGACTAGTGGGGTGCCACAGGGCTCGGTATTGAGACCACAGCTGTTTACGATTTACGTCAACGATTTAGATGAAGGCATTGAGAATAACATCAGCAAGTTTGCTGATGATACTAAGCTGGGTGGCAGTGTGACATGTGATGAGGATGTTAGGAGAATTCAGGGTGACTTGGATAGGCTGGGTGAGTGGGCAGATACTTGGCAGATGATGTTTAATGTGAATAAGTGTGAGGTTATCCACTTTGGGAGTAAGAACAGGAAGGCAGATTATTATCTGAATGGTGTAAAGTTAGGTAAGGGAGAAATACAAAGAGATCTAGGAGTCCTTGTTCATCAGTCACTGAAGGTGAATGAGCAAGTGCAGCAGGCAGTAAAGAAGGCTAATGGAATGTTGGCCTTTATTACAAAGGGAATTGAGTACAAGAGCAAGGAAATCCTCTTGCATTTGTACAGGGCCCTGGTGAGACCACACCTGGAGTATTGTGTACAGTTTTGGTCTCCAGGGTTAAGGAAGGACATCCTGGCTATAGAGGAAGTGCAGCGTAGATTCATAAGGTTAATTCCTGGGATGTTAGGACTGTCTTACGCAGAGAGGTTAGAGAGACTGGGCTTGTACACGCTGGAATTAAGGAGATTGAGAGGGGATCTGATTGCAACATATAAGATTATTAAGGGATTGGACAAGATAGAGGCAGGAAATATGTTCCAGATGCTGGGAGAGTCCAGTACCAGAGGGCATGGTTTGAGAATAAGGGGTAGGTCATTTAGGACAGAGTTAAGGAAAAACTTCTTCTCCCAGAGAGTTGTGGGGGTCTGGAATGCACTGCCTCGGAAGGCAGTGGAGGCCAATTCTCTGGATGCTTTCAAGAAGGAGCTAGATAGGTATCTTATGGATAGGGGAATCAAGGGATATGGGGACAAGGCAGGAACCGGGTATTGATAGTAGATGATCAGCCATGATCTCAAAATGCCAGTGCAGGCTCGAAGGGCCAAATGGTCTACTTCTGCACCTATTGTCTATTGAGAGTATCGTGATAAGGCTGTGGGGATATCTGTAGCCTTTCCTGCTGGAAAGATTATTGCTTCTTAAATTACAACAGATCACTGTTCTGTGGAGAATTGTAACAGTAACAAGGAGAATTGCCTTAAAATCTCACTGTATATGCCAGAGCTAATGTCTGAACTGTGCTGTTTAAGAAAAGAGTCTGTTGTACAACTTACATGACTAAATACCTGCTATCACTATCGAACTAATGGTTGATCAGTAGAAGAAGAGAAAGAGAATTTTTGTATTCATTTTGTTGCAGTATCAAGTGCAAGAACATTCTGCAAATATTTTTTATTACAAGAGTTCAGTTGTGAGCTTTTTGGCCTTTATATGTATCTTAATCAAATTTGCTTTGCAAGTTTATTAGTGTAGACTGTGAAATGTTGATGCTGTTTATTTTTGTTAGTCTTTAAAATGCAGTCATTCATTTTGAAAATCTTATGGGTGATCTGTTTATTTCAGATATACGTTCCTCAGCTTTGCACTTCCATTTACCAAATTCTTTTAAATAAGGTAGCAGTGCCTTCCCTTTCAAAGGATATCAACTTTAGCTTAATTTATCTCAAGTTTATGTATATATAAATCCTTCATTGAATCCTTCACCTTAGCTGTCGCTGTCTAATGAATAAGTGAAAACTACATTTTGGAGATTAGCCACATGGTTCAGTGCACACTGATAATGGTGTGCCAAGCAGGATTCATCAGGCAAGATAACCATCAAATTACTTTGGGAAGTTCAATGAGCAAAGTGAGAGGTACAGCAACTATATGTAGAATGAAGAAATTCGTCAGCAAGCGAATGATTGGGCTAGCAGTAGCTCAGATGAGGACAGAGCATCAAGTATCCATCTTTGCTGAGATCACAGAAACTTTGCAAAGGCTATCAACCAGTTGGAGAGTCAGCAAAAGATATTACATATAGAATCATGAGGGCAAATGTAGGTCTATGCATCAGAGTAAAAAGGCAAAGATTATTTAAATAGTTAAGGGGAATCAGTGTCTTTGCACAAGAAATACACATCTTTAACAAGTAAATGAAAATATTGGTCCTTATTACCAAGGAAGGGTGGGGACAACTGTGGTGGACTACAGGATTGAGAAAGTTTTATGGTACCTATACAGGGCTTCGATTAGACCACATCCAGAGGGCAATGTTTACTTTTAGTCTCCTTACTTAAGAAGGGCTTTTGCTGTCTCCAAGATTTTTTCACGAGATGGCTTCTGGGGTGAGGAGTTGTCATATGAGAAAAGATTGAGAAGAACCGATTTATACTCAGTGAAATTTTTAACTATGAGGAATGAATCTCATGGAGAGAACTAAGATTCTTTAAGGCTTGATTGGTTAAATGCTGTGAAGTTGTTTTCTTGTCTTGGAAGAGTCCATACCAGATGGTGATGCAACCAATCAGAGTGGTCTCATCTGTATCTCTGCAGAAACTTGTTAGAGTCTTTGGTGAATCTCCTCAAAATCCAAATGAAATAGAGCAACTTCATAATTGCATTAATATGTCGGACCCAGGCTAAATCTTTAGAAATGTTGACACCCAGGATCTTGAAGCTGATCACCTATTCCTCTGTGGACTCCTCAGTGAGAACTGAAGTGTGTTTTCCCAATTTCCCCTTCCCAAGTCCATAATCAATTCCTGATCTTACTGATGTTGAGTGCAAGGTTGCCATTGTGACACCAATCAACCACCTGATCTATCTCACTCCTGTATGCTTCCTCATCACCATCTGAAAATCTGCTAAAAATAATTGTGTCAATGGTGAATTTATAGATGGTGTAAGAGATTACCTAGCCACACAGTCCTGAGTGTAGAGAGAGAGAAGAGCTTCAGGCTAAGCACACATTCTTGAGGTGCACCTGTGTCGATTGTAAGCAAGGAGGAGATGTTTTTTCAATCTGCACTGATTGTGATCTTCTGATGAGGAAATCAAGAATCCAGAGGAAAGTACAGAGGCCCGGATTTTGAAGCTTATTTTTCAGAACTGAAAAGATGATGGCATTGATCACTGAGCTATAATCAATAAAGAAGTAGCCTGTCTTAGGTACTGCTGTTAACCAGATGGTCCAAGGCTAAGTGAAGAGCCAGTGAGATTGCATCCACATAGTAGACCTATTCTAGCAGAAGGCAAGTTGCAGTTGGTCCAGATCTTTGCTTGGGGAGGAGTTAATTGTAGCCTTGACCAACCTCTCAAAGCAATTCATCACAGTAGGTATGAGTGTTACTGGACTATAGTCATTGAGGCAACTCTGCTCTTCTTAGAGATGGATATGATGCCCTTTAGAAGCCAACGGGAACCTTTGACTGCAGTAGTGAGACAGAATATGTCCTGGAACATTCAGCCAGTTGTTTGGCACAGGTTTTCAGTGCTCTGCCAGGTACACCATCGCAGCCTGATGTCTTGTGAGGGTTCACTCTCTTGAAAGATATTTTGACATTGGCCACTGAGACAAATATCCCACCCCCCATCTTCATCACATTCTACAGGGGTTGTATTGAGAGCATCCTGAGCAACTGCATCACTGCCTGGTTTGGAAATTGCACCATCTCAGATCGCAAGACCTTGCAGCGGATAGTGAGGTCAGCTGAGAAGATCATCTCTTCCTGCCATCACGGACATTTACACTGCACGCTGCATCCGCAAAGGAAATAGCATTATGAAGGACCCCATGCACCCCTCATACAATCTCTTCTCCCCCCTGTCATCTGGGAAAAGGCTCCAAAGCATTCGGGCTCTCACGACCAGACTATGTAACAGTTTCTTCCCCCAAGCTATCAGACTCCTCAATACCCGAAGCCTGGACTGACACCTTGCCCTACTGTCCTGTTTATTATTTATTGTAATGCCTGCACTGTTTTTGTCCACTTTATGCCGTCCAGTGTAGGTCTGTAGTCTAGTGTAGCTTTCTCTTTTTTTTATTACGTAGTTCAGTCTAGTTTTTTGTACTGTGTCATGTAGCACCATGGTCCTGAAAAACGTTGTCTCATTTTTACTATGCACTGTGCCAGCAGTTATGGTCAAAATGACAATAAAAGTTGACTTGACTTGACTTGAAGTATCACATGGTCACTAGATGCTGCTTAGATTCACACAGGTATAGTTTTATTCTCCCTTTCAAAGCATGCATTGAAACTCAACTTTTAGCTCTGAAGGAGGTGAGTTTCCTGCCCTGGGCTATTCAGTGTTTGACCTCTTTTGCAGTTGTGATTAGGTGGCTGGTCCAGTTAAATTTCTGGCCAATGGTGAACACAAATACCCCCAATCCCCAGTTTGTCATTGGTCAAATGCAATGCCATTTATCACATACCCTGTGACCAGGTTACCAAACCAGCAGAAATGGACATATATGTTGGAGTCTGGTGGTACTGTAACTAAAAGTGTTTATTAGTAAACTAAGTAATACAGTACTATAAAATGCAAATACACATATAAAACAGATTAGCAATGATATATACAGAAGTGTGGAAATATAAATCAAAACCAAGCTCTTTCAAAGTCAAGGGATAAATGAATAGTCTTATGATGATGCAGAGTTCAGTTCAGTTCAGTTTAAGTTGAGGTAGTTGCTGTTGTACCATTGGGGGGAGAGAGAGAGAGCGAGCGAGAGAGAGGTGAGCAGTTGCAGCAGGCAAATCTTCCGTTGTCTTCTTGTCCTGTTGTGCTGTTGTGGTCACCGACTGTGACCCCTCCGTTCCCAGCCAGACCGCTCTTCAGTGGTGAGCCCATCACCCAGGTGAGGATGGACATACACACAAGCCCCTACCAGTCTGCCTTCACACACTGTGAGCCTCTGATCGATTCCCCCGAATCGATCCTCCAAGCCCCCACCTTCCTGTGGGTGCACAATGCTCTTTCAGTGTCCCGTGGCGTGTCTGCCTGTGTCTCAGTAGACTTGCTTTTTATCTCCCCTGTCAGGGTACGAGCCATCCATCACATGTCCATCACCTGGCATCGTTTCGCTGTCTCAGCAGGAATGCTCACAAGCAGGCAAAGTGTCCTTGGAGCAAAAGTAAATAATCATCACGGAGCCATATCTTTGTCTCTCTCTCTCTCTCTCTCATCTGCTCTGGGTGCCGTCTCCCCCTCTTCTCTCTCTCTCATTAGCAGCACAAACAGTGTCCAAAAGCCAGGCTCATTCTCCCAACATTTTAAAGTGGTTGTATGAACCCTAGGGGTACATAACACATTATAGAATATAGTGTCACTGTGAAACTTAGGTGACTTTGTGAACAACGATTGTCGTTTGAAATTTTATGCTGCTCTGGAATTGAACTGCTTTGTCCTCAATTGTTCTCATTTATTTTATTTAACTGATGATTACTTTCCTATAGTGGGAAATAGATGATGTTTCAGTCTTCAGGTTAAACTGGATTAGAGGTCAAGGGACAAGTAAACCTGCATGTTCTTGGATATGGTTCAGTCTTTGTTTTAAATTCATATATTCTGACATTTATTTCCATTATGAAATTTTCTGTTTGCATTGATGAGAAAAATTACAAACGTTATTGTAAAACTGTAATGCTGTGATAACTCCTTCCCAGTTTTGGTTACACTGTACTGGATCCATGGGGAGATGGGTTGGGTGTAACTAAGGTATGAGATGTTTACACATGTAATTTCTATTGTAAATCTGAATCCAGAAATTTATGATTGAGACCATTGATAGAAAGCATGGGGTGATGAATGCTTTTAGTATAAAGTATTGATTATTGTAAAAGTTGGATGTAATGTCCTGTCACTTTTCCATCTGTGAAAAGCAAACTCTACATAGCATATAGCAGCTTGATAATGTGTCACTGAAACAATAACAGCAGAATATAATTACTACCAGATAGGAACTGAATTTACATGAGATTACACAGCGCCAGAAGCATGGCGACACTTGTGGGTTGTCCCCAGCACATCCTAGGGCTGTTTTGATCATTTTACTAACAACACATTTCACTGTATGCTTCAATGTTTCAATGTACATGTGACAAAGATAATCATTCATCATTACCTTGCCATGGAAATAATTCTGTCTTGTTTATTTTGTTAAAATTACTGTTTCTTGTAGTAATGAGTACCTTTATACATATTGCAGAAACCTGTTGTCATCTTTGCTATTCCGGTGGAAGAACTTGTAACTTAATTTCCCAAATATTTCATTGTTTCACAGAGGGAATAATGAACTTTTTACACTCTTGCTTTCATATTTCAGTCCTGGTGTTGTCCTGTTAGCTGACAGTTATACAGTTGTACCTGCACAATCAACTGTTCACTACAGCAACATTTTATATTTAATAAATGCTTAAAGTCTTCAAAGGATTTAAAGTACATTTATTATCAAAATATGTATGTAGTATACAATCCTGAGATTTGTCTCCTTCACAGACAACCATGTAACAAAGAAAACCATGGAACCCATTCAAAGAAAAAATATCAACCCCCACAACAAATTGTACAAACAAGAATATCAACCCTCCTGTGCAAAAACAAACTGTGTAAACAGCAACAAGAACATCAACACCCCCACACAAAAAACAAAATGTGCAAACAACAACAAGAACATCAACACCCCCACACAAAAAACAAAATGTGCAAACAACAACAAGAACATCAACACCCCCACACAAAAAAACAAATTGTGCAAACGGCAACAAAAACATCAACCCCCTCCCCCACAGAAAAGAAATTGCACAAACGGCAACATGAACATGCCCCCCACAAAAAACATCGCATAAACGGCAACAAGAACATCAACTCCCCCACAATAAAAAAACAAATCACACAAATGGCAACAAGAAAGAACAAGCAAAAACAGAATTGAAAGAGTCCATACTCAGTTTAGCTCAGTGTTTGTTATCTGCAGGCTGGCCTGAATCAAAGTTGCCTGAAATAGCAACAGAAAAAGAAGTGACCAGGAACACAAGCAGCTGACCCAGAACTTCGGTACCATCCTCTGACAGCATCGAGGGAGAGAGACACCATCACACTCAGACACCTTCCTCTGACAGCCACAAGCAAGTGGCTGGTAGACAGCGTTGAACTAACACTTGTCTTCCACACTCATCTCGATGTTTTCAATCTTCCTCGACACTTTTATTGGTGATATCAGTGAGAAATGGAGTTGACCATGGGCTCACACCCTTTCTCTAAGCTTCTTGACCTCGAGCCACTTGCCTCCCTGAACATTCTCAAAGACAGCAAAGTGCCAGATCGCTCAACTAGCCCGAAAACACACCATCAAACGGTAGATCACAGGCTCCAACAGTACCAGAACCACATCTAAAAGAAACAGTTCTGTGGACCATCTGGAGAATGTCGCCTGTGGTAGCATTGTTTGCTGGTGCCATCTTCTTCCAGAGAAAGAATCTTGTTTACTTTAAAAAATATATTTTTGATGAAATAACACTTACATTCGCACATAGTGCTCAAAGATGGTAAAAAGATCTTTGACAACAGTTATTGCTGTGGAAATCCTTGCAAATTAATTTTGCAAAACATTTCATTGTTTCACAGAGGAAATACAGTAGAAATTCCTTTGTGCTCTTGTTTTCATATTCTGTTTGTAAGTGTTGTCCTGCCAGCAGACAGCAGACAGCTAATTGGTTGTATATACACATTAAGCTGTTCATCCTAGCAACCTTTTACATTGCTCTTGCTATTCTAATAAATGCTTAAAATTGACATTTTAATAATTGTTCCAAATAGAATGAGTTGATACAATTAACCTTGGAGGGGGGTTAGTGGTAGTGGATGGGAAATGTTTCAAATAAACTAATTTGTGTACAAGTGTTCTTACCCATAAATTCGTTGTTACTGCTTCATGTTATTCTTTAAAAATACTTAAAGTAACTGACAGTCAATTGTGAAACAATTTGGCATATATTAAGATTTTACTGAATGGAAAAGATTCAATAAAATTCAACTCATTTGAAATCCTCACAAGGCTCATTTGCATATGGTTGAGACTGCTATTTGTGCATTTTTAAATTGAAGTTTTTTTTTGTTTTCAGCCACAAATGGCAGATATTTACATAAAACAAGGAATCCTTTGTATTATGTTGTGTTTTAGAAACATTTAACAAGTCAGACTGGGTTTTTATTGATCTTCTACAGACCAAAGTGGCTATATACAGTTTAACTTTTGCAGGCCTAAGCATCAGTTAAGGCTTGAGGACAGTGGGAAATGTTTTGTGCAAAGGATGTTAAATTAAAGCCCAGGCCAAAGTTTGAAATAATTATACAAGCTTTCCTTCAGTTTTCTGCTTTGTGAGTTCAGGTTCAGAGGTAGAATTGTCCAAATATCCAGCCGACTCTGTCTGGAATAAAGCCATTGCAGAACAATGAAGCTGTTTGTAATTGCTTGCACTGTGGCTATAAATTATTAGGTTCTTTAATTATATATTTAAATGCCATTATAACCATAAGGCCACCATTTCCTAAAACAAAGAAAGTGTTCAGCTGGAAGTACCCTAGTGTTAGTGTCAATTTCAGTATGTTAAATGACTACAGGTAAGTCTTAAACACTTTCGTGTATTGGAAACCCTGTATTTACTAGGGAAAGATTCTGGTTAACTACTGATATGAGTTTGAACAGTCAAAATTAGCCACCACTAGAACATATATTTTTGGGACTTTCAAATGCATGCAAACCATAGATATGCGATGGATTTAATCTAGGTTTTGAGGAAAAAGGACAAAGGATAAGTTTTAAGTAAAATAATACAGAACATCTGTGTGTCATTCATCATTAATGAACCAACAACACAAAATTCAGTCTCATTGAGTCTGTTTTCAGACAGCTTGAATAATTGCTTCAGGTCATTTCAGTAATTTCAAGCTGCAAACTGTTCACCTGTGTGCAATATGACAGAACTTCCAGTGCTATCTGCCTTTATTCAAATATTTTGTGACAGCCATTTTTGTATGTAAATATCAATGAAGAAGTACTTCTCTACCATTGGCATAAATGAACTACTAAGTTGCTGAGGAAAATCTATGAGTCTCTCCTGGTCCCTCAACACCAACTCTATAGTCAAGAAAGCACAGCAGTGTCAATACTTCCTGAGGAGATTGAGGTCTGCCCCCCCATTCTAACCAGTTTTTACAATGCACCATTAAGAGTGTCCTGATCAGCTGCATCACCATCTGGCACAGGAATTGCATGGCATCTGACTGGAAGACCCTATCAAGTGTTGCAAGTACTGCTGAGAAAATCTTTGGGGTCTCTCTTCCACCCATCTGAGACGTTTATCAGCGAGTGCTGCATATGCAGGACACTTAGCATTGTCAATGATCCCTTCCATCCAACTGATGATCTCTTTTGACACCCTGCCATCAGGCAGGAAGTACCGTAACATTGGGAAAGTGGCTGTTAAGATGGGAAACAGTTTCTTTTCTCAAGCCACAAGTCTACTGAATTCCCCCTGCCTCCACCCAGGATCTCATTACTTACGAAGGACCAGTAACATTATACTGTTTACTTTTTGACTTGTGTCGTAAGTGCACCTTATATTAATTGTCAGTCTTTTGGAATATATTTTATTATTTGTTAATTTATTTGTGGTAATATTACTTTATGTGTTGTGCATGAGATACTTGTACTTTATTGTGCATCTGGTTCCAGAGGAATAATATTTCATTTGGTGGTATACAGTAGAATCGAGAAACTTGAACTTGATGAGAGGTATAATTAGTGCACAAAACTGAAATTCACACATGCATTAGTGCATATTATAAAATGCTAATCATAATGTATCAAAAGAAAGTAAATTGTGTATTGGGGAAGAGAGAGCTTAGTAACAACGTTAATGTGTGACATTAATACACAATGTTAATTTTGTAACTAGCTAGGCAGTGATCACTGTATCATTCAAATTGATTTGGTTGTTGGCCAGTTTTACTAAATATTTGAATGTATTTGATTTTTTTTACTTCTAGTTTGCGAGCAATTTTAGAAACTTTGAATCTTAAAGCTCATACTGATTTATATTCTAGAAAAGGTTACCAGATGAAAGTTGGAAGGATGAGAGTCTAGAGATATACAGAATTACAGAAGTAAAGTTATTTGCACTGTTATTTGTTTCTGTCAATTGTATACTCAGTGGCCATTGTATTAGGTATGTTCACGGTCTCTGCTGCTGTAGCCCACCCACTTCAAGGTTCAAAGTGTTTTGCATTCAGAGATGCTCTTCTGCAAACTACTGTTGTAACGTGTGGTTATTTGAGATACTGTCACCTTCCTGTCAGGTTGAACCAGTCTGACCATTCTCCTCTGACTGCTCTCATTAACAAGGCGTTTTCATCCACAGAACTGCCGCTCACTGGATGCTTTTTGTTTTTTCCACCATTCTCTGTAAACGCTAGAAAATTTTGTGCATGAAAATCCCAAGAGATTAGCAGATTCTGAGATACTCAAACCACACTGTCTGGCACCAACAATTATTCTACAGTCAAGGTCACTTAGATCATATTTCTTCCCCATTCTGATATTTAGTCTGAACCTTTTGACCAAGTCTGCTTGTTTTTATGCATTGAGTTGCTGCCATATTAGATATTGGTTGATAAGATATTTGTAATAATGAACAGGTGTTCCCAATAAAGTGGCCTCTGAGTCTATGTAAGTAAGCACAATTGTGTGATTTCTTTTTATCCAGTCTTCAAATAATTGCATGTATCTGATTGATGCCATTCTCAGTACTCAGCACATTAGAGTGGGTGAGGGTTAGGGTGAATGGGAAGGGATCCTCCTAACTAAAAGTCGGCACAGCATCGTGGGCCATAGGGCCTATACTATGCAATATTATGTTCTAACAAACTTCATTCTATCCCATTGCAACTGAACAAAGTCAACAAATGCTCAATAAAATTATAGAGGCATTGAATTAAAATAATCTTCGTGAACAACTGTTTTTGGCTATACTGAACTCAGACAAAAAAATAAGGAAGCACAGATCAGATTTGAGTTCACTCATCTTAGATGATAATAGGTATTTCATACTTGACTTTAACTTCTCGGATTCAGGGATAAAAGTGTCAAAACTTCTACAGGATCATTGTCTCGTTTTCAGACTGATTAGTATGATATATTGCAAAACTTGTTTAACAATTTTATGGGAAAATGGTACCCAATAATGTTGATTAAAATGTATTTGTATAGATAATAGTATATTAATTTTATTTTGGATGGAGTCTGTCACTCAGATTCCTGTAATAACGTATTGCATGATCATTGCCAGTGTCCTGATCCTGGAATCAGCAGTGATTGAACTTTGGTTGGCATCCTTGTTAAGGTCCTACACTCAGAATAAAATGAAAGTTATTTAAAAAATTAATTATAAAGAAATACGATAAAATACAAATAATTCATAACAGATGAGACTAAAGTAGCATACATTTGTGCCATCATTTGTCTTTCTCCAAATGTTCAGCAATGATGCACAAATGCTTTTTGTATGCTAACTTTTAAATATTTAGTAAACTATACTGCAGAAAGAAGCAAAAATCAATCTTTTGACCATAACAGCAACCAAAACAAGGTTTCTTTTATTTCAATCATCTTCTATGCTACCTTACTCTCCAGTTACAGCATTTGTTCTTTATTATGCATAATGCTTGGTTTCTGTGAACAGCTCTATGAAGAAAAAGATTATATTTATGTAATTGGACAACACAGAAGTAATGGCCTTTAAAGTAATGATAATAAATAATATCAGGGTGAATCATAGGGTGACACCCCAAAAGAAAATAATCCTGTTAAATTCAGGACTGTCAAATGAGTACCTCAGAATTAGAGTGAGAATTAGATTTATTATCACTGACACATGTCATGAAATTTATTGTTTTGTGGCAGCAGCAAGTGTAAGGCATAAAATTACTATAAATAGTGCAAAAGATGAATAACAAGGTAGTGCAGCCTCTTGCAATATTGTGCATTGGAGTCTCCATACCACACTGTGATGCAATAGTCAGAACACTCTCTACCATATGTCTACAAAAATATGTAAGAATCCTTGGTGACATACCAAATTTCTTCAAAGTCTTAATGAAGTAGATCCACTGGTATGCCTTGTCTTGTGTTGGGTCCAGGATACTGTAGATCCTCTGAAATGTTGATCTCAGGACATTGAAGCTACTCACCCTTTCCACCATTGATGCCTCAATAAGGACTGGTCCATGTTCTCCCAATTTCACCTTCCTGAAGTCCACAATCAATTAAAATTTGAACCCCAAAATAGGTTGAGACTGAATTGTGATGTCATTGCATTGTGGTGGACCCTGCTTAACTTGAGCTTAAAATAGCATAAGTAGGCTGAAACATAAATTGGTTTATGATATAATTGAGAAATTACAGAAACAGAAAAAAAAAGGAAGATTTTAGAGACCCAAGACAACTTTTAATATTTTGCTTCCCTTTTTAGGATTTCACTGAGGTATAACCTGAAGAATATGTTTGAGATAAGAGAAGTTTTCAGATTTTGCACAACCAGTTTCAATCTTCAATGAGGGGTAAGAATGGCCAATGACAAAGTTCATAGTCCAGTTTTATTCTGTTCTTCTTGCTGCAGAAAGATGTGGGATGACTAACCACAAGTCATCAGCAGCCAACTAGAAGAGGTCTCCTTTATTCCCACTCTTTGCCTCCTGCCAGTCAGCCAGTCTTCTATCCACTCTAGTATATTTCAAAGTCCTTTTGAAAATTCAAATAAACAACATCTACTGATTCTCCATTGTCTATCCTGTATGTTATTTCCATACTGAATTCCAACAGATTTGTTAGAGAAGTTTTCTCCTTAAGAAAACCATGCTGACTTCAGCTTATTCAGTCATGTGCCTCCAAACATTCCAAACCTCATTCTTAATAATGGACTCCAACACCTTAGCAACCACTGATGTCAGGCTAACTGGCCTATAATTTCCTCTGTTTCACCTCCCTCCCTTCTTAAAGAGCGCAATGACATTTGCAATTTTCCAGTACTCCAGAACCATTCCAGAATCTAGTGATTCTTGAAAGATCACTACTAATGCCTCCCCAAACTCTTCAGCTACCTCTTTCTGAACCTTGGAGTGTAACTAGTCAGGTCCAGCTGACTTACCTATCTTCAATCTTTCAGCTTCCTAAGCACCTCCTCCTCAGTAATACCAATGACACTCACTTCTGCCACTGACACTCCTGAATTTCTGGCATACTGATGGTGTTTTTCACAGTGAAGAGTGATGCAAAATACTTATTGAGTTCATCTGCCATTTTTTTGTCCCCATTACTACCTCTCCAGCGTCATTTGCTTCATTATCTTGTTTTCTTCAACTAAGATCAAAGATGCTGTTATCAAAAATAGAAAATGATTTTGTCTGTAAAGCAAGGTGCCCTATATGTATAGGTTCTCACTAATGAGTCAACAACATAATAGTTAGCATGTACAGGTGAATGCAAACTTTTACCCATCACTGTAATGAATACAAGGGTGAATCTTATTTTGAAATACAAGGGTACTGAAACTACATGTTGTACATTACATTTAAAGATATCATATAAATACAAATGTAAAAATATCCTCATTGTCAGCATTTTCTCCATGAAGAAATACATTACTTCATAAATATTAAGTACTAGGAATTAGGTGTTGTTCTGGAAAATTACAAATTTCAGAGTTGCATGGTGTAAAATGCAGTATTCCAGCCTCTTTTTAGATGCATATGGGATACTGGAAGCCAACAGCTGCATCACTCAATTCAGTCAATGTTTAGATAATTCTTGGAATATGAACACTACCAACATTTGAAATTGTCATCTGACATCATTAATTACTGCTAGGTAGTATGGACGTAATCTGAAATTCATAACCGGTGACTGACAAACTCATTGGTAGTTGATAATACATTCACAGAATTATTTAGATACTTATGCACACCATCCATAGTACTTCCAACCTTCAGTTCACAGCACATTCACCTCCAGTACATGTCCTGTAATCATTTTGCCTGTAATTCAATCAAAGCTAGTCTTAGTATATTGCTGTTCGCTGGCGTCTGTCGAAATGCTCTATATATTTTAATAATACTTAAAAGATGTGACATTTTTGTCATTTTTGATAGTTACTACTATAAGGATATATTAACAGTGAAAACTTATTTCGGCCTCCTTTTAAGGCATCATTTAAGATAATTTTGTTGGTGAATTACAAGATTACTGATTGCAAAAGGTAGTTGTGTTCTATTAAACTATCTTGCATATCCTTTTGTTTCATTTTGCCTGTGCTTTCATTCTGGGCATATTCCTTATTTGGATTTAAGAATAATTGTTTTGGAAATCTAGTAAACTATAATTTGCTCTGTATTCTGCAGTCTGCTATCATGTATACTATATGCAGTATCACATATAGTGAATGTGGTACAACATCACAAATGTCAATGATGTCATAAAATAATGTAAGAGGATTGTTGAAATATTGAGAGGGAAGTTGAACAGGTAGTACCCAGCTCTTAAATGAGGGTAGAATGTAGGGCTGAAGAATGGAGACTTGATCTATCTAGTTATACAAACTGAATTCAAAGGAATATTTGTTGTTATAAAGAAAGATAGTTGGTAGGATGCTGGATGTAGACCTAACAAAGCAGAAATAAACCACCTGCACTGTGATTAATAACAGTTACCAAATAAATAAATTGCTTTATGATATATAAAATTAATGATTAACAAAAATACCGAAGTTGCTCAAAGCAGACAAGAGAAATAATTGCATGTGAGAAGTCATGCACTTTTAGTGGGTCTCTTTCTTTTCTTAACTTATATATTAGTTAAAGACTGGTATTTTTGCTATTCCTCCTTTATAATAACAGACAAATTTTTCTTAGCCACATAATCTCAGAAGACCCCTGCAGGTCACCATTTTTTGCTATAGATTACAAAATGCGGCAGTACTGTGGTTATTGAACAGTTACTGGTATGTCTTGCTGCCTGTCCCTGTATGAAAAGCTACCTTTAGACTCTACAAAATGCCTTCAGGCTGGTATAAGACATCATTAACTCTTTTTTAAACAAAAAAACAAAGGTCCTGATTTACAATACCTTTAAAATTAAAAGGGAATGAAAATAAATTCTGATTTATCTGGTAGCAGTAGTGTCAAGCTAAAGATTTGAAACCTTATGAGAAAGGTAGAAATTCCACAGTCTGGTGGGGGGGGGGGGGCTGGTAAAGAATGGCCAGATTCAGAAGCGTAATAATTAGAAATGTGGTGAAAATGGGAGAATTTGTTTCTGCTGCTTAGAATATTCTTAATAAACTGTATTATGCTGGGCTTCATGTTATCACAGGAGATTTCAGTGGTCTTCCATTGAAGTTAGAAATCCAGTACTACTGACCTGAAAAAAAAAGATTAGTATAGTTTCTGAAGATTCTAAACATCTTACCATTTTCTGTTGATTGCAAAGGAAACCTTTAATTGCTGTAAAACTCTGTGTCACTATCAGGGAGGATGAGTATTAGCTGGACATTGTTGTTCAGGAGGCAATCACATGCTGAGATTAACTAATTCATATACAGTCTGTGGTTAACGGTGTGACCATGAGTGAGACTGGTAGGGGGTTTCAAGAGGTAGTGCTGCAGGAGCTGCAGACCTCTTGAGCTTGGACAACAGGTCTGAGATAATTGCTATCTATGCAGATGATGAGGGAGCTTTAGGAAGAATGAGCAGCTTTACTGTGGTACCATGGTTCAGGAGCCATTCAAGAGCAGGCTGAGAAGAGAAATGTAGTTGTAACTGAATGGTCTGGGGTATAGATACAGTTCTCTGGTGCAAGGATTGAGCGTTCCAAAGGTTGTGTTGCTTGCCTGGTGCCTTCATTAGATTCATTAGACATTTCATTAGACCTCAGATTCAGATTAATTTATTTATCACATGTACATAATACCATTCAGTGAAGTGTGTCACTTGCACTAATAACCAACACAATCTAATGATGTGCTGGGGCTAGACTCGTGTATCACCACACATTCTGGTGCCAACACAGCATGCCCACAATATTCAGCATAACAACACAAGCAACAACAGCAACAGAACCACAGCAGCAAACCAACAACAGCAAAACTAGACCCTTTCCTCCCTCACTCCCACCCATCCACCCACCCACCCAGTCAGGCCTCCAACCCCAGAGCAGGCTGCCTCTGAGCTTTCAGCCTCCGGTGGACTTGTGACTTGTAGACATTTCTCTAGTGAATTCGCAGACCCAGAACTTCGGCCATTGGGCCTTGACTTCAGACTCACCAGCTTCAATCTTTGGCATTTGGGCTTTGATCTTCGATTTTGACCCCAGGGCTTGCTGATGATCGGACCCTGAACTCCCAACCTAGTAGGTCATCAGACCTCATGGCACCTGCCTGCATGGATTCCCGATCCCGAGATCTGTGGACCTGAGATGACGCCGCTGACCTTATCTGCACTTGTCTTTGTTTACAGCCTTTGCTGATATATGGCAGCCAGGGACTGAATTAGAAAGCAGAATCAAAAAAGGTAGTAACATTTGGATTGCTAACCAAGCAATATGCAAGTTAGCACATGTCAGTAAGAATAGAGAATTAAATGCATGGCTCAAAGATTGATGTGGGAGGAGTGGGTTTGAATTTGTTGGACATTGGCTCTAGTACTGGGGAAGGAGGAAATTGTTCCAATGTGATGGGCTCTGCTAAATCATGCTGGGACCAGGGGAAGAATCAGAATCAGGTCTGTTATCACTGATATATGCAATGAAATTTGTTGTTGATCCCGTACTTCCTGGCAAATTGCATCATCAGGGCTGTGAATTCAGCTTTAACCTAAATAGTGGGGGTTGGGGGTAGGTAGTGGTGGGTTCAACAGATAAGGTAAGTATAGATAAAGTAAAAGAGAAGGAGAGCACAGCACAGGAGAGACTGCTAAAGTCTTTAGATTTTAAAAAAATGGAAAGTTTAGAAAAGGTTAAGAATTTAACTTCAAGCAACTTGGAGACAAATTTCAGAAGAGGGGTGTTGCATACAGTACTGAAGCTGTTACAGTATATTTGACTGCACACAGTATACATAACAAGATAGGTGTATTTGTAGCACAGTTAGAAAGTGGTAGGTGTTAACTTGTGGGAATTACTGTCATAGCTTACAGATCCTATCAAAAAGGCAGACAAGCAGACAAAGGGGTGGGGTGGCTCTCTTAGTAAAATGTGAAATCAAATTTTTAGCAATAAATGACATAGGATGAAAAGATGTAAAGCCTTGTGGTTAGAGTTAAGAAACTGTAAGGGAAAAAATCTTGATGGGAGTTGTATATAATTCTCCAAATAGTAGCAAGGATGATTTAAAAAAAGGCAAAGTAACAAAACAATGTTATGGTGGTCTTGGGGACTTCAATATGCAGATTTAGAAAATCTCATTGGCTCTTGATCACAAGAGAAGCAATTTATAGATTGCTTATGAGATTAATTTTTTAGAGCAGTTTGAGCCCACTAGGGATAAGGCAATTTTGGATTTGGTGTTGTGTAATGAACCAGATTTGATTAGGAGGTTAAGGTAAAGGAACCGTTGGGAAGTAGTGATCATAAGTATAATAGAATAGAGTTGGTGGTAAGGAAGGCAAATGCAATGTTACCATCATTTTGAGAGGACTAGAATATAAAAACAAGGATGTAATGCTGAGGCTTTATAAGGCACTGGTCAGATCACACTTGGTGATTTGAGAGCAGATTTCTCAAGAAAAGATTTGCTGGCATTACAGAAGGTCCATAGGAGTTCATGATAATAATTCTGGGAATGAAATAATTAACGTATGAGGAGCATTTGATGGCTCTGGGGCTGTACTTGCTGGATCTTAAAAGGATGAGGAGGGATCTCATCGGCCTTCAAAGTTCAAATTAGGATTTATTATCAGGAGTATATACATGTCACTACATACAGCCCTGAGATTCTTCTTCTGCAGGCATACTGTGGTGAACTAGATATACCTGTCTGACTGCTCCTGTGGCTCCTCCCACAGACCCTGCTGACTGCTCCTGTGGCTCCTCCCACAGACCCCTGTATAAAGGCGACTGTGGGCTGCTGCTCTCCCTCATTTTCCCCAGGATGTAGTGTTGTTTATTCTTCCAGTCAATAAAAGCCGATATCTTGTTTCCTAAGTCTCAGCGTGAGTTATTGATGGTGCATCACATACTTAGGAAATCAGTAGAACTGTAATTCAATAGACAACAAACTGTGCAAATGCAGATATAAATAAATAGCAATAAACAACAAGCATGAAAGAACAAGATAAAAGAGTCTTTAAATGACTTTAGTTATCCCCTTTTGTTCAAAAGCCTGATAGTTGAGGGGTAGAAACTGTTCTTGAACCTGGTGGTGCAAGTCCTGAGGCTCCTGTACTTTCTAACTGATGGCAGCAGTGAGAAAAGAGCATGGCCTGAGTGGTGAGGATATTTGATGATAAATGTTACTTTCTGGTTGGTTGCTGGTGATGTGAGGTATTCTGCAGGCATTAGGGTTGCGTGTGCTACTTTTCATGTTTTATGGTAATAATCTGGATGTCAGATTTGATAGCTTTGTGGCCACGCTTATAGATGATACAATGATAGGTGGTAGTGAGGGAGGGTGGCAGGTAGTATTGAGGAAGTAGGGAATCTGCAGAAAGTTGGGAGATGGGGCAAAGAAGTGGCAGATGGATTACAGTGTAGTCAAGTGTATAGTCAAGCATTTTGAATCGGAATCAAGTTTAATATCATTGGCATATGTTGTGAAGTGTGTTGTTTTGCAGCAGCAGTACATTGCAATACATAATAAAAATTATAATTTCTAATAAACACATATAAAAAGAGATGAAAAATAGTGAGGTAGTGTTCATTGTCCATTCAGAATTATGATGGTGCTGGGGAAGAAGCTGCTCCTGAAGGCATAGACTATTTTTTAAATGAGAGATTTTAGAAATCAGATGCAAAGAGACTTGGGAGCCCTAGTAAAGGGTTTCCTTAAGGTTAACTTTCAGCTTGAGTCAGTAGTAGGAAAGGCAAGTGCAATGTAAACATCATTTCAGGAGGACTAGAATATAAAAGCAACGATGTAGTGCTGGGGCTTTTAAGGCTTTGATCAAACCATATTTGAAGTATTATGAATAGTTTTGTGTCCTATATCTAAGGAAGGATGTGGTGGCATTGGAGAGGCCCACAGGAGGTTTATGAGAAGTATACTAAGGATGAAAGGGTTAATGTATGAGGAACATTTGATGGCTCTGGGTCTGTACTTGCTAGAATTTAGAATGGATCTCATTGAAACCTATCAAATATTCAAAGACCTGGATAGAATAGATGTGGAAAGGATGTTTCCAGTAGTAGGAGAGTCTAGGACCAGGAATTACAGCCTCAGACTAAAAGAATGCCCTTTTAGGACAGAGATGAGAAGGAATTGCTTTATCCAGGTGAATCTAAGGAATTCATTGTCATGGTTGACTGTGGAGGACAAGTCATTGGATATATTTAAAGTGGAGGTTGATAGGTTCTTGAGTAGTAAAAGTGTCAAAGATAATGGAAAGACTGAAGGCTGGTCAACGGGTTCAAGAGGGAAAATAAATCAGCTGTGATCAAATGGCAGGGCAGACTCTATAGGTTGAAATACTTAATTTTGCTTCTGTATCTTATGGTCTTATGATAAGATTAAAGAAAATGAAAAAATACTGATGAAATTGGCAAACTGGAGTTTTAAAGATATTACCCACTATGTGTGGATGGAATGAATTAGTCAGAAATTACACCCACATCTGTTTCGCTGCAGTCATGCCTACAGAAAGGGAGCCAACATGCCTGAATTTATAAATATTGTTTGTTGTTATAGTTTTTCCTGGGTCTAGGACAATCAGGGCTTCTGTTGTTTATCTTCTGAACAATTTTTCACGTTGTAGTCCTAGGTTTTCTTTTTGGATTAATGGTTTGAATCACAATTTAAATTTCAAATTAGGGCAAGGTGATAGGGCCATATTATGCTTACATCTATAAATTCTACTTTTCCCTGGTCTTCTCTTGTTCTCAAAACCACTTCTAGCTTTATTCAATGGTGCTATATTTGTATAGCAATAGACAGAAGGCTTTGGGCTTGTAATTGTCAATTAACCTATGCCTTTAAGAACTGGTATGGGATACTCATGTAATTTGTACTATAAACTGACTTTTCAGCAACCTCAGGATACAATTCTATAAATGGCTACTGACTGAAGCTATCTCATGAAGAAAAGGTATATGTATCTACAACCCAGTGGCAAAAAAAACATTGTAGATAATTGACAACTTGATGGAACAGATAGAATGCAGGCGAGAACATGCCCTCTTAACTTTCTGACCCAAATCTCAAGGCCCTAAGTGATGAGACCTTCGTGGAGGGGTGAGATGAATACAGGCTGTCCTGCAGTCAAATAGTTAGCAACCATGGGAGGAATTAATAAATGGAAGGAGTAAAGCCCCACGGATGTGAACATTGTCAAAAGTTCAAAAAGGTTGCATGCAGTGTTGGCATTGCCTTGTGTCTACTGCTTTTGTTTACATAGTTGATAGAAGTTATGGATTTGGAAGATGCTGTTGAAGAAACCTTGGCAAGTTGGTAAATAATGTATCTTGAAAACAGTATATACTGCAGCTATGATGTGACACTGATGGAGGGAACAGAAATTAAGGACGTTGAATGGAGTGCAAATTAAGGCTTGTTTTATCCAGCTTCTTGAGTGCTGTTGAAGTTATACTTATCCAGGCAAGTGGAAATAATTTTTTCACCCCTGCTGTGCATTATAGATGGTAGAAAAACTTCGGCAAGTCAGATGTCATCACTCATTGCATAACCCTGAGCTTCTGCTCTCAAAGTCACAATATTTATATAGCTGGTCCGATTAAGCTTTTATGCAGTGGTGGTGATATCTCACGTTGAAGTATCCCATTTCATAGTATTTATTCCTATCATACAATATGTGTTACTTCCAAAGAACTGCTGCGTTGATTATTTAAATGAAGTATTTAAATTGTTTTGGCATATTTTTACTTTAAACCATTCAAATATACACAGCAGCCTTGAATATTGGGTAACATTACAAATATTTAATTTTCCAAAACTCTTTGACGATTCTATCTTACATCTACACTTTTCAGCAGGTATGTGTGCCTTTGTGGCTCTATGGTTCTAATCAAACTGAAGATCTGGTTGCTGGGGCTACCTCCAGTGTTCAATGGGCTGAGAAGAATGACAAGGTCTTAGACAGAAGATGTACCCGATCCTCCCTGATAGGTCATTTATAATCAGAAGCATTAAAAAGCTTTTCAAATCGATTTTCAAAATGCACACTAAGTTTGCATGAAAATAGTCTGATATTAAAAATTAATTAAATCATAAGGATACATAAAAATAAACAATAAACAAAATATTTCAGTAAAAGAAAGTGAGAAACAGATTGGCTTATCAGGAAGACATCATTGCAGTTTTGCCATGAAGCCCCTGACTGATGGAGAGTATATTCCAGTGCATTGCAATTATGGAGGGGCTTTGAGAGAAAAGCTGGAAATTAGGCAAGAGTGCAAATGTAACAAGTCTAGATAATTGGCAGAATAACCTTGGCTACCTTTATGCAGGCAATAAGGTTAGGGTCTTGCAGACTACTATTCAAAATACTTGGGCAACTATTTTCACTCATTAAAAAAATCCTGATTTAAATTGTCTTCTCTCTTCATCCATATGTTCATATGAACCTACTTTCAATCAGTTTCTAGAGCAGGCACCATTGCAAATCCCTTACCTGCTAAAATAAAGATTGAAATGCTACAAATATTCAGGACAAGTTCTGACAAAGGTTCTCTGACCTGAAATATTAGCTCTGTTTCTCTTCCCATGACTTAACCTGCTGAATATTTCCAGCATTACAGTTTTTATTTCAGATTTATAGCATTTGCAGTTAAAAAATCCTTCTAACTTCTATTACTCATAGAATTATCAGCACGTTATTTAGATTGTAGAAAATAAAGTAAAAATATTTGGTTTGATTATACTGACTGGCATAATTTTGCTGATATATATATATAACTGATTAATTATTTGTGTTATTTTTCTTTGTGACATTTGACAAAAATGCCAATTTGTGGATGAACCAAGGAAATGGTCTATTTAAATAAAAGATGACAAAATGGATGCAGTCTGCAAAGAATTGCAAAAATCCTGGCATGACCAATTTTTCACAGAATAAAAGCCCTAAATATTTCCTATATATAAAGCCCTAAATAAATTATTCTGAAATAATGCTATCAATTAGCTACCTTGAGGTGAAAACAAACATTCCTTGAGTTAAAAAATTTGCCATTAATGAGAATACAACCTAATGAAATAACAATTGCCCAAATGAATTGCACTTTTGGTCACAATGAAGAATATACTGGCCAGTCATCAAAATGGTAATACATTCTATCTATGTGAGAATCACATAATTTCAATTTATGCAAAAGGCCTCCTTGAACATTTTTAAATAAATTGATAATTAATTCAGCCCCAACTTCTCAATACTGTCAATATGCAATGCAACAGCCTGACTATTGAAAAGTTATTCTCCTCAGTGGTGGTTGGGGAAGGGATGAGGTGTAGTGGGGGGTGGGGTGAAGGGATCTCACTGATTGTGTCTGTGAGTTTGAGATAGCAGACCAACGTGCCTAAAGGCAATTATACCTCAACACAGTGGAGATCTTTTTCGTAAAATCCTTAAAAAAGTTAGATTGTTGACATACTGTCTGCAAAATACAGTGCCACCTTTGTTATAACATTTTCTAAGAAATGTCTTATTTGTTTATAGGAAAAGTTTTCTTTTTGCCCACCAATGAATTTTCAGTATTTTGAATGAGTTAATTCAAACTGTAAAGGAAATTGTCCATTTAGCTTCTTTCCTACATGCCAAAGTAATTTTTAATAGGACCTTACTGATCCCACACTAAACAACGAGAACTGTATAGTTCCAGATTATCACTAAAGTTCAAACATCACCTTGTTTTAAACACAGCATGTAAAGCTTTAAACATTCTGAAATAAATACATATACAGGTATCAATCTGCAAGAAACTGCTATTGAAATATTCATTGTAAAATTAATGTTATTTCTGTATGATAGCTGGAAGTAGCCCAAATCAGTTTAAAGAATTGTATTAATTGTTCACACAGTATTAGAATGGAGAAGATTTGCACTCTGGCAGCAAGAAGAATAGTGGGGGCGTAGCTCTGCAAATTGTCATCTGGTTGTGCTCTCAGCTGTCAAGGCCAATGTAAAAATGACGACATGGTAGCTCTTAGGTTCCATCACTGGATCTGCTCATGTCTAACAAAGAGTTATTTAAATTGTCCTTAGCAGCCCAGGATTTAGACAATAAACACTAACTCAAATACCAATCTCTCTCTTTATAAGAATTTTATGTAAGGGCCAAAGTAGAATGGTTGTGCCATCTTCTTCAAATCCCATTTTGTGATTGAACAGCTATTCAATACCTAAGCAAGAAACTAAGCATGGTGGAATTGTGGAAATTACAAAATAACGCAAAGGTAGAATCTAATCATCGCATCCATAAATAAGCATGTATTGTACAATGTCTTGTTCAGATTACGTCTGGAATAATTATATTCATTTCACTTTCGCTAGTGTGAAATTGATGCTTGTGCACAAACTGTACTTTCTTTGAAACTCTCAGCACTGTATGAAAATATTCTAGCAACCCATCGAGTATTTGATGTAAAACAGCTTTACCAGTTTTATATCTTGAATCATTTTGATACTGAACAATGAAATGTCTTGACATTCTTTTGGTTATAAAAGTTAACTGACTTTTTCTGATATTGTTCAAGGTACATTTGTTCACTGCCAGCTGAATTATATTTTTGCATAAATGTCTTTCATGCATAATAATCTTACCTTTTATTGACTATGGCATGCATATTTCCTACAGTAACCTCTAAAAATGAAGGTCACTGCGGTTATCAATCCTTTATTTATTGGAACAAAGACAGTTTTGTGCTTTGCATAATACTGTTTATTTTCCTTCATGCTCAGTATTCATGATAATTATTTTACACCAAATAATTTGCATACACATAAGGCTAAACAAAGCATTTCAATTTAGCAGACACGAATGTGTTGAAACCAATTACAACCATAACACTGCATTGTGTTAGCAAATACTACAAGTTCAAAAATGGTTGGCTGTGCAAATTTACTTGGATTCATTTCATCTTCTGCTGTAAACCTTCCTTTACATTTTGTCCCTGAACATCTGCAGACACATGCAAAGCTATAATTGTAGAGATACTGGTAATCATCTGGTATTAATCAATGAGTCATTATAAAAAGTGAATATTGGAAGGGTACTCATTTATGGTGAAGAATAATGGGGCAGGTAGTGTGCACATTATTTAATTAGAAAAAAGAAAGTTGGCTTTTTTTTAAACATAGGTCTAATAATGCTCATTTGGTCCACTTAAAGACACCAGGGAAACTGCCTATATATTCACAGGTTCTGTAGAGTCTGAGTGTTTGGAGCTCATAAAGAAGACATGTACCTATTTGAGCTAATGTGATGAAGAGCAAATATACCTGTGAAAAATGTAATCTGATAAAAGTAAATAATATAAAGTGGGCAGGCAGGGCTTATACTAAACATAATGTATCTTATGTTAGGAAAGCAAGTCTAAATCTGTTTGTTGGGTGGGAGGAAGAATTGTGTTACAATATGTGACTCACAGACAGTACAGAAGAAATAGAGTGGCAAGACAATTAAATTTAAAGAATTTACCTTCTCAGTATACACCTGGGTATCCCCTTATTTAGAATAATGATCCCAATATTTATAAGGAAAGTGTGCAGGAAAATCCTTTGCAATGTCATAAGCATGTAGGTAGCTGTTAGCTTAATGGCAGTGTTTCATTACTTTATTTTCCCACCTTAGCTTCCACCTTACAAGAAACAGCAGGAAGCCTCAACCTGGGACTGGTCTTTGAGAATAAGGAGGTACAGCCTAGGAGCTTGATAAGAATTGGTGACAATTGGGAGTGAGTGCTAATGGAATGTAGAAGGAAGCTTGGGGAGGGAACAGTGAGAGATGAAGCCTTGATGCAGAGAGGAAATTGAGAATCTGGAGCAAGAGAGTGAGCCATCAACCTTCATTGGAGTGGGGAAGAAATATGAGAAGAAGGACAATGAAATTGGGGCCTGATTGAGAAGGAGAAGATAGATAATAGGATGAACAGGATAGACTGGAGCTTGAGAGGGATGAGAAAGACAACATGAATCTGACATGATGATGAGGTGGGAGGTAATATTGAGGGCACTGTGTCCAGGTGGCTTCTTATGTGATTTCTGCGAACAGTCATTAGTTTGATAACCTAAAGTCCTTCAGCTACAGTAAAGATAGTAAGGAATTTTGCTACAGAAATAATAACTTTAAGGAAGTTTGATTCTGGTTTTTAAAATGATGGCAAATTTATATCTACTCTGTTTTGATAGGACATTTGATTTCATATAGATTGGTTAGGTTGGACTATGTAATAGGGATACAAGTTGCTTAAATACAGAAGTAGGTTGACAATCAGGAGTTGTTTATTTTCAAAGAGAGATATTTTTCTGTTTAGTGGATTTCTGGCTATGTTGGGAGTAGGGGCAGGGGAGATGTCAGAGGTGTTTTTTTCACGTAGACAGTGGTGAGTGTGTGGAGTGGGCTGCCGGCAATGGTGGTGGAGGCGGATACGATAGGGTCTGTTAAGAGACTTTTGGATAGGTACATGGAGCTTAGAAAAATAGAGGGCTATGGGTAGCCCTAGTAATTTCTAAGGTAGGGACATGTTCAGCACAACTTTGTGGGTCGAAGGGCCTATATTGTGCTGTCGGTTTTCTATGTTTCTATGTTACATAATGCTTCATTTCTGAAAGGCAGATGAATGAGTTCCTGTTCCTGACAATATATATTTAGAAGGTAGGCATTCACTTGGGATTGGGGATTGCTTGTTATTTTATTTCTTTGGGATCTGTAGTAGCACTATGGGCGCAACAGTCTTTGCCATAGGTGGGACAGAAGATGTTAGATCAGGTAGGTGGGTCATTTGGAAGGTGGTAAACTCCTTTTGTCGTTTTTGTTGTATTTCTTCATGTTCCCAAAAAGAGGCTTGAGATTTTCTTTCTTAGCAACACACACAAAATCCTGGAGGATCTCAGCAGGCCAGGCAGCATTTATGGAGAAGAGTACAGTCAATGTTTTGGGCCCAAAACCCTTCAGGTTTTCTTTCTTGTTCTCCTCCTTGATCAGTCACATGCTAAAGAGTTCCGCAAATTATTGAAAATGAAATTGTTGAATTTTCAAGGAGGTGTTGAGGATATCCTTTAAATATTTCCTATATTCTCTGTGTAATATCTAGACATGACAGACCTTGGAGTAGAGTGCTTCTTTTAGAAGTAAAGCACGTGAATGTTGGGTCCCACCCATTATCTAATTAGACCCTCAGTGTTTTGTAATGAGAAGCATCCTGTAGCAAGTTATTTTAGAAGTCAAATTGCACAGTTGTCAAAGAAGTAGTAGGTGTGCTATACTTAGCTTTTTACAAGATATTTGATAAGATAACTCATCAAAGATTATTGCAGCAAAGCAATACTTGAGATGTAGAAGATAGTTTATTAGCAGGGATAAACGACTGGTTAGCTAATAGAAGACAGTGAGTATATACAGTATAAATGGACAACCATCTAGATGGCAAGAAGGAACAACTATTATAACCACAGGTATCGGTGCTTGGGCCTTAACTTATCACAATGTATATAAATGTGTTAAAAGGTATATTCACCAAATGACACAAAAATCAACAGGAAATTAAATTCAGAGGAGGACATAAAGAGACTACAAGGGATGTAGATAGAATGTGAGTGGACAAAGATCTAACAAATGTAGTATAATTTGGGAAAATGTGAAATTGTAAATTTTGGCCTTGTGAATATAAACCTTGTATAATCTCACACCATTTAACAAATACTCATTATTCATTCACATTTTTTGATATTATATTTCACCTGCCATGTTCTTAGCACCTTAGTCAGCTTGTCCTTATCACCCACAGTCTCTTTACATTTTCCTCCATACTCTGAATTTCACCTATTTAGTATTGTAAGAAAACCAGTAAATATACATAATTATTCCCCCTCCCCGTTAGTATAGATTTTGAAAAGAAGGGAAAAAGCAGACATCCTTGTACTACCACACTTAATCAGTCTGCCATCTGAGATGAATGTATTTTTTCCCAACAATTTGTCTTCTAACTTACAACCAATTCCATATCACTACCAATGCAATATCCCCAATTCCACGTATTCCTTAAATGCAACTTTATGGACACCTTCTGAAAATCCAAATAAACCATATTCCTTCTTAAATGCTCTACTAATATTGTCAAAGATCTTCAATAGATTGGTCAAACATTATTAACTTTTTATAAACCTGTATTGATTCAGCTCAACATCACTACTCTTTTCAAGGTGCTAGTATATCTATGATTATAGATTCCAGCCATTCCCAATTACTGTTGTTGGGCTAACAGGCCAGTAGTTCAGTGTTTTCTTATTTCCTTCTATCTTAGAGAATGGTGTCATATTTTCTACCCTCTAATCCACAGGAACAGTTTCCGAATTTGTAGAAATTTGCAAAGTGACAAGAAGAGTATCTACCATGGTTTTGTGTTTGGTTTTGTGTGCTTTCTGTGAAGACAAAGTAGTTATTTAATTTTTCTTCCATTTCCATTATTCCCATTTTAGACTCTCCTGTTTCTTTCTATAAAGGCACCACATTTGCCCACCTTAAGATTTTTCCTTAATTTGCATACCTATGTTTTGCATAATTTTCTCCACAACTTTTACACTCTTAATTTCTTTAACAGATTTGTAGTTGTTCTTTGCTTGGTTCTAAACTGCTGTGAATCTTCAGGCCTACCACAATTTCTGGCAACTTTACGGGCCTCCCCTTTTATTTTAATGCTATTTATAATTTCCCTTTACAACTACAGACAAATCACTTGATGATTTTTGCAACATGTGCATTATTTATTTAAAGGCTTCCCTGTTCACCACCATATCTTTCAGTCTGATATATTGATCAACAGCAGTCAACTCTTCCTTTATACTTTTGCTTTCCTTTGTTTAAATTTAAGACCCTCATTTCACATTTCAAGCACATCACTTTCAAACAATGTAAAATTCTATCACTTTATAGTCATTCTTTCCTAAAATGCCCATTTTACAAAAAAACATTGACGAATACCCTTTTCATTGCACTAAGACCTATGATAGCTTTTTCTCTCATTGATTCCTCAACATCATGTTTCAGAAAAGTATCTGCACCCATTGTTTGAATTCACCTTCCTCATTACCACAATTGTCATTTTTCCTGTAAATATTTTGGTTTAAGTCTCATTGCTACCATACCACTTTGATCCAAACACCTCTAGTTTTTTGATTTATGCTAAGCACAATACTAAAACAACTATTTGGAGACATACAAATAATTCCTACTTAATGTTTTCTGCTTTTGATATTTCTAAGCTTGATGCAGATTTACTTGACTATCATTTGGAAAGGACATATTGTCTATGAGGTTGGACAGTTTAAGAATGATAGGAGACATGATTGAACTATAATATCCTAAAAAGTTATAGTACAAGAGATCCTCAAAAGATGGAGGAAGCTGTGTCTTTGAATGTTTTTAAGGCAGATGTCAATTGATTCTTAACAAACTCATTTTAGCCATGATCTTATTGAATGGCAGAACAGACTCAAGAGCCAAGTAGCCTGCTTATGCTCCTGATGTTCCTGCCCTGGTGAAGCAGAGGATGCTGATGTTAACCTGCTCATCCTGCTAATAGATGTTGCAGGGATGATACTACGACTCTGATGTTTTGAGGTCCTTTACTTGGGGGCACCACAGTATCATAGTGGTTAGTGCAATGCTAATACAGCCTGGAGTGTCAAGAGTTCAGAATTCAATTCTGATGCTGTCCGTAAGAAGTTTGTACGTACTTTTCGTGATTATGTGGGTTTCCTCTGGTTGCTCTAGTTTCCTCCCATGTTCCAAAGGTGTACTGGTTAGTGGGCCGTGCAGCTCATTAGTTTGGAAGAGCCTGTAATACGCTGTATTTCTAAATAAAATAAAATGTCTCTAGGTAGTCCATATTTTAAAGCCTACAGGAGAGCAGGAATTACTGTGGCTAGTATTCCATGCATTTGTATTTTGTTTGAGATCTTGATCTTTCAGTGTACTTTCCTTCAGATGCCCAAAGGTTATAATGACACATTAGTGAATTTTGATGACTTCCTTCACTGAGAAGTATAGTTGAGATATGAAAAAGAATCCAGTAGATATTTTGGCTGGCATGGTAAATTGCAGTCTTGACTTGTCATTCTTTCACAGAAGGGGGTATTACTGATAGAGCCTGCAAATACTTCATAGTTCCTTCTGGGAACCACATTCTTGAACCACTGCAGTTTATTTTGAAAGTACTCCCACAGTGCAGTTACGTAGGGAATTTCAGGATCTTGTCCTACTGATGATGGTAGAACCTTTTAAACATGATAGAAAACACCACGGTTATTAAAAGCATGCTGTTGAACTATCATGAAGTAAATGATAAAATGACTCTCAAATCTCAGAAACTCAACCTTTTCTGACAAAAGTTCTGTCACATTTTATCAACACCTCTTCTTTATTGAATACATCTTCAAAAAAGCAAATGCACAAAAGGTAATTTTAAAAAATTACAAGAAATTACTTAATGTTGAATATTTTAATTTCAACTGCAGGACCACATGGCAAAACTTGTATAAAATATGAAGATCATAACATACTAAATAAGTGTTAAAGTGATAAGATGTCAGTTGGCAGCAAAAAAGGACAACATATGAAAATCAAATCAGTCACCAATACAAGCAGGAGAGTTCTGATGAAAGGTTTCAGCCTGAAACGTCCATCCATGGAAACGAGTACAGTCGACGTTTTGGGCCGAGATCCTTCAACAGGTCTGCTCTTTTCCGTAGATGCTGCCTGGCCTGCTAAGTTCCACCAGCATTTTGTGTGTGTTGCTTGAATTTCCAGCATCTGCAGATTTTCTCTTGTTTGAGAAGAGAGTTCAAGTATTTTGGGAGTTCAATCCCAAAAGAAGAAATAAACAAGCAAGTCACAAGCACCAGTGCAACCCTCATCTAGCTTCCTTGGATCTAAGCAAAATTAGCTTGAGTGAGTATGGGTAACACACTAACCTTGTGAACTACTGCTCCATCCCACTTTCACTCTCCCAATCTTTATAAGTACTATATCCTCCCAAACTTTATCCATCTCTTCTAGAATTGCTTGTTTAGATCTCTCCATTTATGTTTCTGATTTTCCCATTGTACTGAAATAGCTCTTACTTATATCAGAAATGACATCATATTTGACCTTGACAAAGGTATCACATCCTCCTCTCTTTTCACGTGATTGGCTGCTCTTCCTGGATATGCCTTTTCACCAGCCGGTTTGGCCATAATTGCCTGATTCCATTCTTCTGTCTGCCAGAAAATCTTCCTGTTCCTACATGGTGGTCCTCATTCATGCAATCAATATTTGCTCCTTCGTATTTCTCATCAGTATTCTGCCCCTAAGAACATTATTTGTAAAGATTTTTGCATGATATCCTGGAGACATTAGATATAATCTCAACACTACCACCTACTGAAATATCTCCACTATTTTACTGTTTATCTGAGATCCAGTATTGGATGAACAGTAACCTTTTCCAGGAAAAAAAAACAAAAAGTGTTTAACAGTGGGGGGAGAAACAGAGTTGGTGTTTTAAATCAAGGACTGTTCATTAGAACCGGACATGTGGGAAAAATAGGCTGGTTTAAGTTTCATGGGGGGTGGATACAGTGCACAGAGCAAATGGTTGTGATAGGGTGTAGAGCACAGTTGTCAAGGTAACAACTACTTTTAAAGGTTGGCTATTGGGTACAGAAGAGAAAATTAAACCAATTGAAAGAGAGATGCAGTTCCATGTATGGGAAAAGATGAAAAAAGTGAGAATTTCAAATTGTACCCTAAACCCTAAAATGCTGGGGTTTTTCATTTCCCAATCTCTACTACTTTGTTAATAGGCATCAATACAAATTAATACTATTTTTATTAAAGAAAATAGATGTTTAACACCCATAGTGTAAACCAAAATAGCCAGTATTGCCACCTACACTTTGCTGTCCTCTGACAAACATGTTTTCAAGTAGTTTATTTAATTTTAGTTGTCCTTTCCTCCATTTTCACCTGAAATTTCTGTGTACTTAAAATCTTGGCAGAAGCTTGGCAAACTACACGTTTCCAACAGATTTACTCCAGATAGAAAACCCAGTAACTGTACTGCGCTGACATTATTGAGATGCAAATAACGGTATTTGCATAATGCTCCTTCGCAGGGTCCCCGTTCATTCCACCTGTTTGAGATCACAGTGAACGCACTGTCTTGTTGCTTCTTTTACCACAAGAACAAGCAGATACTGTAAAACACTAATGAAGTCTTCTCGACATTTTCTGTCAGCTTTTAGGTGGGTCATTATTTAAGGGGCTGGGTGAAAGTGACGGGTACGAATGCAATGAACTTTCTGACAGCAAGACCAAGGCCATCTGTGCAGTGATGGGTGCCACATAAAGGCTGTCTGTGTGAATCGTGGGAAAGGTAGCGGCTGCCCTGCGAGTGTGCTGCCATGAATTGAACTAATTGAGGATTATGGCGTGGAGTTTGCCGTGGCTCAGCGAAAGGATAATCCCTCATCGACTGCGGTCACTGCCAGTAATTGGAGCATATTACAGGGAGGAGTTCTCCTGCAGCGCCGTCGAAAACTGAGAAGCTCGTTATTTAATTATCGACTCTCTAAAGAAACAAAAAAAAAAGAGCGTCCACAGGGAAAAAAATGTGATGCAAGGCTCGGGCAGTTTGACTGACAAAGGGGTTTTCATTGGGGTTCCTGCTGTATCAGGCTATCATTCTTCATCACGTTAGACATGCCATGAAAAGCTTGTTTCTTTAAAAAAAGGCAATGAAGTTGCATCATTTTTCGATATAGTCCTGAGGAAGCAGACACGATAGCGAGATGTTCGGTTTCCAGAACATGTCGGACCAAATTGTTAAAACACAAACCTCAATGTCAACGCTGTATTTTTGTTTAGAGGTGTAGGAAGCTGCTGTTGACGAGAGCATTTCCATTACGAAGTGAACGAAGAGTCGATGCTACGAAATAGATTTCCTCTGTCAAACGGATCCATTCCCCAACCCTGCAATACAGTCCAATGCAGATTTCTCAGCAAATCTTTTCGGTAAAGTACCATCCTCTACCCAGTTTCCATTGGGAAGTCCATTCCTGTATTCAGTAGTGTCCTTCCACCGGCTCAATTCAGCCAATTACAGAACAACCGTCATCTTAAAATATTTCTTTTTCAGAATGATGAAAGATCATCGATCAACTCTGACCACATAATATTCTTGACATGCTGAATGTTTCCGCAGTTTCCGTGGTTATTCCTGATTGCCGGCAGACTCTTTTGTATTCGGCAATGTAACTACACTGTCAGTCTTGTTTTAGCTTTGATTTAAAACAGTAAATGGCCTTTGATTTATGTTGTCATGTGTTTATATGCATTTTATATATCGACAATATTGAGCATACGAATCTCAAAATGAATTCCTAATAAATTTTCATTCGATTCCCCTTGCCAATTTGCATTTCCCCCCTCTTCCAGAGGCTTTTTGATGCTTTTAGTGTCTAGAGAACTGGGCAGCTGGGCCTTGCCCTCCTCACCACCACCCTTCCCAACAGCATAGTCTATAATGGTAGTATTTATCCTCCACTTTGAAGGGTAGATGTCCAGATGTTTAATGTGGCCAGATCTTTATTCACATAATGATTAATTATAGTTACAGTGATATGACTGTAACTTTGTTTTGTACTCTAATCTGCAATGCTAACTAATTTGTTGCAGTACTTCTCTGGTTTTACTTACGTGGTTTTTTTGTGTGATTAAACCAAATATGCATTTTTTAATAGAGTGTATAAACCTACAATTATTAAGGTACATTGATGTTACTGACTAGGAATTGCATAATTGACCTAATAGTTTTCCTTAGCTAAATCGTTCAACTTGAGATATAATGTTAGCTGCAGGGATTATTTGAAGTTCTAACAGCTTTCGTTTATTAGTGTGTCTCTGAAAACTTCCTCCATCTGTCAATGATTTTCAAAGTTGCCAATTACATTGAACGCCAAGAGCAGATTTGTTGTTGAATTTTGTAACAAATACAGAGCTGAATCTTTGATAAATTGGAAAGGGGGGAAATATGCATGTTTTAAGTGTAAATCTGAAAGGGGAAACATTTGGCTTCCATATCACTATTAGTTGGATTTGCAAATGACTGTGGTAGCACTGATAATGAGTATTTCAGCTAAATTAAAAGAAAATATCTCTGCACTTTGGCACGGCACCTATTACAGTGGTAGCATAATTCTATTTTATGGTATGTTGAAAATCATATAAATAAAGGTTGTTCAATTATGATATTTAAAATATAATGGGAAATATATTTATGTTTACTTAATCTATGAATGAGGGAGAAGGTAGGACAAGGAAAAAGTAACAAATGATTTATAGTTTCAATGTTACTTTTACCTTACTGATGATAAATACCATCAAACATCTATAACCGATTATATAGTGGAAAACTATATTACTGTTTTAAGAAAAATGAGATCCTTGATGCCTGATTGCAATGTAGAATGTAAAAACGGTATGTATTACAAATGATAATCTTAAATGTACAATAAGGCAGCATGTTATGATGCCTACAGATGGGAGTGACTATGTGGCTTGTTGGTTATAATATTGAATGAATACTTTAATATACCATTCAATCTGGTCACTTTTTACACTAACATTAAAATATTGTAATCATGGAAAAGTCATTAGAAGTGATTGAAAGTTACATCTTAATTAACTGAACATTATGGCCACCTTATGGAAAATAGCAGGATTCATGTAATTATTATCCATAAACAGTATTCCCTAATTATCTGTGGAAGGAGAAAAGGGAAAAAACATGAAAGACCTCTTAAAAATAATAAAAGAAAGGCATCTGAGAGATATAAAGAATAACAGTAGGACAGTAGGATTAGCAGCAAGTCAAAGTTATATTATGTTAATGGTTCCTTACCCCAGTTCCACCATTTGAGAAGATGATGCTGACTCTTATTTTCATTAGAGAGTAGGCACTTCCCCTATGATACTTTTATACTTACCAATGGAATCTACTGTACATTTATTCTGAATTGCAATGCATTTATTTAAAGCTATACCATTGTTTTTCTATTTCAAGTTATCTTTTAAAATTATATTCTAATCAATTTTAGCAGTCTCCTCTCCTATTGCCTTTATTTTAACTTTGTAATTAGCTTTGCATCACTCTCAAACTCAGTATATACTTAGACTATATACTAATTAACTCTATCTTATTGGACAAAGGAAGATGTACAAGACAGTGTTACCTGGCAAGATCCATGGTACCCTGCTCTAGAAAATTGTGCAAAATGGACACTATGAATTGATCCTCCAAATCAATTTGAAAATTTGCTTTTTACAAAAGTTTAAAAGATGAATTGATCATTACATATTTTTTTTAAGTTCTTCATATTCTTGATTAATAGATGTCTAAAAATAAGGTCCTTCTAGGGGCTAAAAAGGATCTACTGCTTTTCCGGCATATATGACGAATAAACTCTTCTCAGGCTTCCAGCTGGGTATATGTTTCGATTATAACCGACCTTTCAATGACAAACTCTGCCATCTTATGAAGAAGATGGCAGAGTTTGTCATCGAAACACCAGATACAATTGATACTTGCACCTGGCTGGAAGTCTGAGAAGAGTTTATTCTTCTAGGGTATTTAGGCAACTCCACCATTGTTTTGTAACTTTTGTTATCTCTTGCTTCAGTCAATAATGACTCCACATTTTGTTCTTTAGAACCAAAATACATCTATCTTTTTGATACCCTTCCTTATAGCGACTGCCGTTCCCCTTTTCTGTTTTATGTGACTTTCGACTGTTTAAATATATTGTATATTAGTTGTCAGCCTTAGTCATCATAACCATTATTTTGTTTGGACATTAGATCAAACTCATATATCTGCATTTTTGGCACAAATACAATTCATTTTGGTTTTTACGCTCTGTGTATTCATAAAAATTGCCTTTAATTTGAACTTTTGACTTAATTTTCTTTATGATGAAGAATGCCATAGTGTAGTGAAATAATTAGGAATGTAAGTAAAATAAGTGCAACCAAAAATTATGAAAAATTCAAATTAAAAGATATAGAATTTTCAGTAACTATAGGTGCATTACTTAAATTCAGTGTACTGAAAGCAAAAAATGTACTGAAGTTAGGTGAATAATTGCTTTGGAAAGTCGTCAGAAATTCAGGGGTCCCCTAATTTTTCTTTGAGTATGCCACTGTCTAGAGACTGTTAACTAATCCACATAATATAAGGATTACATTGAGCTCACAGAATAAGATTTTCAAATGGAGTACTCTGCTGCCAAAAATGAACATGAACCTTTTATTTAGCTTTTGTTGAAACATAAAATGACCATCTCAGATTGACTTGGCATTTGTTTTCCTTAATGAAGCAACCTTGGTTTAATTTTGTACCCTTAAGATATTATAAGTGCTTAAAATTTTTGGTTTTAATCTTAAAAACAACAAAGATATCCAAAAACACTACCTGGATTATTCTTTCATTAATAAAGCTCCATGTCAGCAGTAAATGTCCTTCAGTCATTTTTAATCATCTTGCCTCTAAGTTCCAATATCTGGCTTTCGGAGATACTCTCTTTGATCATATAATAATATTAATATTGTATTAAAAAGCCAAAAAAAGTGAAGGCATTGGTAGGGACATAGAAAAACTAAAAGGTATTGGCATAAAATAAAATAAAGATTTTTATTGAAGAACTAACTAAGAGAGGGCATCCCGATTTGCTTCGTAAACATGAAAACATCAAGTTTAGTTATTTTTAATGCCAGAAAACTGACTATTTTGCAAAATGGAAAACATAGCCAAATTGAACCAAAAATAAAAGCGAAAAATTCTATCACCACATATTGGGCTTGTTCTTGGTTTTGGAACCAATTTTATTCTATCCAGAAAAGCACAGCAGAGACAAATATTTGGAAATACTGGTGAGATGTATTTTGGCAGTTGAGTCTTACTCATCAAAGTTTTTTTTAGAATTATGGTGTGTTACATATTTTTTAAAGTTTCATAGAACCCTTGTGAATTTTCAGATTTTTTTAAAATAGTAAACACAAAGAAAAATAAAGTATTTGCCAAAATGCATTGGCTCAAATGCTGCTGTGATCAAGGAAACCCAGTATGATTGGACCTTTGGTACTAGGTAGTGTTCTTAGAATTTTGTTAATTAAGTATTTTTCAGAAATCATTCCCTTACGGAAGGAACGTAAGCAAATGGGTCTTTGTCAAATCCACAGAAATGATAGCTTGGCATTGTTATATTTTCAAGTATTGATATCAACCTTGGTTTTATGGTGTTAACTGTTTCTTTAGATAGTTTATTATCTTGTGGATAATAATAACCATAAATGCTTGTGCAAATTGAATGGTTTGAATTTTAAAGTTGTTAAATATCAGGCAAATTGAAAATATTATTGCTTAACTCAGTTTGTACAAAATTAAAGGATGTTTGCCCCAGCCCACAGTGATAGATGATCAAAGTCAATTTTATACATTTTTAATTTAAATTGATTGGTTCTGAGATTTTTGTAGTCATTATGTTATTTGATTTTTTAATTTTTATTCTGATTTTTAAAACATTTATCTCAGGGCTGATTTTCAACAGTAAGGGTCAAGTTAATGTTTCCTTCAGAATAGATAAATAGGGAAGTGGCAAAGGCTATAAACTATTAAGAAAGGCGGAAAGAGTTAAAGTAAATAGAAACAACCTAAATATAAACAAATTGGACAAGAGGGTGTTGGATAGAATAAAGTAAGGGGGACAATTGATGTCAATAGATTAACTTGAATTATAGAACAAAGTCTAAAAAAGATGATTAATCATTAAGTGAAAGTAAATCCTATCAAACTGAATTAAAATGTACAGCAGCTTATAATGCCCGTAATAAAATAGAAAGCAGAGCATGTGAATAAAGGGAAGTTATTCCCTGTGAATGAGGTAGGTAATCTGTTCCACTTCTGATCCTGGAATCAAAACTGGTACTAAAATTGCAGATAACACAGAATTTACAGAATGGGGTTGTATAGCCAACACTGAGCAGGGCAGCAGCAAATTACATGGTTACGTTAGTATGTCTACAGAACTGGCAAATTATAGCTAAACAAAATTAAGCATAGGTGAATCTGAGAAAGGACATTTGGTAGAAAAATAGGGAGGCCACATTACTTAGAACGTGCAAGACTAGATGGGATAGAGGAACAAAAGGATCGTAGAACACAATGCATCAATCACTAAATTTTGTTCCACAAATTGAGCAGTTATCAATAAAAAGCAAACTGTACATTAGATATTTTTCAGAGAGATGGAATGAAAAGAAGTAAATTTATCCTAAATCTATACTACACCTTGGTTAGACCATACTTAGACAATCTTGAACAATTCTGGTACTTCTATAGACAGTAGAAAGGATAAAACTAATTAAAAGAGCAAAATGAGGATTGTGTGGATATACTTTCCAGGGAAAATAGACTGGGGAAACAGACTGGGTCTCTTCTCCTGAGAATGCAAGGCCGAGGGTGAACTAACAAAGGTCTTTATAAATGCCTTCCATAATTTTAAACTGCATGCAAAGAAAATGTTTTCCAGTTATGGGAAATAGTCACAAATAAAAAAAAGAAAATGAGGAGAGACTCCTCTACCAGGAAAAAGTGAAAATGTGGAAATCTCTCTCACAGGACCAGGAGATTTGTATGAAGAATGTGAGGGCAAAGACAATATAGGATTATGAGGACAGATTTAATGTTTGCAAATACAGAGGGGGCTAGCATTAAAATTAAAAGCCACTATGGACTGGTTGGACCCAACGACCTGTTTCTGTGCCATATATCCTTTGCATGCAATCCTATATAAGTAGAAATAGTTAATGGGTTGTCGTGAATCGGTTCACCTCGAGAAGTTTAAATTTATTTGCAGTTACTATTTATTCCTGATCCGCTAAGTGCAGGGACATACCGCATATTGAATCGCGATTTTGCGAAAGAAACGTTTCAAAACATTTCCAGTAAAGCAGTCTAAATAAATTACGAACCAAACCAGCGTCTGTAATGACCAAATAACTATCAACGTAACTGTAGTATCCGGAGACGCTTTGCGACGCTTCTTAAAAATTATGGACAATCATCATCGCATCTCTAATAAACCGATGGCATTACTAGTGTTTACAAAAACGTCAGGGTCAGCAATATTATGTTTATAATCAAATTAGGACAGCAGGAGCTGCAGTTAATCCCTGAACGGAGTATCCTCAGCGAAACTAAACTCAATGACAAAACTTCAGTAATAAACGCGGAGCTGACAGCACAGTGTACCGGAAGTTGTCGAACCAATTTTGCTGTGTCACACCCAAAATCAATGTGCGGTAACTTTATGCAATATCGACAGGGCAACACCTGCGGGGTACTTGGAGTTCGCAATGTAGAAATGAATCTCAATTCAATGCATAAAAGCATGCAGACATGGTCAAGAGATACAGTTAGTTGTTCAAATCAAACATTAGAATGGGGATGAAATGTGATCTAAGTGACTTTGACAGTGGAATGATTGTTTGTGCCAGACGGGGAGGTTTGAGTATCGCAGACACTGCTGACCTCCCGGGATTTTCACGGACAATATTCTCTAGAGTTTACAGAGAATGGTGCGAAAACACAAAAACAAAAATCCCGTGAGCTGCACTTCTGAGGGCGAAAACGCCTTGTTAATGAGGGAGATCAGAGAAGAATGACCAGAATGGTTCAAGTTGACGGGAAGGAAACAGTAATTACGCATTACATCGGTGGTGTACAGAAGAACTTCTGTGAACGCACAACACGTCGAATCTTGAAGTAGATGGGCTGTAGCAGCGGAATACCACACCGGGTTCCACTCCTGTGGCCACTTTATTAGGTACCTTCGTGTACTGAATGATGCGGCAACTGAGCGTATATAAACGCGATTCGCCACTTGTATTAATAGTTGCGAAAGGATATTTCCAGCTGTTTTCGTATAAATACGATGTGTTATTGCATAACGTGTGATAAAAATAAGTGATTTGTTTCCGTCTGGGATCCAAATGCACAAGAATTGAAGAATTTGAGACCACTGCGGTAGGTAATTTTAATCAAATACCTATAACTTCCGACTAGGTTCATTGGATTGGCCAGGAGATTGTGAACCTTGGTTAGAATTTGCTGGTGAGGGTAAGGAAGAAAATCCAAGCATGCAGTAATAATTTTTTAAAAATATGCGATGGACTTGCGTGAATTTGTCAAGTGCACAGCGAACATCTCTTCTGATCTTTCGGTGTCAATCGAGCGGTAAATATTATGTGGTATAATGATAGTGGTTTACTGTTTGGGAACTAGAAACACGGACTTTAGATTTCATATCGATAACAACGTCTCTTCAAGGGAGCCCACTGTCAGTCGCATCAGATGTTCCCAATCATACCAGGTAACCAACCACATTCTACCCGATGAAGTTAAATATTTCTGGTCACAGTGCAATTTTGTTTATCCACTCCACAAGTACTCCTACCTTATTATTCAAACTTTCGATTTCCGTGATCCTTACACACTCATTTTTTTTGTTCCAGTGATTTCTACGATCAACTTTGTACGACCAACCAAGCTTGTGTGGCTGGGTGAATAGTTCGAGAGGTGACGCGCTTCTTCCTTCCATTTACGCCTGGTTTCTGCACGCTTCTGTTAAGACTTTCAATGCCACTCTGATTTTCCCGTCTCTATTTTGAACAACCGTAATCCAGAAATCTTACGAGACACCGAGAATATGACCTTTAATTTCATCTAGTAATCATGTGCAGAGAATAGAGCGTGGATTTCTCGGTCCCGTGTCAGGTGTGCAAACAATGTCATCTGCCAATTAGAGCTAACAGAATGTAACTAAGGCCTCTATACAGGGGATGTTGGCTTGGGGGCGGGGGCGATGCTGATGTAGGTTCACTTATCCTGCTGGTGGGTTTTGATGATTTTGTTCCTAAAGCTGCCATTGCATGTGCGCGCGCGTGTGTGTGGGGAGGGGTGGTGGTGAGGGTAAGCTCCCGCTACCTATTAATATTCCCAATGGGGTGTGTCTCAAATAGCCTCTGACAACCAAATGCAGTTCCTGGCCTTAACGTGTGACTTGGTAACAAGCACGGCGTGCTCAATAACTTATTTATTTTAACAGGATTTATTTCTACTGACTGGAGAAGGGGCAAAAGCGGGTTACCGGCGCCTTAAAGCGAGTCGCTTCAGATAGATGCGGCTGGACAGACATAGTTGGCAGCTCATACTGGAGAAAGAAAACTTATCTCAAACCTCCGCAGCGTTGTGGCTATACCCACTTATTGGGAAGACTTGGGGAGTAAACCCCGAGGAAAAATCAGGAGTGCCCTACGCTGAATTCAACACTGACTGGCAACGCGGCTGGTGCCAAACTGTATCGGCCTCTGCCATTCCTTTTGGATTCATCAGCTGCGTGGAGAGGGACAGCCTGCTCTCTATCGACGCAGACATCTCGGACGCAACATCCATGGTCCACCCCGACCAACGGAGGCCTTATTCCTTATGTACCGGCAATATTGGTGATACAGTACTTCTCTATTACTTTCAAGCACTTGCTCAAGCTATTCCATGATATAGATGTATACAGGAGATCAGGGATTCCTGCTGTTCCCAATATCACGAGCCTTGTGATGGATTTGAGACAGTTTTCTTCATCTTTTCTCTTCTCGAGGACTCTCGTTAAGAGGCAGCTCCATCAATACGGCAAGCTGACCACCTTGACCAGGCTTTGTCATTCGTCTTTTTCATCGGAGGGCAATATAGTGCGATGGACGGAGACTGATAAAGGTCATTTGTTTCCGCATGTAGTGTAAGGTCCAGTCTCCCGTATGCCTCGTTGAATGAGCAGTGCTTCCAACATAAACAGTAAACATGCATGATGACTACTGTTAGCTTGACCATAGTTCTGGATTGAAAGCAATGTAAATTGAACAAGTTCCTGACTATTCTGTAGATTACCAGAAGGCCGCGGATTAAAAAAAAACTAGCAACGTTAGAAATCTGAAACAAAAACAGAAAGTGCTGGAAACAGCCAAGTGGGGGTTTGATCTGAAATATTAATTCTGTTTCTTCTCCACAGAGGCTAGCTGACCTGCTAATTAATTCCAGCATTTTTTGTTTTGTATTAATAATTTCTTCCATCATGCCTTTATCCACAGCAGCCTCCTAGCTTTTACCCGCTGGTTCGGCCATTATCTGCTTACTCTTTGTCCCTTAATCATACAGATCCATATTTTCCCTTGTTAAAGGTACTGTACTAATGCAATTTGTGAGGTTTTAAAAAAATAGCCCTTGCACCTATGTAACACTTTACTGGTTCCTTGGAATGTTCTGGATCACATTTTAAACAATTCATTATTATTTAAGAGCAAGTAAAGAAAACTTAGTTTATCACACTTAATTTGATTACAATCAGATGAAATTTAATTCCGTTTCTTAGGCTGGTATACTTTTCTTTTGCCCTGTCGTTAATTCCCTTCCTTACTCCACTGCATCTCCTCTTTTTAAACTTATCTTTAAAACCTATTTTTGACCCCGCGATTAGTGGTTTGGCTTTATATTTACTTGTTGAGAGTTTTGTGGAATGATTGGCAATCTTTCACCACATCAGATACTGTATATAATCCATCGTTATTAGTTAAGGTGCTGATTGAATAGGATCGTATGGAAAATCGGTAACGATGGACAAGTTGGAATTGAAAACTTGTGGCGGTGGTGCTGTAAATTTCGTAGGTCCTGTAAACAGTATGGTGGGAATACGATCTAGCATGCGAAACAGGCGGGAAAAAGAGCCACAACGACGAAAGTTGTAGATGGGAAATTAAAACTTCTCACTATTTAGGGAATAATTTGTTTGTAATGAATGATACAATTATGGGGACTGGTACTCTACTGTCCCCATTCTTCGCTTGGTTTACGTTATTTTTCAAATCGTGAAGATATCAAGAGGCCAGATGAGAACCACCGTCTAAAACGGATGGCGATTGGAGAAGAAAGAAATACCTTTTGCAACTAAAAGAGCCACCAGCAAGAGGAGTGAAGTACGGAGAATGGCAATGATGTCCTTTAAAACCCTAATATACGGAGAGGAGGCAAAGGCGCGCCGTTAAATTGATCACAAAAGATGAGAAGCACTCTGGAATCAACCTTATATGGAGATAACGAAACAGCAGTGTTCCAGGCTGGTGGACGCGTGTGTACATTTTGATTCCCGAGCCTGTCCTGATATACATTTTTGCCAAAATAATTATTTTAAATTAAGTGTGAGCTCCCATTACACATAGAGTATATTTGGCTATTCCTGGTAAATTCCTTGGCTAAATAGCGGCTTTTCATATTTTTTCTCGTTTCAGTTAACGACAAGGCATTTTGTTGCCCTGTCCGCGAGGCTTAATTTAATCCTGCGTTTGAGCTTCGTGTTTAATTTCAAGAAAAACCTGATTATCGTTACTAGCGAAGGGGTGAATGAAAATATCTCAGTTGAGAGACATAAATGAGTGGAACTGAGCTGAGTCTGTCCAGAGAGCTGGCCGGAGCTAATCTCATTGCCAAATTATTGCCTTGAGCTTTTTTTAAATCGTCCCCACCCCCAATTTCTCCAAAATGCGTTTGTTAATTTATTGTTTGAAGGAACTAGTTGACGTGCTGGGAACATTTAAGGTTACTGAAATCAGGGTAAGTTTAATCAGATCCTGTAAATTATTCCGTTGTTTTAGATTTTGATTTAATTAAGGCACTAAATGTGTATAATGCATTAGCACGTGAAATGAATACTTCTTTTAACAGTTTGTAAGTAATCATCACAATATTAGATATGTGGAAACTTCCGAAACAGTTAATGTTAAAACTGTAAACTTCTTTGGTTCGACCGAAAAAAATGGTAGAGTGATGTGGCTGTGCATCGACATTTAGCTGTTGCATCTGTCCCGTAAATTGCGGGACCGACGTGGAGAAAGTTACATGTTCTTAGTGAACACATTAACCAATATAAAACTGGAATTAATTTTAAGCGGTTCATCAATATTTCGTAGTTTGTTGTATAGTCTACTATCAAAATAATACTTTAAAATTTTAAAACTTTAAAATAGCGTGTTGTCTGATCAGTTTCTATTTAAACGCTCTTTATAAAATTGCACGAATACGTTCTCAGAAGAGCAGGGAATATTCTATATATGCTACATTTGACTAATTTAAATCGAATGAATTGCGGATATCATCGAATTTACAGTAAATGTTTGAAATAAAGTAAACTGGAAGAACATTAGAGTAGTTAAGAAACAAACAATTGTTCAGTGGAGATGAGAGAGTGGACTATAGGAACAAGATTAGGCTATTTAGCTGGAGACTTTCATCAGTTAGTGCATATTATCAGTCCATTTTATCGACATTTCCGTTTATTCTTTAAGATCTTAGGCTTGAAATCAATAGTTAACCCGCGACATTTCCAAATTTTAGCCAACCTTAGATATGTGGAATATATTGCTCTAATTATAATCTTCCTAAAGATATGTTGATGGTAGGCTAAGTGGCTACTTTAAATGACCTATAATGTAGGTGGGAGGTAAGAGAATCATGAAGTTAATGAGTGTGTGTGTGTGTGAGAGAGAGAGAGAGAGAAGGTTACAGTGAGGAACTGCTCAGTAACGAACTGCTTATAAGTGAGAAAATATTTAGAAAACCCAACAAAGAGTTGATGGGCCAAGTCATGGTCTTCTATGAAAAATATCCTGAAAACATGAATCAGATTGTTTCAATCTTCTATACAATTTTTGCTTGTTCTGCTATATCAATCCTGTTTTTTTCCTCCAAGCCAGTGCATCTTTAAGGTGTGTCACCTAGAACTGTTCAAGGGGTTCTGAGACCAGTTTAATTATAACTTGTATAACTTGTAGCTAGTTGTACTCAAGTCCTTTCAATGTGTGGCTAGCTTTCCATTAGCCCTATTTGTTTGCTTGATTTTCTTTTGACCTACCCACAATAGTTCAAATATTCTTTGAACTTCTGTTTCTTCTAACTTTTCCTAGTTTGGAAAACACTTTATTCTACACATAAATATGTTGAAATCCAGTTGCCAGAATTTACTCTTTGCTTAATTTGTTAATATTTTGTATGATTCATTGTTTTCTTCTGCATGGTCCCCGTCTTTGTGCCATTTGCAAATCCAATTGTGTATTTCATATGTCATTATCTGAGACATTTAAAGACTCAGCTGTTTGTGGTATGCAAGTAGTAAATCGTTCCAATTTTGTTACTTTCCCATTTTGTAAATAACATGGATGCAATACTGATGCTATTAATGCTTGGGAAGAAAAGTCAGGTGGTGCAGATAAGGTGGAAGACATAATTTTAAATTCAGCCAGACAGAAAAGTTACTTTTCTCCAACAAAATAGCTGTACACAGTGCCTTGAAAAAGTTTTCAGCAGCCACAACTATATTCACATTTTACTGTCTCATTTTCTAAATTCAAAATATATTGAAGAAGGATTTTTGAGCTAATCTACAAAACATTGTGCATCATGACAAATCAAAAGACACTTTCCAAAGCCTATCAAGAATTTACTAAAAGTTTAAAAAAAACAAAATTGCGAGGTTGAAAAAGTATTCATCTGCTTTGTAATTACGTTAACTTTCCTCAGGTGCAATACTGTATATTACCTGACCAACTCATCCAATTTGTTGATGTAGAGAACTGGAGGATCACCTGTTTTCAATGAATTCATAAGCATAAATTATCCCCTTTCTGAAAGATCCAACTGTATGGTAGATTTTCAATAGACCAAGGCAAAATGAAAACAAAGCAGCTTTCATGACAAGTCAGGGAAATGATAATAGAGAAGCGCAAATATGGGAAGGGTACAAGACCACCTCAAAGGCACTGAACATATCTCAGAGCTCAATGCAGTCCTTTGTGGAAAAAAAATAGAAAAATATGAAACCACAGCCACACTGCGTTGTTCAGGCCACCCTCCTAAACTTAGTTGCCTGAGAAGAATGGTACTTGTAAGAGAGGCTCTCTGAATGAGCTTCAGAAGTCAGTGGCTGCAACTGGAGATGAAGTTCATGGCTTCACAATCTCTAAGGCCTTGGAAAAAAAAAGGATATTTATGGAAGAGTGGCAAGAAAGAAGCCCTAGCTAAAAGAAAAAATCATACCCTTGTCCTTAAAGACTTTGAAAATTATCACTTAGAAGATAATAGAAGCAGGTCTTGTGGTTGGATGAGACTAAAGTGGAACTTCGTCATATCAACACTAAGGGGTACGTGTGATGTAAATCTAATACTGCATACCTGTCAGCTAACACCATCCCTACTGTAAAGTATGGAGGAGGTAGCATAATGCTATTGGGATGCTTTTCAACAGCAGGGACTGGAAATCTGGTCAGGATTGATGTGAAGATGAATGCTGCTAAATACAGAGAGATTCTGGATAAAAGCCTACCAGCCTGTGTCAGAAAGTTTAAACTGGGGCAAAAATCTGTCTTTCAGCAGGATAGCGACCAAAAGCACACTGCCAGAGCAACCATGGAGTGGCTTCAAATGAAGAAAATTGATGTCCTTGAATGGCCCAGTCAGAGTCCTGGCCTTAACCTGAATGAATATCTCTGGCAAGACCTCAAGTCTGTCTACCGTCATTCTCTAACTAACCTGATACAGCTTGAGCAATTTTGCAAGGCGGAATGGCAAATCTTGCTCTATTATATTGTGCAAAGCTAATAGGTACTTATGTAAAAGGACTACTGGCTGTAATAGCTGTGAGAGGTGTTTAAACTAAGTACTGAGTAAAGGGGGATGAATTTTTTTTAACTGCTGACATTTCAGCTTTTGAATTTTTAGTTTTTCATGTTTTACATGTTTCCCTTTTATGGGGGGGGCTCTACTGTGGGGGAAAAAGGAGCTTGTGATTCATAAATAAAAATTCTCAGTTCAGCAGATCAAAATCCCTGGTTGTAATAAATATTTCCTGTAATCAAAATATACGGATATTCATTTACTAATTTTGTAATTTTTCTTTTGCCTGCAGGTGGGAACTCAAACGAGCATGTTATTCTTATTTGATATTTCCATTGAAACTGCCGATCCAAAATGCATCTATAAATCCAGGTAAGATTTATTTCCGTATCTCTGTTTGGTCATGTTTTACCTATATTTCAGTATTGAGTTGGAAACTTTCAAGGCAAATCTCATTCATATAGTTGGAATGCATTCTTTGTTGATAAACAAACTGTTCTAATAGAGGGTATGATCTCTTCACCTGTTCGTTTCAAGAGGATGTATCACAGGAAGCTGCCACCAACAGGGTGCACAGTCCTGAGGATACAATGATGATTAAAATAATTAACGGTACCTTTTAAGCATATTAACTGCTCTGCAGAAGAGACTATTTCAGCTATAAAGTATATTATTTCATAAATAAGTAATGCTTTCACAAACTGAGCACGTGTTTAGTTATTTTGGAGACACTTAGTACAAAATGGCTTCTGAGTAAGGCAGTTTCAAATGATTATTCCAAATTGTTTGTGAACTTCTTTTCAATGACTGTTAACTCAACAAAAATGAAACATTACCAACTTCATGATTTTCTTGTGTTTTGAAAGTGGTTTCTTCTCTTCAAATCTGATAAGCATGAGAGGCTTGATATTGTTGCCATTTAGTCTGTAATCTCTGCTACTTCCTCCTTGTCCTCATCAAGGAGGAGGGGGGAGGGGGAAGAAGAAAGAATGTCCCTGTCCTGAACTACGATCTTCCTTATTTACATTTATGCACCCCCGAAACTTATCTTGTCCATCAGACCTACTTGCAGTTTCCCAAATCAGCTTCCATTGAATATCTGAACAACCCATTCACACACTTCTTTGTGCGATATTGGGACTTCTGTTCAGTTCTCTTTTTACAAGCATTGTTCCTCCTCCTGAAATCTTCTCTTATCATTCCTTTCTTCAAAACAAAAACACATACTTGTTCCTTCATTCCTACATTCCAAAATTTATCCTTTTAAAACTTTTGGAAATGTAGTTACCTCCAAAAACCCTTTCCATCTTTCCTCAAAGCCATTTAAGGATAAAGGGGAAGCCTTTTAGGACCGAGATGAGGAAAAACTTCTTCACACAGAGAGTGGTGAATCTGTGGAATTCTCTGCCACAGGAAACAGTTGAGGCCAGTTCATTGGTTATATTTAAGAGGAAGTTAGATATGGCTCTTGTGGCTAAAGGGATCAGGGGATATGGAGAGAAAGCAGGTACAGGGTTCTGAGTTGGATGATCAGCCATGATCATACTGAATGGCGGTGCAGGCTCGAAGGGCTGAATGGCCTACTCCTGCACCTATTTTCCATGTTTCTATGTTTCAATACCAGTGGAAAACCATACGATCATAGGCTTCCAATCACAGAATCAACTCTCAACCATCACCACACCTTCTTATTACCAAGTCAGATTTGGATCTGATTTCCTATTTGTCCTGGATCCTTTGGGTTGAAACATTTGAGACTAATCTTCCATGTGAGATTTTAGCTATGGCCTTACTGACGTCCATGGAAGCACACTGTCCCTGTCGATACATTTTGCAACCTCTTTGTAAAATGTAATCACATTGGTGAGACATTGGATCTCCCCCTACTAAGCCATGCTCACTATTGCAGATTCATCACTGTCTTTCCAAGTGCAGGTTAATCCTGTTCCACAGAATTTCTCCCTCCCCAGTAACTTCCCTGCCACTGATTCACAATACTTCCCTTCACTTAAATCTCTAAATTCCTTTTTTTTTAAAAATACTCCTTAAAACCAACCTTTAACAAGGTTGTTTTGTGTGAGAATTCTTTTCCAACAGTTTCATAATGTTGTAGATGTATATGGTGACTTGTCAGTGGTTGTGAGGGAAACAGTTTGAAACAAGTTCAAGGGGAAGTTTGTTATTTTTTTCTGGTATAATTTAGTTTGAAAGGCTTTTCATGAATTTTGTGAAGAAGTACAGTGAGAATGTTCTTGCATCATTATGACTGTGGCAGGAGAGAGTAAGTGCATGCAATCTGGTTGGAGTAAATCAACACGGACATTGTAAGAAAAAAAATCTTAATAGAACCATAGTCTGTCTGTCTGTCTGTCAGTACAGGCCCTTCAGCCTTCCATGTTGTGCTGACCCATATAATCCTTAAAAAAAGGTACTAAACCCACACTACCCCATAACCCTCCATTTTTCTTTCATCCATGTGCCTGTCCAAGAGGCTCGTAAATATCCCTAATGTTTTAGCCTCCACCACCATCCCTGGCAAGTCATTCCAGGCACTCACAACCCTCTGTGTAAAAAAACTTACCCCTGATGTCTCCCCTAAACTTCCCTCCCTTAATTTTGCACATATGCCCTCTGGTGTTTGCTATTGGTGCCCTGGGAAACAGGTACTGACTATCCACCCTATCTATGCCTCTCATAATCTTGTAGACCTTTATCAAGTCCCCTCTCATTCTTCTACGCTCCAAAGAGAAAAGTCCCAGCTCTGCTAATCATGCAATCAGAAAATTGAAAGGGAAAACACCAAGGAGTAGCTGTGGTGGATGAAATTTGATTTGCCCCTGTTGATACAAATTTAAGCACCCAAGATCCTGAAGATGCACGGGACTTTAGCATTATGGGTTGACCAGGCTCTAAACTTTGTGCTTTAGTAAGTATCATTTAATTCTGTTAATGTTTTATATCAGTCCTATTAGCAATGAGTTTTTAAACGGATGGAGTGGAACCAAGTACTCTCACTGCAGTATAGCTGGTTCCAGATGAAAATTTTCTGCCAGCACAGGTTACATCAAAAGATCAGCCTGCCATTTTGAGATCAAAATAAGTCAGACACTCACACGTATGGAAGTGACCATGGCTGAGCGTATGGACCTTGTGGTCTCCATTACCTGCTGCTTCTGCTCCCTTCCCTCTGTCACTCTGGCTGGTGCATCCAATCACCTGCCCTTTTCCTCCTGAAACCCTGTAATCATAGCTTCTGAGCTTCATGCTATTCTTTAATTGCTTAATTAAACAAGGGATCACTAATCCTATGACTGCGAGGCAGAATGGTGACAGCCCTGTGACATAAAGTGCAATTCCTAGCTACTAAGATATTGCATAATAGTAACTGGCTGAAATAAGCCTGTAAGTGGAAATGTAATTTGTGTTAGAAATATTTGTTTATAAAATTCTATCTCCATTCAGCCTTGTGAAGGTTGTCCTACTCTGAAAAATTGTTATGTAAGATTAAAATGTGATGTGAAACTCGGAAGTCAGTGAAGAAAAAGGCAAATTTTTATTCTTTTTAAAACCCTTCTGCTGTAAAACAAAGGTTAAGAACAATTAAGGGGAAATATATAGAGTCTGGTTTGCAATGTTTTACTTGGTCCTACTATCTTAGAAATTTTGCTGGTATAGATGTGATGCGCTATCAATAACTCTAGGAGACTGGAAATAGAGTACAAAATGATAGGCTTTTATTAACAGCGAAAACGGGCATGACCATGTTGAAGACTGTGGGAGGAGCAGTGCCCCAATCACCTTTATACAGGGGTCTGTGGGAGGAGCCAAGGGAGCAGTCAGCAGAGCGGCGTGTCCAGACAGGTATACATGGTTTACCACAAGATGATATAATTTTGCTATACTTAATACAAGCCATCCTCAGGTTATAGATGCCTGAATAAAGTTCACTTGTGTATACAGTCGCGCTCCTATAATTTTTTTAAATTTAGAAGACCGATGTACATTTTTTCATATGAATGACAGAAATATTGACCTCTCTCCACTTCTAGTCATTCAATCTTATCGATCTTGTATGCTTTTAATCCCATTCATTACAACACTGTGAAAGTATGATTACAATATTGAGTAATCTTCATGTACTTTTTAACTTATGGACAAAGTGGTCTAATGTCTATAAGTAATTAACATAAAACCAACTAAATTTAGGTTATTTATGAAGAAGCCTGAAATGGCCAACTCACCATAGTTTACCATGTGGTGGTTGAATTGTTTATCTCAGTTTATTTGATCAAAGAAGATGTAGCTTGTTAAATGTCTGTGAAATACAGTTCAAAATAGAGTAAGCAGCTATTAGTAGCTTTATATTTTGTGATTCTTATCTGCCTAGTACATCTGCCTAGTTTATGCAGTTAAACCTCCATTCCCACTATGTTCTATTTTTAGATTTCTAGCACCTGAAGTTTTATTTTTATCCTTCAATTGATCATAGTTTTATTTGGTGGGCTACAGTCATTGGTTTAAATAGTTATTTATACCAATTGAAACCATGTAAAAGGAGTAACAGTCAATCTGCTGGAAGAACTCAGCAGACTGAACAGCATCTGTGGGAGGAAAGGGATTGCTGATGTTTCAGGTCAAAATCCTAATCATGATTTAATGAATTCTAATTTAGTGTCATTGATTTCCACTTGGAGTTAAACAATGAATCTATTTCAAGATGACTGTCCTTGACTGTAATAAAACAATTTCCCAAAAGCTTAAAAAAACCAATCCAGGAATATAAAGCATCACACACAAAATGCTGGGGGAACTCAGCAGGCCAGGCAGCATCATTGGAAATGAATAAACAGCCGATGTTTTGCACCCACACCCTTCTTCAGGACTGAGAAGGAAGGGGGAAGATGCCAGAATAAAAAATAAAAAGGTGGTGGGGGGAGGAAGGGAAGGAGGCTAACTAGAAGGTAACAGTTCAAGCCAGGTGGGCTAGGAAGGTCAAGAGCTGGAGAAGAAGGAATCTGTTAGGAGAGGAGAGTGGACCAGAGGAGAAAGTTAAGGAGGGGGCCCAGGGAGAAATGATAGGCAGGCAAGAATTGGCAAAAGGTCAGAGCAAGGAAGAGGGGAAAGGGAGGGGATTTTTATTTAGCCAGAAGGAGAAATCAATATTCATGTCATCAAGTTGGATGTTATGCAGACGGAATATAAGGTTAAACCCTGAAAGTGGCCTCACCTTGGTACAAGAGGAGGCCATGGACCGACATGTCAGAACTGGAATGGAATCGGAATTAAAATATTTGGCTACCAGGAAATTCCGCTTGTGGCTAATGCAGCAGAGATGCTCAACAAAGCTGTCCCCCAATTTATGACAGGTCTCATCAATGTAGAGGAGGGTGCATTTAGAGCACCGGACACAATAGACAAACCCAGCAGATCTGCAGGTGAAGTGTTGCCTCATCAGGAAGGACTATTTGAGGCCCTGAATAAAGGTGAGGGAGGAGGTGTATGGGCAGGTGTAGCACTTAGGCTGCTTGCAGAGAGAAATACCAGGAGGCCAATTAATGGTGAGAGGTGAATAGACAAGGGAATTGTGGAGGGAGTGGTCCTTGTGGAAGGCAGGGAGGTGGGGGGGGGGGAAGATAAAGATATGTTTAGTGGTAGGATCCCTTTGGAAATGGCGGAAGTTGTGGAGGATGATGTGTTGGATGTGGAGGCTGATGAGGTAGTAGGTAAGGACACAAAGAGCTCCAGCACTGTTAAGGCGGTGGGAAGATGGGGTGAGTGTGGTGTGGATGTTTGGGAACTGGAGGAATGCGGGTGAAGGCAGCATCAATAGTAGAAGGAGGACAACCTCGTCCTTTGAAGAAGGAGGACATCTCTGATGTTCTGGAACAGAAAGGTATGTCCTGGGAACAGATGCAGTGGAGGCAAAGGAAATAAGAAAAGGAAATAACATTTTTGCAGGAGTCAGGGAGGTAAGAGGTATAGTCAAGATAACCATGGGAAACAGTAGGTTTATAAAAAATGTCAGTTGACAATTTTTCTCCAGAGATGGAGGCCAAGAGATTGAGAAAGGGGTGTCAGAGATGGACCAAGTGAATTTAAGGACAGGGTGGAAGTTGGAGACAAAGTTGTTGAAATTGACAAACTCAGCATGGGTGCATGAAGCAACACCAATGCAGTTGTTAATGTACTGGAGGAAGGGTTATTGTTAAATTAAAAGCTTTACTCTCATGTTTGTTATCCGTTGAAACATTTTGGAACACTGGGTGTATTTTCTTGATTACTACTTATGCAAATAGTTTCTTAATGTCGCACAAAGACTCCCTGGATGGTCTGAAAGGTTAGTGGGTGTGGTTGTAAGTGGAGATGATAGGTACAATATTTCACATCTGGATCTGAGTCAAATCCTTGACATCTATTCAGATTGATTTTTCCTTTAAATGAATACCATGTAAAATTAACTTAGGTGGTCTCAGTACCATTACTAGTCACTGTTGACACACTTGAATTAATGTTCATAATTCGGAATAGCCTTTGTTACTTCAAAAATATGCAATTGCAGTGCAACTGATGATGCTATTCCTGAGTTTGGCAGAGTGGCATATCCTTGAAGACAAGCATCTTAATTGTGCATCTGGTTATATTTTTCTTGATCTGGAAGTGTTTAATGGTGATGGCAGAAAGCATAAATGCATGAACTGCTGCTGCTAAGTTAACAAATTTCACATCACGTGCCGGTGATAATAAACCTGATTCTGATTCTGAAGTCATCAAACTGATGAATATTCAATGTTCTGATAAATCTGTAGTATCTTAAGCCTTCCTTGTTGCAAAGGCAACAGCAACTACATGAGCCCACACCCCTTCACTGATCACTGCTCTTATTTAGAGCTGTTGGCACCCTAAGCATTCTCCAAATGCTATTGATCAAAATAATATCAGACTAATAAAAACTATGGCCCACACCTTAATCTAGATACACAAGTTTAAAATCTCACCACAACAGTTGGAGAACATAAATGCAGTAACAAAATAACTGGGGAGTATCAGGTAGTCATCAGATCATGGTGCCATAAAACTACTATTTGTAAACTTCATCAAGTATACTAACATCTTAAGGGAAGGGAATCTCCTGTCCTTATCCACACTGGTCAATTTGTAACAACAGGCAATAAGGTTGACATTTAATATTTGCTCAGTTCAGGAGCATTTAAGAATGGCAAAAAAAATGACCATGCAATCAGCATCAAAATCCTGTGAACAAGTAAATTAAGATGAACTTAAAACACTTGGAAACATTCTAATGTTAAAGTTTCCATATGAAAACTAGCCTACCTTTTATATTAATTATAAGAGCTTGCTGCAGAATTTCCAAGTCGTCATCAAATTCCTTATGAAGACCTTGATTTGATGTATAGTTTGACTCTGGGATCACAGGTTTCTCTATCATGTTTCAGAAGCGGTCATATGCAATAATGTATTACATGTCAGTTGGCAATTCTGATTTTACTCAGGCAATTGACTTTTATACTGGAGTTCACTGGATAATGGTAAGCTTAGTTTATACTATATGTTAAACCTGTAGCACCATTAATGCGAAACTAGCTGAAATTAATCAGCTCAGCTTGAAGCTGGAAACTTCCTCATCTAAGTAGTTCACTGCTACATATGTATTCAACTCAAATATTAACTTGAGCCTGCACTGCACTTTTCTAATTATATTTAAACCAATAAATTGTAAGTATTTATTATTCCATGGATAAATCCTGTGAAATTCTTGATTTTAGATTGTAACTTGAAGATAAGTTGACATGTAATTCTGAATTTAGTATTCTTACACTCAGTATTAGGCTGAGCTAATCAGTCATTTGACCTACCAATGTTAATGATTACTTTTGGTCAAAATTGACTCCTTCGTTTTGAGTCAAATGAAGTACTCTGTAAACGATTAATGAATATTTCATTTGGATATACTGTATTAGAAGAAGTGTAGAATTTGGAAACAACTCAGGTTTTATTTAAATAGTTCCTTAGAATGCAAAACTCATCCTCTTATTTTTTTAGGTGGAAGGACAATCGATCTGAGATTTTGGGAATTTCCCCCACCTCCCCACTCCTCTCCTTCCCCATCCATCCCCTTCTCCCCTCTCCTTCATCCCTCAACCCTTCCTCCTCATCCCCTCCCCATTCCCCCTACCCCTTTCACCACCCTTCTCCTACCCCTAGGTCCCCCTCTAAATAGGGTAGTTTCAGGTGGAAAATACAAAATTCAGATTCATACTTATTTCACATGTACTTTGAAGCATACAGTGAAATGTGTTCTTGGCATTAACAACCTATACACCCAAGTGTTGCCACACATTCCAATGCTAACATAGCATTCCCACAATGCTCAGTAGAACAAAACACAACAAGCGACAAAACAATAACAAAACAAATCCCATTCCTCCCATCCCTCCCTCCCTCCCACCACACATACACACAGTCTTCTAACCCCAGGGCAGGCTGTTTTCAGCCTTCCGTGGACTCAGACTCTCAGCCACTGAGCCTTAAACTTCTCCAGTGGATTCACAGATATTCACAGACTTGGCTCCAGCCATTGGGCCTCAACTTCCAAATTTCCAAACCAACCACAGATGTTCTACATCCGTGTTGCTGGACTTCAAACACGAAGCAGAGGCTTGAACTCTGGCCAGACCTCTAATCCCCCTATATCCCTGTCCCTAAACCCTAACCTGGACAGAGACCAAACCACGCCGCCCCCCTTGCATTGTACCTTTAATGCAAGTTTTAATACATATAACAAAATTTATACCAATCACATATGACTATAACAGAAAATCAAAACAGATGTGTTTTCAAAGTTGTAAGGACCTTTCTCTTCTTTCTCACTTTGGAATAAGATCAATTCAGATAATTGAATCTCAGAGGAAAGTCAATACCCATTTTGCATTCAAAGGGAAATTGTTAACAGAAACGTGTTCCAAAAGATTCACTCAGATAGTCACTACTTCGCTTTGTCAGTCTTATTTGTAACAAGGCAGTAATGGAACAGTGATGGCTTCACCTGTGAATCTGTTAAGGTCATCTGTTGTATCTGGTGCTCCTGATGAGTCCTCCTCTATATTGGTGAGACCTGACATAAATTGAGCAAATGCTTTGTCAAGCACCTCTGCTCAATCCGCCAAAAGCAGAATTTCTTGGCGGCCAACCATTTTAATTCTGGTTCCCATTCCTGTTCCTAAATGTAAGTCCATAGCTGCCTCTTGTGCCATGATGAGGCCACCTCAGGGTGGAGGATCATCATCTAATATTCCATCTGGGTAGCCATCAATCTGATGGTATGAACATCGATTTCTCCTTCCTGTAAAAAAAAAAAATCCCTTCCCTTCTTTCTTCTTCTATTCCAGACTTTAGCCTTTTACCTTCTCCTCACCTGCCTAACACCTCCCCCAATGGCTCTCTTTCTTCCCTTTCTCCCATTGTCCACTCTCCTCTCCTATAAAATTCGGTCTTCTCCAGTCCTTTACCGTTCCCACCCACCTGGCTTAGCCTGTCATCATGTGGCTAGTCCTCCTTCCCCTCTCTCCACCTTTTTATTCTGGCACCTTTCCCCTTCCTTTCTGGTCCTGATGAAAAGTCTTGGTCTGAAACATCAATTGTTTATTCACTTCCACAGATGCTGCCTGACCTGCTGAGTTCTTCCAGCATTCTGTGTGTGTTGCTCTGGATTTCCAGTATTTGCAAAATCTCTTGTGTTAATGATGGAACTTGTTTTTCACACTAGTTTGAGGGATGAGATTGCAAATTTGTTCCAGGTAGCCTTTGTCATAACGGTGGTTTTACAATTTATTCAGTTTTGTGTATCTGCAAAGACCATCAACCCCAAATTTAGCAAAGAAGATCAGACACTTGATGTGCAGTAGACACACAATTTTGGCAAATCTAGATATTGAAACAATTCATAATCATCTGATAGGTCAGAATATGTACAGTTTTTATTTACGGTGCTGTTGGGTAGAATTGTGGATGAAGGAATGCTGATGGCTTGTTTATGCTTGGTTGTTGAGAAGAAGAATACAATTTGCATTTCACATCTGATCTGAAGTGCTTTTCAGTGAACAATTTTAATATGTTTTTATTGTAGCACATGAAAATGCAGAAGTCAGTTTGCTTTCACTGTTATACAAATGACCCAATGCTTGACTTTCTATATCGTCTTCCCAATTTTATGTTAACCCTTTACTGTCATCTGTCAGAAATAAATAAAATGTGTCATTATTTTCAGGTGGAATGATGTAATTCAGTACCAACAGAATTTATGAGTAATACAATTAAAATTAAAATTCCACAAGGCTGAAATTCATTCAGTATTCCTACTTTGTTTTCAGAAAGCTTCCTTTGTGATTTGGAACATGTAATTTAGTCCAAGTTTTGCTCTGAAAATACTGGTGAGGTTTATGTTATTTATGCAATGAGGCTACAAATCACGTTTGAACCATCAGACACAACCAGAAATATTTGGTGTATTGTATTTTTAAATGGAATGAATTGCACAAGATTGCAGCATTTGTGCAGTATGTACAGTCTGGAGTAAGACCCTTGGCACTGAAAATTAAATGCAATACTACAGATTTGAGGTGTAATTCCTCTGTTAATTATTGGTGAATTTATAAAGTCTTTTCTATTTTTTTTCAATCACTCTTTCATTTTTAATTCCTAATCTTTGGTTGATCATCCTTCTCATTCCTTGTGCTGCTCACTTTATAATTTTTAAGTGATTGGTTATAGAGTTGTACAGGAGTTGTGGCGCTATCTTGCTGTGTTTGCTGATTAGGTTTAGGTTTAGGCCTGCATAGGCAGAACTACTGTGGACGCAGATTATGACCACTTTAGCAAGTGCCTGGAGATCACCCAGTATCCACTTCAGTATAACCCTGCAGGACTGAACACCTTCAGGAAGGGAGTGGTTGCAGTTGGCAAGAAAACAGAAAAAATAATCTGTTAAGCTTTACCGAGCCTGTGTTTTGGCATGATTGAACTTATTTTACTCATCCTTCTTGGCTGCATTTGGAGTTCTCTGTATTGTGCCAAAATCCTCATCTTCTAGGGTCACTGAAAATGAAGCAGGATTTCAAGTTAACTATTTCCTCTCTTAATTATTTGATTCACCACAGATCTTTTTGCATTAGTCTTTGTCTGTGTAACCCTTTCAAAGCTACCTCTCAGTCTATGTATCATAGCACCTGATTATTATGGTTTGTTTATGAATAGATACTGTACAAACATCTCTCAAATATTTAAAATCTGCTACAACTCCTTTGCTATAGTAGTTGAAACAGTAATTCAATTTGATGGTGCTGTATGTTGCTTTTATTAAGAAGATTTCAACTAATACTTTTAATCCTGATTTTCAGCTATCCATTACTATTTTTCTGGTTTTTATTTCTTTAGTCTTGAAATAATTATTTTTTAAATTGCAATAAAATTAACGTGGCTTACAAAGAGCCAATTCTAAGAATGATGAAAGCTGTCCATGTTGTTCATAAAAGCCTTAATTGGAATATTCAGAGTATTAGTACAAGTAATCATCTAAATTTGTACATCTTTGCTCATCAGTTACTTGAAATTGATAGTGAATGTAATTTAACATGCATACACAGCTATTCACATATCAGATTTCAAGATGTATGCCCAAAATGAAGGCAGATGTGTGGCAGTTTTAGAGATAATAGGTTTCGGAGGTAATAGTATTGTTATTTATCATTTGAGCTTTTATTTCAAGGAACAGGTCTTGTGCAAAATATAGTTAATGGGCTCTGTCTAACTATCCTTCCCTCTAGAAATCTGTTTTGAATATAATATTGGCCTGAAGTTACATGAGACTAACAGAGTTCACATTATAATGGAAGAAATTACACAATGACTTGTGGTGTATGTACATGTGCAGCTCAATATAGTAATCAAAATGTGCTCTAAGGGATTCCTGGCTTCTTCAGAATATTTAGAAATCAGTGAACCAATAAGAAGAGCACTGAAGTTATTCATTGATTATTCTCATTACAAATATAATAAAGCCAAAAATTATGGGAACTTTTCGCATGCATGTTCAGAAGATCCCTAAGTGGTTCATGGTCCATCCTTGTGATGTATAGTTTTTAATAAGTTGCTAAGCAATAATTGACTGTGTGGTATGTCACTGAAAATTTGATAGCAGTGATACAAAATCATCTTCAATGTACTGAGTATACTGATCTGACTGGAATCCAGCTTGACTGTTAAAGAATTAGCTGTTAAAGAATTGATAGAACTGATTCAGGATGACTCTGTGAATGTTTGTAGAGGTGGCAAAGCAAGGAAGTTTTCCAAAACCTGTTTGGATCCAAAGGATTCTTACATGACTTAAGAACTGTAACAGTGCATACTTACTCCAGAACTTTAATAAACAAGCAGAGCTTATGACAAATTTCACTTGTTATGACTGAAATATCTATATCAGTTCAATATGTATATTTGTTATGTCCTGCAAACTAACCAGTATTCTTTTATTGCCGGTCTATATTTCAGTGTAAAGTGACTGTTGAAATCTATCCCTCTTGCTTCAGTTTCCCTTTCTGCTCTTTATTTGGGAAGTGTGCCATTTTCAAGCAGCTGGTTTGCTACCTGGCTAGTTGTTTTATTATAAACAGTCTGAGAACCTTACATTATGCAAACAGCCATTCAGCACAACTCATTCAGCCAACCAGCAGGCACCTTTCTGTATCAATCCCGCCACCCATTACTTAGACACCTAGGCACTTGCCTTGCTTAGCCATAGCCTTCTATGCTTAGCAATCCAAATGCTTACCTAGATATTTTTAAAATGCTGTCAGAATTCCACCTTCAATCAATCTCTCAGGCTCTGCTTTCCAGACATGTACCACTCTCTAATGTGAAGAAGGTCCCCCTCATACCTCCTCTGAATATCTTTCCCTTCTCCTAAATCTATGTCCTCTAGTTTTATCTTATATGATATGGGGAAGCGTTTCCTGCAGTCCACCCTCTCTATAATCCTCATAATTTTAGGTATTTCATCCCTATTAACCTCTTCCAAGGCCCCTTCGCTCCTCAGCGCTTCAAAATACTTGACCATTCATGGGATATGTCTGAGCCTCATTAGTACTTCAAAAATGTATCATGCCTGGATTGTCATCTGCCACTTTTCAGCCAATTTCACCAACACATTGGTATCTCTCTGCAACCTCAGACTACCTATTGACATCTCTACCGAACTTCTTCTTGTCCATAAACTTACTGATCATGCCTCCCACATTCACATTTGAGGTATCAAGTCCTTGTATAAAAGAATATTTAAATTTTTCTTTCCTAGTTGTTTTTCTCACTTATAGTTAACCTCTTCCTTTCCATGAACATGATCCCCTGAAAGCCATATTTTACAAGGAAGATTCCAGAGTATAAAACTGAATAGCTTCATTTTTCAAACATTATGTTCTTTCTGCCAAGTTCTTGCCCACTCACTTAATGTTCCAATAACATTTGGCAAATAATTTACTTCCTACTCAGATCACTTTGGATCATCAGGACATTTGCATATGTTTTATGGAAAATAACATAAAACATAGTTTTCAGGAAAATAACTTAAATTGTGAAGAGCTGAGAGAAGGTTTCTGATCTCTGCAGCCTTTCAACCTTTGAAATGTCTGCTTCTTCCCACTTTGTGATACAGTACTTTATTTTATCTAATCATGTATTCAAACAAATCTCATATGCCATTGCTTGTTTGGTACCTTTTCAAATATCTTTTGAAAATCAAAGCAACACATCTTCTGGATGCCCCTTAAAGGTCATAAGACCATAAGACATAGACGCAGAATTAGGCTATTTGGCTCATCGAGACTGCTTTGTCATTCCATCATGGCTGATGTATAATCCCTCTCAACCCCACTGTCCTGCCTTCTCCCCGTAACCTTTGATGCCCTGACTAAAGACATTGCAACTTACATCCTCAAAAACTTTAGGTTTGTCATCACAATTTTCTTTCACAAAATTGTTTGAACATTGTCTAGTATTATAATATTCCAAACACCATGTTTCCACATTCTTTATAAAGAATTCTAAGGTGTACTTGATAACAATTTTAAGGTTAACTAGTGTACATTTCCCTGAGTTTATGCTCCTTCAATTCTTGAGTAACAATGTTACACTTACTTGGAACTGTTCCAGAGTTAAGAAAACTTTAGAAGATCACCTTTAATTCACAATCTCTGAAGCTGCCTCTTTTAAAATCCAGGGTAGCCAGCTGTTTAGTCTAGCTATTTTATATGGTATTAATCCCCATTATCTCTTCAGCATTTTCTCTTTGGTGATATTAATTGCTTTAAATCCCTTGCTGTCTTTTGACCATTAACTGCCATTATTTATGCTACGTTTGTCACTTCAAGCATGAAGACAGATTAAAAGCATTTGTTCAATATCCCTGACATTTCCTTATTCCTTCATTATTATTTCTCTTGGTTTTGCACATTTATTTTGCAATCCCTTTTTTACGTAATTGTATTAGCTCTGCATGTTTTTTTATTACATTATAATTTATACTCTTATCCTGTATACATTTTATTTTGGTCAGGTATTGTTGGTTCCTAAAATACCCTCAGTACTCAGGATTAGACTCTTGGCAGCATCATTAACCCTCTTCTTTTATTTAATATTATTTCTAAACTTTTTACTTACCCATGGGCGGGTATCTATGGCTTTTATTTTAATCTTACTTTCTCTTTTAAGGACTCCTAAAAAACAGCAAATGTAACATTTTATCATATTTTCTCAAAGGATATTTTTCTATGCCACTATTAATTAAACTTTTAATAAATATAAAAACTAAAGTAGCAATTTTTAAAATTCATTGGTTCCAACCTATGGTGCACATCCCCCTTTGATTACTTTGGGGAATAAGTTACCAAAGATTAGCAAGAGGCCATAATTTAGTTAATTAAAAATAATATAAAAATGACTACAAATATACTGGTAAAGCTGATTGCTTCAGAACCCTGGGTACTGTCTTTAAATAACTCACTCATAATGCTATCAGACGTTTAAGGTTGGACACATAAGTTACTGACAATAGACAGATAGGACCTTTTGTTTAAAGAGGTTGGAAAGCATAATATGTTGTTCCAGAAAACTATCTCAAGTATATTCTATAATCCTCTAAATTATTTTATTTGCACAATATTTAAAAATGTTTAAGACATTGTGACTGCCCCAAGTTATTATTGCATTATGTTTGTTATGCATGCTCGGTTATTTTTCTTTACAACAATGTTACTGTTTTAAATGAGTTTCTTTCACATTTTATCCCTTAGATCTACCCATATTGATTTTCTTTCCTTCCTACTATCATTCTTTATTATCAGAACTACCCTGCTTCCTCATTTTCCATTTGTTTAGACTTTTAAAGGTTAAGTAACTTGGGATATTTAATTCCCAAATGTGTCTCCATAATACCTATTCAATCAAATCCCTTTTTATGCCAAGAGTTTTTATTTTTTGTTGTCATGCTTTGTACACTGAGAAATTCTTCCTTTAATTTTAATGATTTTAACTAATTTTTAAAAATTAATTTTGTTCATTAGTGTATTATTACTATTAATCTTATTCTGTCATGCTTTGCTTCTTATTACCACAATCATGCCTTGCTCAATGGCCTGGATATTCTCTTTAAATTTATAACTTTCCTTTCATTTGATTTGCTATCATTCTGATACCAGGATATTTTCAATGGAGCCTGTTTCAAAGAGAGCGGTTTCCCCAATAGTAGTATCAGTGACCCATTAGTGAAATCCCTTTTCATCCACACCATTTGCTGAGCAACACATTTAATTCTTTGATGTATTATTGCCAATTTGCATGGGAGTGGAGGAACAATTATCTATTGGTCAATATAATAGTGATAAGTATTTAATGTGACTATCATCATTTATTAACAACAGCAAGGATTGTTTGTCCACTATGACATCTGTCGAAACGGTCCTGAATGAAATATATTCCCACAGCTTTTATGAGTGTTGCCATCACACTGCAAACAGCTTTATTTTGAGATTGTGTTGACTGATTTTATATTCCAATCTATAAAGCTCCCTGATATTTATATTGACATTTAAAAATTGAATGTGTGTGCACAACTTGATCACTCCCAGACATCCATAAGTCTTTAATTTTGTGTAATGTTATGTCACTATTCAACATTGGTGTGCTCGGCATTTCCAATACTCTTAGTACTGGCTACATTTGTAGGCAATTTAATTCTTTACTGAGGAAAAATATTAGCTACGTAAGTAAGGCAATCTTTCAATGAAGCAAGCTACATGATACTGTGGGAATTAGCCTTGAGAAATTAGTTTCTCTGAGTATGGGGTGATGTATATTCTAACAGCCTTTCTATGCTCAGTAATGTGATTGTGCGAGATCTTTCTGTTAGGCCTTACTACCCCAGCTATTTTTATAGGATGAGTATCATGGAAAAAGGGAATACATTATATTATAAAGTTTTCATGATGATTGAGTGTTTGTGTTCCAGCTGCCTCACTCTGTGATTTGCATACTGTTATACCTGATCAAGAAATATTTAATGTCCTCATTTTGTTTCCCCGTCAGCTAGTTTATTGTTTTAACGCCATTTCAATCTTTATATCAAAATAAAAACAAAGGCTTGCTGTGAAATACTCAGTGCCAATTGTGTTCTGACAACTTATTGTAATTCTGTTTAAACCCTCAGTTATGAAAAAGCATAATGCATGCTCTTCTGATACTTCTTATTTCAAGGTTTTGAATGTAATCATGCATAAGAGAATATAGCTTTTTCCAGCAATATTGTAAACTCTCTCTATTTAAATTACATTGGAGATGTACTCATTAGAGTCATAAGCCAGAAAGGCCTACTGAATGCTGTATCACTAAAATAAAAATAAAATTTTAAAATGACTGCAATTGATTGAAGTGCCATTCTATTATTAACATGCTAATTACCACTTTTATCAGTACTGGTATGTTAAATGATAACATCTATGCTTGTGTCTTTGCAGCTATCATGGATATCTTTGGTGTTTAATGAACTGCTTGTCAGGTGCATAAATTTTGCCTGATTATGTATTTAAGTTGATTTACAGCTCAGCTTGCTGTTTACGTGTAGTATGCCTCATGAGACTCAGTGCTCCGTAATATTTAACCTGCAACATCCCAGTTGATTTATTTAAATTAAAACATGCATTTATTATGACAGTTCTGTACAATGAAGTGGACAGGGAATTGCCTTCAAAGCTTATAATTCTGTTTTAGAAGTGGCTTCTCGCAGATCTTGGGTGCAAATTATTAATTTTCAATTATTGAATTATAATAAAGTCTGTATGTCTAGGTATGTGTGAATGTACTTCACATACAGGCTGTCACCATGTTACAAACAACTGATTTATGGACACCCATACATACAAACAGGCTCCCCTGATATTATTTATAAATCTAATCTATGTATATGCGTTCAATGGCAGTAGTTCTTATTTTCTCTCTCTCTCTCTCTGTCTCTCAAATTCTTTCTGTCTGTCTCTCTCATTTGTTCTTTCTTATCAGCCTTATGTGCTTTTGATGCCATTCATTACAATACTGTGGAGATGTTATTATCTTATGAAGTGATATTTTGTGTCTTTTCCAAATTGCGAACAAAATTGACTTATGTACTCCTGTAAAAACAGATGTCAGGACAGCCTGTGTACATTTGCCCAAGTCAATCTGCTTCAATAATATACATCATTCCTTCAGTAAGTTTTGTCACTATTATAGAAGTCCTTTAATTACCACCAAACAATATGTGCAAATTTTAGTGCCCTTCCTTAGAATCATGCATTGGCCTATGAAAATTCGATAAAAAGAAAGTGAAGTATCTATTACAAGCAGGAGAAGATCTGCAGATGCCGGAAATCCAAAGCAACGCACTCAAAATGCTGTAGGAACTCAGCAGGCCAAGCAGCATCTATGGAAAAGAGTGAACGGTCAATGTTTCAGGCCAAGACCCTTCAAAATGGCCCTGAAAGGGTCCTGAAGAAGAATTGCTGTCTGAAATGTCGGCTGTTTATTCTTTTTGGTAGATGCTGCCTGGCCTGGAAATATCTAATAATGTCCAGATTAAGTATATCAACCAAGTATTATATTCTTTTCATTATAGTTCATTCTAAATTGTGTCCCATTCTACAAACACAGAGTCCTCGAGAGGCATAGAGCAATACAGCACAGATATAGGTCTTTTGGCCAACCATGTTGTATATCCATCTAGCACAAATTTCCTGCATTCAGCCCATATCCCCCTAAACCACACCCCTAGATATACCTATCCGAGTGCCTCTTTAATGATGCTATCTTATCTACTTCAAATATTTCCTCTGCCAGGTCATTTCTTATACTCACCACCCTTTGCATGAAATGTTGCCCCTCAAGTCCTTTTTAAATCATTCCCCTGGTAACCCTAAATCTATGCCCCTAGTTTTAAATTCTGATACCCTGGAGGAAGAGACTGCAACCATCTGCTTTGTCTATGCTGCTCATGATTTTATAAACCTCTATAAGGTCTCCCATCATTCTCCAGTGCACCAAGGAGTAGAGGCCTAGCATGGCCAACCTCTCCCTAAAAGATAGACCCTCTACTCCTTACAATGTCCTCATATCTTTTCTGCACTGTTCCCCATTGCATTTTTCCTATAAAAGGGTGACCAAGGCTGTATACAGTGCTCCAAGAGTGGCTTTACCAACAACTTGTACAACTGCAACATAATGTCCCAATTTCTATACTCAGTGCCCTGACTGATGAAGGCCAATGTGATAAATGCTTTTTCATCACCCTGTCTAGCTGTGACATCAGTTTCAATGAACAATGCACTTGGACTCCCAGGTCCCTCTATTCTATTACATTCCCTCGTGCCCTACTGTTCATAATCTAAGTCCTACACCAGAATGACTTTGCAAAATACATCATCTCAGGCTGATCTATGTTAAAATTCATTTGCAACTCCTCACTCCGTTTCCCTAAGTGATCAAGATCCCCATGTAATGTACAGTAGCATTCTTCACAATCAACAATGCCTCCTAATTTCGTGTCATTTGTAGACCTACTGATAAAGTCTTATACATGCGCATCCAAATAATTTTTATAAATAATAAATTACCCCTGCGGTACATCACTAGTAACTGACCTCCATTCCAGTAAACAACCTTCTCTGCTTCCTACCTCTGGTACAATTTTGAACCTACCTAACTAGTTCTCCCTAGACTCTATAGGACCTAACCTTCCAGACCAGTCTACCATGTAGGATCTTGTCGAAGGCTTTGCTGAAGTCCAAATAGATAATATCCAGTGCCATACCCTTTTCTACCTTTTGACTACCTCTTCAAAAATCTTTAAAGGTTTTTCAAGAACTAGAGTACTTCCCATGCACAAAGCCATGCAACTTTGTCCATATGCTGGTAGATCCTGTCTCAGAATTCCTCCCAGTAACTTCCCCATTACTGATGTCAGACTGATTGACCTGTAATTCCCTGGCTTGTCCTTGCTACTCTTTTTAGAGGTAATGTTGCAACTATATAGGACCCTGGTCAGACCCCACTTGGAGTACTGTGCTCAGTTCTGGTCATCTCACTATAGGAAGGATGTGGAAACCATAGAAAGGGTGCAGAGGAGATTTACAAGGATGTTGCCTGGATTGGGGAGCATGCCTTATGAGAATAGGTTGAGTGAAGTCGACCTCATTTCCTTGGAGCGAGGGAGGATGAGAGGTGACCTGATAAAGGTGTATAAGATGATGAGAGACATTGATCGTGTGGATAGTCAGAGGCTTTTTTCCAGGGCTGAAATGGTTGCCACAAGAGGACACAGGTTTTAGGTGCTGGGGAGTAGATACAGAGGAGATGTCAGGGGTAAGTTTTTTACTCAGAGAGTAGTGAGTGCATGGAATGGGCTGCCAGCAATGGTGGTGGAGGCAGATATGATAGGGTCTTTTAAGAGACTTTTGGATAGGTACATGGAGCTTAGAAAAACAGAGGGCTACAGGTAAGCCTAGTAATTTCTGAGGTAGGGACATGTTTGGCACAACTTTGAGGGCCGAAGGGCCTGTATTGTGCTGTAGGTTTTCTATGTTTCTGTGTTTAAACAATGGAACATTATCCACATTCCAGTCTTTGGGAACTTTACCAGTGGCTAATTATGAAGCAAATATCTCTGCAAAGGCCTCTCCAATTTCCTCTCTAGCCTCCCACAAAGTCTGAGGATGTCTTCTGTCAGGTCTACCTTAATGTGCTGTAAGACTGCAAATAGCTCTTATAATATGAATATCCTCCAAAACTTCTCTTGTTTTTCTTATCTCTTGAGCAACTAAAACTTTCTCCTCAATAAATACTCAGTAAAATTCCACCCATCTCATGCAGCTCAAGACATAAGCAACCTACCGATCCCGAAGGGGACCTACTCTTTCTAGCCACCATTTTATTCATAATATAGCTATAGAACCTCTTGGGTTTTTCCTTAATCTTACATGCCAGGACCATCTCATAACTTCTGTTTGTCCTTCTTATTTCCCTCTGAAGAATATTCTTAAACTTTTTATCGTCATCTGGGGATTCAGTGTTTTGATATCTGATCTGTATGAAGGTGACAGTGTCCCAGGATACGCTCCATTAACAATGTTATATCTGAATTTTGTTGCTATTTAGAACCATTATATTCTCAGCAAGGGTCAATATATTGAAATATATATGTGATGGTATTTGGTTTGTTGACCACGGCATTCTAAGCTCAAGTGAAGACATTAAGCCCTATCGGTATAAGTAACCATGAGTATTCTCACTAAAGGGAGATTGAACTGTAACTACCAAATCTTCAAAGACTAGTTTACTTTCCTGTTTATTCTCTGTGGCGAGTTTAGCTACTAACACCTACTATTTGAGTGAGGGTCCCCTCTCCCTAACAAGAAGGTACTTCCAATTAACAAAGTATTTTAAAACACAGTTCATTTATTTTCATTGATACACATTTAAATTAAAATAAAGCTCTTAAAACACATTTAAAACTTGCAGAGAATATCTATCATAAACAATTCCAAATTACAAACAATTTCTAAAATACAAATCATTTCAAAAACATACAGCATTCCCTAAATATAAACATAAACCATTTTCAAAACACAGGTACAATTCCTATAAACGGAAAAGACATACCACGATGCAGACGAACAAGTTGTCTGTTGCGGAACCTGAAGTTGGACGAATGAATTCTAATTCACCCCGTGCTTCTTCCACGTTTCTTCTTGATGTCCCTTACCTCTTTACTAATTATCCTGAACTGTCTCTACATTTATACCCTTTTTCTCCCATTCTCACTATGATTTCACATGCATATGATATTTCTTCAGATGTCCTTTTAACACAAACAGTCTAAAAGTATTTTGGGGACAGACCACAATTAATCTTCACAGATCACAATTAATTCTGTAAAGCAAACTTTCTTGAGTACATAAAACTCCCAACTTATTAATAAATAAGTTATTGAAATGCTAAATGATATTATCAATCTGTTCTGCAAGCTTTCTCAAACTAAGCAGTTTAAAAGTCAGTTTGTCTGTTTGAAACTAGCCAAATTAAACAACACATTGTCTTGTACTGAATTTCTGAGTAGCAATACAACAGATGTAGTGAGCCAGCATCTTACTTCTCCCATGTAGAACGTCTTCTATCTACAGAGCTTGTTTACAAAGCTGTGTTTTTCTGCTCCTATGTCTTATGATCTTTATGGTCTAAATAAGGAGGGTAGAAATTGAGCATGAGCTATCCTTGATAGATAAGGTAAAGAAGAATCTTAAAGATTCTGTAAGTATATTAAAAGCAAAATAGTAACTATAGAGAGACCATGGTCCCTTAAGGATCAGTATGGCCCTTTACATATGAAACTACAGGAAGTTTATGAAGTCTTAAGTGAATACCTTTTGCCTATATTTACTGGAGAGAAGGTTATGGCCACTAGTGAGTTCAGTGAAGGAAACAGATGGCATGAAATATACCAACATTACAAAAGAATTGATGTTGGTCTTGTCGCACATAAATCTGGATAGATTTCTGGGGCCCAACCAGGTGTATCCTAGGATGTTATGGGAAACAAGGAAATAAATACAGGGGCTCTGACAAAGATATTTGTATCTTGTTAGATATTGGTGAGCTAATGGAAGACTAGAGGTTGGCTAATGTTGTGCCTTTACTTGAGGGCTGCAAGGACAAGTCGATCAGTATAGGCTGGTGAGCCTAACACCAGTAGGAAAGTTACTGGAGGGAATTCTGAGAGGCAAGATCTATCTGCATTTGGAAAGGAAAAGAAAAGACTGATTAGGGATAGTCAGTATAGCTTTGTGGTTTGTTGATGGAGTTTCTATGTGATTGCTGTTGGCAAATGTCCAACTGCCTACTTGCTGATAATGTGATAATGTGGACATAATCTCCTGGTCTTGGGATTGGTAGACGTCCTCTTCATACAACATCAGTACTTTCCATATGGACTAATTTAATCCTTCCTTTTATTGCATGGACCTGACAAACATGAATATTATGCACCTGCTTTACGCCACTTCACTTTTACAAAAGACCTACATTAGTAACTGTTTTTGCATTACAAAGAGCATTTTCGCTTTTACGCAAATTTTTCCCATATAAATTGATGGTTCTTTGCTTTACGCCATTTCGGCTTAAGAAAGGTTTCATAGGAACACACTACCTTTGTAAAGGGGGGGACACCTGTACATGTTTTTATCTCTCCAATAAAAACTAAGAAATGCTGTGCATTTCTGTAGAAACTACAAAGCTCTTGTGATTGTTATTTTTTCCTATTAGAGCATATCGTCAGGGTCACCATTGAGTTGTTGGCGGTTACTTGTTTTCTAGGTCCACACGTACTGTATATTCATAGGTGAATTGGGGATCTTCCTAATGTTGATCTACTAAGCCTGATCACCCAAGTTGTGTTTGCATTCTTGTTTGCACAGTTCTGTAAACTGCAACCAGCTTTTAACTCTAAATCAAGTCTTTGTCAATGATTAAGCAAAACATAGAATGAAGCCTGACTATTTATCATTGATGCATGGTTTCCAAACATAGCAGAGAGAATTTTCGTGGATAGTTAATTAATTGCAAAGTCATACGGGCATAATTTGTTGTTTCCTCTGTGCTGTATGTCTGTAGTGTTGATGTTTCAGTGTGGTTGAGAGTTCATGGTACAGTACATTTTAGCTATTATATTTAACAAGTTGGGAAATTTAACCTCATTCATTTTAATAGTTTCAGTTTAAATTTCATTATTGATACATTTAACAGGCTGGAATTCTTAAACATATATCATCATATAGGCAGTAAAGTATAAAAACTAATTGTCGCAGGACATAAAATGTAAAATATTTTGATCCTCCAATATCACATTCAGTTAAATTAACCATTCTTGTTTCTAGCATGTAAGCACAAGCCTTTTTAGAGAGTCCCTTGGGATTAAGGGAAACTTGCTTCCACTCTACAGACTCTTCCAAAGATGAGACAGGAAGTATCTGATTGAATAGGGTTTGCTTGAGTGGGTGATTAAAATGCATCCTCAACCATATGTGGCCTCCATGTTTCCATTGAAGAGATTCCCTTAAAGACATACTTAGATTTTTTTTTGTGTGGCGGCCCATGTATTTTGAGAGGTCAGGGGTTAGAGATTCCCATGAATCTGTGAAGATGTTACAGTGTTTTAAAGAAGTCCTTGATAACAAAAAGAAAATTTCCTTTTGCACATATTCTCAGTCTTTCTGAACATCTCTTGCCTGAAGTCTTGAGAGAGTGGGAATGAGAGTGTAGATGCTGGTTCACATATCCCATGGATGGATTTGGAGGATTTTAAAGAGACAGAATTGTTTGTACTTCTCTAGTGAATTCTGTAGGATTTAAGTAATCTCTGTAGCATGTAGAAGGGTGAGAGTCAAAGGTGCCTAAAAGACCTTGGGCTTTATGCTGGATTGATGTTTTCCAAAAGTCTTCGTATTGTTGCAGAAAGCAGAGTTTGGATTAACTCTTATACCAAATTTTAATGATTGACTGTGAACCTATGTTAGTACAGCAATCACATTTTTTTTCTACAGAGTCATTTTGTGAGATAACTTTGTTTAGTAACTTCAGGCATCTGTACTGTCTGTGAGTACCTCTCCAAAGAATGTCTGCGTTCCGGTATTTATTCGAACCAACTGGTGTATTTTGTGTGATGCCTCTGACAACACTGGTCCCTTGTCCATTGGGTTGTTGTAAATTCAGCACCATTAAATTAAGCATCTCTAATTAGTAGCCCTAAGTAGCCCATTGTCCATTGCTCGCTGGGATACAACTACTCATCAGTCTCAAGCCAGCTTGCTTTAAAAGCTCCTTGCTGGTCGTTACACTTCAAGTACTTCCAAGGCATTTTATATATTTCTCAGTAAAGAGTGTTTGGTTCAACTAAAGAATTTGTTTCCTTTTGAATTTTATTGCCCACTAACAGTGAAGGCAGGGTAACTCACTTTCCTATTCTGATCCATTGCTCACTGTCATTCATATGAAGAATGAATGGAACTCATCCTGTTGGACTCAATTGTTGACTGATCCTTGATGTTTTTAACCTTGCTGGAAACATTGTTTTCATTTGCCTAAGGTGGTAAGCAAACAGCCTAACTGTCCTAATGAGAGGGGAAAAATTTTGCAAGTTTTTGCTAGAGGTTATGTCTCACTGGTATTACAGAAAATATAATCTATGTATGCAGAGATGGAAGTAAATTATTTAAGTCTATATTGCAATGTTGTTACCAAACTTATGAATTAAGTACTTGTATGAGTTGCTTTAAACTGTAATAAAGTACAGCTGTGTTCTAAACCTGCAGCTAACTTTGGCAATCATTCTAGAACTTAATGGCATCAAAAGTCTTGATTCACAGCCCACTTTGAAATGCAGTACAGTAGGCAACAAAGATGGTCTCAACTACAAATATGAATTGGCACTAAAGCAGAGAGAAAAGTTGTCATAACCGAGCATCATGGAACCACAAAAACTCCATAATGGAAAATGGTAGAAATTATGCAAATGTGAAGGTCCTGTCTGTACAGTTAGCTGGTATATTTTATGGAGACACTAACATACTAGTAAAAAAACACAAATAAGGAGCACTAATCTGAAAATGGACGGAAACGCTAACAGACATCCCACCTCTCCCGGAAGTTCCAGGAGTCTCCAGCATATTGATAGCGGCTCCCTGACACCCGCAAATTATATACAATATCCCAGAAATTGATTTTGTGTGTGTGTGTGTGTGTGTGTGTGTGTGTGTGTGTGTGTGTGTGTGTGTGTGTGTGTGTGTGTGTGTGTGTGTGTGTGTGTGTGTGAGAGAGAGAGAGAGAGAGACAGAGAGACAAAAAGAATGAGTCAATCCTGATTGGTCTCTCTTTGTGCTAAGTAGGCCTATCAGTTTTCTCTGTGGGCAGGCTTTACAGGCGACCTCTCTCTCTCTCTCTTTCATTGTCCATCAGTTCAGTTTAGTGTCCTGCAGTGCCATGGCAGAGTGTTCCAAAAAAAAAGAAAAAAATATAAAATGTACTTCACCCCAGACTACACTAAAGTGTACCCCTGCCTAATAGGGGTCAAAAATAATGACAGTGTTGCTCGCTGCACTGTTTGCAACAGTGACTTTTCTATTGCCCATCTATCGCCAGTTGATGAAGCTGCTTTTGGTGTTGCCAAATTCTAATTGTGATGTAGAAAGGGCTTTCAGCATAGTGCGTCATGTTAAGACAGAATTCAGAAGTCAGCTGTCTCACAAAACACTTGTAAATCTGATGTCCTGCAAAATTAACAAATTCATTGACACAGACTGTTATGAGGTTGAGACTTCCGGCAAAATGCTCAAATCTGCCAAGCAAGCCACGTCACAGTACAAGGAAAGTTTGCAAAAGAAGTAGGAAAGCTATTTGCATTAGCATTAAGCTATTAGCATTGAGACTGCCAACAAAATACTCAACAAGGAATATATATATATATGTGTGTAAATAGTTTCAATATGTGATCAAAAAAATTGTTGCATTCTTTCATAATCAAATGTCCTATATACATACACCCTTGGATGTCAACCAGGGGGTGGGGGGGTGGTGCTACCTCCCTGAAATGGGTTTTTGCAGGGTGGGATGTCTGCACTAACTATTGGAAAAGCTACAGGAGACTTGAGGCAGGAAGTAGGACAAAATGAAGGCCACATACGCAGCCGAAGGGTGTACAGCCCAATAAATACATTATTCATGGAAATGATAGAGTTAACCCATAGCCTGATGAACTGGAAAGTAGCCATTATTTTCTCTGTACTGTAGAATCAAAAATGGAAGAAAATGAAAAGGATTATTTTGTTGGATTGGAAAACCTATCAGGATACTGCAGGTTTGGAGAGTTTTTGGGCCACATTGCAAGATGGATAAATTGTACCTTAATTGCTAAATAGATACAATTTAAACATCTCTAAAATAAGGCTTGGAAACACTGTTCCACCAATGTAATGAGATCTTCAAAGGTGCCTTCTGTGGAATCACTAGATACCACAGAACAAATATAGTTCAAACTTGATGCCAAGAAGGTATATCAGAAATGTTAACTAACTGCTTTGAAAAAATGTCCAAATTCTGCAACAGAAGTTTTGAATTTCCATGGACTAAGGGTTCATTTAGCTAGGCATTGTTGGAGAGTATCTCCCAATTGGTGCAATTGCCAACTTATGCATACGTCAACACACTGAATTTAATTGCATCATTCAGTTTTGTTGGATTGTTTAAGCAGGGCATTGCAGGTTGTTTCCAGTTGAAATGTCACTATTACCCTTTCAGCAACATTTTTGTAAATACTGTGATGGTACTGGGTTTGCTGAATGCAAAATTCTATACTCAAATGAAGACCTTAAGCACCATCAGATATAAATAGCCAAAGTACTTTCGCTAAAGGGAGATTATACTGTAACTACCAAATCTTAAAAGACTAGTTCAGTTCCCTGTTTATTCTCCATGACGAGTTTAGCTGCCAATACCCACTATTCGAGCAGTGAGTCCCCCTCCCTACCAAAGAGAAAATACTTCCAGCGAACAAAGCAGTTTAAACCACAGTTCATTTATTTTCAACAATACACATTTAAATCCAAATAGCACTCTTAAAATATGTATGAAACTCATAGAGGATTTCTATTTTAAACATTTCCAAATTACAAACTATTTCTAAAGCACATAGTATTTCCCAAAACACAAAGCTCAAAGGATTTCTAAAACATAAGTGTAATTTCTATAAATTAGGAAGACATAACAACGAGGTAGGTGAACAAATCATCCATCGCAGAAATCAAATTCAGAGGAATGGATTCTAGTTCACCCCATGTTTCTTTCAAGTTTCTTGATGTTTCTTAACCTAATAAGCCTGAACTGATCTCTACATGTGTACCCTTTTTCTTTGCACCTTGCATGACTTCACATGTACGTGATATTTCCTCAGACACCCTTTATACACAAATGTCTAAAAGCATCTTGGAGACAGAATTCCATGAAGCTAACCTCCTTGAGTACATAAAACTTCCAACATTAATTGATCAGTTATTTGATATGTTAAATGATATTATCCATCTGGTCTGCAAGCTTCCTTGAACTAAGTAACTTAGTCAGCTTTGTCTGTTTGAAACAAAAATTAAGTAACTCATTGTCTAACACTACATTCTTGAGCAGAAATAAACTATATACAGTGGACTACATCTTACTTTCCACAGACAGAGCACCTACTACATACAGAGCTTGTTTGCAAAACCGTATTTTAACTAAAAGCTGAATACTGCTTTCCATTTACATCATAAGAACTAAAGACTGGCTCCCATCAATGACTAGAACTTAAACAAAGCAATATTAGTTTGAAGTTTACTTACAACTTCTTTTGTGATCTTACAAGTGGTAACTGCTGTGCTTAGAAAGTGAGCTTTGCAAAACATAAGCAAGAGGCCTACTTCCCAAGGAAGTAAATATCCATCACAATACATCCTGTGGTGTTACTGCCACTGAGTTAGCCTTGTATGGCCCCCAAGTACATTTGGTTCAAGTGATGCTATCTGTGTACAGCCCACTTCATTAATTCACTGAAGTTTTGATGTCCTCTTCATTGGGCACTGTTTGAATTTTCCATTCTCTTTAATGCGCACTTATTACATTTGAGGGTATTTTTTTCAGTCACTTATGTTGTGTTTTACAATACATGCAATGTCTAAGTGACCTTAGCTATACTTGTCCTATTCTGTTTTTTTGTGTCATGCTTCAGTGCACATACTTCTTCCTGTTTGTCATACAACACTTTTAATTTGGTTCTAGATAGCTTGGCAGCTTTGCATATCTGAGTGCATTTTATCAGTGTTAACTCTGTCTTAAACAGTAGCCATTCCTCAGTTTCGACCTCTGGATTCTGTAAATTATATTTTTCCAATGAAATTGCTGCTATATGCTAACAGTCAAGAAAGTAAATATTAAATGATTTTCACTGCTCCTGGTTTCAAGATAAAAGTTGGGAGTAGTCAATTGTTTCATTTTTAGATAGGTTGCTATGTTCTTGTAATGCATTCTCTCAATCTAGAGTAAGGTACAATTTTCTCCCCTTTGGACCAATGCAATGCAACAACACTCTTATTTTCAATTGTTCTGCTTGATATGCATCCTCCCCATTCTTTAGATGGGCTAAGCCTGAAACCCACAAGATCAAAAGTTTTTTTTGTATTATTGTATACATTTTAAAAATAGCTTCATCTTGATTTGCTTTGAATTTATGAGCAAGAATGTAGAGCAAAATTTTAATGTGCCTAGATAATTGATCCTGCTTCACAGAAGTCAGTGACATTTTGTATTTAATGATATAGAAAATCTCTGACTGAAGATCCCATCAAAGTTATAACTTAATGGAACCACAAATCTTTCCTAGCTTAACGATACAGTTGAAGAGTTAAAGTTTGCAGTTCAAGTTTAACTAAAATAATTCTGAATTTATATAGAAAGTTTTGACAATTGAATAAAGAAAATACCAACTTGCTAATATTTATCAGTAAAAAATGAAAATACAGAACCCTATTTCCAAACACAATATTCAAATATCATAAGCAGAAGTATACTAAATTCATAAAGCGGCTACTCTCTTGATGATGTCAAAGAGATGATCTGTAATTCAGTTGTAATAGTTCCATCTGTGTAGGAAAGAATAAGACATTTTTTTCTGATTCATGACTTTTGTTAACACATTTGTATATTCAGAACCAAGGGTTAAGAGACCCAATGCAGATGTTAATGCATTTTATTTTGGTGCTGACCCAGATACAGTATTATTGTCGTTGCAAGCCTGTGTTTGTCTAGTTGGTTCATGCAGGTGTTGGTTGGTGTTGGCTCACGGGCTATTAAATTGATAGCATACTCTCCAGTTTTGTCTCCACTCCTAAATTTTCTGTGACCCAGACGTCACCTGTCTGCTACCATAGTTACTAGAACAACTTTTGCTGAACAAATCATGTGGACTTTGGAATGGTTGATCCTGGCATTGTTCAGTGAGAATGCTCACTCCAGGTCCTGTTCTAAATGTGCTCAGAATAATGTTGGGCTTTGAATTGTACTGATGATGGAATGAATCTTAATATGAGCCTTGTGGCAGTGGTGAGCTTGTAATAAGGCGTACATTTTTGGGGGTATTTGTAGAAATAGAGTGTTAATTTTTGACATGATTAATGAATGTCCTTTTAAATTAGATGTGGATGAGATGGGTGGAATAGTGGTGTGGGGGTGGATCAAGGCAGTGCTGACTTACAGGATGAATGAAACTGGGATTCACTTTCTGATGAGCTGCACTTTACCCAATTACCTCATTTCATAACTATTTAAAATAAACTCTCATCTCTAGCATCGTAAAAACTGGGAAATTTACCATTTAAGTAAATGTTCACTTGTATTGCGTCCTTTGTTTTTGGAATCCAATGGAATGTAGAGAAGTAATGACCTTTGGTCATGCTTTCCTGTCCACATCCAACCCCTGAGCTACACTGTTCAGAATAAATTTTAATGCAAAATGTCTTTCACAACTGTGAAAGTCAATGCAACACTTCTTTTAATGACTATTCAAATATAGCAAAGGTGCAGAAATCCCATAAACACGAATGAATTAGATGATTAGAGACTCAATTCTGATGATGGAGACACAGGAGACTGCAAATGCTGGAATCTAGAGCAAAAAATAAACTTCTGGAAGATCTCAGTGGGGCAAGCAACATCTTGAAGACAAACCCAGTTTGGGGGTTTAGCATTTTGGGAGACCATGCATCAAGACTGTACAAGATCTTAACCCAAAATATCCATCATTCTTTTGCCTCCTTTTGCCTGTTGCTTGACATGCTGAGTTCATCTAGAAGTTTACTTTTTTTGCTTTAGATCTAAGAATGCTTGAAATAAATTCTAGGTCCGATTTTGTTCGGCCTTATTCGTAGTCCTGGTTGTGATTTCCTGGCTGGATGATTTTGCAGATGGCCTCTGCATGAAATCTAAAGGCCATACAAAACAAGCAGGGATTCTCCACCTTCTTTTCAACAACTACACTGGTTAGACTGCCTTTGCACCCTTGAGTCGGGGAGCACACAGACCTTGGATGATTTTGGGGCAGAGTAGCCTAGACCCATAAAGGCTCAATGACCTTTGGCAAAAGACAAAGCTGGGGTTGAAGCTTTGTTATTTTCTCAAATGTGTGAAGCAATTTAAACGGTGTAACAATATTTACTGAACTTTATTTCTTCTATTAAAACACCTAACAGATTTTTAAATTTACTATTTAATTAGTTCCTATCCCACTTTCTGTGAATCTCCTTTGAAATTACATGCAGTTTCTAATTCTGCTTTAGGTCTGATCTGGTACTGTCAGAGAGGATTGCCCAGTTTTCTTGTGAATCCCTACAATACTGGGTCTCATCAGCGGTTTCTGTGAGGAGTCCTTTAGTGGTCTAGAATGACAGAAATGAGTCCTGAATCTGAGTCAATGTGAATATGGGACTTTACTTTGCCTGAATAGATGAATAATAGTAGTTTCAAGGGGAACTGCTTGCCTCTGTGAGGAAGCTTCAGTTACTCGTTTTTTAATATTTTTTGAGTTATTGTAATCCATCAAACCTGTGGTTATTTTTCAAAACTGGAGGTTTTCCATCTTTCAAAGTTTTCCATTACAAATTTTGGAGGTGGGGCTTGCTCCAGTTATTACATTGTTGAAAGCTGTTTTGCCATTAAGGGCTTTGCCACTTATCTTCAGGATAGTCGATCTAATGAGGTGGTAAGCTCAGGAAATGAGGAGTGTAGATGATGGGTCCCACTTGGGAGAATATCATCCATTGATTGGAACAATGAACTGGTTGAGAATTCCTTAATCCATCTGAAGCCATTTATAATTTTAGCCAAAAGAGGCATTTCATTCATTGTCAGGCAGTATAATGTAGGCAAGCCTCAGGAATGTCTGAATTGCTTGAATAATTGAAAGAGAAATTGTTAGTGTTTTTGTTATCATGGGGATAAGGAAAGTGCTGAGTTGGATGCCCTTGGTCTCATCATGTAAATCACATTATAAACTCGAGGCAAAATTGTCAAGTTCAGTGATACATAAAAAAACAGGCAATGGAATTGGTGAGAAGGTACAGAGATTACAGAAAGATCTAACTAATCATGTAGCAGGGGAGGGGGACAAAAATAAACAAATGGAGTTTGTGACTGTTCCAGTGCATCCCCATTTAAGTTTTGCTGGAATCTACTAATGAATTTCAGTTGCAGAGCTTCTATGTTATGGTCTAACAAAATAAGATGCAGGTAACCCTGAGGAGCAAATCCTAAGCTGGAGTTTCCTTTACTTTTAGAGTCCTCGATGATAAATTGATGAATAAATAGTCAGATCAGATTATACAAATCAGAACATTCTGAAGTTCTTCAACAACATTAAATTGTCTTGAGTAACAGGTACGATCTATGTGAAGACATCAGGTGAAGATGAAGGGTCTCAGCCTGAAACATCGGCTATGCTCTTTCCATAGATGCTGCCTGGCCTGCTGAGTTCCTCCAGCATTTTGTGTGTGTTGCTTGGGTTTCCAGCATCTGAAGAATTTGGTTCAATAAGATACATTCTGGTTCAATTGATATTTCTCTTGTATTTGATTATCTTTTGAACACTCACTGTCTAAACATTGTTCATGAAGAATAACTTTTAAGATAGTTGACCACGCTCCTGAACTCAGTCATAGTATTAAAACTTCTCATTGAAAAGCACTTACGCTGAAGTAAGACCCTAAACTTTCCTGTTGTATTTTATGTGCGTATGATAGTAAACTACAGCACATTTGCAAGATTCCACGTGCATTCCTAGATTAGTGAGTCTATTAGACAGGTCCAATCTAAGAAGTTGTTGTTGCTGCATTGGTACTGGAGGCTGCTTTCCATTTACATATATACATTAGACTCTCTATTAGCATTGGCTGTAAAATCTGATCCATAATGTTTGGTATCAATTATTTTGATTTTTTTAAGTAAAAGATTGTGTATATATTTCCTGGATTAAATATAGCAATTCAGTGACACACAACTCCACTGGCTTACCATTCCAGTGTCTTTGGCTTGAACTGACTTTGATTGTGTTTGTGTGGAGTTTGCATGTCCTTTCCATGATCATGTGATTTCAATGGTTTTCTTGTGTATTCTAAAGATGTGTAGATACAGTAAATTATCACTTTCTGTAGATAAATGACAAAAGATCAGAGGGAAGTTGAAGGATATGGGTAAGGGAGTAAATTTGCATGATTTGATGGATCTAAGGACAGGAGAAGTGAAGCTGATTATGGTCCTGATAGCTGAATGTCCTCAATTATTGTAACTAGGTGCCGGTACAAAAATCTGATAATGTAAGGTAATGTAATTGGTGGAAAGGCACATAATTCACAACGACCGACATTAGGTTGAGGTTCACTTTAAGAGGCAGGTCTGATGTGATGAGGTAATTACGTAAAGGACTTTCAGCATGCTTTGTGTTCAGTTTTTGGTGTTTAATAAGTGAGTTGCTACAGTTTTTCTGAAACATAAAAAGCCTTTGCCATTTTATTTGTAAAAACCTACAATAAAAATCCCAATTCAGTTGTGCTATGCAGCCTGACCATGAAAAGATGGGTATGGTTGGTGATGTAGCCCTTTGAATCCACTGTAAAGCAAGTTAGTTTGTTGTAGTTATGTCCACTATTGATGGTCAACCTACCTATCTGCAAAGAGTGTTCCTAGTAAACTAAGGTTAACATAACAAGTATTGTGTACCTCAACCAGTCTGGCTGTACCAAAGGGATGTAATTTTGGTACCATATAGTATGTTAGGTAGTCCCTAGAACTTTGCGGAATTTCAGCCAAACCAATTTAATCTGACAAATTGTGTTTTTGTCTTTTTTTAAGTAATTCAACTGTAAGCGTATGGAGGTAGGCAAAAGCATGGTAAAATTGGAAATTCAGAGGAAGTAGAAAATGAATGGCAGCAAATCAAATAACTTTGCTGTCTCACCCGCATCTCCTCCATTTCCCGCACTTTGGCCCTCACCCCATCCTCCTGTCACCACAACAGGGACCGTGTTCCCCTTGTCCTCACCTACCACCCCACCAGCCTCCGGATCCAGCATATTATCCTCTGCAACTTCCGCCACCTTCAACAGGACCCCACCACCAAGCACATCTTTCCCTCTCTACGCCTCTCTGCTTTTCGCAGGGATAGTTCCCTCCGCGACTGCCTGGTCCGCACGTCCCTCCCCATGGATCTCCCACCTGGTACTTATCCCTGCAAGCGTAAGTGCCACACCTGTCCCTACACCTCCTCTCTTACCACCATTCAGGGCCCCAAACAGTCCTTCCAGGTGAAGCAACACTTCACTTGTGAGTCTTTTGGGATAATCTATTGCATCCGGTGCTCCCGGTGCGGCCTCCTCTACATCGGAGAGACCTGACGCAGATTGGGGGACCGCTTCATCCAGCACCTCCACTCCGTCCGCCACAACAGACAGGATCTCCCGGTTGCCACTCACTTCAGCTCTCCTTCACATTCCCATTCAGATATGTCCATACATGGCCTCCTCTACTGCCATAATGAGGCCAAACTCAGGTTGGAGGAGCAACACCTCATATACCGTCTGGGTAGTCTCCAGCCCCTTGGTATGAACATCGAATTCTCCAACTTCCGGTAATTCCCTCCTCTCCCTTCCCCCATTCCACTTTCACTCTGCCTCCTCTTCTAGCTGCCTATCACCTCTCTCATGATTCTGCCTTCTTCTACTACCAATGGTGCTTTCCCTTTACATTCCTTCTTCACCTTTCCTGCCTATCCCCTCCCTGCTTCCCCTCACCCACCCCTTGATCTTTCCTTTGATTGGTTTTTTATCTGCACCTTCCCCCTCCCTCCACCTTCTTTATAGTGCCCCTGCCCCCTCCTTCTTCAGACCTGATGAAGGGTCTCGGCCTGAAATGTTGACTGCTCCTTTCAATGGATGCTGCCCGACCTGCTGAGTTCATCCTGCTTTTTTGTACATGTTAACTTTGCTGTCTAAACTGGAACATTTAAGTGAAACATAGATGTACATATAACTGCTGTATGACCTAGCCCTTGATTTCAGATTATGTCCTTTTGATTTGTACTGTCTTATTGCTGTAAGTTACTTCTCTGCATCTATCTATTAAAATGATTTGCACACCTTGCTTCTATTACGTTTTGGTTTTATGCTAATGGGAATGCAATTGTTTTACAAACAGACAGACAGACATACTTTATTGATCCCGAGGGAAATTGGGTTTCGTTACAGTCGCACCAACCAAGAATAGTGTAGAAATATAGCAATATAAAACCATAAATAATTAAATAATAGTAAGTAAATAATACCAAGTGGAAATAAGTCCAGGACCAGCCTATTGGCTCAGGGTGTCTGACACTCTTAGGGAGGAGTTGTAAAGTTTGATGGCCACAGGCAGGAATGACTTCCTATGACGCTCAGTGTTGCATCTTGGTGGAATGAGTCTCAGGCTGAATGTACTCCTGTGCCTAACCAGTACATTATGGAGTGGATGGGAGACATTGTCCAAGATGGCATGCAACTTGGACAGCATCCTCTTTTCAGATAATACTGTCAGAGAGTCCAGTTCCACCCCCACAATATCACTGGCCTTACGAATGAGTTTGTTGATTCTGTTGGTGTCTGCTACCCTCAGCCTGCTGCTCCAGCACACAACAGCAAACAGACAACAAGTCCATGAGCCTCATGAATCTGCAATCAATGGCACCTTTTTGAAACTCAGTGCCCAATGCTAATGAGTCTGATCAAGACTTTGTACAGTGGATGCATGGTATCAATACAAACCGGCTAGCTGGTTTTTGAATGTTCCAAGTTAAGTATGTCATTGAGTTGTGCAAGTCCACTAACTCTGGAACCTGCTGAGTGAGAGATGCTGGTGAATTTGCCACTTTGTTCCATTGCTGATCTCCACTCAAGTCCAGCCTGACAAAACACAGGAATGGTGGCTCCACTGACTTGAAAGGGGATTCTGGTCCTGTAGAGTAGATGGGAAAAGGCACATTCAGTTATTTATTTATATTTTACTTATTTGCCCTTATTTCAGTACATACTGTTTTGTGTTTTAATTATTTTATTTAATAATTTAATCAATGTTTAATTAAATTCTCTGAATATCAGAGACACTTAAAGCCTATTACTAATCCTTTCAGGTTTTCAGTGGAGCTAGGGCTCTGGCTCATGCTTTTCCTTCTGTCAGTGTTTTCAGGAACTGAAGCATTGGCAATATGCCATTTAAGAGCTTCTTACCATTTACTGTAGGTCTCACTTAGCAGGTCAGACAGCATCTGTTTCTCTTTCCATGGGTGCTGCCTGACCTCCTGAATGTTTCCAACATTTAGTAAGCAAGAAAACAAAGAATGTTTTAAATTGTAAAGAAGGGAATGAATGAAAAGGTCAAAGGGAACATTTAAAATAGGATGGAGATCATGGTAGTCCCGGTGACTCAATGCTTTCAGAACGAGGACAGTGAGAGAGAGAGAATAAGAAAATCAAACAGACATGCTAAATCTGTGTTCTGCCTTTTGCAGTTTCAGCATATTCTTTTTTGCTTTTATTTCTCAAATTACCTTCCTTCCTGTTCCCTTTGGGAAACCCTTCTTTGTTTCCTCCCTGTTCTTATCCCTCTCCTTCTCTGCAACTTAAAAGTATCTTGTTCTCTCCAGGTCTCATGAAGGGTTCTTGACTTGAAATATTAACCGTTTCCTCTCTACAGAATGCTGTCTGATTTGCTGGATATGCGAATGAGGGAAGATCTGATAAAATTATGAGGGGCATAGATAAGGTAAATCAGGCCTTTCCCAAGCAGCTTTGATGAGGTGAGAACTACAGATAATGTGTTAAAGGTGAAAGGTGAAATATTTAAGAGGAACATGAGCAAGAACTTCTTCCGTCAGAGGGCAGTGAGAGTATGGAATGAGCTGGTAGCAGAAGTGGTAGATGTGGGTTAAATTTTAACATTTAAGATATAAAAATGGATAGGAACATGGATGGGGGATGTATGGAGGGCTATGGTCAGGGTGCTTGTCGATGGGGCTAGGCAGATGAATAGTTCAGGTCTGTTTCAGTGATGTAGTGTTCTATGATTTTATATTATTGGTACTTGCTGTTTTTATTTCAGTTCATTACTTCTTCATTTGACATTTCTAATTCTTGGAGATAAAAATATAACAACTATTCTCATCTTCTGTAGAACATGAGGCTTTGAAAAATTCATTTTAATTTTAAGTAAATTTGGGATATATGAAGTAAATGTTGAAGCATGCCAGAACATAATTTACCTGTTGACTCACTACAAGTAAATTCAGTTATTTTCATCAATAGGCGATTGATGGGTAAGTAGCGCCAGGGTGAAGTATAAATAACTACACATGTTTTAAACATTCAATCCTGTTTAAAAATGGTTAAATAAGTTGGAACAATCTGATACAACGATCTGAGTCTTAACCATGAATCTAGCATTCGGCTGCTTGCAATCTGAGTTCACTCACAAAGAATGTTAAAAACAATCCAATTCCAGATGCAGAAATCTCTTGCCGTCAGTGCGCTGGTTTGTAAAACTCATCCCAGGGAAAGAATATTCTGCATCAATTCCAATCAGCCTGTGTTGTAATTGCTAATTAACAAATATAGTCCATGGTAGTATTCAGGTTTCACAGCAGTTCAGGAGCCTTGTGGCAGTGGGGAAGGGGTTGTTGCTGAACCTTGAAATGGGGGTTTTCAGGCTCCTGTACTTCTTACCTGATGGCATCGTTGAGAAAAGACATGGCCCAGATGTTGATGATGGATGTCACCTTCCTGAATTATTACCATATGTGGATGTCCTTGATGATGGGGAGAGCTACAGCCATGATGGAACTAGCTGAGTCCACCATTCTCTGTAGCCTCTTGTATTCCTGTACATTGGAGATTCCCTACCAGTCACTGTATTATATAGAAGTTTGTCACAGTCTTCAATAATATGTTAAATCTCCTTAAGCCTCTAAGAAAGTAGAGATGCTGGCAAGCCTTCTTCATGGCTACATTTATGTGGTGGACCCAGGATAGATCCTCCAAGATGTTCATACCCAGGAACTTGAAGCTGCTTACCCTTTTCACTGCAGACCCTTCACTGAGGACTGGTGCATGTTTGTCTGACTTCCCCTTCCTAAGGTCCACAGTCCGTTCCATGGTTTACTGATGTTGAGTGAAAGATTGTTATGACAACACTCAATCAGCGCACCCCTATCTCAGGTCAGCTTTATGCCTCCTCCTTGTCAATTGCGATTCTACCACAACAGAGGGGTCATTGGCGAATTTGTAGGTGGCATAGGAGCATTATTTAGTATGCAGTTTTAGGTACAGAGAAAGTAGAGCAGTGGGGTTAGCATGCATCTGAACTGCTGGTCAGCAAGGAAAAATGAGACTTCTAATCTGTAATTTCTAATAAGGAAATCAAGGATCTAAAAGCAGAGCGAGGTACAGAGGCCTAGGTCTTGGAGCTTGACAGTAAGTTTTGAGGGAATGTTGGTGTTGATCGGTGAGCTGTAATCAATGAATAACAGCCTGACAATATGTTTCCATTGTCCAGGTGATACAGATCAAAGTGGGGAGCAAGTGAGATAGTATCTAGTGAGTATAAGCGCTTCTGGAGAGTAGTCATTGCGGCAAGACACCGTGCTCCCTCCCAACCTGTTAACATATCATTACTCAATGCCATTCGGCTTTACAATTCAACCGCCAGGAGTAAGATATGTTAAAGTGCCGGGGTTAGGACTCAATGTATTTAAGTAAACTACTTAAGAACTTTTTAAAAGCTATTATTAATGCTTTTTGAGAGGGTGATTTTAGATGCATATCATATTTTTACTGAGTTAAGTATTGTATGTAATTAGTTTTGCTACAATAAGTGTATGGGACATTGGAAAAAATGTTGAATTTCCCCATGGGGATGAATAAAGTATCTATCTATCTATCTACTTCTCTTACAATGTGACTGGAAAATAATAATTCTTCTCACTAAACCTATTAAAAGTGGAAATAACTCAAGAAGGTGTCCATTTCTCATTAGCTTAGATGACAATCTAGATGCCTTTTTCTGACATTTTAATCCAGTGCATGTTCCTATTTTGATACCTTTAATGACAGTTGTTAAAATGTCCCTTTTTATATTATTTATTTAACATGGAAAGGATTATGTTCCTATGTATAAAAGAAAAACTATAGTGCAAAATTAAATTGTAGATAATTTCAGAGACTATAAGAAAATTAATTTATGAAGGAAAAGGCTTTCATGGAACATTTTGTAAATAATCAGGTTCTAAAATAATGGCTTTGGTCATATATCCTCACAATAGAGCTCCAGAAGTCAGCTTCTGTCGAAGGAAAAAAATACTGAGTCTGCTAATATTCTTAATGGAGGAATTTGAAACCTTTTCAGAGCAGCCTTTAATAATGCGCATCCCTCGCCTACTTTGAACTTCATGATAACCCTTGACTGATCACTGCAAAGTCTGCATATTATCTGAAATTCAACACAACTTCAAAAAAGGTTTCATCATAATAAAATGCATCCAGAGCTGATCAGTATTAAAAGCAAAATTGTTAATTGTTGCCCAAGTCTTTCTGTCAGTTTGCAAGCATATACTGTGCTGAAACACAAAGTAACAGTTTCCTTGTGATAAACATTATAGTGATCAAACATAGCTCCTCTAACTTTATTTTTCTTCAAGAAATTTAATTATCATGAATTCCGTATTGAAATGCAATACTGGGTGTCAAAATATTGGATGGCCCAGCATATAAATGCAATTATAAGGAAAGTGAATCAGGATCTGTACTTCCTTAGGAAGTTATGGAGGTTCGGCTTGTAATTGGACACTTAAACAAACCTCTGCAGGTACACTATGGAAAGTATCCAGACTGGTTGAGCAATTCAAATGCTGAGGAAGGGAAGAAATTGCGGAAAGTCGTGGACTCTTCCCAGGGCATCATGGCACATCTCACTCCATCATTGGTTGTATCTAAAGGAAGGACTGCCTTTACAAGACAAAGTCCCCACCATTGAAACCATACCGTCTTTTTGCAGCTACCATCGGGCAGAATGTATAGAAGCCTGAGATTCCATGCCACCAGGTTCAAGAACAGATATTTCCTTTCAACTATTCAGTTCTTAAAACAACCAGCAAAACCCTAATTATTATCATTTGGCAACACTATGACCAATTTGCAATGTTCTAATTGTGCCCTTGTAAAAATTGAATAGAATTTATGTTTATGTTTTACCTGTGACTGCTGTTTCTGTGATGCAATGTGCCTGTGATGCCGCTGCAAGTGTTTCTGTGTACCTATATATGCTCTTGTGCACAAGACAATAATCTGGATCTCAACTTTTAGATAGATAGATAGATAGATAGATACTTTATTCATCCCCATGGGGAAATTCAACTTTTTTTCCAATGTCCCATACACTTGTTGTAGCAAAACTAATTACATACAATACTTAACTCAGTAAAAAAATATGATATGCATCTAAATCACTATCTCAAAAAGCATTAATAATAGCTTTTAAAAAGTTCTTAAGTCCTGGCGGTAGAATTGTAAAGCCTAATGGCATTGGGGAGTATTGACCTCTTCATCCTGTCTGAGGAGCATTGCATCGATAGTAACCTGTCGCTGAAACTGCTTCTCTGTCTCTGGATGGTGCTATGTAGAGGATGTTCAGAGTTATCCATAATTGACCGTAGCCTACTCAGCGCCCTTCGCTCAGCTACCGATGTTAAACTCTCGAGTACTTTGCCCACGACAGAGCCCGCCTTCCTTACCAGCTTATTAAGACGTGAGGCGTCCCTCTTCTTAATGCTTCCTCCCCAACACGCCACCACAAAGAAGAGGGCGCTCTCCACAACTGACCTATAGAACATCTTCAGCATCTCACTACAGACATTGAATGACGCCAACCTTCTTAGGAAGTACAGTCGACTCTGTGCCTTCCTGCACAAGGCATCTGTGTTGGCAGTCCAGTCTAGCTTCTCGTCTAACTGTACTCCCAGATACTTGTAGACCCTTTTGTTTAGTTTGCTTCCATTTAATGTTTTTAAATATGAAGGTCTAATACATACGCTGCCAAATATTTGCAAATACACTGTAATATCCAATTGAAAGCATGTTCTTCCATCCACAATGACTTGAAAGTGGTATGACAAAGTTTAAGTAGCCTTATACTGTAGTTCTGCTCAGTTGAAGATGAAGTGCATATTGTGGTGCACATTTACTCTAATAGCATTAATCTCTATTAGAAGGATGTTGAAGGCTATGTTGCACAGTCAGAAGAGCAACAAAGCAGGAAGAAGATGCTATTTTTGTCTGTCCTGTCAGTTGAGGGATAATCACTGATGACAAACCTGCCTCCTTTTCCTGTCTGACTACCTAGTCATTACATATTTCAACCATTCATCATTTTGTGATTGGAGTCAAATCATGAAGGAGAAGAGTTATGGGGCAAGGAAGGAGAGGGAGAAAGACTGAGAGTATTGGTTGTGAGTGTAGTGATATTAAAAGGAAAAAAGCAACAAGAAAGACCAGACACCTTGCTAGGTATTTGAATGTGTTTAAAATGCTTTTTTAGCATTGCATTAAATTGATACAGACATTTATTCTTAGGGGACGAGTATCTTTCAAAGTAAGTAGCTTTGCAGCAAGCTGTCCTGCCATGCTTAGAAAAGAGCTAATTGAAACATGCCCTTTTAAAGTGATGAGCTATTAATGAAAGTGTTCACTCCAACTGAAAAAAGGGAAAGAGCTGAATGTGTATATTTTTAGCATCTTGGGTGCATCCATTGGTATTTTACAGCCAATGAACTAATTTTTGAATTGTAGTAATGTAGGAAATCTTATACTGTAGGCAATGGAGCAGCCAATTTTGCAAGCAGCAAGCTGTTGTGGAAAATCATTGTCTGGAGAATATTCAAACTAGAAATGTTGAGTGACAGCATACCACACTACTATTGATACAGCAGATGGGCTAATAATAAACTTGACTTGACTCGCCTTGATAGAATCTCCTCTTGAATTTCAAAGTTCAAAGTAAAATTATTATCAAAGTATGTACATGTACATTCATTTTCTTGCAGGCATTCACAATAGATACAAAGAAACACAATAGAATCAATGGAAAACTATACACAAAGGTGGACAAACAACCAATGTGCAAAAGGCGATAAACTATGTAAATACAAAAAGAAAAGCAAATGATAATAAATAAATAGATAGATAGATAGATAGATAGATTGTGAACATGAGTTGTAGAGTCCTTGAAGGTGAATCCATAGTTTGTGAAATCAGTTCAGTGATGTTATCTACTCTGGTTCAGGAGCTTAATGGTGAAGGGTAATAACTGTTCTTGAACCTGGTGGTGGAGGACATAAGATTCCTGTACCTCCTTCCTGATGGCAGGTTAATTATTAATCATTTTTACTCTTTCACGTGTGGTAGTGAAAGGAGGGTGATTATAGGCTGAACTGGATCAAATTTGATGACCTTTGGAGTTCAAGAAGAGGCTGAGCTTTCTGTGATAGAGTAGTTCTGATTCCTCAGTTTTTTCTCTATCCACAAGGGTCATTCCACTGATGGCTACAGCCAAAACTGAATAAACAATATAATTCATTTCAGACTAATTCCCTCAATTGGTGACCTACTAGATACCTACTCCTCCAGTGCTGCCACACTGTAGCTCAAGTATTGAGATTTCAAACAATGCTCTGCAACTGCTAACAAAATATGTTTGATGCACCATCAATAACTCTCTGAGACGGGAGGCGAGATATCGGCTTTTATTGACTGGAAGAAAGAACAAGCAGTAATTGACCACCATACTACATCCTGGAGACTGAGGGCAGGGCTCAGGCCTCAATCGCCTTTATACCGGGGTCTGTGGGAGGAGCCACAGGAGCAGTCAGCAGGGGGGCATGTCCAGACAGGTATATGTAGTTCACCACAATGTTAAAACCTTATTCTGTCTCTGCGGTCTGTAAACAAGAAGCACAAAACCTGCTAGTCATTGCAACATAATCATCACCTTTCTAAATTTCACTTCCTCTCCAGGTCATACACCATCCTAACTTAAACGTCTATCTGAAGTGTATCCTTTATTGTTTTTGAGTCTGTATGCTTGAATTTCCTACATATCACATGGAGTATTACCACCACAAGGATGGTAACTTTAAACAATAAATCCAGCCTTGTTATAACTGTTCACAATCAATGCAACAAAATGAAATGCCATTTTTTCAGCTCTCTGTGCAAACTTGAGTTGGCAAAATGGAAGCTACAACCCATGATCATTTAGCCTAACCACACCATTTTGATATTTGTCCTTGGTGTACATGTGCAATCTTTATCATTGCTTGCATTTACTTTTCAAGTTAAGTTTTTTGTAGTGAAGAAATCATAGAAAAGACTTGCTATGTAAGTCTTAGTACCTATTCTACAATGATAGAATAGTTGAGAAGCACGTAATATTTATAGTGCGTAATAAACAAAACAGATGAAAGCTTGTTCTTGTGTTCTCAGTTGTCTTTGGACTAGAAGCTAAAATTTTTCAAGTGGATTTTCTGTAGTTCAGAGGTGCAAGATGGTTGAAGTGTTGATTGGCCAATGTCAGAGTTTCACTGCAAGTAAAATGGATGGATGTAAGATTTAAATAAATTCTAAATCAATTTTCACACAGATTGAAGCTGGATACATTAATACATTCTGTATATACTGATGGGTGTCAGGGTGGAGATACATCTCTACCAATGGAGGTGTGAGGAGCTCCTTCCCTCTGCTAGCCTGCAGATCACCCCTGGGCAAGCTATAGCACCTGCTTAGCCCCAATCAGGGTCATGTGAAGCAACGAGTGCAGGCAGTGGATGGCCGAATGAGCAGCTGTGCTTATCACGTCATGCGCTGATGCCAGGCAGACATCTTCGGAAGAGTGTTATTAATGGCTGGGCTCACCCATTTTGTAAAGACACTGCCTAGAAGAAGGTAATGGCAAAATACTTCTGTAGAAAAAATTTGCCGCGAACAATGATGGTTACGGAGACCTTGAACACCCTATGTCATATGACTCGGCACACTATGATGATGAATACACTGAATTTTTCCAACCTTTGTGTAGCTCAGATATTGAAATGTATCTTTTACCCCTCAAACAACATTATACATTATTGCATTTATATTATATATTGGTTTATAGCTTGAAGTGCATCAATACTTACAGTAGGAACTTGGGTATAAGATGTCTGTTCAAAAAGTTAACAACTGATAGCCAATTTTTCTTTTTGGAGGTGGTATGTATTGCCAGATTGGATACTTAAAGCATGGTGGTAATTCACAAAATGCAACCTTTTTAGAAACCATTATACAAGTTAGATTCCAAGTTCTTATGGATGCAGTGACTAAACATTGGGGTTAGGTAGGTACTCATCAGAAGTGTAAGCATGGATTTATAAAGATTAAAGCATGTCCAACAAACCTGGTTGATTTTAACTAACTTGATAAATTAAGGAATGCCCAAGTTTGGCATTCATATGGACATCTAGAAAGCTGTTGATAACATTTTGAGTGAGAGTCTTAATAAATATGAGAGTGGATAGGAACTGTGTCTTTTGTTCCTTCTCCCTTCCTTGCTGCTTCTCAGTGGTTCTAGTAGAAATTAGTTCAAATGGTCAGTGACATGGGAAATGTGGAAAAATAAAGAAAACAGCCGAAGAACACAGAGACAAGTGGTACAACTGTAAGGGGGGCAAAAAGCATGAAACTGGGACATGAAGCTGGTTACTGTGACATTACAGAGCTAAGCTAGCATGGTAGAAAACAGAACTGTTTAGTTGCAGTTCCTCCTCTGTGCTATGCTGATAATATGGGCACCTTCCCAAAGTAAGAAGGAATTTAGCATAGGTAGGGCTTAGAAGAGGACAATTAGAGAAGAAAGCTTTTGAATTTTGAAAGAGAAATGTAAAGAGAAAAGCTGAAGTGCAAAAGCTACTCAAAATCGGTAATTTCCCACATGCTACCACAGGTTTCAAGCATAACCTGATAAAATGGGTTGAGCTGAATGTATTCTCTGTGGGTTTTAGGGAGAAGATAAATCTCAGTACTGATTCCAAGCACAGGCAGGAAGAATTTGTAAGGATATGGTTTATTTTTGAGGGGATATGATACAGACAGGAAAGTGGGGAATAAACCAATTCACATGGTGGATTCTGGGTGATTAGAGTTTGGCACATTTTCATTGCATTTTCCAAGTTTCAAAGTTCAAATAATGCCTTCAGTTTATCTTGTGAATTTGTTTATTTTTCACTACATTTTATAATTCTTGATACACTATTATGATTCTCTTCTTATTAGTGGTGAAGCTTTTTCCACTTATTTAATTTTGTAGTAACAGTTGTTAACATTTTAAAATGGTGTTTTGAAATTAAGATTGATTTCTGTGCTGCAAAAATTGCAATTCTAGGACATGCCTACTCTATGTTTGTTGAGATCACTGACCTGGAAGTGCAAAGGCATGTAACTTGCTTCCGAAGGTGAGAAATCAGGTTTAGTTGTATGCCCTCAGCAGGAAGTGATTTATTCATGAATTTTATATTGAAAGGTGTTTGTAGTAAAATATAGTTTCCAGTAGATGGCAATGCTATAAAAAAGCAAGGCCTCAAAGCTGAAGTACAAGAGATACTGCAGATATTGGAAATCTTGAGTAACACACAATCCAGCAATCTATAAGGGGGAATAAAGAGTCAATCTTTCAGGCCAAGACCTGTAATGAGGATTCAAAGGCCTCAAAGCTGATGTTTTGCTTGCTTTATAACAAAGTGAATTGAGGGAAGGCAAATAGCTATAACAGTTGAAAATTCTCCTTGTACAATCAGGTGTAAGTGGTATTATGGAAGCAGTATAACTTCATTAGAAGGTATTAATAAAGCAATTGTTTTCTTGAGCTGTTTGCATCAGGGCTTTTCACCAAGTAGTGATTCTGGCAGAAGTTTGAAATCAGATGTGTGAGCTGGGTTTGATGAGGAATGACAGACATATCCTGTCCCAACCCACCACCCAAAGCAACATTTGGAGGTCTTCAGGCATTTGTTATATTCAAAAAGCATCAGCACATTTGCACAATACATTTATCTCAGTAAAAAATATATTTTGTTAGATTTTCTTGCAACATTTTGTGTAGATTTTGCTGTTTGGTGAATCGGAAGACTAATTTAGAGATCATGAGGCAGGTTTATATTTGGCTGCCCCAGCCAACATACATATGTATAGAGGTGTAATGCCCTGGTTAATATTTCTTCTGCTATGCTGTGAGGTAGTATACATTAGCAGTTTTCTGTAAAAACAGTGTGCCATGCTGGAAAGTGTGTTTTGGCTTCAGCTATGATAAGGGGCCATGTTGTCCAACTTAGGAATGTGAGTCAGCCAATCAGGATTGTGGGATGTGAGAGAAGGTTCTAGAGAGCTGTGGCGAAGAGTGTTCTGAAGGACAGTAGTCTGGTTTAGGGTCTTTTGGCGGGAGTCATGCAGCGGGACAGAGTGGAATATGCTGTAGAATATCGTTGGAAGGAGAGTCCCTTTGCAAGAAGTGTTTTGTGCAGATGAATGGCTCCAAGGAGGAAGGACAGTACTCCTGAGAGAGAGAGCCATTCTGCTCGAGATGGTCTTTGTGGGGAGTTTGAAAATGTGATAGGTGTTTTCATGTAGACCGTGGGTCCAGCGCCTGAGTGAGAGAAACACCCCCAAAAACCCCTATGAGTTCCAACGGTTATGTGCACATTGGTTTAACTGTGGGCCCTTTTTTAAAATCTTTTTTCTTATTAACTGTTTGATAAAGCTGAAATTGGCAAGTATACTTCCTTTATAAGTTTATGCAGTGTACGATCTGTTGTTTCTTGCTGACCGATAATTTTGTATGGCTGTATTTACACAGCATTCACTCAATCAAAGTTCCCGTTAATCAGAACATCCCAATTTTCCTGTTTGGTTGAACCCCGAATCATACTGACCCTAGATGTGTATTGTTTATAAAGGTGGCCTTCTCACCACTGAGTCATGTGGCTGTTAGCCAAGTTTGCATACGAGCCCAGTGAGAGGGTTACAGAGGTAAAAAGAACAGATGGCAGAAACACTTGCATGCATTTTGGGTTAATGATGAAGTATGAATTTCTGTGTGTTTAAATGCTGATCTGCAGATATTGTTCAAGTTTATTGGTGGACTTTATAAGAATGTTTCTCTTATTAATCACTTTATTTGTATGATGGAAATTTCCATCAGCTAATAATGGTTTCAAGCAACCTGTACCAATATAGAGCTCTTAGCTGCATTTTCTGTTGCACAGAGGCCTAGTACACACCCAGTGGCCTCAGTGACTTGCAAAGGGCTTAGTTTATGCAAATTCTCTATAAAGCACATTCAAGGAACAAATTTTATTAAAATTAACATTTCCATTTAGTGACCTGAACCCTTAAATATCTGATGGAAAATGTCAGACCTAAATGTTTCATAAATTCCCCTTGGGTGGTTCAAAAGGCCATGTTCTACTTATTGTATTTACTTGTCTTCCGGCAGGCAATACTTGAAAGAAGTATTAATGCCTGAGATTTTTATCTGGGAGAGAAAAGGCGTGTGTCTACCTTTCTGAAGCTGTTAGAGCTCAAGTTATCATATTTAGCTTGCTCCCAGACTGTTAGCGGTATAACAGCCATCAGTGAGGCGATTGCTTGCAGGAGGACATGTTATCTCATTCTGCGACTCCTAAGGGTCACCTAAGATGACATGACAATCATTAATACGTCACTGAAACTCTGCTAACTTCAAATGTTCTACAGTCTGGACTCAGTATTCTGGAGTGTCAGCTAAAAGAAAAAAAAATGAACTGATTCTTTTATGCTCTGTGATCAGGTATAAAGGTATCTTGGATAGCATGGCATGAAGGTGGCAGACTATTTTTAATGTAAGAAATGTCACTTCTGTAATGTGTTAACTATAAATGCTAAAGCATCCTGACTGGCTGCATCACTGCCTGTTATGGGAACTGTACGTCCCTCAATTGGGACACCCCAGTGCATCCGTAGATATGAACTTCCCACTATTCAAGACATTTACAGAGACAGGTGCATAAAAAGGGCCCAAAGGATAAATAGGGACCCTAGTCACTGCAACCACAAACTGTCCCAACTGCTGCCATCTGGGAAACGATACCACAGCATAAAAGCTAGGACCAACAGGCTTCAAGACAGCTTCTTCTACCAGGCCATCAAATTGATTAATTTATGCTGATGCAGTTGTATTTCTGTGCTATATTAACTGTCCTTTTGTACATACTATTTATTATAAATTACTGTAAATTGTACATTGCATATTTAGATGGAGACATAACATAAAGATTTTTACTCATGTATGTGAAGGATGTAAGAAATAAAGTCAATTAAATTTATTGTAAAAAGTGATAAATTTGTATCCATCTGTGTTCTGTTCTTACCTGCAGAGATCTGTTATGGAGATCATGGAACCATAAACATTTTGGAAAATGGACATTCATTACAGATTGGATGTCAATTCAGAAAATTCTGACTTAGAAAAGATGTCTCAACTTCATCAACTTTCATGGACACTTCAAGTGGTACTGTATTTGTATTTCCCTTACTTTTCATGGGATCACTGTGTAATCCGTGAACTTTTGTGCGAACATAATATGCATAATATTGACAAAGCCATTTTAACTAAACTGTGTGCCAGGATATTAACAGGATTAAGCTGAAAACCAGGTTTGCACAATACTCATTGCATTCCCTGTTGAAGCAGATAACTGTGCAGATGGGCTCAGTTATAGGTAGAATTATGATTTTCCAAAAATTGTCAGTATAAAAATGCTTTGAAGTTGTAAATATTAACATCCTTCTTGCATGGATTTGTTGCTAAATCTGATATTTTCAGTTGTTTAAAGAAGTTGTAGAATTGTGTATTGTCAAGAGTGTTTTTAAGCAAATATCAGATACTGCATACCAAGGTTGTCTGTAGTCATATGCAGAAGAGCTTGAGAGGATTTAAATTATTATTGGTACAAATTAAGATGCTTAAATTTTGGTATATCACCTAAAATATTGAAAAATAAATTTGAAAGTGATGTAACTAAAGTGAACATTCAGCTTCTGATAGAAGATCAATGTAGAATGGTTTTGGAGGTCCATGGACATGCACATCAAGATCCTACTAACTCTCTTTATTTTCCACTATCCAATCATTTTTGTAATGTTTCCTTAATTTGTTTCCCATCTCCAAAACCACACATGCATCACAAATACCATTTGCCACTTCCCTTATGATCTGAGTCATGCATTATCCATTAACAGTTCTCTCTAATTTATAGCTCTCATCTTCGCTGATACTCTGTTGCTTATCTTTGTATAACGGGTGGTCATGGATATGAAACCTTTAGCCCCATTGTCTAAGACCTTTGTAAATATGGTGAATACTCATGGGGCTTTACTTGCAGACTCTGCCAATTTTTCTCTTGTGTTTGTTCTGTGACCCTCAGCTAGTTTCCTATGCCAATCAATTATATACTTTCAAATCCATCAGTTTCAAACCTAGCTCTCAAACTCCCCTGAGGACCTCATAAAACACTTTCTGTAAGCCATAGAAGTAGCATTTGCTGTCTGTCCACTCTGTCATACTTTAGGCACCTCTTCAAAAAGTTTAATCAGGCTTGTCAAGCATGACCTATTTTAAGAATTCACCCTAGCTACCTCTTGTCAGTTGAAAAATTTCAGTGTCCTGGCTCTCTACTTTAAACACCAGTAATTTCCGTAGCATAACAAAGGACATTATGCAAACTGGTCTACATTTCTCAGGTTTTCCTTCACCTTTCACATTTACTTAAAATTGAATTTTCTTAACTAAATCCAAAATTTTATTAAGTGCTTTTTGTTTTTCCTTTAAGTGTTACATTGCAGTCAACTATTGATTGCTTTTAGCTTGACTTTCTTTTGCTTCAGGTTCTATGGTCCTGTTTATAATACTGAGTAAATGACATGCTTTTAAAATCATCTTTTCAATTTGTCCTGAGCAACACAGACAAAATGCTGGAGAAACTCAGCAGGTCAGGCAGCATCTGTGGAAATGCATAAATAGGTGTCATTTTGGGACAAGATCCTTCATCAGGACTGGAAAGGAAGGGGGAAGATACCAGAATAAAAAAGGTGGGGGAAGGAGAAGGAGGACTATCTAGAAGGTGATAGATGAAGCCAGGTGGGCGAGAAAGATACAGGGCTGGAGAAGGAGGAATCTGATAGGAGAGGAGAGTGGACCATGGGAAGAATGAGGGGAACAAGGGTGAGTGGAAAAAAATAATGGAAGGAAAAACCAATGTTCATGGAATCAGGTTGGAGGCTACCTAAATGGATTGAGGTGTTGCTTCCCCACTCTGACGATGGCTTCATTGTGACAAAAGAGGTAACCATGAACTGACATGTTGGAACGGGAATGGGGATAGGAATTGAAATGGTTGGCCACCAGTAAGTTCCCCTGTTAGTGGATGGAGCAGAGGTGCTCCCCAATTTATGACACATCTCATCAATGTAGACGATGATGCATCAGGACTACCAGATACATACAATAGACAACCACAACAGATTCACAGGTGAAGTGTTGCCTCACCTGAAGGACTGTTTGGGGCCCTGAGCGGAAGTGAGGGAGGAGATGAATAGGCAGATCTATCATTTCTGTCGCTTGCAGGGATATGTGCCAGGAGGGAGATTAGTGGAGAGGGAATCACAGAGGGAGCAATCCCTATGGAAAGCGTAGAGCTGGGGGGGGGGGGGGGTGGGAGAGTAAAGATGTGATTGATGGTAGGATCCCATTACAGATGGTGGAAGTTGTGGAGAATGATGTGTTGAATTCAGAGGCTCATTGGATAGTAGGTGAGAACAAGAGGAACTATCCCTGTTAAGGCAGCAGGAAGATGGGGTGAGTACGGATGTCCAGGAAATGGAGGAGATGAGGTGAGGGCAGCATCAATGGTGGAGGAAGGGAAACCCTGTTCTTTGAAGGAGGACATCTTTGATATCCTGGAAAGGAAAGCTTCATCCTGGAACTGATGCTGTGGAGATGAAGGAACTGAGGAAAGGGAAAATCGCCAGAAATGGAGAAAGAGGAGAGAAATGTCAGAATTGGACCAAGTGAATTAAACGGCATAGTGGAAGTTGGAGGCAAAATTGATTAAATTGACGAGCTCAGCATAGATGCATGAAGCAGCAGCAATGCAGTTGTCAATGAAGCACACGAAGAATTGGGAACCATTACGAGGGAAGGTTTGAAACATAGATTGTTCCATGTAGCCAACAAAAAGACAGGCATAGCTGGGGCCCAGGTGAGGGCTCAAAGCTACCCCTCAATTATGGAGAAAGTGGGAGGAGTCGAAGGAGAAATTGTTGAAGGCAAGGGCCAGTTCCTCCAGTTGGAAGAGAGTGGTGGTAGAGGGGAACTGGTTTGGTCTTTTGTTGAGAAAGATGCAGAGAGCCCAACTTGTCCTGCTGCTTTCAGTAATGATGGGCAAAATGATCTCACTTCTCATCTATATTTTTATAATTATGACATTTATAGAATATCATATTAGTCCTCTAGAAGTATATTTTCTCACACTTCCTGATATTCAGTTTCATTTGCTGTGGTTCCATCTACTTTCACCATCTTCCCAACCATCATAATGTCTGTAAGCATCCTTGTCACAAATGAATACATTGTGAATGAAAATCAAAATATTGTAGATACTGGAAATTTGAAATTAAATGGCGAACACTAAGCAAGTTAAGTAGCATCTGCAGAAAGAGAAATAATGTTTCAGGTCAAAGGTAAGGGGCCTTCAATCTGAAATATTAGCTCTATTTTACTTTCCACAGGTGCTGCTTGATATGTTCAGTGTCTCCAACATTTTCTGATTTTACAACACTGTGAAGTTTTGAAGGATCTATAGATTTCATAATTCTATTGTTACAGCAGAAATGTGATCATTCGTAAATTTAAAATGAAAATGGATCTAAAACTCACTTCTGAGTCTCTGTTGCAAGTCAGTTCTGTTATTTTTCTCAGGTTATCATGTAAAGTTTATTTTTCTTTTAGATCTTACCAGTTTTTTTTCTTACCTTGTGGCTTGTTTCAAATTTAGCAGGATTTCCTTATGTTCAACAGCTTTTTGCTTTTGTCTGTCGGCACCTTACAAATCTTGTCACTTGCTACCTTGAGTATTAGGGAATTAGCGCCATCCACTTTCATGGAATCATAGTTTTGAAGCAGAATCAAATTTGCTTTATTTTATTAATTGATAAAATGTGGATGTCTGTGTAACACCAGTATTTATTGTCCATCCCAAATTACATGTGACTATTAATATCTACATGGATCCTATTTTGAAATATAACATTAATTTCATTCTTCTGCCTTAGAGTAATCAAGATTTATTGGTGGAGGAGGACTGGAACATTTTGTCACTCAGTCTTAACAACAGTGCGGTGGGCACAACTCATGCCCCACATGTATTCCCTCAACTTCTTTATCTTCTTGAGCAAACTTGACAATGATTAACAAACATGTAAGGACTTGTGAAAATATGTCTGGCTAGGACCCTTCCACCATTGTGAGGAAAAGATATATTAATAATATCTAAGCTCTTTATTAGATCAGCTTTCCCCTTCCATAAACTTTGAATCTTCTATATCAAAAATGCTTGTGGAATCATTGAAAAATAATGACATTTTGGCCTTCATTTTTGGCACCTAGTTATAGGCACACACTCTCTTAGAATTTGATTGAGATTCAGTCAGGTTTGCAAGTAATCTGTTTTTAATTATGCTTTCCACTTTTCCTTAATTCTAAATAAAAGTGGAGATTCCTTGTTGTTTGGACCAAGCTTTCTGTGTTGGATTGGCACCAGTGTTTGGAATGAAACAGCTGCGAATTTACGCTCGATTGGTCAGATACTGTCTTCAGTCCCTCCAACAATCTGTTTCAGAAGCCGCAAGAACCTTCCATGTGACAGTGTCTGCGGATGAGACCATTTGCATGTTTGCCGATAAAGGTATCATTAAATACAAAATACAATTGAAATTAAGAACTAAACATCATATAAGTAGTGATTAAAATATACTTCTAAGTTTGAGTAGACACATTTGACTTGCAGTTCAAGTAAAATTTTAGATTTTAGTAAGCACCTTCTCAACATCCTTTATTTCCCCCACAATTTCTCTGAGGTGCACCTTTTTATTCAGTAGGGCAATGAAAGTAAACTGCTATATAAAATAGAAGTTTTATTTTTGTTCATGGGAGGTTTGGAGTGAAAAGAATCACAAATATCCCATTCATTAATTTACAACTTGCAACATTTTGTCATGCAATCAACATTAAATGACAATCCATTGAAATTTTACAAGCATTTAATGACCTATTCCCAGCATGTGGCGATGCTGGGTTCAGTAGCTGGTTCTTCAGTTTAGATCAAGTAGCTGAGTGAACCTTCCCATTTGATCTTTTAATTGGTATGATTCCATACACAGTTAGAACAATCCTTCCATTTGCTGTTTAGAAAAAAAAAACACCATCTCATAGCCACAGTGAATCTTGCATTTGTGGCATCTACAGTAAATCATTTTGGTTAGGAAGAATAATGAATTGTATTCTTGTGAAGTGCCTTTATTCATGACAACAACAGGTATGATATAATGCTCGTTGCAAAGGGTGCAATTTTTATGATCTACAAACCCATCAGTTAGGAGGAGGACACTTCGTCACTTACGCCTGCTCTGACATGATATAAAGTCGTGCTTTTTCTGATTAACACACATGAAAGTCTGGAGGAACAACAGGTCAGTAGGGATCTCTGTGGGGAAATGAAAAGCCCATGTATCAGGCTGAGACACTTCATCATGGCTGTTCTGATTTTAAAACCAAAATTCCACATTTCTGCCTAACCTAGTAACCCTTTTTTCTCTTTGCTTAATAAGTATCGGTCTCTCACTGTCTTAAAAATATTCATAAACTCTCTTTCTGCCACCTTTCCAAAGTCCCATGACTCTCAAAGGTCAGTTTTTTTTGCCTCAATTCAATCTTGCATGGGTGACCATTTATTTTTAAATAAATAATGACAATTTTTTCATATCTATTATATTAAAACTATATGGGTTGTGTACTTTTTAATTAAGCCTCCTTTCATTCTTCTAAATGACAGTCTATCTAGTTATGTTTCATAAGGCAACCCAGCCCTTCCAGGCACTAATCTAGTAAATGCCTGAAAATTGCTTTAAAGCAAGAGATTAATGCTCTTCAGAATATTTTACATGCGATCATATTGGTGCCTTATATAACCAAAGCATAACTTCCCTACTTTCATTTTTATTTCCTCTTGCAATAAACAATAACTTTCTGGGGTCAGTGGTGGAAAGGTTTAGCAGCTTCAAGTTTCTGGGCATCAACAGCTTGGAGTGTCTGTCCTGGGCCCAACACATTGCTGCAATCATGATGAAAGTATGCCAGTAGCTATACTTCATTAAGAGTTTGAGGAGATTTGGTTTGTCAGCAAATACTCGCAAATTTTTACAGATGTATAGTGGAGTGCATTTTGACTAATGCATCATCACCTGGTATAGAGGTTTCAACGCACAACATTGAAACTGGCTGCAGAGGGTTAAAGACTCAGCCGGGTCCATCATGGGCATCATTGAGGATATATTTAAAGAAGGCTATCCATCATTAAGGACCTTTACCATCCAGGGCATGTGCTCTTCTCATTACTATGACCAAGGAGGTGGTACAGGAATCTGAAGACCCACACTCAATGACTCTTGGCCATCAGATTACTGAACAGTTTCTGAACCCATTAACCTGCCTACCAGCTACCTTGTTATTCCTTTAATTTTGTAATTTATAGATTTTTTTTGTCTTTGCATTCTACTGCTGCAGCAAAACCAACAAATTTTACATCATTTTATGCCAGTGATAATAAGCCTGATTTTGATTCTGGTTATTATTTCTGTCCAAAAGGACACAGCCTGCTTCCTAACCACAATCAGCTTTCAGTTACTGGGTCTCAGACTTAAACTTTTGTCAGATCATTCCTTGTTGAGATCCCCAATCCTAGTGTACCTCTCAGGAAAGGATGCCCGAAAGATTCATAAGGATGTTACTGGGACTGCAGAGCTTGAGTTATAAGGAGTGGCTGGATAGACTGTTACTGTTTTCCCTGGAGTGTAAAAAGCTGCAGGCTGACCTTAGCGAGATATAAGATCTTGAAGGGTGTTGATATGGTCACAGTCTTTTTACCAGGGTAGGGGAGTCTAATATTAGAGGGAATAGGTTTAAGGAAACAATGGAAAGATTTAAAGGGGGATAGAGGATATGTGGAATAATGAGCTCCAAGAGGAAGTAGTAGATACGGATATAATTACAATTATAATGTTTAAAAGACATTTAGAAAGGGAACTGGTTTGGAAAGGTTCAGAGAAATATGGGGAAACAGAAGTAAATGGGACAAGCTTGGGTAGGGCTGAAAGCCCTGTCTCTGTGCTGTATAACTCTCTGATTCCATATTAATGAGTAACTGTACTCTATTTGCATTCTTCAGTGAAACAATAAAGTGTATTTGCAGTGCAACAACCTCCATCTTTTTTGATTTATTGATATCCAGGATGGTAAATGCCAAGAATGCTCAGCAGTCCTTTTATCAATGGGATTAGAAGTACCTGGCATCAATTTGAGAGCCTGATGTGTATTTTTTGGAAGGTTCTTTGTGTTGGAGGATTCAGGGATTGTAGTGTTGCTAAGTGGTTGCTTGTGAAATACTATTCAAATACAACCACTAAAGGAGAAAAAGAAAGAACTGCATTTATATAGCAACTTTTTATATTTTTAGGATATCATTGCATAGATTCTTAGCAGATCATTGCTTTAAGGGCACTGAACTGCTTTTGAAATTTTACTCCTGTAATCTAAGCATATATAGAAGGCAGTTTTCAAACAGCAGGATCACATAAACAGAAGTATATAATATGTATGACCAACTTCATTTATGATAGTTTTAGTTTAAGGATATTTGCGCTTTTCATAGAAACATAGAAAATAGGTGCAGGAGTAGGCCCTTCGGCCCTTCGAGCCTGCACCGCCATTCAGTATGATCATGGCTGATCATCCAACTCAGAACCCTGTACCTGCTTTCTCTCCATACCCCCTGATCCCTTTAGCCACAAGGGCCATACCTAACTTCCTCTTAAATATAGCCAATGAACCGGCCTCAACTGTTTTCTGTGGCAGAGAATTCCACAGATTCACCACTCTCTGTGTGAAGAAGTTTTTCCTCATCTCGGTCCTAAAAGGCTTCCCCTTTATCCTTAAACTGTGACCCCTCGTTCTGGACTTCCCCAACATCAGAAACAATCTTCCTGCATCTAGCCTGTCCAATCCCTTTAGAATTTTATACATTTCAATAAGATCCCCCTTCAATCTTCTAAATTCCAATGAGTACAAGCCTAGTCGATCCAGTCTTTCTTCATATGAAAGTCCTGCCATCCCAGGAATCAGTCTGGTGAACCTTCTCTGTACTCCCTCTATGGCAAGAATGTCTTTCCTCAGATTAGGGGACCAAAACTGCACACAATATTCCAGGTGCGGTCTCACCAAGGCCTTGTACAACTGCAGTAGAACCTCCCTGCTCCTGTACTCAAAATCCTTTTGCTATGAATGCCAACATACCATTTGCCTTTTTCTCCACCTGCTGTACCTGCATGCCCACCTTCAATGACTGGTGTACAATGACACCCAGGTCTTGTTGCATCTCCCCTTTTCCTAATCAGCCACCGTTCAGATAATAATCTGTTTTCCTGTTCTTGCAACCAAAGTGGATAACCTCACATTTATCCACATTAAATTGCATCTGCCATGAATTTGCCCACTCACCTAACCTATCCAAGTCACCCTGCATCCTCTGAGCATCCTCCTCACAGCTAACACCGCCGCCCAGCTTCGTATCATCCGCAAACTTGGAGATACTGCATTTAATTTCCTCATCTAAATCATTAATATATATTGTAAACAACTGGGGTCCCAGCACTGAGCCTTGCGGTACTCCACTAGTCACTGCCTGCCATTCTGAAAAGGTCCCATTTACTCCCACTCTTTGCTTCCTGTCTGCCAACCAGTTCTCTATCCACATCAGTACCATACCCCCAATACCGTGTGCTTTAAGTTTACAAACTAATTTCCTGCATGGGACCTTGTCAAAAGCCTTTTGAAAATCTAAATATACCACATGCACTGGCTCTCCCCTATCCACTCTACTAGTTACACCTTCAAAAAGTTCTATAAGATTCGTCAGACATGATTTTCCTTTCACAAATCCATGCTTTGTCCGATGATTTCACCTCTTTCCAAATGTGCTGTTATCACATCTTTGATAACCGACTCTGGCATTTTCTCCACCACCGATGTCAGACTAACCGGTCTATAATTCCCCGGTTTCTCTCTCCCTCCTTTTTTAAAAAGTGGGGTTACATTAGCCACCCTCCTATCCTCAGGAACTAATCCAGAATCTAAGGAGTTTTGAAAAATTATCACTAATGCATCCACTATTTCTTGGGCTACTTCCTTAGGCACTCTGGGATGCAGACCATCTGGCCCTGGGGATTTATCTGCCTTTAATCCCTTCAATTTACATAACACCACTTCCCTACTAACATGTTTTCCCCTCAGTTCCTCCATCTCACTAGACCCTCGGTCACCTACTATTTCCGGAAGATTATTTATGTCCTCCTTAGTGAAGACAGAACCAAAGTAGTTATTCAAATGGTCTGCCATGTCTTTATTTCCTATGATCAATTTACCTGTTTCTGACTGCAAAGGACCTACATTTGTCTTGACCAATCTTTTTCTTTTCACGTATCTATAAAAGCTTTTACAGTCAGTTTTTATGTTCCCTGCCAGCTTTCTCTCATAATCTTTTTTCCCTTTCCTAATTAAGCCCTTTGTCCTCCTCTGCTGGTCTCTGAATTTCTCCCAGTCCTCAGGTGTGCCGCTGTTTTTTGCTAATTTATATGTTTCTTCTTTGGACTTGATACTATCCCTAATTTCCCTTGTCAGCCACGGGTGCACTGCCTTCCCTGGTTTATTCTTTTGCCAAACTGGGATGAACAATTGTTGTAGTTCATCCATGCAATCTTTAAATGCTTGCCATTGCATATCCACCGTCAACCCTTTAAGTATCATTTGCCAGTCTATCTTAGCTAATTCATGTCTCATACCTTCAAAGTTACCCTTCTTTAAGTTCAGAACCTTTGTTTCACTAGTTAACATGAATATCTTTAAATAATTCACTGTATTTATGTTTTATTGACAGCAATTGCACTTTCGCTTGTGTTCAGGTTCAGGATTTTGGCATTTGTCTATCTGAATGTGGAATTTTCAAATTTTCTGACAGATTCCAGCCAGCAAACTGTCAGTATGCTCCATGCCAACACTGGCGGATGTGCTCAGAAACCCTGCACCTGGTTAAACCTACTATAGGATCTAAAGGCCCATTCATTGCAATGAAGATTTTATGGCTGTGTGGAAGGAAGATAAATATAATGCAAGTTATATTCTGTAAATACTGCTTTATTGTTATTTTGTGAATCAGAGTACTTCTTTAAAAATGTTAAAATATTATTACATTTTATAATATAATTTCATTTTTAGTAGTTCGAAGAGGCGAATACAAAGGTTTGGCCCCACTGTGCAAGTCACAGATCTTTATTTCCACCTAACATGGAAAATCATAACCTGCTATTCAAAAGAAACTTTTGAATGGGGTTCTAGATTCTCTCCAGTGATGAAGTATTGCAGGAATCTACTTTCTTTTGGCTGATGTAGATTTAAAGTAACAATTGTAATTTTTTCATTTTGGTGATTAAGACAGATAATTAGATGTGGAAAATGTGGCAGATTACTGTGATGTCTTTTTCATATTAATGAACTGGTCCTAAACTATTCTTCTTCTTTTTAGGGTGATCATGCTGTTATATAATATAATAAATTAAAAATTCTCTGCAACTATCCAAGTCTACTACAGATTGAGCTTTTGGCTTATAGAATTTCACATACACTTTGCAGGAAATCCAGTGTAAAGATTTTCTGGGTCACATCTTTTCTTGGGTGTTAGTTTGTGACTTCCAAACATCTGGCATGAATTCCATTTGATTTGGCAAGCTTTATTTGTTTGAAATCACTTTGTTGGAAGTTCAGCATCTGAGCCGAAAATAGCTTGGGCAACTTCATGCAAAGTTCATATTCTTTTGGATGGAGATGTGTTTGTTTGCTTAATTTCATTAGTAATCTTAGGAGTGGTGACAGTGCACCTGCTGGAGAGAGAATGATGTTTGATACCACTGGCGCCAGAGTACAAGCATCATTTCAGGGTTCCAATTTCAAATCTCACGTTGGCCATCAAAAACAGTGGTCACTACAGATAGGTAATATGCAAGGGACCTCAAAACATTGATGCCACTGTTAATTTATTTCTGTTGGCCAAGTTTTGGGTCTCCTGGTGGCTGCCACTTTAAGTGGCGTTGGAAGATAATTGTGCAAGTCTATGTTCACTCAGAAACAGAAGTTACGTTGTATGCTGTTGCTGGAAAGGGTCACTATCAGCTGACATTTAACATTCCTGTTATGATGATGGAATGCAGAGATTATTGTTTTGTGGTGATTTGGCTTAATCTTTTATTTATGTAAGTTACTTATACATTATGTTCAGCTCACTGTTCAATGTGGGTGATGCTTTTGAAAATGGCTAAAGAGATGAGAATGTATTAGTTGTGATCTTCAGAAATCCCTTGATTCTGGAAGGGTTCCCACAGAGGAGAAAACTATAAGTGCAGCCAAGTAATTGAGAACGGAAAGAAACAAGAAGCAGGAGACTATGGGCAGCTAGTCTGACATCTATCATTGAGAAAATGCTAGAATCTATTATTGAGTTGGTATTCACAGGGCATTTAGAACATAATATAATCAAGCAGAGTCAACATGATTTTACAAAAGGGAAATCAGATTTGACATTTTCTTAGAATTTTTTGAGAATGCAATGAGCTGGGTGAATGATTTTTGATTTTTGCAAAAAGCATTCAGTAAGGTACCGCAGAAAAGGTTACTGCACAAGGTAGAACTTGTGGCACTGAGTCTTAAAGGAATTGGCTGCAGAGATAATGACCATGTTGGTTGAATCTATTAAAATTCTCTAGAGAGATCCCAGAGGAATGGAAAGCTGCTTTACTGTAAAACACATGGAGTATAAAAGTTGAGTAATGTCAGCGTAATTGTACAAGTACCAGTGAGCCATACCTGAAGTACTATTCACAGTATAGTCCATACCCAGATTCAGGGAGTGTTATATTTACTTTGGAAGGAGAGTACAGAAATTTCACTTGATCCTTGGCCAGACAGTACTTCATGCATGAACAAAATTAAGTAGGTTGGGCTTTATTTATCGCAGTGCAGAAGAACAGGGGTGAGCTTATTGAAACATGTTTGTAGGATTCTGAGGGAGATTAACAGGGTGGCTGTGAGGACTGCCTGGAGGTATTTAGAACTACGAGCTAAGGTGTTACCCATGTACGATAGAAATAATGAGGAATTTCTTATTTCCAAGGGTTCTCAATCTTCAGAATTCGCTACCTGAGAGAGCTTAAGGTAGAAATCAGGAGAAACTTCTCGTAGATCACAATGAATCTTTGGATCTCTTACTCAAGAGTTGTGGAAGTTGAACCATTGAGAAGTAAAATTGCGTCCTGATTTGAATGAATGGCAGAGAAATCATATAGCTTTCTGCAGCATGTTTCTTATATTCTTACCTAACTCTCAAAATATAAGGTGATTCAACAGAATGAAAGTACAATTTACCTAGGTACATGGCTTTCTGATGCATAAGTTGTAAGGCAATTAGATAAATCTAGCTTCCTCCTTAAGTCTAAATAATTTACTACATGTATAGCATGCAGTGCATGAAACTAAGTTGTCCATTGATCATACCATTTCGTCAAATATTTGTACATGTTTCTGATTTTGGTCATAGTCATAGAGCACTACAGTGCAAAAACAGGCCTTTGACTCTACTAGTCCATGCTGAAATTTTATTCTGTTTGTTCCCATGACCTGCAACTGGACCATTGCCCTCTGTACCCCTCCCATCTATATACTTATCCAAGTTTCTCTTAAATACTAAATCGAACCCAAATCCATCACTTCCACTGGCAGCTCATTCCACACACTCATCACATTAGAGTGACAAAGTTCTCCCTCAGTTCCCCCATAAATATTTCACCTGTAACCTATGACCTCTAGTTCTAGTCTCATCCAACCTCGATGGAAAAAGCTGCCTTGAGTTTACCCTATCTATGCACCTCATAATTTTGTATACCTCTATAAAATCTCTTCTCATTCTCCTATTCTCCAGGGTTAAACTAGTAACCTATTCAACATTTCTCGATATTGGTATTGGGTGCTGTGGTAGCACAACACTGTTACAACATTGTGCATTGGAGTTCAGAGTTCAATACCAGTGTCCTCTGTAAGGAGTCTGCATGTCCTCCCCCATGGAAAGCATGGGTTTTCCCCAGGTGCTCTGGTTTTCTCAGTCCAAAGTAGGTTAACTGGTCATTGTAAATTGTCCCATGATTAGGTTAGGGTTAAATTAGGGTTGTTGGGAGTTGCTGGGCAGTGCTGGTCAAAGGGCTGGAAGGGCCTACTCCATGCTGAAATATTAAATAAAGAGTAAATAAGTAACTCAGGTACTCAAGTTCTGACAACACTGTTGCAAATTTTCTTTGTACTCTTTCAATCTTATTGATATCTTTCCTATAGGTAGGTGACCAGACCTGCACACAGTACTCCAGATTAGACCTCACCAGTGTCTTATACAATTTCAACATCCGACTCCTGTATTCAATACTTGGTTTTATGAAGGCCAGTGTGCCAAAGCTGTTTTCATGACTCTATGTATCTGTGACACCGCTTTCAGGGAATTATGGATCCGTATTTCCAAATTATGCGTTAAAAAAATTATTTCCACTATGTGAGAGAAGAGTCTAGTTTTGGCAGTGCGACACTGAGGAAAATAATCTTCTATGAGTCCAGTTCCAATATGCCACCATTGGACTTAACAAGTAAGAACTGGGGAGGAGCAAACATTTTCATGGTTAATGTGGATGGAAACTGTCTTTGTGATTACAGAAGTGAACTTGGTTGGTTTTAGTGCCTCCCATGTCAGAATTACATGCTGTGTGTCACTGTCAAACCTGCCAAACATTATAACAATGTTATATTGATATGAGAGACCAAGAGTTGAGGATCTGGAGCTCCCTTGGCCTTTGGATTGAAAAATTTCTCCCAAAACAAAAAGATACTTTAAAACCAATCGCATTTTATTTTTCTATACTGTGAATACATTGATGGAATCTTAACTATTGAGAAAATATAAATTGGTATCATATTTGTGAAACAATATCAATAAGGTATTATACAATATCTGTAAAATAAAAAAGAACTTTACATTTGCCAGCTTTTAGAGGGCAGGTATCTCCAATGCTCTAGGACAAATAGATATATGTGTTCAAAACTTTATTGTACATTTTTGAGATGATTTTTGGGAAGTCTCTTGGCCCTGTACAGTGCCTCCAGCCCTACAGCACAAGCCGTGCCAACAAGCATGGAAGTGAGGTTCTTACAAATAACAGATAAAATTAACATATAATTATATTCACCAAGAAATTAAGGTAAAATATAAATATTATGTTAACTAGTGGGGACAATAGTAATAAATGGAGGGGAAAAGAGCAAGATCTGCATGCATTGAGGGGCAGTATTTTAGGTGATCACGATGGTGTGAGAAGCTGTAAGGGGTGAGAAATCACCCAAATCCCTTATTGCTAGTTTACTGTAGTATTTTATGTTATGCCTGGACTGAACGGCTGCCACAAAACAGGAAGTTTCACAATTAATGTCAATGATAATAAGACCATAACATATAGGGCTAGGATTAGGCTATTTAGCCCATCGAATTTGCTTTGCCATTCAATCATGGCTGATCTATTTTCTCTCTCAATTCCATTCTCCTACCTTCTCTCTGCAACAATCTATTGACCTTTGCTTTAGATATATCCAATAATTTGGCATCCACAGCCATCTGTAGCAATGAATTTCACATATTCACCACCCTCTGGCAAAATAAATTCTTCCTCAGCTTCATTCTAATGGATGTCCTTGTATTCTGAGTCTGTGCCCTCTGGTAGTAGACTCTCCCACTATTAAAAACATCCTCGACGTGTCCACTCGATCTAGGCCTTTCAGTATTTGGTAGGTTTCAATAAGATCCCACCTCATTCCTCTAAAGTTCAGTGAGTATAGGTCCAAAGCCATCAAACACTTCTCATACGTTTACCCTTACATTCATTTTTATAAACTTCCTTTGGGCCTTCTCCAAGGCCAGCAGATCCTTTCTTAGATATGAGGCCTAAAACTGTTCCCAATACTTAAAATGTGGTCTGACCAAAGTCTTATAAAGTCTCAACATTATATCCTTGCTTTTATTCAGCTCTGAGGTACAGCAGGGGAGGGTAAAGTCAGGCAGAGTTTGAGACTCAGTAGTCAGGGGAACAGACAGAAACCAGAATAGTGTGTTGCCTCCTGGGTGCTAGGGTCCAGATTGTCTCAGAGTAGCTACAGATGATTCTGAAGAGAGAGGGTGAGCAGCCAGAGGTCATGGTATATATTGGTATTGGTAGAAAGGAGGAAGAGTTACAGCATAGTGAATATAGGAAGTCAGGGAAGAAGCTGAAGAACAGGACCTACAAGATGGTAATCTTTGATTACTCCAGGTAGCATGTGCTAGTCTTAAGATGATATTCTGATGAATGAGTGGCAGAGGAAGTGGTACAGGGGGCAGGGTTTCAGATTTCTGGATCATTGGGATCCATTCTAGGGAAGGTATGACTTGTATAAAAAGGACGGGTTATACCTGAACCTGAGGGGACCAATATCCCTGTGGGCAAGTTTGCTAGAGCTGTTGGGGAGGGTTTAAATTAATTTGGCAGGGGATGGGAACCAGAGTGATAGGGCTCAGGATTGGGCAGTTGGTACATAAATGCTTCCCAAGCACCTTCTCCTTAGTAATAACAACTACACTCACTTCTGCCCCCTGACACTCTAATTTTTGGCATGATCCTGGTGTCTTCCACAGTGAAGACTAATGCAAAATGCTTATTAAGTTCATCTGCCTTTTATTTTGTTCCCCTTACTACCTCTCCAGCATCATTTTCTAGTGGTCCAATATCTGAAAAAACTTTTGGCTACCTTACCTTTATATTTCAACTTTTCTCTCCTTATTGTTTTTTTCAGTTTCCTTCTGTTGTTTTTTAAAAGCTTCCCAATCCTCTAACTTTTCACTAATGTTTGCTGTATTATATACCCTCTCGTTTATTGTAATGTTGTCTTTGACTTCTCGCTACCCACGGTTGCTCCATTCTCCCTTTATAACACTTCTTCATCTTTGGGATGTATCTATCCTATGCCTTCCGAATTGCCTCCAAAAATACCAGCCATTAGTGTTCTGCCATCATCCCTGCTAGTGCCCCTTTCAATCAACTTTGGCTTGCTCCTCCCTTGTGCATCTGTAATTCCTTTTACTCTACTGTATTACTGATGCATCTGACTTTATCTTCTCCCTCTCAAACTGCAGGGTGAATTCTATCATATTATGGTCACTGCCTCCTCAGGGTTCCTTTACCATAAGCTCCCAAATCAAGTTAGGTTCATTATACAACACCCAATCCAGAATTGTCTTTTCCCTAGTGGACTCAACCACAAGTTGCTTTAAAAAGCAATCTTATAGACATTCTAAAAATTCTCTCTTGAGATCCAGCACCAACCTGATTTTCCCAATCTACATGCATGTTGAAATCCCCAATGATTTTTGTTACATTGCCCTTATTACATGCCTTTTCCATTTTCTATTGAAATTTATATCCCACATCCTACTATTTGGTGGCCTGTATATAACTCCCATTGGGGTGTTTTTACCCTTGCAGTGTCTTAACTCTACCCACAAGGATTCTACATCTTGCAATCCTATGTCACTTTTTCCTAAGGGCTTGATTTCATTTTTTTTTTACCAACAAAGCCACCCCACTTCCTCTGCCAACCTGCCTGTCCTCTTTATACAAGGTGTGTTCTTGGATGTTAAACTCCTATGATCTTCTTTCAGCCACTTTTCAGTGATGTCCACAAAGTCATGCCTGCCAATGTCTTACTGTGCTACAAGCTCATCTATCTTATTCAGTATGCTATATAGATTCAAATATAGTCAGGCCTGTATTCATCATCCTTTACAATTTTGCCCCCATGTTACACTTCGCTTCTTCCCGCTGACTGCAATTTTGGCCTATCGTCTGCCTCTTCTCCCACATAGTCTCACTACACACTGCATCAGCTTGTATAACAACTGCCCCATATTCGGTCCTATCAGTCCAGTTCCCATTCCCCTGCCAACTTAGTTTAAACCCTTTCCAACAGGTCTAGCAAACCTGCCCACAAGGATATTGTTCTCCCTTGGTTCAGGTGTAATCCGTTTATATAGAAGAGTTGATTGAACACTAAAGAAAAATAATTCTGGGGAAGAAGGTAGAGTTAGGAACAAATGGGATTGCTCTACTAGATCTTTGTGATGCTTTAACCCAGAGATTTATGAAGGTTGTCACAAAGTATGTCTATTCAAGGCCCAGTTACAGTAGATTGATTTTGAATAATAGGGGAAATCAAGGGATCTACAAAAACAGAAAGACAAAGCAGGCTCAAGTTTACACGGAATCTGCCTGGACTAGAGGGCCAGCGTTATGGGGGGAGATTGGCGACATTGGACCTTTATTCTCTGGAGCTCAGGAGAATAAAAGGTGACCTCATAAAGTTTATAAAATCAAGAAGGGTATGGATAAAGTGGCCAATTCATTTCCCCAGGACTGGGAAAGTCATATATGACTGCTTCATAGATCAAATACTTTTGATTTCCTGATCTGGATGAAAACTTCCATTTAAAAAAAAAGTGGGCAATGTAATATATTGCACAGTTGTGCATTAAGTAGACTACAGTGAGTGTGTCCTCATTGGCCCATTGCAGCTCTGAAACAGTCACCAATTTACTGCAAGAAGGAAAGGAACATTGTTGCGCAGTGGACCATGAACTTTTTGCCAATAGCTCCAGGATCAAGGTCTTAATTCACTCCAGTGGGTAGGTAATGCAACCGCAGAGCTTGAACCAAACTCCTGAACCCAATACATCCATTTTATGCAGTGGCAGGAGAACACAAATAAACAGAGGAAAAACTCGAAGGAACGAGGAGGCCTTGAGCTGAGCAGATCCCATTGATAGGATATTGACCACAAGGTTGACCTGGATCAATGGCTGTTTCAGGCCTGAAGAAACCTTGACAAACAGTTCAGAACTAAGTACCAAGCAAATCAGATGCTGAATAAATTTTGCCACTTTTACTGTTGGTTTTACATATGATCTTTACAATTCTTGAAAAAGCACTCTAATGATAGGGAGCTTCACTGAATAAATATAGGTACATTTGTTGCTAAAGTAAGGAACTTGACAGCAACTGGCACTTTCAGAGACCAAGTTAACACATTCTGATATGGAGAAGGTCAGGACAATTATAACCAAGTAACATTTATGCCATCTTAAATAATTCTGTAAGCTGGCATAGAATGTATATCGGTTTTCCAGTTGCATACAACTTCAGACTAATACATTTTTTGTGTTAATTTTTCCTCATGGAAGGTACCAATGTGTCAGATGACACAGAAAATGACTCTTCGCCATTTGGTGATGGGTCACAATTTAAGAAAAATGAAAACAAGTTAAAGACAAGTTAAAGAATGCTTTTAAAATGGAATTTTTAAATCTAAGTAAAATGCTTCTGAAAGCATTTCATAAAATGCTTTTGGCCTAAATTGATCTTGTAATCCACAGATGGCACTGTCACTGAAGGTACCACAGCAAAAATTGATCACCTGCATCTATGCTGATAAGTGACTTTGACTCCTAAATTTATTATAACTTGCAGGAGAAGCCTTGTCCATGCAAAAAAATCTATCATTTCAAAAGGAAAGAACAGCAGTCTGTTCCAACCAACACAGAATTACAGATCCTCATTCTGTTGAATTTAATATTGAGAACACTAGAAACAAATATTAACTTTTGTCAGTGATTATTTACTTAATTCTTATAGAAAGAAAATTCTGGAAATAGAATAAAATTAACTAGTCTGAAATGTTCTGACTAATTGACTTTATCCATTAAAGACTGACAAGCAGCATTTTGAAAAGATAGAACATTCCAGGGATGAATTCTATCTGGAAATCAGAATAAGATTTAATATCATCGGCATATGTCTGAAATTTGTTAACTTAATGGCAGTAATACAATACAATACATCATAAAATATAGGAAAATGAATAAATAAAATTAATTACAGTAGATATATATGTGCATGTATATTAAATAGATAAATTAATGTAACATGCTGTAAAGTGAGAGTTACATTAAAAACAGTAATAATATAAAAAGTTGAGGTAGTGTTCATGGGTTCAATGTCCATTTTGAAATAGGATGGCAGAGGGGAAGAAACAGTTCTTGAATCGTGTGTGTGTGTGTGTGTGTGCGCGCTTGCGCGCATGCCCCCGCCCCCACCCCTTCAGGCTTCTGTTCCAGAAGGTAACAATGAGAAGAGGGCATATCCTGGGTGATGAGGTCCTTAACAATGAGCACCTTTCTGAGGCATCACTCCTTGAAGATGTCTTGGATACTGCGGAGGCTAGTACCCATGATGGAGCTGACTAATTTTACAACTTTATGTAGCTTCTTTTGATCCTGTGCAGTAGGCCCCCCCCCCCCCATACCAGACAGTGATGTAGCCTGTCAGAATACTCTCCACAGTACATCTGTAGAAGTTTTCAAGTATTTTAGGTGACAAACCAAATCTCCTCAAAATTATAACGAAATATGGCCGCTGTCTTGCCTTGTTTATAGTGTATCGATATTTTGGGACCAGGTTAGATCCTCAGAGATACTGACACCCAAGAACTTGAAATTCTCACTCTCTCCACTTCTGATCCCTCTGTGAGGATTGGTTTGAGATCCATCATCTTACCCTTTCTGAAGTCCACAATCAGCTCAAAAGTCCTAACATAATCTTGTACACCAAACTGAGTCAATGTGCAAACCAAATCTAGCTTCATCTTTGTAAAGATATTTAACAGTTAAAAGAAAAATGGAAATGACAGGAAGATTTGTGATAACATAACACTGTATTAAAGAGCACCAGAACCTGTGATATAAAAATAGTGAATTTAAAGAACAAGTCAAGCAAAATCATTACAGACTGAGGTAAACATTTGTAATGCTGGCAGGAGCATTGTCTTGAACTAGATTTTGCATAAGATTATCTCACTCTCAGAGAGCTAGATGACATTAAGAATTGGCAGAGTGAATGAGTTGGACTCTGAGCCCAACATGTAGTCTTTAAGAAGGTCTGATTTCCCCTGGAGATAACAAGCTAGAGATGGTATTTTAGCCAGAATAATCAAATGTGGGAAAGGGGTATTTCTGCCTCGTCTCTATGCAGGAGTTCAGTCTAACTGACTCAAGACATTATATTTTACAAAAGTAAAGAATGCACTGATTGCAAATGCTGAGAGCTGTGACTACTGAGCATTCCAGGAAAACTCTCTACTGGAGTGCTGTTGAATAAAGTGTGGATACAGGCCCAAGAGGTCAATCAGATTTTTGAAGAATAAGGGACATATCATTCTCCATTAGCCAGATCCAGGGCAAGTATGAAGAATGGAAAAAATACTGCATGTCACTTACATACATGAAACCAATGTATCTGACCAAAGAATAGAGAAGGAATTATAACTATTCTTAAAAAAAATTGGCATTCTCTCCTTAGGCTATTGATCATTATCAAATCCTTCCACTACAACATTTAGGAATGGTACAATAGAATAAATCAAACCCCATTTGCTGAAATATTGTTTGGTATATTCTTACCTTTCAGCAATACAACTAAAAGGATGCATTTCCAGATGCAGTTAGGCAGAAGGATATGAAACCAGCTCATCAAACATCTGCCAATTCTCATCGAGTCACAGAATCGTACAGCATGGCAACAGGCCCAGCTCTCCACAGCAGTATACTCCATGCTGGTCCTAGTTGCTCCCTTTCAGCCCATCATAGTTCTCCAAATCCTTCCACTCCATGTACCTGTCCAAATGATTCTTAAATATTGCAATTGTACCTGCTTTTACCCCTTCCCCTGGCAGCTCATCCCAGATATTCATTATGCTCTGTGTAAAAGAAAAGAAGTTATCACACAAGTCTCTTTTAAATCCTCCCCTCTTACTTATCTTGTATCTATGTCTTCTAGTTTTGAATACCCCAGTCCCGGGGAAAAGATGATAATGGTCCACCTTCACGATTTTATAAACTTTTCTGAGGTCCCCTCTCATTCTCCTGCATTCCAAGAAATAAAGATGCAGTGAGCCAACCTCTCCTTGTAACTCTGGCCCTTTAGACCAGGCAGCATCCTCCTGAGTTTCTTCTGCACCCTCTTCAGCTTGACAATGTCTTTCCTCTAATAGACTGACTAAAACTATACACAATACTCCAAGTGCAGTCTCGCCAACGACTTACAGTATATAACTGCATGATAATGTTCCTACTCTAAACCTGGTACTCTAACCAATGAAGGCCAGTATGATGAACTACTTCACTACCCTGTCTACTTGCATGGCTGCTTTCAGTACTCTAAATTTATGGGGAAAAGGCATAATTTTTACCATATTTTTGATTGATACTGTATTAAGGTATTCATTGTGTATACTGAAGTTATCTGTTATCTTAATTTGCACATTTTATAAGTCATAGAGTCATAGAAAACTGGAGCACAGAAAAGGCCCAGCTAGGATGGGCTCATGTAGGCCTGGTCCCGTTGACCTGTGCTGAGACCATAGCCCTACATACCCCTCCCATCTGTGTACCTATGCAAACTGCTCTTAAATGTTTAAATCAAAATCACATCCACCTCTTCTTCTGGCAGCTTGTTCCACCCTCTTATGACCCTCTGAGAGAAGAAGTTTCCCCTCATGTTCCCTTAAATGTTTCACCTTTCACCCTTAACCCATGACTTCTAGTTGTAGTCTCACCCTACCTCAGTGGAAAAAGCTTGCTTGCATTTACCCTATTTATACCCCTCATAATTTTGTATACCTCTATCTAATCTCTCCACAATCAGGGGAATAAAGTTCTAACCTATTCAATCTTCCCTTGTAACTTAGGTCCCCCAGTCCCAGCCACATCCTTGTAACTCTTTCAACCTTATTTACATCTTTCTTATAGGTAGGTGACCAAAACTGCACACAATACTCCAAATAGGTACCAATGTCTCCTAGAACTTCAACGTAACACCTTAACTCTTGTACTCAGTACTTTGATTTATGAAGGCCAATGTGCCAAAAGCTTCCTTTATGACCCTATCTACCTGTGACACCACCTTCAATGAACAATGGATCTGTATTCCCAGATTCCTTTGTTCAACCACACTCCTCTGTGCCCTACTGTTCACTGTGTAAGACCTACCCTGATTCGCTCTCCCAAAGTGGACCTCACACTTGGCAGATGGAATTTAATGCAGGCATTTTTCAGCCCATTTTTCCAGCTGGTCCAGATCTTGCTGCAAGCTATGATAGTCTTACTCGCTGTCCACTACACCCCCAATCTTGTATCATCCATAAATTTGCTGATTCAGTCAACCACATTATCATTGATGTACAGTAGATGACAAATGGCAACAGACCCTGCACCGATCCCTGTGAGATTCCACTAGTCACAGGCCTCCAGTCAGAGAGGCAACCAGCTCCTACTACTCTCTGGCTTATCCCACAAAGCCAATGTCTAGTTCAATTTACTACCTCATCTTGAATGCCAAGCGACTGAACCTTCTTGACCAGCTTTCCATGCAGGAGCTAATCAAATACTTTGCTAAAGTCCATGTAGACAACATCCACTGCCTTGCCTTCATCAATTTTCCTGGTAACTTCCTCAAAGGCTCTATAAGATTGGTTAGACACGATCCACTATGCACAAAGCCATGCAAACTATCCCTAATCAGTCCCTGTACATCCAAATACTCATATATTCATTTCCTTTGAATACCATCCAATAACTTTCCCACAACTGATTTCAGGCTTCCCAGTTTTAAAATCATTTTTAAAAAGCATTTCAAAAAATCTACATAAGCATCTTGGCAGTTTGTCATTTGTGTCACACATACAAGGGATTCTGCAGGAGCTGGAATTCCAGAGCAACACACACAAAATATTGGAGGAACCCAACAGACCAGTCAGCATTTATCAAGGAGAATTAATGGTCAATGTTTTGGGCCGAGACCCTTCATCATTTAGTAGCTCTTAAGCCTACTAAAAGCAGAGGACCAGTACAACATTAAGTCTATGTCAGTGAAAGATAGAATTCAGTAAAGATAGAAAAAGAAGTAACACCTTTGAAGCAAAGAGTAATCATAATTAATTAATTGCATGTAGTAGACATGTGATTGAAGGAGTATAGGTTGACATTCAGTATTAACAGGAGACTGTTGCCGAACAGTTTCTAACTAGTGTCAGTCAAGTGCATTTGTCCGGCTGTTGGACACTACACTGTGCTTAGAGCAAACAGTTTTAAAGTAGCTTCAGTTGCAAGTGCTTGTGTTCAAAAAGGAGTGATTTTTGTCACTGATAGTTGGCGAGTAATAAGCAGTAAGACAACTTAGAACTCTTTAGCTCACAGCAGTTTCAAGCATTCAGGTTTGGAGATGAGAGATACGGCTGGGACAATGAAACAATTTCATGACTTCAGCAAGATAGGAACTATGACGAACTTGAAGGTATTGACAATCATCTTGAATGTTACAATGGAAATGAAGATTTGGAGGATGCAATTTTCGAAAACGTATGTAGGTAGTCAATTATTTGCACAAGGTGTCAGCACTGATTTTGTTCATTTACAGTCAATCAAAGGAACGGCAGTGTACACTGGATGAATGCCTCTATTGTTGACTATTAGGAACTAATACACAGATTTATAGTACTGTAATTGTATTCAGAATCAGATTTATTATCACTGGCATGTGTTGTGAAATTTGTTAACTCAGCAGCAGCAGTTCAATGCAATACATTATATAGAAGAAAAAAGTAAGTATGTAAGTAAATCAATTACAGTATATGTATAATGAATAGCTTAAAATCTTGTAAAAACAGAACTAATATTAAAAAAGTGATCTATAGATTTTTTTGAGTGTTGTGAGTAGTGTTGGTAATTTGTTCTGTATTTCATTAAGATACATAATTTGTTACTCAGTTTGTTTGTTTTTTTTTACCCCTTTTTAACTATTTCCATGAAACTTTGGCTATTTGGGGCAGCTGCTTAATTGGGCCAAAATGTACTAGTTACATCTGCTCAACTAACTGTGCATCCACTATACATGAAGTGGATGCAATGAACAGTTGTGTTGTTTGGAGAAAAGCACAGAGTGCTGTTTCCTAGTCTTCATTTTTAGGGGCATTGATTCACATTTAATGACCTGCGCTATAGTATAGAATATCTTCTCAAAGTTTGTTGATGAAGACAATCACAAAAATGCAATATGTTATGATGAGACTAGGAACAGAGTTCTGAAAGGCATCATTTGCTGGTGAAATAGTCAACTGCATGGCATGTGAAATTTAACACAGATGTGTAAACTGTAAATTGGTGGATTGAAAGAAGTGATCAATATGAGCCAAGAGACATATTTGTAAAGGAAGTACAGGAGCTGAGAGACGTTTATTTAAGCAAGAAGAATAAACACTCCCAACAACATTTGCACTCCTTCAAAGGGATCCTCAATCCCTTAGATATTTGTTGAGGATTATATAGGGAAAATATCTTGTTTGTTAAAATTTGATTTGAAGAGTTGTAATTTAATGTTTTGGAATTGAAGATTGACTTTTTTTTACAAAAAGTGGTAGGCATAACTGTAATCCTTTTGGGCATCCAGCATGTCTGTGGACAGGAGATGAGAGCTTGAGTGCTTTAAAATGAGCAGTCTTTACTGGAGAAAGCTGAAAGAACAGGCAAAACTAACCTGATCTGAAGAGCAACAGTCCTATGTTCATCTCATGGAGGACCAATTTATCTGGAGACAAATACTTACAACTGCACCACCAATGAATGTACAACTCTTACTGGACAGTCAGAGGCAGTTGGGGACATTTTGCATTTTTCTTCCTCTTGTGTTCATCCATCAAAATCAAGGATCCTTTATGATAGCAGTGCAAGTGGTATCTTATAGCTGGTCGCTGGAGTATACCTCCTGTTGCTTTATGCAGCCACAGTTTTGACTATTGACCAGTCAGGATGCCAGCTGCTATGGAAGTGAAAGCCAGCTTCTTAGTTACTGGATCATTTCATTCAATGGCAGCTAATATCGTCTGAGCCCTTGGTAATTGATTTATTGATCCCAGATGTACTACGGTAGAGTGAAAAGCTTTCATTTACATGCCCTTCAGATAGATCAGTCCGTACATAAGTAAATCAAGGTATTACAAAAGAAAAACAATAGAAACATGCAAAATATAGTTGTTTCCATTACAGAGAAAGTGCAGTGCAGATAGACAAATAAGGTGTAAGGACTTTGACAGCGTAGATTCAAAATTAAGAGTTCATTGTTATTGAATTAAAGGTCTGTTCAAGAATCATGTAACAGCAAGACAGAAGCTGCCTTTGAGCTTGGTGGTTCATGTTCTTAAGCTTTTGTATCTTCTACCTGATGGAAGTGAGCCAAGGAGAGAATGACCAGAGTGGGAGTGGTCCTTGATTATGTTGGCAGCTTCCCTGAGGGACTGTAAAATGCAGACAGAGTCAGTGAAGGGTGGCTGGTTTTTGTGATGAACTGTGCTCTGCTTTCTGGTGCACTAGAATCAAGTGGCTTGTAAGCCTTGAGTGAAGATGATTCAATCTAATTGGTTGATGATCGTATTCCTTCTTGTCTTCCTCCAGACGAGAGACAGCGTATTATTGTGTGCGGCTTGCTGTTTCATACTAATTTCTCCTCAAAAATCCACAAAGTAACTGATCAGTCATTCACCATCACCATCAACTGCAAAAACCAGACTACAATATTTATTAACATTATCAGTAGAAAAAATGCTCAAACATTAATGAAAATTAATGTGACAATAATCATTTTAATTTTTGTTGGTTTGTTGATTAATAGGTAGTTTCTTAATGTATCAGTTTGTATAGTTATAGTTTTAGATTCTAAACTTCTGAGTTAATTGTTAAGTTCCAAACAGTTGCCAAAGATTCTACTGATGGCCTTTTGATCAGTTCTCATTTTGGCCATGAAGAATAAAGAAGTAGAGATTGGAGGGAACTAGGAAAGAAGTAGATTGATTTAAATTTTTCAAAAAACTTGTTTCTTTGAAATTTCCTATTATGTTTGGTCTTGCATTTCTCTGAAAATGCAGAGTAGTTCAAAATGATTACTGGATTGGATATCAGTATTTCATTAAATGTTGGGAAATCGAAAATGAACTTTAATTAGTATCAGTGACGGCGGTTTGTCACATTATGAAGGTGTCCTATGATTGGAGAAAAACATACATTCTGACAGCATTTTGGAGCAATCAAGTCAACAAATAACTCAAAGGACTACTTGAAATAACAGCAACCTTTTAACACCAATAATCAAAACACTGAAATCCATAAAATTAAATGATTTTGATTCTGATATGATTGACTTAGTACAGTATGTTTTCCTCCCCCACTGGTATCCCTGCAGTTTTAATTTTTGGATACAGCAGCACGATTTGTTAGTCCCCCACACCTAACAATGAGAATCAGGAATTCTACAGAGAAAAAATATCCCTTTAAAATAGTTCTGCTATGATATTTTACATTTTTTATATCCATAATCTTTTACATATAGAAGCTTCAAGGCATTATTCTGCAACTGAGAGATGTGTAAGCATTTCATACTGTTACAAGGGTTGGAACTCTTTAGACAAAGAGTGAAGAAATCATACAGTAAAACTTGTGCATTCAGCAGCTATCTCAGTAGACAAGCCTGGCATTAATAGCCAGTTCAGTAGGTGCCATCTGAAATCACAGTTTGAAATGCTGATGGAGGAAGAAAAAATGCAAAAGTATTCTAATTGTGGTTTAAATTGATTGCATCCCATTTTATCTCCTCTTGCTTTTTTCCCCAATTAAAATGTGTAAATCAAGCCTTTATTCACAGTGGGTAATAATTTAGTTTACCCCACATTTTAGAAATAACTGAGCTATCAAACAGGCATGCTGGCATTAATGCAAAAGGTTTTAGTGAGCAGGTTTTAATATGTTAACATTGACAGAGAATTGCTTAAAGGACACTGAACAGATTGGAATTAGCTGGTCCTTTTCGGGTGGCAGGCTTTTAGAGATGAGGGTGCCACAAGGATTCATGAAAATATGGTGTGTAACCTATCCAAGTTTAGTGCAACACTTGTTTGTAAAATAAATACCATTGAGGATATGGACTTTTGCAAAGGGTTTGGTACATTAAGTAGGTGGTCAAGAAGATGGAAGTTAGCGGAATGCATATTGAAAGATACTTACATTGAATGAAGAAATTTTTTAAAAATATTTTTTTCTAATTTGTTCAGATGAAATATGAGGTGTTAGTGTGAAGTAAGATCATGATATGTTGATTCATTATGCACAGAAAGTTAATTTGCTGGAACAGTGATCAATTGAGAAAGCAAACATAGAAACATAGAAAACCTACAGCACAATACAGGCCCTTCAGCCCACAAAGCTGTGCCGAACACGTCCCTACCTTAGAAATTACTAGGCTTACCCATAGCCCTCTATTTTTCTAAGCTCCATGTACATATCCAAAAGTCTCTTAAAAGATCTTATCGTATCCGCCTCCATCACCGTTGCCGGCAGCCCATTCCACGCACTCACCACTTTCTGCGTAAAAAACTTACCCCTGACATCCCCTCTGTACCTACTCCCCAGCACCTTAAACCTGTGTCCTCTTGTGGCAGCCATTTCAGTCCTGGGAAAAAGCCTCTGACTATCCACATGATCAATGCCTCTCTTCAACTTATACACCTCTATCAGGTCACCTCTCATCCTCCGTCGCTCCAAGGAGAAAAGGCCGAGTTCACACAACCTGTTTTCATAAGGCATGCTCCCCAATCCAGGTAACATCCTTGTAAATCTTCTCTGCACCGTTTCTATAGTTTCCACATCCTTCCTGTAGCGGGGTGACCAGAACTGAGCACAGTACTCCAAGTGGGGTCTGACTATATAGCGTCAACATTACCTCTTGGCTCTTAAACTCAAACCCATGATTGATGAAGACCAGTGCACCCTGTACCTTCTTAACCACAGAGTCAACCTGCACAGCTGCTTTGAGCGTCCTATGGACTCGGACCCCAAGATCCCTCTGATCCTCCACACTGCCAAGAGTCTTGCCATTAATGTTATATTCTGCCATCATATTTAACCTACCAAAATGAAGCACTTCACACTTATCTGTGTTGAACACCATTTGCCACTTCTCAGCCCAGTTTTGCATCCTATCAACATCCCGTTGTAACCTCTGACAGCCCTCCACACTATCCACAGCACCCCCAACTTCTGTGTCATCAACAAACTTACTAACCCATCTCTCCACTTCCTCATCCAGGTCATTTATAAAAATCACGAAGAGTAAGGGTCCCAGAACAGATCCCTGAGGCACACCACTGGTCACCGACATCCATATGACCCATCTACAACCACTGTTTGCCTCTGTGGGCAAGCCAGTTCTGGATGCACAAAGCAATATCACCTTAGATCCCATGCTTCCTTACTTTCTCAATAAGCCTTGCATGGGGTACCCTGTCAAATGCCTTGCTGAAATCCATATACACTACACCTACTGCTCTTCCTTCATCAATGTGTTTAGTCACATCCTCAAAAAATTCAATCTGGTTCGTAAGGCACGACCTGCCCTTGACAAAGCTATGCTGACTATTCCTAATCATATTATAGCTCTCCAAATGTTCATAAATCCTGCCTCTCAGGATCTTCTCAGTCAGCTTAACAACCACTGATTTAAGGATCACTGGTCTATAATTTCCTGGGCTATCTCTACTCCCTTTCTTGAATAAAGGAACAACATCCGCAACCCTCCAATCCTCCAGACCCTCTCCTGTCCCCATTGATGATGGAAAGATCATCACCAGAGGCTCAGCAATCTCCTTCCTCGCCTCCCACAGTAGCCTGGGTTACATCTCATTCAGTCCTGGCAACTTATCCAACTTGATGCTTTCTAAAAGCACCAGCACATCCTCCTTCTTAATATCTACATGCTCAAGCTTTTCAGACTGCTGTAAGTCATCACTACAATCACCAAGATCCTTTTCCATAGTGAATACTGAAGTAAAGTATTCATTAAGTACCTCTGCTATTTCCTCCGGTTCTATATACACTTTCCCACTCACACTTGATAGGTCCTATTCTTTCACGTCTGATCCTCTTGCTCTCCACATACTTGTAGAATGCCTGGGGTTTTCCTTAATCCTGCCCGCCAAGGCCTTCTCATGGCCCCTTCTGGCTCTTCTAATTTCCTTCTTAAGCTCCTTCCTATTAGCCTTATAATCTTCCAGATCTCTAACATTACCTAACTCTCTGAACCTTTTGTATGCTTTTCTTTTTTTCTTGACTAGATTTATTACAGCCTTTGTACACCACAGTTCCTGGACCCTAGCATAACTTCCCTGTCTGATTGGAACGTACCTATGCAGAACTCCACACAAATGTCCCCTGAACATTTGCCACATTTCTTCTGTACTTTTCCCTGAGAACATCTGTTCCCAATTTAAGCTTCCAATTTCCTGCCTGATAGCCTCATAATTCCCCTTACTCCAATTAAATGCTTTTCTAACTTGTCTGTTCCTATCTCACTCCAATGCTATTGTAAAGGAGATAGAATTATAATCACTATTTCCAAAATGCTCTCCCACTGACACCTGACCAGGTTCATTTCCCAATACCAAATCAAGTACAGTTTCTCTTCTTGTAGGCTTATCTACATATTGATAGATAGATAGATAGATAGATAGATACTTTATTCATCCCCATGGGGAAATTCAACTTTTTTTCCAATGTCCCATACACTTGTTGTAGCAAAACTAATTACATACAATACTTAACTCAGTAAAAAATATGATATGCATCTAAATCACTATCTCAAAAAGCATTAGTAATAGCTTTTAAAAAGTTCTTAAGTCCTGGCGGTTGAATTGTAAAGCCTAATGGCATTGGGGAGTATTGACCTCTTCATCCTGTCTGAGGAGCATTGCATCGATAGTAACCTGTCGCTGAAACTGCTTCTCTGTCTCTGGATGGTGCTATGTAGAGGATGTTCAGAGTTTTCCATAATTGACCGTAGCCTACTCAGCGCCCTTCGCTCAGCTACCAATGTTAAACTCTCCAGTACTTTGCCCACGACAGAGCCCGCCTTCCTTACCAGCTTATTAAGACGTGAGGCATCCCTCTTCTTAATGCTTCCTCCCCAACACGCCACTACAAAGAAGAGGGCGCTCTCCACAACTGACCTATAGAACAGCTTCAGCATCTCACTACAGACATTGAATGACGCCAACCTTCTAAGGAAGTACAGTCGCCTCTGTGCCTTCCTGCACAAGGCATCTGTGTTGGCAGTCCAGTCTAGCTTCTCGTCTAACTGTACTCCCAGATACTTGTAGGTCTTAACCTGCTCCACACATTCTCCATTAATGATCACTGGCTCCATATGAGGCCTAGATCTCCTAAAGTCCACCACCATCTCCTTGGTCTTGGTGATATTGAGACGCAGGTAGTTTGAGTTGCACCATATCACAAAGTCCTGTATCAGTTTCCTATACTCCTCCTCCTGTCCATTCCTGACACACCCCACTATGGCCGTGTCATCAGCGAACTTCTGCACATGGCAGGACTCCGAGTTATATTGGAAGTCTGATGTGTACAGGGTGAGCAGGACCGGAGAGAGTACGGTTCCCTGCGGCGCTCCTGTGCTGCTGACCACCGTGTCAGACCTACAGTCTCCCAACCGCACATACTGAGGTCTATCTGTCAAGTAGTCCACTATCCAATCCACCATGTGAGAGTCTACTCCCATCTCCGTTAGTTTGTGCCTTAAGATCTTGGGCTGGATGGTGTTAAAGGCACTAGAGAAGTCAAGGAATGTAATCCTCACAGCACAACTGACCCCATCTAGGTGAGAGAGTGATTTGTGCAGCAAATACGTGATAGCATCCTCCACTCCCACCTTCTCCTTATACGCAAACTGAAGAGGATCCTGGGCGTGCCTGGTTTGTGGCCTCAGATTCTGTATTATCAGCCGCTCCATGGTCTTCATCACGTGCGACGTCAAGGCAACAGTCTTGTTGATCTGAAAGGTCTGAAGTCATTGTGTCAAATGACGTCAAGGCAACAGGTCTGAAGTCATTGTGTCAAAAAACCTTCCTGAACACACCTAACAAACTCCACTGCATCTAAACCCCTTGCTCTAGGGAGATGCTAATCAATATTTGGGAAATTAAAATCTCCCATCATGACAACTCTGTTGTTATTACACCTTTCCAGGACCTGCTTCCCTATCTGCTCCTCGATATCCCTGTTACTATTGGGTGGCCTGTAGAAAACACCCAGTAGAGTTATTGACCCCTTCCTGTTCCTAATTTCCGCCCACAGAGACTCCATAGACAATCCCTACATATCTTCCACCTTTCTGCAGCCGTGACACTATCTCTGATCAACAGTGCCACGCCCCCACCCTTTTTGCCTCCCTCCCTGTCCTTTCTGAAACATCTAAAACCTGGCACTTGAAGTAACCATTCCTGTCCCTGAGCCATCCAATAATTCTAGTTTAGACTCTCCCCAGTAGCCTCCCTGCCAGGATATTGGTCCCCCTGGGATTCAAGTGCAACCCATCCTTTTTGTACAGGTTACACCTGCCCCAAAAGAGGTCCCAATGATCCAGAAATCTGAATCCCTGCCCCCTGCTCCAATCCCTCAGCCATGCATTTATTCTCAAGTCAAGTCAAGTCACTTTTATTTTCATTTCGACCATAACTGCTATGTACAGTACATAGTAAAAATGAGACAACATTTTTTCAGGACCATGGTGTTACATGACACAGTACAAAAACTAGACTGAACTATGTAAAAAACAACAAAGAAAAAAAACCAACTACACTAGACTACAGACCTACCCAGGAATGCATAAAATGCACAAAACAGTGCAGGCATTATAATAAATAATAAACAGGATAATAGGGCAGTAAGGTGTCAGTCCAGGCTCTGGGTATTGAGGAGTCTGATAGCTTGGAAGAAGAAACTGTTACATAGTCTGGTCGTGAGAGCCCGAATGCTTCGGTGCCTTTTCCCAGACAGCAGGAGGGAGAAGAGTTTTATAAGGGGTGCGTGGGGTCCTTCATAATGCTGTTTGCTTTGCGGATGCAGCATGTAATGTAAGTGTCCGTGATAGCGGGAAGAGAGACCCCGATGATCTTCTCAGCTGACCTCACTATCCGCTGCAGGGTCTTGCGATCCAAGATGGTGCAATTTTCGAACCAGGCAGTGATGCAGCTGCTCAGGATGCTCTCAATACAACCCCTGTAGAATGTGATGAAGATGGGGGGTGGGAGATCGACTTTCCTTAGTCTTCGCAGAAAGCAGAGACGCTGCTGGGCTTCCTTTGCTATGGAGCTGGTGTTGAGGGACCAGGTGAGATTCTCTGCCAGGTGAACGCCAAGAAATTTGGTGCTCTTAACAATCTCTACCAAGGAGCCATCGATGTTTAGCGGGGAGTGGTTACTCCGTGCCCTCCTGAAGTCAACAACCATCTCTTTTGTTCACATTCAGAGACAGGTTGTTGGCTCTGCACCAGTCTGTTAGCCGCTGCACCTCCTCGCTGTATGCTGACTCGTCATTCTTGCTCATTCTCCACCTCATTCTATTCCTATACTCACTGTCACTGTCAAATGGCTGCTTTTTTTTTGCAAGGGGCTAAAGCACAAGAGTAACAAGTCTTCTACGATTCCACATTGCCTTGGTGAGATCACCCATTGAATGCTGCTGAAGTTTAGGTCTCTAAACTAAAGGAATGGTATATTTATCTAGGAGATTGATTATTGGAATGAAAGAGTGTGCTATGAGGAAAGATTGAGTGGGATAGACCTATAGTTATTCGAGTTAAGAATGAGGTAACCTCATTCAAAGCCATAAGTTTCTGAAAGGAATTATGAAGGTAGATACTGTGATGTTATTCTAGTGACTAGCAAGTACAAAACTAGTTGACAGGATAAGATATTTCAGGCATTTAGGTTTGAGATAGAGTGAAATATTTGCCCAATCGATTATAAATATCAACCCTTTATAATCAGGCTTGTATGAACAGATCTATTGCAAAGACTGACATAGAAATAAAGGAACTTAATGTGTTTTATTCAATTGATGAAATTGGATCGATCCTGCAAGTTGATGTGAAGAAAAGTGAACATAGCACACAATTTGGATTTTCCAAGATGATTGGTGTTAGGAAACTGAGGATCACATGGACTCGATATGGAATGTGAGGTTCTTTTTGATTTTTACCCTTCCTTGTTCATACATGCAATCTAGTTCTTCTTGATCTCTGCAGTCTTTTCAAGTTTTTCTCCTATTGTTTTGAGTTTTATATGTGTATAATTAAATATATAAATGCAAATTTCTGTTGCTAAGTTGAAATATTCACAGAAAGTGCAACATATATTGCAGGTAACTGAACAGTTTTGCTTTGATATTAACTTCATCATCCTTTTTTTGATTTTATGGGCCTAAAATTCCGACTGTTTCTTTTGAAAAGCTTTGTGCCATGTGATGCAGTGAATTAGTATTAGCAAGCCAGGAGTAGCTGATTTGAATGCCCTTCAGTGTTTTGTCTAAGCAAGTCAGCTTTATTTGCATTTGTTCCAGTCACAAAGGTTTATAGGTCAGAGGAGGCTGACTAAAAAAAAGTGCCAATGAACTTTTTATGTGGTTGTTAGGAGCCTAAACATTCAGGTTTTCTCACAGCAATGAATATATGACCGCAGTTGCTTTATTCATGTAGCTGAGTGCCAGCTGTGGCTAAGATGGAGGATGTAACATCATGCTGCGATTTTTCACACAGCCGAGCTATACAGTAGCAATATTACAAGAGATTGGCTTGAAATAGGGTTTTACTATCTCAGTAAGTGCTGTATCCAAGGACAACAGGGCACATAGTTATAAATGGAATTTTTACTTACAGTAGTTTTTTTTTCAATATTATTTGACAGTATTTATCTACAGTTTAATTTTGTAATGTTTTGTTTATGTTTACTTATTAGCATTGTTTCTACATTTTGTTTATGATTCAATCTGGAACTATAATATTGTATTTACTTAAAAGATAGAATACAAAGGAACTGTGTTGGCTATTTTAAACAGGAGAGTCCTCCTTGATCAGTAGAATCTTGCCGATAATTCTGTAAATGTCATCCTGCTGATCCTTGGCTTTGTAGATTATTTAGTGTTTTTTAGTTGTGTTTGGCTTGCTTTATTTTTCTGTTCTTAAAAGGAGGCATTTTACAGCCATCAAAATGGCAAAGCCATAACTCTTCTATTCTTTGCTACTCTCACTTTCCCTCTTCAGGTGACTTTCTAATCTCAGTTATGGCTTTATTGATGAGCACTGGGTGGAGGTCAGAGGGAAGGAAAATCAAGCTGAGTCAATGTGGAATGATCTTGTGATTCTTCTAACACTGAGGAACTCATTAAGTTCTCACAACAAGGGAAGATTAAGAGGTTTGTGAAGATTTTTGTGGAAGGCATGAGATGGAAAATCCAACGTGCCCTTTCTTGCGGGTAATCTTATTGACCTGTCTCTCATAGCATTGACCTCTTGCTGTTAGCTTTGGGCAAAGACAGTAACTATACTTTTGGATTAGTATGCAGTCCTGCACTCAGTAACTTGATAATTTCATTCTAAAGGGGATGCCCTTGGGTGTAATGTTTCCAGATCTTTTCAACATACTCGGGATGCTATGTAGCCCAAACTAACGTTGCAATTCTGCAATACTAAGGGTCTGCACTTTTAAATTGAATGTGTTCACTAAAATAAATAACATTGACTATTTGCATTGTGGCAGCTCAGATCTTTTTAAGTAAAAGTACAACTGAAAATCAATCAATCTTTGGATTTGCAAATCATTTGGGGAAAAAAACCTAAATTTTCAATTGGAAGTGAACCTAACAATTTCAGAATTTAAATTTAATCTCCTTAAATATTAAGAATTATTCCAATAAACCCCATTTAACAAAAAGAAAGCAAGTTCAGCCATCCCTCTATTTTACCAGGTCGTTGAATTGATTGTTGAATTAAAGTGGCATTTGTTGAATTAATCAGTAAATGTCTTAAGTTGCTGTTGCACAGAGAAGGTAAAGGAACAGCTTTCATAACTGCTTGTAATCATGCAGTGCTTGAGAATTAAAGTCTGGGAGTGGAAAGCCATCTGCAATTATTAATGAGCCTCTAGGCAGTCTTGTGGCATTTCAGAGGAGCTGCATCAGCTGGCAGAAAGCAGTATGGCATCTTTCTTTGCTGATAAGTGTGAAATTATGCACACAAAGGACACTGCATATCTAAATGTGAACAGAATGGGAAAGGGAGAGAGCAAGGAAAGCACGATTTGGTTGGAAACTGTCGTCACATGCCTATTTTGGCAGCTTATAACTTTATAGATATCACAACAATGTTTACAGTTTATTTTAGAAGGTTAGGGGATCAAGCACCCACACCCCCCCCCCCATCCTGAACTAATTCAGCCTCAATGTGTGAGCACAGTTATTGCACATTTAGTTCAGTGGATAGTAAAGGTAGATATTTGTGACCTTGATTGACTCTAGCTTTGCTACAGTGGGTCTGGACAGCTGCCAGTTTCGTACTCAATAAGCAAGAAAGAGGCTACAGCGGTAGCAAACCTATGCCTTGCGTGTTTTTTTTAAACCATGGGTCTGCTGCAGACGACAGAAATATAGAAATTATTTTGAAAATTTAAAGTAACCTTCTGTATTAAGATGGGAGTGGTGATAAACAGTTTTTGGTGTATTTTTCTGGAGAAAAATGATTGTGCGTTTAGCATGTGGCATGCTGCCAGTTTGGCACTGTTTTTAATGAGACAGAGATAGTAGGAGGGACCAGACAGGGCGTGGTGAATGACAGTTGAAGAAAGGTCTGTGAATTGCTGTTCTCAGCTGTCTCCTCCACAAGAAAAGAGAAAGGGGGAGGGAGAAAAGGCACTATTTCCTCCTGAGAATACTTGAACTATCGCAGAATTCTGAGTGCTCTGGTTTTCATGCCAGCAATATACTGGCAGCTGTGTCTAGCATGAAGTGAAATGTCACAAGCCACAGTGGCATGCAGCAGATACACTGCACTAATGATTAATGTTGGTATAGTCCACACTGCAAGAAGCTTTCATTTCTGTGCTAAGCACATTGTACTCCTAAGTGCATTTAGGTAGACATTGAAATCACATCACAATTAAAAAATAATTTTAATGTTCTTCTCTCCAGACAACGTCAAAAGAACCGAGTGCTGCATAGCCATGTTTAGCATTGCGAAAGGAGTTTGCTTTTCTTTCCTCTTTAAAAGAGCAAGGCAAAGGTCCAGTCAGGCAGTGAGACCCAGTTTGGACACGCTACGTGCTTGAAACACAGAAGTGTAGCAGAAGTTTGGAGCACAAAGTCTGGACGAAAATAGTTGTCAGATACGCAATTAGAAATTGTGGCATATGGGAGGTGAGATTTTTCTCTACTGCATGATTACGGATTTTTTAAAAAGTTATTCCCTTTTTCAGATGTTAAACCTATAAATCCTTAAGAATATATTTTGGACTCAATTTTTTACATTCTTGTTTTACAAAGCTTTGTCAACCCGCCATTTCTCAGTTGTGAATTATTGACTTTTTGTTGTGCAGTGGAATAAAATGGAGAGAGTATGTGTTTGTTTTGGTATATTCACCTACAAGAAATTAATTAATATCTAGCGTTCCCTCTTGTCTTCACCAAACGTTAAAGAAACAGAAAAAATTATGAAGTAGAATAATGAATTCTGAAAATTTCTCAATACATTGTGATCAATGATTTTAAAAACCAGATAGTCCTGCATTGGATGTTTGAATAAAAATAACAAATCTTGGATGCTATTCCTACAGTTTAGTGAGCACTCAGAGGTGTTGCTACATCTACAAAGAGCCACCTACAGCACATGCATAGATGTGCCATTGTCCATTTCAATTAGCAGTCATTTGTGGTCCATTTCAAATCAACATCAGATGGTGGTTAAATCTCTACAGAAATGCGAGTGAGGATAGTGCCAGAAGGAGAGAAACATGCTATGCTTCTGCATCCAGCTCTGCAATGTAAACATCTCGACATTAATCTCCCCAATCCAAGTATTATCCCTTATTTCCGTATGTTTCTCTGAGATGATCCAGATTTGACCTACCACAGACGAACCCTACAAAATCTGAGGTATTTTGATATGTCAAATAAATAAATACAATTCATTTCCAGATTATAAACTTAACAAAGAATTTAAAGGGGAAAAGGATCATTTCAAATCAGATTTATTTTTATTGGTTTTTGCATTCCCCAGCCAATTAAAAATTTCCAAGGCAAGCAATGTTAAAATTTCCTGATTAAAGTTCTCAAGAGTATACAACTGAGAGGAGAGTTGTAGAATCTGACAGGACCAGAAGGATCTTTGAAAGTTCAACACAGTGCTATTTTGCCCAAGTTAATTAGATAAATTTACTTGTATTTCATGGTGATATTCTGATTCATGAAAGTGTATTGCATTTATTGGTAATTGGGAAACTTGTTAATATGTAGTATTTAAATATAGTAATGGCAATCATTTTGTAGTGTAACTATCAAGCAGGTATTAATCATTTAAATCCAACATATTTATTCATCTAATTGTTCTTGATTACGTGAATACTAAGTTTGAAGCTCCTTTTATATGTGTTGCAGTATGTGACTGCTGCTCTATCCATGCAGGGTAACATCGGATAGTTATTTTTGAGCATGCATGAGAATGAACACATTTGAATGGTTTCCTATATAAAGCATGAAGTAAAGACAGATGAGATATGTGTGCTTCTATTCTTAGGAATAATTCCTCCCTTTCCCTTTTGATTATTGAAAATAACTAGGAAACAGTTGCCAGTACAGGTTCTGGAATTGTTTCCAGAATGAAAGGCTCCATTGAAGAGTTAATTCAAATTCATTATTGATACAAAGAATTCTTCTTCAAACTAGGAACAAAAACACCATTGTAAAGACAATGTAGCAGAATGGGAAGCTTTGTTTGCTTTAAGTGGAAATCTAAAACATTCAAACTTTATTTAAAAAAAGGCAATTTTTCTCAAATTGAAAAATTTGGTGACTTCTGAAAAAAAATGCATTATATATTCTGAATATTATTATATTTATAAATATTGAGAAGAATTTCTGGATGAAACATTACTTAAAATGTCAAAAGCTATTATGTTTATATATTTAAAAGCCTGGCTTGATAATTATTCAAGGATGAAGATCTTACAAAAAGTATTTAGAAGGTCACTTTGTAAGCACATTTCACTGTTTAGGTAAATGAACATTGTAAAATATTAGTACTGCCTCCAAAATTGTTTCAGAACAATACCAAACACCTATTGCTTTAAGAAACAACCATCAAAAAAGCATTTAAGTAATGTGTTTCTAAAGTAGATTTAGTTAATATTTTACTTCTGTTGTCAACTTTTCTTGTGATATTACCTTTAAGTTAAGAGGAAGTTAGTGATGTAGTGAAATTCTTTCAAAGCAGTGTGGTATTTTTGAGAGGGTTGAAGTTTTGTTTATTGTTCAATCTGAATTCTTCACTTGGCTTTGTTGCTTATGCATACTGTTTTGTTTTGCTGTGTTGCTGTGTTCTGCGTTATTTGAATTGAGGTTTGTGTTGATATTTAGCTGATAACTGTGTCAAACTCTTCAGGGGGATCAAGCTGGATAGCCTTTGGAACACCACAGGAGATTTCAGTTCCTTAGCTAAACAGTAGCAATATTTGTGTGCACATTAATTTCATATATGAAGGTCTTGTTCATTTGGGCATATTTTATTAAATTCACTTTGAAACAGTTAATTTTTTAAATAAGGCTTTTGAACAAACAGCTGTAATCTAACACAACTGTCTTTACTTACAGCAAAGAAATAACAATAAATGAAAACCTTGCATCTCTCTGAAATTTCTGTAACAAGGTTATAACTTTTGCAATGGTTCATATTCAGTTTGAAATCAATAAGTAACTTGAAGGTTAACTAATGACATGAAATTGCTGCATACTTAAATCAATTAGCAGAACAAACTAAAAGTATAGTATGCCCAAAGGGGGTATACTCAGAAGAATAGAAAGCTGATTTCATAAATTTGGAAACCATCTTATCCACAAACATTTTTAGAGAACTCATACTAAGTATCCAACTGTTGAAATATTTGCGATCAACTCTTTGGTGCAATATAATCAATCTATTTTATAAACAATAGTTCAAGAGGTGTCAGGCTTATCTAAATATACCAAAAATGTGCTTGAAGCTCTTAATTATCTGGATCCTTGAGAGGTCTAGAAATATTTGGGGTCTAATGATGTATGTTGTAGTAAACTGATACGATACAGAGAATAACTCTGTGATGCAATTGTTAACATTCAAAGATGTTTATTTTTTTTAATTCACTGAAGTCTTGAAGTGCAAATTTACCAAGTTTGGGTCTCTTAAATTGAATCAGATTCAATAAACAGTGACAGGTACTCAAATCTTTTCAGAGCAGTTGTATTTTTGAGTTTTCCATACACAAAATGGCTTGTTCTCTGTAGGATGGTAATGCCCATTCTTACAGATGTACCTTCCGGGACGATGTGCATTGATTGCTTGCCATTCCTTCCCATTCTAGGTATTTGAGTGAGATGTCAGCAATGCCTAGAAAATGAATTATTTCACACTGTGCTATCCCGGTGGGTTGACCAGCCTATGAGAAAATACTCGTGATGAGGCCATTATAGGTGTTCATAGAAAATTTTTGTTTCACACAGTAATGGTGTATTTTAACCTGTTAATTGCTATAAATATTAGGTTTGTGCAATATGACTTGCTAGTGAATTCATGTTAAATTTACTGAGAAATATGTTCAGTATTACCCGTGGTAAATTTAAGTAAGAAGTTATTTGATATGAAACATTTCCTAATTTACAGTGCCTGCCAAATCACCAGAAAAAAAGCCCAGACATAGAGTGATTTTGATATAGGTTGTGTAGACTTGGAGAATCGCTTTGACTCAAGCATTTAGGTTGAGAGTTAATGTGGTTAACATCACTCTTTTAATGATTAGTAATGCATTAGTTACATTGGTGTTGGGTGATAATGTCAAATACGTGTTCATTTCCACTCATTGAATAAATTCCAATGTTACATGTTGTTGATTTGACAACTGAAATAGCACCCTGTTAAATATTTCAGGATTTGCTGAAGTATGTGCTTTACATTATTGTAGCAATTTAATTCAGTTAGGTATTGTTATGATAGTCAAAGGAACTGGAGATAATCAACCTTACCTAACTTTATTGAGAGCAATTAAATTAGAATGTCAATACTGAACAAAAAATAATAACTATAATTTTCACTTATGGTATAGAGATGATTATTGTGGTCTGACTGTATTGTTTAACTCCACTTTGTCAAGCCAGTGACTTATTCAGATATTCAATATTGTTAGACACTGTATTTGATTGCAGCCCATAACATTGAAATGTCCATAATTCTGTTCATTTATATAACAATTGCTTTAAAAGCCAATGTCTTGTAGTTATGCCCATATCTACAAATTAATTAACTGTATTTGAGTCATGATTGGATTTCAAACATAAATAAAGTATACTCTTTATGTGCAACTATAGTTAAGATAGCATAAAATTTTAGTGTTAAATAGATTTATAGATATTTTAATTGAACACATAAATAGTATATCATATTGCAATGATATGCAGTGGTGAGGGACATCTTTTGATGAGCAGTGGGCCACCCAAGCTTGCCAGTCACCTGCCCAGCACCATGATGCATCTTTTAGAGTGGTTCCAAGCTTAATCCTCCAATGAGAGTCCAGCCCCAAAAGACCTTGAGAGCTGGCAAGGCTCCCAATCCCAGGTACATAGGGTATCAAATGACCAGTGGCATTAACCATAATTAAAGTGGAATCAATGTGGAATGGCATGATATTGTTCTTTTTAATATTAGTTTCAATGAACCAACCTGATGAATTGAAGTATTTTCAATAAAAACTGGAATTTTCCTATAGTGAGCCATGTGGATGGAAAGTCCTTGATAATTTGAGTCATTAAGTGATTCTGAGGATATCTTTCACCCTCATCTATGTCCAGGCTCTATACATCTCCCTGTCCAATAATCTTGTGTTAAATAAATTTTCAAACATTTAATTGATCTTTGAAGAGTAGATTTTCCTTTGTAAATTCCACTACTCTACCCTAATTGTTCCATTAAATTGAGATTATTGAATTGTTTTGTGGTTGAGAGTTTAGTATTCTTGTCATTGCATTAATAAGGAACTTAAAAGGGTAGAGAATGGAGAATTTGTCTATATTCAGAATTGTTGCATTCTGTCCTGGGGTACGTGAAATGTGAATGGAACCATGCACAGAGAGATATGCTTTGACATGGTAAAATGTGCTTGATAAAATACGCTCATTATGTTGATGCAGTCGCATCTATGTCTCCCACTAAAAGCCATGAAATAATATTAACAAGGATTTGACCATCTTATATCAGTTTCCCAAAGAATTTTGCTCATAGATTGCAGTCTTAAGAAATTTAAAAAAAAAACATTGCTAGCCAGACTCGGATAATTTGCCAGATCAGTGACATTGCTCATCTGCATGATATGATTTGAAGATGATTTTTTCTGCCTGCTGTAATTGTGAAGATTGCTGCTGTTGATTTTATTGCAGCCTTTGGATTTGATACTTGTTTCAAATAGCATTCACACTTCAACATCCTTTTAACATTGCCATTTCAGCAGTGTCCTTGTGAAAACACCCTGAGCTGAAATCTATGTAAAAATGGTGAACACTTCAAACAATCTGAGAAAATGGATGTTTAGGAACCATTTAACTTTGTAATTAGAGATTAATATTCATATAGGGTACAGGACCAAGACAGTTGTCCATTTACAGTTCTCATCCCCAGAGCGTGAATCAATTTGGTATTGTTGAGATTGTTAGGGCCATGAGGCTTGGAACAATGCAGAAGAAGTTTGTACTGGAAAACTCAGCATTGAAGTCCAAGCACCACTAAATCATGTTGGCATTTCAGCTTAGGTATACATTATGCATTAATTAGAGTGATGACCTATTAAGCAGAAAGACTGGTGAATATTGCCAGTTACAGGTGTAACTGTCAGAAAGGCTTTGGAAGGTCTGCCCCAATATTTCTTTGTGAATCCCTATCAAGCTAATATATCTGGATGTCATCATGATACTGCAGTTATTTCAACCAAAAGACAATCCATGCCACAAAAAGAGATGTAGTCTTAATTCATTAGGTTTAGTATTAGAATCTAAGTGCAAGAAGTTATTACACAAATTTTATCAATAACATCATGGAATTCTTAGAAGAATATAATACAACAGAAATTAATTCTTAAATTGAGATTGAGACTTGTATGGAAGAAATTATTAAGAGGCCTAAAGGGCTAAAAGATTTGCCTGTCCGTTATAGGATTCTGATGCTATGGAGGAAAACTTTTTTTTTAATGCTGGCTCATGCAGATTTGGAATTTGATCTTAATTATTTATTACCAATTAACCTACCAACCGGGTATACCTTTGGACTGTGGCAGGAAACCGGAGCACCAGAGAAAACCTATGTAGTCACAGGGAGAAAATACGGACTCCTTACAAACACAGTGGGAATTGAATTTGGCTCACTGGCACTGTAAAACATTGCGCTAGCCACTACACTACTGTGCCGGCCCTTTAACAACAATTTATTTTACACCTGATTAAAATCAAAAATTTCAGGAGAAGTGTGTTTTGCTTTTACCTCTGAAGTACTTCACCAATCTTTTTTGTAAACCTAAAAACTGCAAATGCCGGAAAACTTACAAAACTGACAATGATGGAAGTACTCAGAGATTGGGCAGCATCTCTAAAGAGCAGGAAGATCGTTAGTCAGAGCAGGAAAAACAAGAAAACAAGTTAGCTTTAAATTGCAGGAACAGCAGGAGAAGGATTGATAGAAAAATGGGAATGTGCACAAAGAAATTTAAAATCTGTGCTGAGAGCACAAGAAGCACAAACAGAATGTGACAACTGCAGAACTGTAGGGAATGTAAAGCAAGTCAGGCCTTTTTTTAATGGAAAGAACAAAAACTAAGCCAATGTTACAGGTGAATGGCTAATGGCAAAGCTGATCAGTTCTTATCCAAAGAGAAGAAGTGTGTTACCTGAAGCTATTAAGTTCAATACCAAATCTGATGGCAGCAGTTTGCCCAAAATGAAGGTGATGTTCTTTTCCACAAGCTTTTGTTGTGTGCAGGAGACCACTGACAAATAGATCAGAGTGGGATGTGAATTAAAGTGACAGGACACAGGAAGTTCAGGGTTGCTCATGTGGCCCAAACACAAATACTCTGCAAAACAATCACCCCGAGCAAAACAGAGAAGAGACCTATTTGTGAAGACCTATTGCAATACACAGGAAGGGAACAATCTGTTCATAATTCTGAAAGTGGAGAAAGGTGTGCAGGGAAGATGTATCTGAAGGTGGGATCTCATTGAAGGTACTGGAAATAGCAATCTGTTCAGTGGATGGTGGGGTGAAAGGAACGGACCTGGAGGAGAGAAAGTGAGAGAACAAGTGCAAGAAATATGTGAGGTACGACATATTTCTCCTTTCACTTCTGATAGAAGCTTTGTAATTTTACATATGAATCAAAATCTAAGAGCAGTAATTGGTATAGATTTCATTCATAAACATTTTCATTATCTATAACAAGTCATTGTAGCACAAATTAATGGGATTTTACTCAGGAACTGTTTCTCTGTTGAAGAAAGAGAAGACTTGTATTATAGCATTTTATCATTTCTCCTTCTAACATCTCATAGCTGATTAAGTGAAGTGGTTTGAAATGCAGTAATTTTGTTGTGCTAATGAATATGGGAGCCAATTTCTACATGGCAATATTTGTTAAAATGAACAGCAAAAATGTAGGTAGTGTTTATTATCTGTGATAATCCAGCTAGAGCTATTGTTAAATTGTATCGTCAATGTATGTTATAAGTTTCTGACAATAGAGTAAAGATTAAAAGAATTACAAATCCTGGTAAATTGGGATGGAGAGTATCATTTAGTAATCTCCATCTAAAGAAGGGTAACCCATTCTACCAGGTGCTCCTGCTTAGCTATTCTTTCATTTGTAAAGTCTTTTGCTATAAGGTGGAGGGAAATTTCAGTTTTGTGAATTGTGCCCCTGTTCTCAACCTCTAATTCAGATTCATTTATTTATCACATGTACATTGAAACATACTATACAGTGAAATGGATTATTTGTGTTAACAAACAGCACAACCTAAGGATGTGCTAGGGGTAGCCAACAAGTGTGACCACACATTCTGACACCAATATAGCATACCCACAAAGTTCAATGGAACAACATATGCAAAAAATAACAACAGAACTACAGCAAAACAAGCCCCTTTCCTTCCTGCCAGCCACCCACCATAGACAGACGGCCCTCCAACCTGTCAGTCCTTAACTTCCAGCCTCTCGTTTAACTTTGGTTTTCGGTCTTTGGGCTTCAGTCTACGGTATCAACCCCAGGACCCGCTGATGTTGGGGCCTAAACTCCCAGGCCTCAAACTCTAGACTCGCTGAGGACAGAATCCTGAACTCCAGGCCTCAAACTCTAGATTCACCAGGGAATCTCTAGATTCACCTCAAACTCTAGGGAATCACCAGTTCTCGTGCCTCCTGCCTGCTTGGACTTCCGATCCTGGGGCTCGCCGACCTGGAAGCAACCAACATCCATCCTTGCTGGTCTTCATCCAATGCATATGTACTTTGGACTTTGCAACCTGGTGGCATCTTGACTGAAAGGATGACTTCTGTCACTTTTGTAATGTACTCTTATGCACAAAAGCAAAATTACACACAGAGTAATTGGGATAAGCAGCATCAAATAAAGCAAAAAAGAAAATGGCAGGTTATCATTTAAGTATTTTATAAGGAATGGATTTTGATAGCATGTCTTATTTAGACATTTTGTCAAACTGTGGTTTACAATGATAGGATGTGATTAGATTCAAATTCAGAATCAGATTTATTTATTACATGTACATCAAATGTACAATGAAAGGCATTGTTTGCATTAACAACCAACACAGCCAGGGATGTGCTGGGGGCAGCCCACAGGTATCGCAGCACATTCCGGCGCCAACATAGCATGGCAGAACGCTTGGCAGAACAACACACAGAACACAACAAACAGCAAAAAACCAGCCCCTTTTCTCCCTCCTACCCACCTTTATACACAGACCAGCCTCCAGGCCTCGGTCGTCAGGATTCCATTTCTGGACTTACGTTTGACCTTCAGGTTCCGATATTTGGTATCGAACCCTTGGCTAGCTGATGATGGGACGCTGAGCTCCAGTTGAATTCCAGGTGAGTCAACTGTCCAGTCCTCATGCCTCCTTGTGCATCCCGCTCACACATAATCTAATCCCAGCTAACCTTTGAGCATGGGGTGGAGGTGTAGACTTCAGATGTCCTTCATTCCTTGTTCATGTCATTGGTCTTTGAACGCAGAACAGAGGTGTAGACTTTGGATGTTCTTCATCACCCGTCCACATTGCTGGACTCTGAATGCGGAATGGAGGCCTGACCTCTAACTCCTCCATGAGAAATGTATAGTGCATACTAATAGGCTGCCACTAGACTTCACTTTAACAGTGTCTGCATTGGAGTAGACATATTTCATGGCAGTAATAATTGATGCACAATGAAGTAATTGTGTTCATCCCTTGTACGTCATACCTGGTGAATTCACTGAACATTTTCCTCCCCCTGACTCAACCAACACTTCACAATACTGTTTCCTTTCACATGACTAGCAACATTTCATCAAATTATCTTCCCACTTCGTTAACTTAATTATGAAGATGGAAGAAGGATGTGGTTTGTGAAACAGTATTCCCGTCTTTGTTGTAGCAAGAATATTGGCATCCTCAGAGATACTTCTCGGAGGATGTTGGCGGCCAAATTTTATTCAGATTGTTTCAGCCGTTCATAAAAGCTTGATATCTTAAATGAGTAAACTTCAAATAGGAAGCATCTAGTACATTTAGTGCTTCGAGAATTTGGTATTTGGAGAAAATCCGACATTCCAATTCAAATGAAACAAGTTTATCTGGCTCAAACACACCATTTTTTTAAGAGTTTTTTTGGTTTTGTTTTATTAAGGCGAATTAGTTGCTATCTTTTGACTTTGTTTGAAGAAAAATGCATTTGTTTCCAGTTCACACCAAGCAAGCATTTATAATGTGTAGAGGACGTTTGACAGACCGCAGTCATCTGTACTGTGATGCATGGGGAGTAGCAACCTGAGACGGATAATACTTAATCCTCCTTGGTTAATGTATCAGCAACTCTTTACCTAGACAAAGCAAACAGTGCTGCTCCTGACAATGGAAAAGCTGCACTCCCTGTATAACACTATGACCTCTGGGCCATGGCCTTTGTTCCTAGTATAATAGGAAGTGCCCTCACAACACCACCACAAAATGGAGCAGCAGTGTTGACATGTGCTGTGGGAGAATGTCCAGACTGTTGAGTTCTGTTAGCAAGCACATTGAACCCATTACTGTTTTCACACATCATTTTATATTGCGGTGAAATGTTATAGTTACCATAAGCTGTGTATATTATATAGTAAATAATCAATGGATAAAATGCTTTCAAGTTTATGTCTTTGTACTGATATTTCAGCAGATAAGTCTGCTTAATGTTGCAATTTGATTATGTTTATATCTATGTTCAGGTGTGTTCTATAGTTATAAATATGAAATGCGCATAATGTTCAACTTGTACTTTTTTGTGAGGGTAATGTGAATTACAGTGTGTTTCTCTATAAAATCTCTTGCAGTGCTTAAGTTATGTAGAATGTACTGCTTGGAAAGACATAGTTCCTCACAGAAAATAGCTTATATTATAAAATACAGACTTGCAGTAATTACGTTAATATGAAATGACTTTTTACTTTACTATTAAATATAAAATGTGTTTATCTTTCTATTATATAGCTTATTATAATTTTAAGTATTTATATAATATTGATTATAAAATAAATGTGCTAGTTAGATTACACTCAAAATTTCAGGTATTAATCCTGGAGCAAAGAGACTTCGAGTAAAGTACCAATCAGTATTAAATCTTTTACTATTGTCATAATGAAAAGGAAAGAACAAATGAAACAAGACAACTGCAAAAGGTTGCAAGCTGTGAGGCCATGACTTTACTTTTAAGGTGTGGGGAGAAAGGATTTTTAAGTGATCTCAACTTTGAGATTAGCATTTAGCCTTCTACTATATTCGTATAATATGTCACCATCTAAAGACAATTAAAATGCTAGGAACTTTGTTTAAAATAAGCCAACTGATTTATGCAACAAATTATTGTGGCAACAGTTGAGTAGTAGTTATGTGACACATAAAAGAGCATGTTAAGAGAAATTATTTACTAATTCCAAATCAGAATTGTGTTATAATTAAGATGACAGTGACATAATGGCAGTTACTCTTATTTTAACGTCAATATTTCCCTCCAATCACAACCTAAGACAGAAAGGACAGGTTCAATAACTATACAGCTGATGGTTTTTCACAGATCAAGGGGACCTTTTTTTAAAGTTTCACATGCCCACCATAACGCTATACTGAAATCCTAGTGCCAGCACTCCCTTTCAAAAAGAAATAAAATGGACAATTAATCCTGGCAGAGATTTAAAATGAAATCTGTATCAAAACAAAAAGTGCTTTGTACATTTTTTAAATATCAGTAGTTGTGTTATTTATTATAGTCCTCTTTCCCTGCACCTCCACCTTTTATTTCACACATAAACAAGCACATGCACACGTACTTACACTTAATCCTAAAAACAGATTGATTTCTTGGATCGTCAGTTCTGTGTTTTATCTATTTCATTAACATTTTCTGCTCACAGGACTATTCAAATTCAATCTAAAATAAACAGTGGGAATGCACTGAGTTGCATCTTAAAAATGTACAGAGATAACTATTTTAAGTCTAAGAAATAGTTCAGAAGATGGAAGAATTTATAAAAGAAAATGCATAAGAAGCTTGGGTGATTATATTGCTGGCTCTTCAAAACAGATACTTTTTTACTTTTAAGAATTTCTCAGCACAGATAACAATACATAAGGACACTGTGCTCTCTACTTCTGAGGTTTGGATTTACACACCACCTCTCAGGAGATCATTTACCTGAGCTTCAAGTTATTATTTTACTTAAGAATTATGGCTTGTTTTCAGAGAAAGATTAAACTTGAACATTTTTACTTAAAGTTATATTTTCTTCTTGTAAAAGTTTTATTTTTATATGATGCACAGTGTTGACATTGTCATCCTGATTTACAAATATTGAGAATATTGAAGTGTTCCAAACTATGTTAAGTATTTTAATCCAGCTCTTCACAAAATAGAAATCATCATTAGAAGTTTTTAACTATTTTTAAAAAATTATTTTTGAGGAAAGAGTCATTTTAGGCCAAACTATCTTTTCAATCATTGGTCTAATTATTACACCTATTTTTTGTGAATTGTAGGTGATATTCAAATATTACTTCAAAATTTATGTTACTTTTAACTCTGCCAGTTTTGGAGATGTAGCGTGTATAATGCCAATTGACATGTCTTGAATGTGGAATGATATGAAGCCAGAGACCCAAGAAATTTCAGAAAGTTATTACTGGTGTCCATATTACTTTATTATTGTTACATTTACCAGGATACATTGAAAAGTTTGTCTTGCATACTATTTATACAGATCAAATCATTACACAGTGCATTGAGCTAGAATAAGGTAAAACAATAACAATGCAAAATAAAGTGTAAAAGTTACCAAAAAATCACAGTACAGGTAAACGATGAAGTGAAAAATCATAACAAGGTAGATGTGATGTCAAGACTTCATCTTATTGTACAAGAGGTCCATTGAAGAGTTTGATAACAGGGCAATAGATGCTGTTCTTGATCCTATGTGTTTTCAGGCGTGAGCATGATGTTAGGTCCTGTGGCCTTTATTACTTGGAAATAGACTCTTTCTGGTTTTGAACATAAGCAATATAGGTAGAACATGACCATTCTGCCATTGATGCCATAGTTGGCATCTTTTCTTGCTTATCTTTTGGAAGCAGGATGTGAAGGTTCACAAACTCATCGTTTGGACAGCAGTGGGAGTGTCGGGAATTAATTTCATGCAGTGTGTTCCAAAGCATGATCCTAAATTTAACTTTCAAGAATGATGGAAAATGAAAACAAAATTCTGAAAATATTCAACTGATCAGACAGCATTGGTGGAAGGAATAACGGTGTTAATTTTTGAGGTCAAAGAGCCTTCATCAAAGGAGGATAAACAAGTTGATTTTAAGTTGCACAGAGTGATAGATTGGGCAGGGTCCTATAAAGGTTTGGTGAGGGTTACCATTAGCATATGGTGTAAACCAGATCATCTGGTCAATGAGTCAATGGGGGAAATGAGAGAGAGAGAGTGAGAGAACCTGTGAAATGGTGAAATGAGGAGAGTTAGAGAGTGAAAACACAGACAAGGGAACATAAAATGCAGAACACAAGGATGTGCTAGTGGACTGTGTCACAGATGGACTGGCCAGTTCTGATACTTCTATTTCCACAGATGCTGTCTGACCTGCTGAATGTTGCCAGCATTTTCTGGCTATGTGTCAGATTTTAAGCACATGCAGTATTTTGATTTTTTAAAAATAGATAATGAATTGAGGTTGGATTCAGAAAGTAAGATGTTTGTAGCACTGTAATATATTTTCTGTATTGAGCTTCTGTTAAATATGTGTTGATACATATTAAAAGACAAAGATGCCTTGAAAGATTTAATTGCTTCGAGGAGTATAGCCAGATTGTGTATAATATTTGTCATAATGCCACTTAGTAATGAACTGTCAGTGTGTTTCAATATGATTAAATTCACCTTTTATCTGTTTGTAAACAAGCTGTAAAAAGTTCTGTCTTCGTCCCTTCATTCCCAAAAGAACACTTGCTTTCTACTGTTTACTTACTTGCTAAGTAAATTGTGAGGATTTATAATATTCTCCCTAATATAGGTAAGATATAGATTAATAGAAATTCTAGATGTTAGATCCTATAGTAGCATCTTACTTAAAGAAATTGTACACTTCTCCTAATGTCAGAAAGTAGAGTATGCTGCAATATTTTCTTCAGCTGACATAATGAAAAACAGATTAACTAATTAGTCACCAGATCTTTGGTTGTGTGATATTGCATCTGATAAAATAGTAGCTGAAATTCAAAATATTTCCTCAAAGTAAGGCATTTTGAACTACTCGCATGCAAATGTTATAAAACATTCTTGATATACTCTTTTTTTGTTGTCTGGCGACACTCTCCACTAACATTCAGTGATGGATTTTATTTTTAATTAGATGTTTCCTTTTATAACTTGTCAGTTAAGTTTTGGACTAAAAATTGCTTTTGCACAATTGCTTTGTTTTTAATAGATGCATTTTCATTTTCATTTCAAACAAATGTTTTGTTCAGCGTTATTTTCCTTATTATATCATAATCTTATTGGGAAGGGATTGTTGCTTCTCTTGTTTATGACAATGTGGTAAAATACCTTATTAATTATATGCTTAAATAAAAGACTTGTTATGATGGCAGCATATATTCCTGGTAACCTGGCTTATAGTTGATTGAAAATGTGCCATATGATGCATAAAAGTAATTGGGGAAAGTGTGTTTTGAAAGCTGCAGTAATCTTTCAGTATACAAAGAGTTAAACTTTAATCATAAAGTAGGATAGAAGAGAGGCAATTTACAAATAAAAATATGTTCCTATATTGGCTTTGAGATTGTACCTAATGCTAATAATCCTCGAGCATATACTTGCCCAAAAGTAACTAAGAACTGAAGGAAGGTTTTGCAATTCCACATCATCCAGTCCAAAAATAATAGATAGAAAAACATGCCGTGACTTAAGTTTGAAATAAGGCATATGTTTATTAACACAAGTTGAAAGTTGGATAATTAGATTTCATTTACAAAATGTTGCGTACTTGATCAGCTGTAGCTGATCAAAAACTTGTGATGCATTTTAAAGGGGTAAATTACTTCATATTTTAACAAAAAATATTTCCAAACAGTATTCCATGGAATTGGATCCATTATGCAAAATCACAATTTGTGAATCACTAAATACTGGAGATTTTAATATAAATATAGTGCAAATAGCAAGGTGCCTAATTTTTGCAAATTGTTCTTTCTTGCTGACTAGTGTTATGCTGCTGTCATACCTAAAAACTTTTTTGATATCAGTGCTTTGAGAGAAATATATATAAAATTGTACAAACTAATATAAAACACAGAAGCTTTTATTGAAGCACTACTTTTAAAGATTGCACCAAACTCAACTGAAGCAAAAGGAAAATCTGCCTCTTTTTAATACATATTTATGATTTTACATTTTGTAATGATTTTTTAACTATTTAGCTAACTTTCCATGTGATTACATTGTGAAATGCGGGATTTGATTTTTTTAGAACATTTTTTTTGCTTGTGAGTTTTTGAGTTATTATTTAAGCATTGTTACCTATCAAATATGTCTTTCATTTCTTATAATTAGTGGAGGGGTAGAAATGCAGCAAATTCCAGGTTAAGGAATGAAGAACATTGTTTCTCAAAACAAAACATTCACAATTGCAGAAATTAATAATAGATTATTTTTTTCTAAAGGATCTGGGAAAGAAAGCAAGCTTCTGTTATTAAACATGTGTCTCCATGACAAAAGCAAATTCAAGGCCAACTGATAATTGAGAAATAAAAGCAAATTATCCAGAAATTACAAATAGTCTAGAATTTATTCATTTAAAATACACCCAAAAATAACAGGGATGAAATTACATTTATGAAGGTGGTGCCTAAAATTAATTTCATTCTAGAATATCTGCACATTTTGGATACACTACTATCTGCTATTTACATTTTTGAGTTGGTTTTATGACAAATTTGAAAATGGAGGACAATGTCAATGGTAACAATATCTCATACTTAGGAATGAGGATATAAAACTTGTGGAACTAGATTGCAAACATTTTGGTGTGATGGAATAATAAATACACAGTTTTTAGAAATATAATATTTATTATCAAGCACACAAGTTGCCACATTTCTTTCGTATCTCATGATTGTTAGTTTTCTAAACCAGAAGTAGTAGTTTTTATTTCTGTAAATTGTTAGGATATTCTCCAGGCAGTTGCAGTAAACCTTTGAGTGTGAATTTATGCAGATCTAATTTTTTAAAACTATGATGTACTGTGTACTAGAATGGACAATTGGTTATACAGTACCTAAGATTAATTTGTAATTCACAATTGCAGAAATCTGATATCTCAAAAATTATGAAGGATATTCCACAAGAATGACATTAAAGGAAATTGAAAGCAGTTTTAAAAAAAATGTTCTTATTACTTATTTGGACTGTTCCAAATTGATATGCAAGAGGTACTCAATTTGGGAACTTCCTTCAAGTGGCAACTGAATAAAATTTAAATTTAAATTCAGGAGCAAAACAACGTTATATCGTATGAAATCAGACGTGCTAAGGCATGCTAAAACAAGTCAGATGGTTTTAAAAAATATTTCTGCAATATAAAATGTTCTCTTGAATCTATTAATATAACATGTATATAATAAGGTTTGAGATATTGCACACTTCATTCTGTGGAAGAATAAACAATTTGAAATTTAAATTTTCAAGCATTTTGAGATGACGTGAATAATTCCAATCTTTGCACTTTGGCATTGACTGTTCGAAAGCTTTCAGACGATTTTGATGTGTGATTTCATTACTGTAAGCTAACAGGCTAGAGTAAGAGAAGAATGTGTTCCTTTCAATACAGAATTTGAACAAACATGTGTCCCTCTTCAGGTACGGCTCCCGGAGCGATTAAGCTGCTGAGACTTTTTTTTGTTTTTAACCCAGAGATTCTATGAGTGAAACCTGTGTATAATTATTCTTTTTGGAAAAAGTTATTTTTTTCATTAAAGTTCATAGAATTATTTTACTTATCAGTATCAACTGGAGTGGGAGGGGCAAAATAATTTTTTAAAATTTACATCAGGAAGTTTTCTATTGGTCAAAAGAAATGGCGAGATGTGACGCATAGGATACTTGGCCAAATAGAAACGCAGATCTGTGCCAAAGCAGACGTATCGAGAAATGTTGTTGCTGAGAGAGCTTATGGAGGCCTTTTTTGTGTTTTGCTTTGTTATGGCATATAGTCTAGTGAGAACACAAGCCATATCCATTTTAGCAGTGGGTCTTTGATGACCCACCTTGAATGGAATACACTCTGGTCAGAAAAAAGGCAGGTTAGTTTAAAAAATAAGCAATTCAGCAAGTGACTGAGATACTTTTTCTTTCTCTAGGCCGTGAGTGAGTGCCAGGGTCTCTTGTGCGAGAAAGCTGGAGAGAAAGCCAGCAAATGTAATTGCGCTATCAGAGCTAGTGTTCAGAAATAAACCCCACCTTTTTTTAGATTCACAAGTCGACGAGTTGAACTTTTGACTTCCTTTGGTTGCTACATGCTCGACAATAGAGCCGTCCATGTAAACTGTTCTTCTTTTTCTAAATCCACCAAAGCAGCAAGAAAGAGAGGAATTTTTTTAAAAAAAAGTTTGTATTGGTCTTTCAGCAGCGGCAGGAGTAGGGTGGGTGGGGTGATGCTTGGAGGATAGGGGTAGTAATATGTTCTCTGAACTTATGTGAGCGGCTTCTGGAACCTGTGCCAAAAGGGGCAGGAAGTTGTTTTATAATAGAGTTACAGTAATCTGCCATATGTTGATCATAAAAATATTACTTAAAAAATACTACTTTCAGTTCTTGATGTCCAGCTAAAAATATATTTTGAGTTAGCTTGTGAATCTCAGCTCGAATCCTAGGATGCTCCTAACAAATGCATTTAAATCTGCAACGTGACTTTTGGCACGATTCCTTAAGTTTGCTTGAGGTTACTTTGGGGGGGGGGAGGGGATGGGCGGGGAGGGAAGCACGCTACACAAGCCAAGTTTAAAAACACAGCAGAAAAAAAGAAACTTTGCTGAAATTTTCTGAAAAATAGGTTTCAAAATATACTGATCAGTTGAATCCAGGAGCTTTTTATGTGCAGTTTTTAGAGCCAGATTTGCTTTCTGTACATTTTCAACCTAACAGCAATCATGGCAGCTGTTTTTCTTCCAGCACAGCAGTTGCTGTCTCGCCCAAATGCTTATCAGCCTTTGACTCCATGCCAAGATAGTTGTAAGGGTCGAACAGTTTTAACTTGGTTGAGCAGCTGGTTAAGAGCAGGGACATAGGAACAAAATTATTCAATTAAGTGTGGATTTATTTTCTATATTGATTCTCAAGGCTAAATAATGGTGCCTTGTTGTAACGTGTTTTGATATACAATCTTGGAAGACTTTCTTTTTCCAAATTATATACTTTTCGAAAAATTTCATGTTATCTCTTGTATTTACTACGGATAAAGCTATTGAAGGTAAAAGGTTAATAAGTAAAGATGCAATAAGAATGGCGTGTCTTTAAAAGGGTGAGAAAATCAGTCTCATGCTCCATGTCTTAATTCATTACCTGGCTCGAATGAGTGTATGTGTTTGAGGGAAGGAGGGGTGGAGGCAACAAGGAAGCAGGAATGTGCACTGGCGCAGTGCGGTCCAGTTCAGCCAGAAGATCGGTGGTGTCAGGTGTTGCACGATGCATGGCTGTGTGATGAAAGTGGCTAACTCTCGCACACAGGGTGGATGAAGTGGGGGGGGGGGAACTGGTGTGGGTAGTGGGGGCTTTGCGCTAGGAGGTGGGGGTAAAACATGCTTCTATTTGATCATTGGTTCAAGCCTCTTGATAACTCCTCTGTCCTCTTTGATAGACAGTTGCAGTCACTCGTGAGAGGGCGACTGAGCTATGCTTCTGTTCCTGTTGCAAGGGCCTCCCCCTCAGACAGCCTTTGCCAGACCAGAAGATTTCTCCTCACGACAAACTGGATTTTTGTTTATTGTTTCTCTATTGTGACTGGTTGGCAGAAGATGAGGTTCACATTTTTTTTGGTTGAATGACTTTTTCCTTCCTTTTTGGCTTTCTGTGAAGTAATGTGAGGGTTAGCGCAGCTGCAACGTGTTATTTAAATGAATAAATCTTTTCTGATTTGAGTATTGAATTTTGCTCAGTGTGCCTACTTAATCTTGCATGGGTTATGAAGGTGCTTGCTTCAAAATACGAGAGTATTCTACTACTCAAAAAAAGCAGCTTGGTCTTCTGATTATTCTACGCATCTGTGTGTGAAAGGACAGAGTTATATGTGGATCTGCCGATAGCTGCGTTGAAATAGCTGCACTTCTGGGTGCTCATTTTATTTCCATATTCTGATTGGGAAAGGAACAGGGTGTGCAGCAGAGCACTGTTTGGGATAGGTGCCAACTCTAGACAAAAGACATAAAATAGGCTGTGAAAGAAAATATTCAGATTAATGCGAAAAGGATTATTGATGATACTCTGGAATGAAAGTAGTAAATAATTTGAGTTAAGCCATGTTAGTTTCACTTTCAATTTGGAAGTAAGAAGAGAAAATAGACAGCTGTTTTTTGAAAAATGTATGAACATACTTTCTCCTCAGTGCTGGCATTTGAATTGTGAAGTGGTGGTGAGGGGGGGCATGTTCATGGGGTAGATGGTACTGGGGCGGTGGTGGTCGCTTCTGCCTGTTGAATAATTCATAGACTTGGTTGTGAGGCTGGACCAGCAATGTTATTAGCATGCATCAGACATGCTGTTTGTCTGTTTGCTAACATTCTTCATTCAAAGACTTGTTAACTACCAGACGAGTTTAACACACTGGTTTCCAGCTACCCTTCAGCTTCCCATTGTCACCAGCCTGGCAACTGAAGGTGATTGGGGAGGGGGCAGTGTGGGGGGGCACGGATGGCAGGGAAAGCTGCAGATGAAAACTGGAAGTGGTTGCTAGGTAGGGACCGCCTTCTATTACTCAGGCCTGTGAGTACTTGTAAAAATGGAGCTGACTGTTCTCTTGTCTGCATTACAGGATGGCAAGAGGCAAGGTGAATGCTTTCTCGTGATCTAGCCCTGACGATTTCTTATACTTTTTGAGGGTAAGCATCTCCCTCCCTTGTTCTCTCTCTCTCTCTCTCTCCCCCCCTCCCTCTTTCTCTCTCTCTCTTTTTCCCTCTCTCTCGCTCTCTCTCTCTTCCTCGATCTCTGTCTCTCCTCTCTCTCCCTCTCACACTCTCTCTCTCGTCTATAGCTCTATTAATGCAGTACTGTAATGATGCCTGTATTTTTAGCTTCTCAGACTAATATGAATGCTATAGCCAACTAAGTTTATATTTGCAAACATTGTATATGAAAATTGCTGTTGCCTCACTTTCGGAAGATGGCAGCGCCTGCTGTAGTTTCTATCCTTCGTGTTTGATTTTGTTCGTTTTTTACGGATTTCCCAATAATTTTTTTCCCTTTTCCCTTTTTCTTGAAAAAAAAGTTGTTCAATATGGTGAAGTTTAGCTCGTTGATGAGCGAAGGTTTTGTTTTCTGAGTCTTTTATTTCATTCAGAGTGCACATGTTCTAGGACCAATGCCAGTCTTTCTTCTTGGGTTATAATGCAGTTTCTCTGTTGGTTACCACCCTTTACTGGCGCAGGAATATGGGACAGCGTGAAGCAGCAGAGAAAATAAGAGCTTATTTGTTTTTTTGGGTTTGCTTTTGCATTTGTTTTTAATACACATTATGGATAAAACATCTTTCTGTGAGTGTGAATAGATATTTAATGTTAGGGGCTCAAAAGGAAGAAAGAAATAGGCTCTATTTATTTCCCCAAAAGTATATTTCATTAAGTCCCCTCATGTACAGTAGTCCTTTCCACAATTTTGTCGTCGGTATATACCAGTAACCCTTGGTAGATCACTGCTGTCCTCTCCATTTGACTTTTTCTTACAGTTTTTTAAATGGTGTTATTTAGGTAATAAAGTTAGTCTAATTCTATGCTTTGTTTGGATGGACTACATTGAATGAGCTTCAGAAATGCTTCTTTTTGTGTTGTCTGATTTTGGCGCGCACTCTACAAAGTAATTCTGTATTTTTTCCAATAGCGAAAATCAACTATTTATTAACTTTTTTTTGTTACTTTCTTTCTGCATTTCTACTGTTGGAATTATTTGCGAAACACTAATATTTAGGAATGATTATTTGAAAGAAGAGTGTACAATTACTTGAATGTGCTGGAACAGTAAAACAACTTCGTGTTTGCTTGGTTTACTTGCAACTTTTTTCCAGATTTTTAATTAACCCCATACTACTTGAATCTACTGATAGCAAATCTTGATGTATGACTCCTGAAGCTTCCATTTCCAGGTGCTGTTTATATTTAACAATTTTTTTCAGTAGAAACTGAATAACAACATTTAAAAATGGAAAAAAAATTTGTATTTTGTTAAATTTATTCAGTCAAGCCTGTTGGTTTCAAAACTTGTTTTAGAAATTAAAAAAAAAAAAATTTGATAGACTAGGAGGTGACTTGAGGTCATCTGAGACACATGGTCAGTCTACTCCATTCCAGTGTTCAAAGTTAGTTGATTATATAAAATTTAAATAAATTGTTTATCGTCTTAAATATGGTAATGATAATTATTTTTATAAAGCAGAAATAATGATCTTAATCTTCTGATTTATCAATGCAATGAGTTGGCCAGATTATTTTTGCCTTGCAATGAATTTCATTCCCTCGTGTTAACTTCACTGCAGTCTTCCATTGTTTCCAGACATTGATTGTTGCTTATAATGGTTTAATGCTCTGCTGAAGAACATTTCCACTTGACTTTATATTGCTTAGACTGCTCTTGTGTGCTTTTTGTCGATCTGAATGGATTCAGTCAAATAAAACTATTTTCGATTAATTGGCTATTTCAGCATGTGGTTTCAATATTATTAGGTTCAATTTAAAAGAGTGAGAATAAAACTTGAGAGTTAGTGCTTATTTAACCATGACTATCTACAACTGTAGCAGATATTGTCATTCTCAGATGTCAGTCTTTTGTGGAATGCAGCAGCAAATATTACAGTTATTATTTATATTCAGCTAGAACTTGTAAAATTTGCTGAATGAAAGATAGCACTAGGAAATATTATTTATTTTTAAATATATTGGATTTTGTTTTAAATTACTTTATAAAATATGAGTGGTTATATACAGTTTTTAAAGTTCAGTTTAATTGCATCAATATCAGCTAGGTTTGAAGAATGTTCCTGCTACCTGTGTTTGTATGTGCCTCTATACATATATGTATAGATGTACATATACATAAATATATATATATATGTGTGTGTATGTGTGTGTGCACGCGCATATATGTGTGTGTGTCACTTTCTCTGTCTCCTGTACCTGTTTTTTACATAAGTTTATTTAATGTATTCAGTAAACCGTTGTATGTTTACATCTAAAAATTACTTTGTATCCTGATGTCATGCTTACCAAGAGCACATATTCATTACTGCTAATGGAAAGCTCCTGATAGTCAGCAAATTGAACTAATCCACTCAAAATAGACTCATAACACACAGATATATGACACACCACAAAAGGCTGTTGTGCTGAGTCAATGAATGCTGATACTCTTATGTTCAAATATTTTATTTCCTGAATAAGATTTTTCTTCTTGTATTTTTTTCTCTTAAGTAGCCATATTGTTAGTTGCAGTTATGGACAGTAACTCATTTGAGTAGAAATGCCAATTTCTTTAGTGGTTTCCTATCTTGTTCCGTTAAGTGCTGCTTTTATTTCATTGTACTTTGCTTGTTCTCAAAATCCACATTTTGCATGTTTTTCATGATGCAATATACTACTTTTTAAAAATAATTGTTCTCTGCCAATTACTTCTGGGATCTGTACTGACGTGCAATTCTTCAAAATGTCATTTGGTGTTAAAAATGACCAGGCACCTGTTGTTTAGGGTCTATTTTAGAAATGAAGAAACTGATCTAACAAATTAGAATAAGAAGTCTTACAAAGAAACTTTGCTGTAAAATTCCCGCAGTTAGATTGTGCAGCAACTGCATTTTGCACTAATTATACCTAACCAAACTACAGATTTGAAAAAGAAAAGAAACCTTAGTTATTTGTGTCTCTAGAGATAATTGATATAGGATTAATATGAGATTATTTCTTTTCCCCATAAAACATGTTGTTTGAACTTAAATCTAACACTTCATTCTTAATAGATAGAATAGAAATTGTTTGCTAAGCCATACCAGTACAGTCAGACCTTCAATGTTGGAATGGGGGGGAGAAAAAATATATTTTAATGAACAAAGTGACTTCATATGGCAAGAAAGCTGGATTGTTTTCCTTGTTATATAATGGAAAAACATCATTCTATTAATATGAGGAAATGTAAAATTTCTAATGTAATATTGAAAGCTGGAGCTAAGATGGTTGGAGTGGAATTATCAGCTTCTTCATGAAGTGAATGTAGTTAAGTAACTTCAATTTCCTGTTTTGTACCTGTAACTAATTGTCAGGTTATTATGCAGCCTTCACCTTCTTTAGCTGGTGGTAACCAATACTGTGTTGAGGATTAAGTTTCAAAGAAATGAACAGATTATCAGCAGGAGAATCTGTTTGGTGGAAAGATTGCATTAGTGAAGTTTGGTTTTAAGACTGTCATTTTAATTAGTACAGTGTTCTAGTAGGAGGCTGAGGGGGGATTGTTGGTTCACTGAATCATTGCCAATATTCACTTTGTGAAATAAAGAAATACATTTCAGTGAAGACCAGGGGTAAAAATCAGCTCTTGTCAAATTGGTGCTTCAATCAGGAAATTGTGACTACAAATGGAAATTAAATGATAATTACTGATCCAGTAACCCTTTAAAGAAAGTGAACTGAACTGAACAAAGGCAAAACAATTACTCTCTAAATATTTTCTTGTTTTTGTTTTCAATTTTAAGTTTTTAGTACCAGTCATTAAAGAATCAATAACTGACAATTTGACAGTTTGAAATTATATGAGGAGGCTGGACTATCTCAATCAACAAAGTGACTTCATATGGCAAGAAAGCTGGATAACTGACCAAGAGGGATTATGTCATGCACATGGTTAGAGATTGGGTAGGAGAAAGAGAAATCAAACAGTGCAATCTGTCAGACAAGCATTAATAGACAAGCCGGTTAAAGGATGCATTATTACTTGAATTCTGAGATTCAATACAGTACAAAAATATCATTTGCTTTTTTGAGGTTGGTTATTGATATTGGCAGGGGTGAGTAATTTGTTATTGTAATAAAATCTAGTTCCTAGATAGTATGATGGTCAAACCCTTGTGATAGGGGCTGAAATATGACTGAAAACCGATGTGATTTTTCACTAGTGCTTCTGATACAATGCTAATATGCTCTATGTGTTCATATATGCATCTTAATAATGGCAGTAATCAGGTAGCATACAAGCCTGCTTTTTCAATGTTATTGATTCAGAACTTGCTCAAATACATTAAATATCCACTAGTTAAAAGAAAACATCTGAATCTGCATTCAGGGCATATGCAACAAATACAAAAGTTTTTTTTTCTTGAAATGTATGGAAACTTTGATAATGAACCAGAAAAAAATTCTTTGAATGTGAATAATCATTCATATGGCTGGGTGTATGAATTCTTTGTTACACTAATTGTCATAACCAACTAATTGGATTGTTCTTGATTTACTTATTGGGAACATTGAATGTTAAAGGGACAAATTATGAATGTACATTTAGGTATTTTAAAATAGAAAGTAGTTTGTACTTCAGTATTACCTCATCATATTCTCAAAATGCTGAGATGAGTGTAATTTTATTTTAGGTGGATTGATACATGTAATTAAATTGGATGCAGCCAATTTATTCATAGTAATGTCTCATAAACAGTAAATATTGTAAGATTTCAGTGATGAATGCTGTCCAAGACAGCAACAGAATTCCTTGCTGTTACTTGGATCAAGGTATTGATTTCATAATGCTCATCCAAGCAGACAGCAGGCCTCTTTTTAAACTCTCAACTAAGATTTGAAACTTTTGACAATATAGCACCTTCAAATTGTTTGCTGATTATTTTTTAAAATATTGGAATGGGGCTGGAAGCCACAAACAAAGTTAACTTACATTTGGAATGTTACCAACATAAGCATAATGAGAAAAAGCTAGAATTTCTGAATGTCACATTTTTTCCAGGTAACTGCAAATTATTTCTTTTTATTTTAAACTTGCTGAGTTCATGCTGTCAAAATAGAATCATACCAACAAAAACTACCATTGTAGTCAGTTAATTTGTTCTGAAAATGGCATAATTTTTGACATACAACTTTGTAAGATGCTGCAGGCATGATCCTTATTTGCCCCTTCAGTGTTTTTAAGGGAATTAGATAAAGGAGATCATTATGAGATAAATATAAACCTTCATCTCTGGGCAAGGCAATTATGGTAGTAGATCAACCTTATTATACCTTGTCGAATTTTCCTTTTCTTTGACTTCAATGGCTTATGACTTGGGTTAGTACCGAATACTTTATTGGTGTGGGTGGGGTGTGCAATGAATGTCAACTGGGTATGCATGGAAGACCATTCAGAGTGATTTGGTGTGACTTCTTAATTTGGTGCCAGTACTGCTATTCTTAAATTCAGTTTATACCCTTTGATGAACAGCGGTGAGAGTGTTATTTAAAGGGGTCATTAGCCACTTTCATATTAATTTCAGGTTGAATTAATCTGGCTGTTGCTGCAAGCATTTGGCGTTTGGTGCTTTTTTAAGAGTTGCTTTATGTTGCAGAGGTAAATTGGGAGTGGAGGTGCAAGGTAATGAAAGACTTTTTGTGAAGTGAACAACAGACTGCTGGAGGAACTCAATGAGTCAGGCAGCATCTTTGGCAGGGAGCATATTTGTCAGGAAATGGACAGTCGACATTTTGCGTTGAGATCCTTCTTCTGAAAAAGTGGAGGCAAAATAGCCAGTAAAAAGAGATGAAGGGGAAGAGAGGGGCAAGAGCCAGCAATTCAGATGAGGAGGGGTTGAGCTGCAGATAGAATCAGGTGCGAGGAGTAACAGAGGATGGGAGGATGGAGATGGTAGTTAAGAAAAAGAGACAGAGGGAAAGTATGTCACCTGAAATGGAAGAGTTCAACACTCATGCTGTCAGGTGGCAGTTGAGTTTGCAGTTAGCCTCATCCTGGCAGTAAGGGAGACCAAAGACAAACAAAATGGAGAGGGGAATTAAAGGAACTTGCAACCAGAATCTGCAGATGGCCAAGGCTTTGCTTTGTCAACGATCATATCAATGGCCATTTAGTCACAGTGCAAACTTAAAAAGCAAAACAAAATAAACGGACCAAATTTATATGTTAACTTATCAGCTTTATATATTCCCTTGTTATGTGCCTTTGTCAGAGTTTTTCTACTGTGGAATGCTATGCCAGTAATGTTTGGTGATGTTTAATGACTTTTAACAGTGGTGAATGCAAATTGCTTCAGTAGATTTGTAGAAACTCTACAAAAAGGTTTGTCAATGGAAGCTTGCTCGACACTGCAAGGTTACCTCCATCCAGTCTGTATCACAAACTGACATACTACAGCATGGCCATTGCTAGCAATGAAGTAGTGGGGAACTGAATGCTGTTTTCATCAGAAGAGGCAATGTTTGATGACAGTAGTCTAAATTATCTGCAGTATTTTTACTGGATGGGTTTTGCTGCAATGGAAGCTGCATTATCAGCCATTTGGTGCTGCATTGTGCAAACAGAGTTAGGAAAGATATAGTTCAAGCTCCAAGCAAAGCTCTGAACCTTGTTGATGCTGGTTCCTTCCATGTTTTTTTTTTCATACTGAACACGGGTTTTCCGATGAATGTATCGTTGTACAGTGTTTTTCTATTGGGTGCCTCATTAATCCTCATCAGGTTCCTGTGTCGCAAGGTGTGACCTTGCCCTCTAGTGGCCTGGAGTGTGCACTATCCTTATTCTTTGTCTTCTTCAAGCCAATCATGCTCGGTGTCTCACCATGTACTGAGCTTATTTCTATCCTCTTCTCTAAATTACTCTGGGTCAATATTTGAATCACTAGCTGTGAATATAAAATCTACCACATTAGGTTATTTTCAGTCATAGGGCTACGGTGGGAAACTTTGTCACATGGTGCGAGCAGAATCATCTGCAGCTTAATGTGAAAAAGGCTAACGAGCTGGTGGTGGACCTGAGGAGGGCTAAGGCACTGGTGACCCCTGTTTCCATCCAAGGGGTCAGTGTGGACATAGTGGAGGATTACAAATACCTGGGAACTGGTCAAATAACTGGACTGGTCAAAGAACACTGAGGCTGTCTACAAGAAGGGTCAGAGCCGTCTCTATTTCCTGAGGAGACCGAGGTCCTCTAACATCTGCCAGACGATGCTGAAGATGTTCTACGAGGCTGGGATGACCAGTGCTATCATGTTTGCTGTTGTGTGCTGGGGCAGCAGGCTGAGGGTAGCAGACACCAACAGAATCAACAAACTCATTCGTAAGGCCAGTGATGTTGTGGGGGTGGAACTGGACTCTTTGACAGTGGTGTCTAAAAAGAGGATGCTGTCCAAGTTGCATGCCTTCTTGGACAATGTCTCCCATTCACTCCGTAATGTACTGGTTAGGCACAGGAGTACATTCAGCCAGAGACTCATTCCACTGAGATGTAACACTGAGCGTCATAGGAAGTCATTCCCTCCTGTGGCCATCAAACTTTACAACTCCTCCCTCGGAGTGTCAGACACCCTGAGCCAATAGGCTGGTCCTGGACTTATTTCCACTTGGCATGATTAACTTATTATTATTATTTATGGTTTTATATTGCTATATTTCTTCACTATTCTTGGTTGGTGCGGCTGTAACAAAACCCAATTTCCCTCGGGATCAATAAAGTATGACTGTCTGTCTGTCTGTCTGTCATACCATCTTACTGTTTGATAATTTTCTGGCCTGCATTGCCCTCCTGAGTTTTTTGATCCCATGGACTTCCAAATAGGTTTCTGGAGGACTTCCTAATACGCTATGGATTTAGGATATGTTCATTCTTTTCATCCGCTTCCCAAGGATTCCAATACACTGTTCAAAAACTCCAGAGATTGTCCTAATCTATATTGCCTGTTGTTTTAAAATGTATCTCAGCACCTGCATGAGTTACAATGCTCCCTATGAAAGGTTAATCAGCAGGCCAGGCAGCATCTATGGGGAAGAGTACAGTTGGCGTTTCGGACCAAGACCCTTCAGCAGGACTGGAGAAAAAAAGATGAGGTGTAGATTTAAAAGATGGGGAGGGGAGAGAGAAACACAAGGTGATAGGTGAAACCGGGAGGGGGAGGGATGAAGTAAAGAGCTGGGAAGTTGATTGGTGAAAGAGATACAGGGCTGGAGAAGGAGAAGTCCAATAGGAGAGAACAAAAGGCCATGGAAAAAAGAAAAGGGGGAGGAGCACCAGAGGGAGGCGATGGGTGGGCAAGGAGATAATATGAGAGGGGGATGGGGAATGGTGAAGGAGAGTGGGGGTGGTGGTCCATTACCAGAAATTCAAGAAATTGATGTTCTTGCCATTAGGCTGGAGGCTACCCAGATAAACTAAAAGGTGTTGTTCCTCCAACCTGAGTGTGGACTCATTGCAACAGTAGAGGAGGCCATGCATTGACATATTGGAATGGGAATGGGTAGCCTCCAACCTGATGGCATGCCCATTTCCGTTCCTCCAGGACAAATGTCATATCTCGAGTTACCCTTAATATCCAAAGCTTATTTGTTCTCTAACCTGAATATGCTCAATAACTGAGCCTCTGTAGTTCTTCTGAGTCGAGAATTCCAAGGAATTTGGATCTTCTGGCTGATGAAATTTCTTAGTAGCTCTGTTATGATGGCTGACCCCTTATTTTGAGTCAGACACCACCTCATCCCCAACTCAAAAGTTCAAGGCATCCCAGCCAGAGGAAGACTCGTACCTGCATCTGCCCTGTCAAGCTCCATTAGATTTCTATGAAATCAGAAGATGTTGCATTTTTCCATTTGGCATCTTTTAGCAGATTGAGATCCAGCTTCCAATAACTCTGTAAACATTTTGTTCATTTCAATGCATAATTAAAATTATGTAAGGATTAATTAACTTATGTGAAGATTAGTTTAGTCTAACCTGCCTAGTTAAATTAAAACTAGCAGGTTTGAATTAGCTGTTTCTATACACCCCACCCAATTTTACTTCCCATTGAAATCTACCTAAAAATAACATTGGATAGCATGAAATGTACCATACAATACAGGTTCAAATTTACCTTTTGAGTATGTTTGTGTTCCTATTAACCCATAGCTTTGACCTAGTTTTTAGTTTTTCTTGGTTCAGAAAGTTTTATATTTGCCTTCCTTCTATGTAGGGTGTTTGGCATACTGTTGAAGCTCAATCAGTAACTTAGTAATATTATTTTGCTGTCGGTTCTTCAAGACCTGGCTTTGCTATTTCATTATAAATTTTGATATGAAGTTTGGTGATGTAATTTTCCCGGCCTCTTCTTGTATTTCCCATACCTTCTCAATTAAAATGCAAATAAAATTAAGATACCGAGACAGAAATATAAACTTTGGGTGAATTTGGGTAGTGTGTTTTATAATACTAACTGGATGCAGAACTTCTCATTGTACTTATGTCATTAGAGATCTTTATTATAAAGTACTATTTATGTTTTAAAGCATTTTTATGTTTTACAGTTTACATTTATCTATATACTATATATACATATGTGTGAGTATTTCAATATGACTTTTGTTAACTTCATATTTATATGATAGTAGACACAAGATTTGTGGATGTTGGAATCTGGAGCAAAAAAGAGATGCCAGAGGAATTCAATGGTTCTCAGACAGCATAAATGAAAGGAAATGGACAGTCAGTGTTTCCAGTTGAGATCCTTCTTTTGGAGGCTCCTCTCTACAAAGGTTTAAGAATTTCATCTGGTCTAGAGGAAGGGTCTCAAACCAAATGGTGACGGTCCATTTCCCCCTAAGAATGGTGCCTGACCTGCTGAGTTCCAGCAGCAGCTGCTAGTTTTGCTTTATATTATTGTGTATGGTATACTGAATTTCCGTGATATCCCTAATCTTCAGGCTCCCAACTAAAAGGGGTACGATTTATCATTTCAGACCTGTGTATCAAGTTTTGTAATCTGACTTTATTGTTACATCTAATGTAAGTGTTTTAATTGGCTGTAGCAGGAAAACTCTTTTATTTGTCTTGAAGAAAGATAATATGATGTTAGGCCATGAAAGGGAGAAATTATATACTGACCAATAGAATGACTTAAAACTTGAATGACAGAGAATGACATGAATGACAGAGAATGTGTGGACCATCTCAAAATGAATTGGGCGGCTTACAGTATGATCAAGGTTCTTCAATTTTGTGACCAGGTTTAGATTGTTTATTTAATATTGTGATTTTAATGTAAATGTTTTTGTTTTTTGCTTATTTTTTATTTGGGCATTGTGGTTGAGTGTGGTACTGTTTTGACATAAATTTGGGCCTATATTCACTCTCAGTCTCATGTGTAGGTTTGCATTTCCACTCAAAAGGTTATGAATTTTCCCCTGTGCATGGCTAAATCTCAAATAGTTTGGTTTTTTGATTAGTGGGGAAAGAAACAAAGACTTGCAATTTCCATAAACAACAGATTCAAACAATATGATGATCCTGAAAGGGGAAGGTCAACGTACAATATATTGATATCATTTACAATATCCACAGGAGTGGTGCAGCTTGCCATTTTTAACAACCTTACTCTTTTTTTCATGAGGCAGTACCATACACAGAGGATTTTTAGAGACAGTCATAGACCTGGTTGAATAATTAACTGCATGGCCTCCAAAGAGTTCTTTAAAGCAACAGTAGTCAACTTCGAAGTGCCCTTTTGGCAGCATGTTACTTTAAAACATTTAATTATTGCTATCAAAATATTAAAGTACATTTCTTATACTTTTTCAGATATGGAATTGAAAAATAGCAGCTGTTATGAGCATTTCTTTTGTAGTGAGTCAGAGCTAAATTTACTATAATCATATGGCAGGATGGAGCTAGTTCAAAGCTGTTCATAGACTATTGATTCTTGTAAGAATTTGCCAAGGAAGCTCACACCGTTCATTGTACTCTTGTACTCCCAATGTTAGAAATGGATTCAATTTGGTTAACTAAGATGGGAAGTGTAATTATATCTATTTTCCAGAGAATAGGCAGTGAGAATCAAGAAGAGTTATTGAAATATTTTCCTTTATAATTTGCTATGATTAGCATGACCACTGGATAACATCTTTGCTGTTTTTAGTATCCATTAGTTATAATTGGCATAATGTTGATATTACAAGAATAAAAGAACCTTACCACTTATATAAAAGCCCTGATAATCTTAATGGAAACAATGAATATTATGTTAATGGAGCATTGTTGAATAGATTGGAAATGTTATGTTGTACATTTGGTGGGAGTGAGCAGAGGAAATACAGAAACTTTGAGCAGTGTTGTTCCCTATTCTGAATAGTTTATCTAGTTAGCTGGATGATAGCAGAGCAATTCTGCAACAAGATATCTGTAACCAGGATTAATGCAAGAAAATGGATTCACATATTCAACGAACGTGGTCAGCATATTCCAAAGTTCCTTCTGCTCTCTAACAAGATGTAATGTTCCATTCAAATGGACCTTCTTTTGTGTTCTTTCAATTGGCCGGAATGTTTTTTAATATAAACTCTGTGTAAGTGGAATTTGTGTTTGATACGTTTGCAGAATTTCCTTAATGGGTAGGAGAGAGCAAATACATATCTTTATTTAAATTTAATCATAAAAAAGTTACTTATACAGAAATAGATCTTGCATTAGAAATGGTGCATCATTACTTTCTGCAACACTACAGCTGTATCACAGTTCTCCTTTATTGCATCTTGTGATTGTTTCATGTAGATACTTACATGTGAACTGACATATAACACCAGCAGCAAATGGTGAAGCATAATTTGTGAAAAAAACATGTCTTAGGCAGCCTGGGAAGTTACGATTTGACTGGGCAAGTGAAAATGGACAACAGTTAAAATTAAAAAGGCTTGAAATTGAGAATGAGCACAAAATAGGAAGATATTGAATGCATAATTCTTCCAAGAGTTTAGCAATGAAAATTGTGAACAATGTACCACCCTGGGAGATATTCAAAGTAAAATCACTGTGCAAAATGATCAATTTTAGCAGGGACTCAGATCTCATTGTAATAAATTGGTTATCTGTTATTCACTCTAACTAATTCTACTTTGCATGTATATTGATAGAGAGGAAATTTGGATGGGATGTGTAATGAGAGTGACCAGACGAATGACCATTTTTAATATTTCCTAAAAAATTGAAGAAATTGCCCCATTACTTAATATTGTGTGAGAAGTCCTAGAAACATACTTACATTCCAGGGAAGGATACTTATCAGGGTATCAACATACAGTAAATCTGAAAGCTCCATAAGGCTCTGAAGGCACTGTGGTCCTTACTGATGGATACCACCTTTCTGAGGCATCCTGGATGCTGAATCTGAAATACTAAAAATCATCTTGGACCCTGGAAATAGATACAACACTAGCTGGGATGATGGGAATGACTATTACACATCAAAATTGATAAAGGATTACAGTTCTCAATATGCATAATTAACCTAGATTCAAAAATAATAAGTGGTCAGTATTGCAAATGATACAAAATTAAGGACAATGAAATTGCAGAAGGCAATTCAGAAAATGCAGATTGAATTTAATGAACAAGTGGGCAGATGAATAATGGTTGAAATTCAATCCAAACAAATGAAAAGTACTGCACATAAAAAATATGGTCACTATTTGTGCTTCTTAATATTACAAATTTGGGAAGGAGCTAAAAGAATTCAGGAGGCTTTAAATATGATCAGGCCTGTAGAGTCATAGAAACAGTCATGCACTGGAAGATGGAATTCACCAAGTCTCATAAAATTTTGACTGACAAAGCCAAAGCAACAGAATACAGGGTTAGCAATGGATCTAGAGTACACGAATGCTGCTTTAATTTGTGGTTGGCAAGACACTTGCAAAATGTGGCTTTCATCAAATAAACAAACTGCTATATTCATTGTATGATGCCTCCTGTAGGGAAATATATATCATTGAGATTTTAAAGCGTATTTTTTCTTTCTTTAAAGGACCAAGGAAAATAATATTCGGTGAATTCAAGGCCTCAAAGGCTAAAGCATTGTTGAAAGTCAGGCGACCCGCTGAAGAACAATGATACCCAGAGGTAATGTCAAATGTCATTTAGACATAATGCACTTTAATAGGATCTTAATAAAATCTTTAGAGGTCTGCACTTCTATTTAACATGGAACTCTAATGAATTTAAATGGAATCTAAAGTTTTACCATTTATGCCAAGAAAATGAAAATTTGAGTTCAATCTATTTGAAGTTATCAAGTAAATTTCTCTATTTTTAATTTTTTTTAATAAAACAAAAATAAGTATGGATTATGTGAACGCAATAATTTTCTGCCCTTCCAACACTGGAAGTGCAGCAATTTGAGTGAATTATTAATGAAATGAAATGCCTAGTGATTGGTCAGTCAGTTTGACATTAGCAAAGGTAACCAGTGTGCACAAATTTTTAACCTAGATGATCTGCCCAGAAAGCATAGCAATGTTTTTGCGACACAAGCATGAATTGATCTGCATTTCGTCACCTGCTAGCTTCCAATATAGTTTAATGTTTGATGGCTTGATGCACAGAGGTCCTATAAAGTAGTAACAACAATCCACTGTACATGGAAATGTCAGAGCAGGTCAGTTTTGCACTTGAAAACAAAACCTATTATATAACTTAGAAGCTGGAAAAGGAATGCTATCTTTGGACAATGTGAGACCACAAAAGATACATTTAAGGCAAATGTATTTCTACTTTCAGCTTTGTATGAAAATCAGATTATGACTATTGTTGTATTTTTTTTTAGATCTTCCATTTACAAACTGCTATATTTGAGCAGAGATTCCTCTGACCTATATTAAGATTGTTGCATTATGACTTTACTAGAAGGTCTATAAAAGAGTGATAAATATACAGTAGATTCCAGTTAATTAGGCCATTGATTAATCAGGGTAGTCACTTACTTGGGACAAGTCTTTAAGTACAAAAACTAATTGAGAGAATAGCCAGGATTCCCTATGTTTATTCAGAACACTTTGTCACTTAGATGAACAGAAGACTTGCTGAACAATTTCTAACGAGCATCAGCCGCGTGCGTTATGTGGCCATTAGTCACTACGCCGTGCTTAGAGTGAACAGTTTTCAAGTAGTGTCAGTTGTGTGTGTTTGTGTCACTAATAGTTGGTGAGAAATAAGCAGTAAGACAATTCAGAACTGCTTTGCTCATTGTTGATTCAAGCATTGAGACTTGGAGATGAAAGAAATGGCTGGGAGTGAAAATGTAATAATTTCACTTCTTCAACAAGTTAGGAACTATGAAGAATTTGAAGGTACTGACAATCATCATGAATGTTTGCATGAAAATGAAAATTTAGAACATGCAATCATTGAGAGCATTGTACAACAGCAGTCCATTATCTGCACTAGACATCTGCATCGTTTGTTAATTTACAGTCAATCAAAAGAATACAACATCATACACTTTATGAATTCCTCTGTCAATAACTATTATTAACTAATAGAGTTTTATAGTTCTGTTTTGCCATTGACTGTGTTCTAATTTGTTCTGTGTTTAATTTAAATACATAATTTGTTACTCAATTTGTCTTTTTTATGTTAGTAACTATTTCCATGGAACTTCAGCTAATTGAGGCAGCTGCTTAATTGAGCCAAAATGTATTGTTCCTGATATGTCCCAATTAACTGGAATCCGCAGTGTATTTTTTTAATGATACAATTTGGCAGTTGGAATATGTCAAGGTGATATTTTGTGTTTTGAGCTTGTTGAGTAGGGTGCCTGTGAATATTAATTACATTTGCAATCATTAATGTCTCAATTAACTGAGATGTCGACTTTAAATTTTTGGCAGCATCCATTCTTCTCAAAGTGATTCTTACTTTGTGAGCTTCTCTCGGCCTTTGCGCATAATTTAACTTGGGCCAAGAAAGTGCTGAGTTGTCTATTATGTTTGTTTTGCTTGAACTATTTATCACCCTATTTTCTCAGCTGTATTACAAGACTGCATAACACTGCTTCAAGAAAGGCAGGGAAATTCATCTCTTTTCATCAAAGTTTATTCCTTTCTTTTCCAATATTTTATTCCAATATTTTTATTAATTTACATATAAGAATACAGAGTCAAGAAAAAATATATCAATACATTATACTAAATTGCATGTAAAGACTCCTTACCCTATATTCATACAGATTGATTAATTCATAACATTGAAATATAGTAATCTTATTATATTTAAAAATCTATCCCACTATTAAGACCAAAGCTGATTAGTAAAGAAGAAAAGGGAAAAAATTATTAGTCATCATCTGTACTTTAACAGTAAATCAAAGGTTTTGAAAATAATTCAGAAAAGGTCCCCACAATTTTTGAAAGTCTTGACCAGATTCTTGACCGTCGATTCCTTAACCAACTTCAGTGAGATTTATCTTATGGTTGCAGTCCTTGCTGAATGCAATTACACCTGAAGTTCTTCATTACCTCTTAATCACTTGGAGAAATCCATAAGTTGTGAAAGGCCTGACAAAAATTCAAACCTTTTATTTATTTATTTACCTTGTATCAATGAGATTTAAAAAGTCTTGATCTTGTGTAAGGTTGAAGAGACTTTTTAGTCCCTCTCCTGTTAATAAGTATACTGTTAATGTGGCACTGAACAAATCAAGTTTTCTGTTGCAGTAAATTGTCTCAGTTTTCCAGGCTGAAGTGAGGAATAAAACTGTGGGAATTCTGCTGACACTTTAGATGAAAATTGCAGAATCAATATAATTATCAGTCAATTTTGCACATGTAGATTAAGCATTTTAGATGCTTAGATTGTACCCCAAAAAGAATCAATTCCCTCAGAACAATGGGGTTAGAATAGGAGAAAAAAGTTGTATTTAAAACAGCATGGAAGACAGCAAACAGTTTTGAACAACTTTCATTACCATAAAACACCTCTAAAAATATTAATTTAAACTTTATTTCATAGTCATGTAATTCATGTATTAATCAACAAATGACACAAGTAGATTTTCAAACATGTTCATTTCATGTTATTATCTATTTAGTGAATACTCCTAGCAACATTTGAAATGTAGCTTCTGTTATTCAGTTTTGCTCTTTTGGCAGTTCCTTTACCAAAATGTCTTGTTCACAGAAATACCGTACATAGAATGTGCCTAGAGGTTTCACAACAGTACGGGGAGATAATATGTAAGAAATGATCAGTAAAACTTTGCTATGGACAGTCCTGAGCCCTACTGTGAAAGGAGAAGGGTTGGGCATTACAGGCTAGCAACCCTATCCTGTAAAATCTAGAGCTACAGAAACTCCTAAGACTTCATCCCTGGGAGAGGAAGGATCTTTGCTTAGAAGGTTTAGGACATTGTGTGGTGAAGGCAGAAGCCTTAGAGCTTATCAGCATTCTTTCAGTCCAGGACAGACTCTGGTCAGCTGCTGTCAGCGGCCTGTGGTCCAATAGAGTGATAGGATTAAGAAGAAGAAGAACTATCAGAAAATCCTTATACATAATATAGAGAACAATATGTTTTAAACACAAGAAAGTCCTCAGATGCTGGAAATCCAAAGCAACACACACAAAATGCTGGAGGAACTCAGCAGGTCAGGTGGCACCTATGGACATGAATAAACAGTTGAAGCTTTAGTCCAAGACAGTTCTTCAGGATTTGTTTATGAATATGTTTAATTGATCACAGTTCATTAATTAAATCAGGGACCAGATATATAGTATAAAGCATTCAAACTGGATTATAGTCAACAGAATCTTGAAATCACAGGCTGAATCATTTGTAATGTAAATACAGATAATTTTATCAAACGTACTTACTTTCTGTTTGTACCTTTTGTTTGTATCTCATTATGGTCAAAACATTGTATCAGTTCTGGTAGCCCCACCGTAAGAGGGGCACGATTGTACTGCAGAAAATGCAGAGCAGATTCACCAGAATGTTTCCAGGGATGGAATACTTCATCTATGGATAATACAATACAAAAATCTTCTCCCATGGCAGAGATGGCTAAGACGAGAGCGTTGGTTTAAGTTGCAAAGTAGAGGGGACCTGAGGAAGATATTTTCACCCAGAAGGTGATTACACTCTGGAATGTACTGTCTGAGAAGGTAGTAGAGGCAGGTTCTCTCACAACTTTCAAGAAGCATTCATATGTGCACTTGAATCACCAAGTATATAAGGTTAAGTGTCCATAAATAGTTTAGTATACACTCAGTGGTCACTTTATTAGGTACACATGTACACCTGCTCATTAATGCAAATATCTAATCAGCCAATCATGAGGCAGCAACTCAATTCATAAAAACAAGCAGACATGGTCAAGAGGTTCAGTTGTTCAGATGAAATATCAGAATGGGGAAGAAATGTGATCTAAGTGTCTTTGACTATGGAATAATTGGTGGTGCTAGGTGAAATGGTTTTGGTACCTCATAAACTGCTGATCTCCTGGGATTTTCATGCACAACAGTCTCGAGAATTAATAGAGAAAGGTGTGAGAAACATAAAACATCCAGTGAGTGGATGTTTTCTGTGGGCAAAATGCCTTGCTAATGAGAGAGGTCAGAGGAGAATGACCAGACCGGTTCAAGCTGACAGAAAGGTGGCAGTAACTCGGAATAACTATGTGTTCACACGGTGGTGTGCAGAATGTACAACACATTGAACCTTGAAGTAGATGGACCACAGCAGCAGAAGACCTCACTGGGTTCCACTGGGTACCTAATAAAGTGGCCACTTTAGATGGGTAATTGATTGTTGCCAAAGATATGATAGGCAAATAGTTTAACTTCTGTGCTGAGTGATTCTCTGATTCTATAAGGAAGGATGGTGACTCGTAATGGAATCTATATGGATGGTGCATAATGAAATTAACTTTACAAGGATCAGTGGTTGTGATCTTGCTATCATTAATGTATCAGCCATAGAACACCAAATAGAAAGCATAGAATACCAAATACACTCTTCCATAGATGCTGCCTGGACTGCTGAATATGCATTTTGTGTATGTTGCTTGGATTTCTGCAGGCTTTCTATTTTGTGAAATACAATGCATGATTGGTTGCTCACAGTGAGCTGGAATGAATCTGATGCTCTTTCAATGTTGTAATCTTTCTGTAAGTCATAGAAAAGGACTAGCTGTAGACAGAAACAACTAATTCTGCTTGAAATTATTTATTTTCCACACTGGAACTTAGGAAAATTTGTATAATGATAGTTTAAGCTACAATTGAAATATTGCATTGTTTCCGTTTTGGTTGTAGATTGTTAGAATTTACCTAATCTCTGAAAGGCCATCAGGATAATTCCAAGCACCTTTATTAAACATTTCTAGTTAACATTGATGTTCTCATTTCCTATTGTAATGGAAGGTTTGAGAGCTTCAAATGGGATGAGAATGTGGACTAATGAGGAGCAGATCATTGATACTATTACTTCCAGCTCACCTGTTACAATTTTCCCCAAAGAAATGTTTATTGGTTTGACAGATTTTATGACAATCTCACTAAAAAACTCTTTTGAGAATGATGTGCTAGCTGAAAGAGACTGGTCGATGCTTGTGCTGACTCATGCTTAAAACTCTACAACAATGTAATTTACCCAGTAGTTTACTGTTCAGCAGTTTCTCTACTCTTAGCTTCAATGTAATAAACTCCAGGGAGTCATTTATCTTTGTTGCATTTTTTCTTAATTTACTTCTTTTGCTTTAAATGAATTATAATTAATAGTAAATATTGCATTATTACTAGTATTATTATTATTTCTTAAAGATAACTAATTACTTCTCTTTAAGTGTGATACATGTACACTACAATAATTTTTTTAGGAGTTTACTGTGATATCGGCATCCCATTGATAATGTAGAATGCCTTCATAACAGTATGATAATCTATGTCTATTTACAAGATTGATTCCCTATTGTCCAGGCTTTTTATTATTCATTCATGAAAAGGCCTGCATTTATTGTCCATCTGGACTGACCTTGAGAATGGTGGTGAGGTGCTTTCTGTCAGCTAGAAGCTAATTAGAACAGTTCTAATCCAAAATCTGATTTATATGGAGAGTGCATGTGAAAATTTATATTACTGATCTTGTATTTGTTAATCCACATACCTAAACGTAAGTGTTACTTGAGGAACAAGCTTTGAAATTAGTTTTAGCTTCTAATGAAAACCTTACAATCAGCTTGGTCTGTTCATGAGGGCTTGCACCCTCTATAGATTTCTTGCTTGGTTCTATGTAAACAACTATTTGAAAGACTGGTTTGGCAGATTAAAAACCAAACCTCTCAGGTTTGGGTCAATGCTCGTTAGATGGCTCAGCTATAGTGTTTTTGTGACCCCCTTCCCTCCCCATGTTTTTGGGTTTCTTTAATAAAACAACAAAAAAGCTAAAACATTAAAAGATTGGTTCCTTATTAATTACACATTATCAGACTGGTAGATCCAAAAACTTGAAATTAACTGTAATTTGAAATACAACTGTTGGCTTTGGGAAAAAATGTTACAGGTTTATGAAAAGGGAATCCTGTTTGATGATTTTCGTTTGGTAATTATAAGTAGCATGGTGGGTAAGGGAAAAGTAGTGGATGTAGCATATTGAGTAGAAATAAGAAGTATTTTTCTGATTATAAGTTCCAGTTAATAGGAAAATGCAAGGGACCAATTGTTAGCCTCAAATATAACTGTGTTAGATTATGCTCAATCTGAATTGCTACCTGATGCACCATCAATAACTCTTGGAGACGTGAGGCGAGATATAGGCTTTTATTGGCTGGAAGAAAGAACAAGCAGCAATTGACCACCACACTGCATCCTGGAGACTGAGACCGGGGCGGTGTCCCCAATCGCCTTTATACCAGGGTCTGTGGGAGGAGCCACGGTCAGTGGGAGGAGCCACAGGAGCAGTCAGCATGGGGGGCGTGTCCAGACAGGTATATGTAGTTCACCACACTACCATATTCAGACCCCACAGTACATTGTGACTTCCCATGCTATAAGCAGAGCAGGCTTGCAAATGGTGACCAGTTTTTAGCAATGTCATCCCCAGCATCACCCAGCTCAGCATAGACTATTGGCAAGAAAGTGACAGGATGGAATATAGTGTAGGTAAATATGAAGTTATCCACTTTGAGAAAAAGATAAAAGCAAATATATTTTTTGAAAGAGAGTGGGATGTACTGTTTTGCATATCCCTGTATCCAAATCACAGGTTCTAAATTATAAAAGTTTAAAAAAGCCCCTGTAGTTGGTGTAGTTACTGTCTACCTAAGAATATACTTGCATTAGTAGAAATGCAAACAAAGTTTACAAGGCTGATTGTAGAGAGGAGAGGAATGTCCTACAAGGAGAGATCAGATGGAATAGGCCTTGTTCCTTACATTAGTAGAAAAGAAATATGACCTTATTGAAATAATTAATTATTGGGAGTTGATAGCTGAGATTGTGTTTTTAAAAGCAGCGAAGATCTTATTGAAAGATACAAGATGCTAACCTGGTAGGACACAATTGAGATGTTTTCACCACAGCAGCATCTCAAAGAAGGAGTCATAATTACAAGATAAGAGGGCATTCCTTTAAAAGTAAGGTGTGTAGAATTGTATAGAAAGATGGAGGATTTCTGGAATTCTGTAGCCAGAGGATTATGGAGGCTGATTCATTTGAAGCATTTAAAGAGGAGGTTGACTACATGTCAAGGTTTCTAAATTTTGACTCAAACATAAATTAGAGACCATTGTGGGTCATAAAAAGCATGGTGTGGGTTGACTTTTTTAAACTTTAGAGATATATGATCATTTTATTTTGATCCCACTACTCTGGTGGTCTGGATAAATAGTCTGGTGATTAAATGAAGTCAGCCTACCTATTTAAGTTTTGTTGCCAATCGATTGTTAATTATACCAGTTGACTGGAATTTAGTCCAACAGACTCCCAGGTTAGATTGCATGACGAAGAGCATGCATCTTACCAGTTCCTACCAAGAAGGGGGCGAAGGTAAATTCCAGGAAATTGAACAGAAAAATTATAGACATTGTAAGCCTAGTAATTTCTAAGGTAGGGACTGATGCACCATCAATAACTCACTCTGAGACGTAAGAAGCGAGGTATCGGCTTTTATTGACTGGAAGAATGAACAACACTACATCCTGGGGAATGAGGCTGGGCAACAGGCCTCAGTTGCCTTTATACAGGGGTCTGTGGGAGGAGCCACAGGAGCAGTCAGCAGGGGTCTGTGGGAGGAGCCACAGGAGCAGTCCAGACAGGTATATGTAGTTCACCACAGGGACATGTTCGGCACAACTTTGTGGGCGAAAGGGCCTGTATTGTGCTGTAGGTTTTCTATGTATCTATGTTTCTTACTCTGATCCTACTGAATGGAAATTCTATGCAATCTAATTGATATGCACTCTCCTGTAATAACTAAGTTAGTAATTTTCTTTGATATCTTTAGTAGGCCATTCCTCTGGTCAGTTGTAGTTAAGATATTCCTATTAAAACCTTAGTGACTAATCATTGTCACCTTATATTATTTCCCATTAAATTAAACCTGGGTTTTTGATGACATAAAAACTTTTCAATTTCATGATTTTTCTAAACATGTTGATTTTTATGATTGATCTGCATAAGATTAGTTTGTCAAGATTTTCAGATGAAGTTCCTAAATAAAGCTTTCAGCAGTTACCTGACAACCCCTTTTATTGGCAGGTTCAGGCCACTGATTTGCCTTCAGATTGACCCAATCTTCCAAGTATCTGTGAACAAGAATGAGGTCAGTGTGGGTGGGTAGACATTTCACAATGTATCGATAATTTATACAAAATTCCTCAGATTTGTTTTGAACCTTCTCCTTAGATTCAGAATATTGTGCGTATTTTTCTTACAATTATTGGAAATATGGGAAATGTACAGTGCAGTTGATGGGATTTCTTGTATTGTGGATGTATAAATACTTAAATATCCAGATTAGCTTCTCTAGCTGGTCAAGTAATTGAATCTAGAGATATATTTACTGATGGAAATTGTGCTACAATTCACCAAAGATTGATTGTTGAGGTAGTTCGTATAAGACTAGTTATTTATGAAGACTACCTTGAAGATAAATAAGTTATTCTCATTAAGATGTTTCCTTTTTTTGGACACTTAATTGGCAGATGTAGAGTCACCATCTCAATCTCAACTCATCTATTTATTTTACATGGAATTAATTTGGGATCTTCTCAATTATTGTGCCAGAGATGTCAGTCTTGTTCATGAAGGACAGTATGATCACTGTTAAGAAAAATTGAGACACATTACAACAGTAAGAGTGGTGATACTTAAATATACGTAAATATACATAAATATACTTAAATATAAGTTAGCATTAGTATGTGACCTGTGAATTGAGGCTGCAGCCCTTTTATTTGCACTGAGAAAAGTACTTGGATTGTAAATGTATCTGATAAAAACAGGTGGCCTCTCAAACCAGTTGCTGTTTACTTAAGTCTCATTCTCCATGTGTAAATATATCAATAGGAAAACAACAGAGACAGATAGTATTACAAAAGTACTTAAAGTGTGTAACATGTTCTCAAGATAATGCACTTCTTTAATGCACTTCAGTTAATTGACTTCTAAAAGTAACAGCCAGGCTTAATGTGATTACTGCCGGGCTCAGACCTCCATCACCTTTATACAGGGGTCTGTGGGAGGAGCCACAGGAGCAGTCATCAGGGGGCGTGTCCAGACAGGTATATGTAGTTCACCACACTAGACTCTCCCACTATAGGAAACAACCTTTCCATATCCACTTTATCTAGGCCTTTCAATATTCGATAGGCTTCAATAAGGTCTCCCCTCATTCTTCTACACTCCAGCGAGTACAGGCCCAGAGCCATCAGATGCTCCTGATATGTTAACCTATCATTCCTGGAATCATTCCTGTGAACCTCCTTTGGACGTTCTTATCTTTTCTTAGAAAAGAGGCCCAAAACTGCTCACAATACTCCAATGTTGATCATATTTCTGATTTCAGAAGGCCCAGTGCATTAAACTACTGTTGTAAGCTACTTTTTCAATTACAGGGTCCTTTGTTTACGTAAGAGTGTCAAATGTGGTATAAATTGATATTACTTAAAAAAAGGTAAGAAAGACTGTAGTATTTCACTAGTGTTTGGTGCACTATATATGGTGAGATTATATGTTCCATCTTTTAGCTTGGCCATTGAACATTGAAAACATATCTCTTAAGATCTATAATCACTTTGCATTTATACTAGGTGTCCTGTACAAGGGTGCTTAGACTTACATACTTTTAAATATGTCATCCGTAGTTCTTGGTAATAGAAGACTGTATTGTGTACAGTTCTGGTCACCGAATTATAGGAAAGATATCAATAAATTAGAGAGAGTGCAGAGACGATTTACTAGGATGTTACCTGGGTTTCAGCACTTAAGTTACAGAGAAAGGTTGAACAAGTTAGGTCTCTATTCATTGGAGCGTAGAAGGTTGAGGGGGGATTTGATCGAGGTATTTAAAATGTTGAGAGGGATAGATAGAGTTGACGTGAATAGGCTGTTTCCATTGAGAGTAGGGGAGATTCAAACGAGAGGACATGATTTGAGAGTTAGGGGGCAAAAGTTTAAGGGAAACACGAGGGGGTATTTCTTTACTCAGAGAGTGATAGCTGTGTGGAATGAGCTTCCTGTAGAAGTAGTAGAGGCCAGTTCAGTTGTGTCATTTAAGGTAAAATTGGATAGGTATATGGATAGGAAAGGAGTGGAGGGTTATGGGCTGAGTGCGGGTAGGTGGGACTAAGTGAGATTAAGAGTTCGGCACGGACTAGGAGGGCCGGAATGGCCTGTTTCCGTGCTGTGATTGTTATATGGTTATATGGTTAAGACTATGTGAAAATTAAAGTTTTGTTCAATGTAAAACATCTTGGCATTCTGATATAGGATCTATCTACCAGTGAGGTTACCATATCAACAGCTAACCAAGAAAATCTATTTTAAAATTTGAAAGCTCACTTGTTCCCTTGTATCAGTGGAAATTAAGAAAACATTGTGCAGTGGCAGTGCTTTGCCCTTAGTTAACAATGTTAATTTGAGACCTGTTGACAGGCTTCAAGAATACCATGTGTGGGCATAAAAGCCTAATATCTCTTCTGTTATGATCTTGATAAATGTACATTTGAGGTTTCTCCATGACATAGCACCATCTTGATGCCCGATTGCTAATGGCATCAGCCTCTGTCATTCTATAGATCTGCACTGTACACTTTCAAAAGTTTAGGATTAAAGCCTTGTAGCTAGTTTTGCAAAAAAAAGTGTCTGAAACATTTCTTTCAATTTTCCTTACATTGATTCCTTTAAAAATGACTGCAATTATCCCCCAATTACGTTTCTTTCTTCCCTTATTGAGAAGCTAGGTAGCTGCCTTATTCCTAGAACCAAGAAAACCAAAGAAAAACCAAAATAAAAACAAAAGAAAGAACAGAATTTCTTACCAGAGATATATTAGAATGACTGGGTAAGAATATCCTCAACTTTTCTTTGCACTCCATTTCCCAATTTTCAAGAAAAGTAGAAGTTATTGTGCTGGTCCCAATATCATATCCGAGATGAGAAATGCATTTGTAGTTCTTGCCAGAGCCTTTTTGTATCACTCAATAAAGATCTCTTGAACATTTCCATCATAAAATTAATCTGTCTGTAAGTAGGATGTTTGTTGTAGAGTACACAAAGTAATAGCATGGTACAAGTAATAGTTAATGTAATTTTTATCCAGGAATCTCTTCCATTCAGCTGTTTGTAAACCGTTACAAAAAAAGAGAACAGTAATAAGTTTACTACGGATGTTAATCTAGAAGTGTAAAAGTGTTGGCCATCTATGAAGGAAGATGATTACAGAAAGTGTTTAAGCATTATGCAGGCGGTGTTATGATGCCATGAAACTAATTTTATTTCATCTGCTCTTCCAAAGGAAGAAGAAAATTCTGATCTATGAGCTTTGACAAACTTACAATCTTGAGGTCACAGCCATGTGAGAAAATCACATGGTGCAACAGATTTTCTCCTGTTCCCAGATCACTGGTGTCCCACCCCAAGCCATACTGTTCTTTGCAATGTGGTTTTGGGCACTGTCTCCTACTTGGAGTCAGATCCTTGCATTTCAGTGTTGCTCAACATGAGTACTGTATCTGAACAGATTGCCTACTGCACTCACAGAGCAGCTTCGACAAATGAGGCCACAAGCAGGCTCTGAGGCTGTCAGAGGACCAGCATATTCAGGGCAATTAAATGTTTATGAATGGTTTTAACAATCATAAACATGCGGTGACATTTTAACTCTTGAAATAAAAAATGCTTAAACTGTACTTAAATTGTATTTACTAAATATTTAACATAACAAAATATGCAAACACTTAAAAACAGTTAAAAGCCATGAAATTAATTTGAACAATAAACAAAGCTCCCTGTACCTTTCATACTGGAGCTGATTTCTCTCACTAATTTAAATAGGACACTATACCTGTGCTAGGCTTAAATTGGCACATGCTCAGCTAGTGAGCTCCTTGGCCTGTATGCAAGTTAGACCCCTTGAGAAATCCACCAGTGATTTTGTAGTTGGCCTCTGAAGGGGGAAATTTGCTGCTGCTAGTTTGGAGCCATATATGTGTTGGAAACCAGAGCATTCACGGTGGTTTATGAGTAATTATTAGTATAACATTGTTGTTGGAGCTGAAGACCATCCTCAGTATGTTAAAACTGCTGGAATTCAAATATATTGAATGAATGAATGAATGAACTTAATTTATTTTGGTCAGTTCAAACGTAACAAAAAGCATCATTTACAACAATGATTTCATAGGACAAAATCACAACAAAAAACATAGATATTCTTTAAAACAAACCGAAAGGGTGTAGGCTGAAGCTACAGCTTATTACGCCTACCCCTCTTTTAAAACTTGTTAAGTGTAGTGCATGTTTTTAAATTCTTACTACAACTGTTCCATAGATTCACCCCTCTGACTGAAATACAATGATTTTTTACATTTGCTCTTATCCTTTGTTTTTGAAATATACATGTTCCTCTCAAATCATGTTGACTTTCTCTCATTTTAAACAACCTTTGGATACTTTGTGGTAGCTGTCCACTTTTTACTTTATATTATTTTAAAATTTACGAAATCTCTGAATTTAAAAATGTTTAGTTGATTAAATAGTGGATTGGTTGGCTCATAATTACTAGTCTTATTTACAATTCATATAACTTTCTTTTTGAGTTGAAAAATTCAATTTGTATTTGTTTTGTATGTATTTCCCCATACCTCTACACAGTAAGTCATGTATGGGACTTACTATTATTCTCCTGGTAGAACAAATGATAAGAGTAGATATTACAAAATAAAGCTATAAATATATATAGAAACACTTCCCTCTAAGCTGCGCAGGTGTGTGGCTACGCAGTAACTGAAGTGCTCCAGTGCACATAGCGTCTGCTGCCGTGCAGCTGTAATTTAAAAAATATATAATGTTTTATTAAAATGCCGTGTAGTTTTCAGGCTGTGTAAGAAAAAAAAAATTCCTGCTCAGAGCAATGGTTCGTCTGCATACCTGTAAAAAAAATTAGGGGAGCATTGTATAGAAGCAAAAACATCAAAAGATGTTTAACTTTGAAAGAAATACTTATTGTTCACTAAATTTGCAGATTTTTCTATCAATAAAAGACCAAGTTGAGAAACTTGCTCTTACCTCCAAAGAACACCAGTACTTTACTGGTTTTCCAAATCATGTATTTTTCATGTGGGAAAACCACTACAGTCACCAGAAATTAAAGGTCTTTGTTATTATTTAACAAAAGTAAAAAAAAGTTAACCTTTATTTGTTTAACCCATTTATTGAAACAGAAAGTCCTTTGCCTCTTATTTCCCTTGGACAATGGTAACAACTTTTCCTGCAAATTTAACTCCCCTCCAGAGCATTGTTTGACCAGTGCTGAAGATCATCAATAGATTGCAAACAAGACCCAGCAGAAACTGACATCCTTTCCTCCTGGCATCCTTCTATTCCTTTTTTCTCCATTTAGCTCAGTCTATTGTTTTTCCTACTCCTCCATTTCATAGCATATCTACACTGGCTTCTTTTCTGTTATGAATCCAGCAATATGCTAATATCCTATTCTGTAATATTGTTGACATGGGCTTAAATATGCAGAAGTAATGCAGATTTCAGTATCTTCCTGTGCATTGCTGCCTGATAAACAGCCATGCATTAGAAAGACTACATCACAGCCCATCAACAATAATGTTCAAAAAGCTATGCCAAGTCTCCTATGCAGAGCTCTGACATTAGAACATCCTAAAAGTATTACTGAGCAAAATATTAAAATTAAAGAAACAAATATAAACCAAATCATCTGAGTAAACTAAAACAAATTAAAAATTGTAAAGTGAATTGATGCTTAACCTTTCTCATTTCCAGCCACTTCTTTCCCTGAAATGAGTGGAGTGCTGATTCCTGTCCTATCCATGGATTTTTGCAGGATGAGAGCTGGGGAATTGCTGCAGCTTCACATGTCTTCATCATGAAAAGTCGCAACAGAGTGAAGCGTAAAAAATACCCTAAACAGCTGCCAGCATGTTCAGCATTCAGCATTTGGATGAGGAAGTACAAACGTTTCTCTGTAAAATCTGGGCCATTTTTTCTCTAGTTCTTCTGCCAACTCCTGATGTGTTCTGAAGCATCTGGAGCAGACATGGGCAGCCCAATGGTCATGAATCAGGGATAAAACTTGGATTAGTTGCAACGTTGAGACACAGAGGGTGTGGATTGTACTCAATCCGGACCACAGCCTAAGTTCATCCTCACTCTCTTCCTATGGTTGTACGTACTTTTAGCAGCTCTGCAGGATCAATCAAGCTTGAGGCCTGTTTGCCACAACTTCCTGTACCCACAGTAAGCAGTGACTAGGTTTCATCTAGCAAGTCCTAAAGTCTTGCTGTTAGCTCTTTGCTGCCAAAAGTTCTGGAGTTACTTTAAATGTTATTGATTTAAATAACAGGAAAATAATGTTAAAAAAATCAAAAGAAGTTTACAGAAAACTTATTAAAGTTCTAGAATTAAGTTAGCACATAAATTCAAAACAAAATAAAAATAAAGCACCATCTACCTACACTTACTTGCTTTCTCAGTTAAGGTCAGCAACCTCATTAATTTGTTTTCCCAGACTAAGGTGTATTACGTTAAGAGCATAAGGCTTTCTTTGGTTGGATGTTTGTGTTCTGTCCCTGAAATAAGCATGATTCCAGTGACAGAGGCATACAGCTTATAGCTGGTATATTACTTGTATATCATTTCTGGCTGTTTTGTTTTAAGAGACAAGCTGACCAATGAGGATGACATCACTGCCAATTCTCTACAGAGCATGTGTAAGCTCATTGAGAGACCGTAGAACAATTGCTTCCTGTTAGCACCACCCTATCTCTCAATGATCTATTTGGTAAATTGGAACACTGGCAATACCAACATGTAATAAATATATGGCATTAAAGGTTCTTCATCCAGCTATAAACTACACAGTTCTAGCAGAAAATAATAGAAAGGCATCTGAGATTAAAATCCCATATAACCTTGAAATCAGTCACCCAACTGAAATTATACTTATTGCAGAGATTATTCCCTTTCATTGCATGCCAATTTGGATATAGGAGCAGCCACTTCCTGGTGTGGATCTCAGTTCTTTGCCTGATGAGATTTATTTGAGATTTTCTAAGCAGTGCTTCTTATGAAACCTCACAGGGGAATTGATCTAAATTAAACCCGGAACCACCAACGTTAGGCACAGCCAGAGCAACTGGATCTTTGATGCTCATTGTCAAGCTGCAACCCTACTAAAGTAAATAACTTTTATCTTAGCCATTGCATTACAACATTGATTGATACAATCTCTCCACCAACATGCCAATCAGCCAGATCCAGATACCCAACTGCTACAGTTAATCCAGGTCTTTAAAATGCCCTGCCCCTCAAGAACTTCCACCTCCCCCCCATCTGCCACTCCAAACCATACTTTGAGTCTTCAGTTCGCCAAGCACTCAGTAGAACCCTCAACCACACTACATCCACACTACACCCTCTCCAGTACCCCCCCCCACCCCACTCCACCCTCTGTACAAACCACCATTCTCCTTCCTTCCTGCTCTCGATCCTGTACTGTCCCTAACTTCAGGAATTAATTGGGTCTGCAACTCTGCTTCTCCCGTAATCCTCCTCTCATAGCCCCAATGCAGAATATTTTTGGTTGCAAAAATTTGTAATGTTTGTGAAACACTACAGAACTTTGCCACACTATGGCAAAGATCAGGTGCTGCGTCATTTTGTTAATTAATAGGTGTTAAATTGGGAACAAATCATTTGTTGATTCTCATGCAATTTACAGCACAGAAAGTAGCCATGTGGGCTGGCTGGTGCCTGTTAGTCCTAATATGCCACATTAGCTGCACCCAGCTCTACTTAATCTAATTTTGTCCACATGACCTTTTATTCCTTCATCTTCTGTCCTCTATGGCTAAAACAGGTTCTGCCACAATCAAGTACAGTACTGTAATCTTTAGAACAGACTGGATTTTTTTCACTCCAAGTATGCAGAGGAGTTCCTGATTTTCATTCTTCAGAATAGTTTGCAATATTTTAATTCTTGACATGGATGGCAATTTTTAAGTTACAGTTTGATGAAATAATTTTGCTATTCTTTCAAAATTGATTTCTTATATATTTTAAATATTAGCAAGCTATTGCACAATTCAAGTTAATTGAAAAGGTATCTAAAGCCAAAAAAGTTTGATGCATTGTTAGAAAAAAATGTATTTGCAGTTAAATTGTTTGCTGAACAGATGCCTGGCTGCTGACTTTTGGGATAAACATGCAATAACTTTCTAAATGCCTTAGAAATTGTTCTCCACTTTAAAAATGTCAAAAGCTGTAACTATTTTTTGTGAGAAAGTCACTGCTCAGATCAGATGCTGCGTCATTTTGTTAATTAATAGGTGTTAAATTGGGAACAAATCATTTGTTGATTCTCGTGCAATTTACAGCAGAGAAAGTAGCCATGTGGGCTGGCTGGTGCCTGTTAGTCCTAATATGCCACATTAGCTGCACCCAGCTCTACTTCATCTAATTCTGTCCACATGACCTTTTATTCCCTCATCTTCTGTCCTCTTATCAAGCTTGGGCTATGCTATTTTATTTTTATGGCGGTTAGCTTTTGGCTCCCACATTAGTGAATTATTTTTATCAAGCCCTGAACAATTTTCAAGATATTTTGTTTAGTGATCCCTTGGCCAATGTACTCATCTTTATTTACCTTTCTGGATGTTTACCCCCCTTAGTTTTCATATATTTCATGTAAACCAGTTTTATACTTTCTCTGTTGCCTCCATGTTCTTTCATTTTTATGTTGATTGCAACTGTAAACACAGCGGAAAACTGTGGTATAATTGATCTTATCATAACTTCCTATTTAAAAATGTTGACACAACAGTCTGCAGAAGCTGAAATATGCCAAACAGCTTCTGTGCAGGCCATGTCTTGGGTTGACATATACCTCTATATTCCCAGGATTCTTTTGGTCTTTTACTCTTTCTAGACACTTGGGAATGGAAATTAGTTGATAGTCTTGTGCCAGAAAGCAGTGAATCTGAGCATTGTATTTTGGGTTGAGACCCAGCTTCAGGACTGAGAGTGGAGTGGACAGATGGTCAGTAGGGTGAGTCAAGGGCAGGCAGGCATGAGGAGGGAGACGATGGGCCAATGGAGCTGGAAGGGGGAGGGTAGAATTTCCCACTACACTTCCTCTGTCTTCTCCCACCTCTGTGATTAGAGCAGATAAAAATGAAAAGGTTTTTGTGCAGGCTTAAATGCATGAAGGTTTGCTGTAGAATATCAGAGTCTGTGGGCATCATACAAAAATGATATGAAGCTCTTAAGTGGCTTCAGTTTATTAATAGCTATGCAATTGCAGGATTCTACACAAATTCATCAGTGACAGGACTTTAGATTTTACTTGCTGCTACTATTTGACAATCAATGTTCCTGTACCTAAAATCTAATGCATTACTAAACATGAAAAATTATTACATTATGGTTTCTACCAATATTCATTCTTTTTTTTTACATATATCTAAGTAATATGAAGCCTTGCACAAATATTGAATGCACTCAGAATATGTTTGTATTTCTTTCACCTGTATATAGGTAGTACATAATTACTTTACTTTGCATAACATTCCTACTCTAGCTCTAAGGCAGGCCGAGTGTTGAACTTCAGTTGTCTGTATGGTAGCTGTTTGCCTGTTAGGTTGATAATTATTTTTCTCCTTTGTAGCCACAATCCATATTTTGTTTTAGTATCTTTTAGTAATGATCCAAAAAACTGAAGAAGCATAGATTTGGTTGAAATGACCAAGGCAGACTCTCAGCTAGAGTTTTCACAAAATGGCTGTTCTGTCTGCATAGCCATTTTGAGGCTCTGCTGAAGCTGCCAGGTATTGCTAACAGAGACAGCATTAGTACACAAATAGGCACCAAATAGTTCCTGGATATAACCCAGATCCTGTACTTGAGGAGCTGACCTTGGGCTAAGGCCATGGACAGTTATTGTGCAACACTACAAATACATTGGCAGGTGCATTAGGTGCATTAATCTCGAACAATATGCAGAATGTCACTGATCCAAACCCTGTATAAAATTATCTTCAGATTTGCTGTTTTTACAATTCTTTTAGTATCTCCCTGTAGATGTTTCTTTAAAGATGAATAAGTTGAACCTTCCCTTGCACAGCAGCTTCTCCCATGAGAAAGATGCAGCCAAATGAAAATATTGCTTGGCATCAGCCAACAGGAGTAAGGCAACAGAGCTGCAGCATCTCATACTCATGCAAGTATCTCAGTAATGATTTGCAGTGTTCAAAAAGATCCCTATTTATTCAAGCGAAATAACTTTTATGAATCTACAATATTTGATAATATTGCCACTCAATAACAAATTTAAATGAAACACTTGACAGTTTAAACCATTTAAAAATAGATAATGGCATTAATTTTACACTATGATGTCAGCTACAAAGAGGTAATGAAACATTACAATGTGTCGTGTATTTATCTGAGCCACATATTTATAATTGTAAGCTGAAAATTTTTGGAACGTGCAGTATCTTAATTAAGATAGCATGAATGTAATGTACCTGAATATTTTCATTCAAATGGCTGCATTTAGTGCAAAGTAAACAATGTCAAGTTTTCTAAAATCTTTTTAAACACAAGCTCCAGACATCAGCATGTACAGGTATTTTATGTGCATAAATCTTTATAAAATCCTCGTGATACCACAGTTTGGAGTGCTCTGGATGCTTTGAGCTCTAAGCTACAGAAAGGAGTTTATGCCAAAACAAAGACGCTAAGGTCCAATAGCAATTTTCCAATGCCGCCAAGTAAACTTGTAACTTTGTTTTGCATGCCATCCATCAGATCATTTCATTACAGAAGTGTATTGAGGTGGTATAGGGAAAGAGCAGTAACAGAGTGCAGAATAAGGTGTTGCAGTTGTAGAGAAAGTGCAACGCAGGCAGACTGTAAGGTACAAGTCCACAAATCAGTCAACAGTCTATCTCATCATACTAGGGAAGCATTTAATAATCTTGTAACAGTGGCATAGAAGATGTCCTTGAACTTGGTGGCACCTATCTTCAGGGTTTTGTATCTTTTGCCTGATGGGAGAGAGAGAAAAGAGGATGTTTGCGGTGGGTGGTGTTTCATTGATAACATTGTCAGCTTTACTGAGACAGTGAGAAGTGTGAACAAAGTCCATGGAGGGGAGGCTGATTTCCACAATGTGCTAAGCTGTGCTCACAACTCTCTGCAGTCTCTTGCAATCACGGGCAGAGCAGTTGTCATAACAAGCTATGATGCATCCGGATAGGATGCTTTCTGTAGCATCGATAAAAATTGGTATGAAGCAGAGGGGCCCTGCCAAATTTCTTTAGCCTCCTGAGGAGGTAGAGACACAGGTGAGCTTTCGTGGCTGTGGCGCCTATGTGGTTGTACCACAGCCTGTTAAAAATGCTCAATCCTAGGAACTTAAACTTTAAACCTTCTCAACCTCAGCACCATTGATGGAAACACAAGCATGTGCACCACCTACTTACCTAAATCAATGACCAGCTCTTTTGTCTTGTTGACATTGAGGGAAAGGTTTTTGTCATGACACCATATCACTAGGTTTGCTATCCCCTTCCTGTACTCTAACTCATTCTTTTCTGAGATTTGGCCCACTATGGTGGTGTCATTTGCAAACTTGTAAACAGAGTTAGAACACAATTGGCCACACAGACACAAGTGTATAGGGAGCAGAGTAGGGAGATGATGATGCAGCTAAGAGGGACACCAGTGTTGAGATTAATATGGTGGAGGTGTTGCCATTTACCTTTACTGATAGTGTGTGTTGATCAGGAAGTCAAGGATCCAGTTGCAAAAGGAGATGTTGAGTCCCAAGTCTAGGAGTTTGGAGAAGAATTTGTTTGGAATTATAGTATTGAAGGCAGAGCTGCTGTCAATAAACAATAGTCTGATGTTGGTGTCTTTTCTGTCCAAATCTCCAGAGATGGTTGTAGGTCCAGTGAGTTTACTTTTTTTCAACAATAGATAAATTGCAGTGGATAGAGTTGCCATGACCAGCCTCTCAAAACACTTAATAATAGTGAATATCAGAGTCACGGGGCATTAATCATTTAGACATGTTGCCTTAGTTTTCTAGATACTGGGATGATAATGGTCTTCTTAAAGCGGGTGGTAAACTCAGATCAAAGTAAGAAAAGGTTAAAATGTCTTCAGATACCCCTGCCATCTGATCTGTGCAGGATCAGGTTGCAGAAGCATGAGATTAAAGATATAAGCCAACACTCCAGCCAACGGATCAGCACGGGTCTTCAGTACTCAGACAGGTATCCCTTCTGGATCGCATGAAACAAATCCAGAGTTGTATATGGTGACGTATACTGTATGTACTTGGGCAATAAATTTACTTGGAACTTAGCATTTTGCTTTCCATGAACTTATGCCCTTGAAGGATGCTCCCAAATTGGCCTCCCAGGCTGAAATCAAAGGGATGTTGGAGGCTGAGGGAATTCATGAATGAAGGATCTCAGCCTGAAAAGTTGATTGTTTACTCTTTTCCATAGATACTGCTTGGGCTGCTGAGTTCTTCCTGCATTTTATGTATGTTGCTTGGATTTTCAGCATCTGAAGATTTTCTCGTCTTCTCGATTTTTAAAATGTGGTATTTTTTTCACTTCTGCTAGTTCTACATTGATATCACTGCATTTCTCTAGGATATGGTGTCACATATCTTGAACCTGTACACCATATGAGCCACTTAGCACTACTCATTTATATCTACAGCATTGTACTCCAATAGTCTTGGCCAGACTTAAATTGCTGGTTCATACTTGAGAATTAAAACAGTCAGTAAGAAGAGGAGTGGCCTGGAAACATCCAAAGAACTCATTATCTATCCTCATTGACACCTTTTTTGAAGAGACACTGAAAAATACCGATATTAATGAAAAAATGAGATTTAAGCAAGACATCAATTTATTGATTTCCAACTAAGAAGCACTTCTTTGGGAATCAATAAGTAGATGGTCATGTCCAACGTGCTTGTTACATTCAGCATATTATTATCTACCCATCCAGTTCAGCTAACCTTCAGGCTGCTTTTCAAACTTTGAAGCCAAAGTCATAGTTGCTTATTGTTATATGAACAAATACGGTGAGGTATAGATACGATGAAAAAATAGTTTCCAACGGAATCAAGACATGCCTGTTCCCACAAAAGAAGCATTTGTAAGGTTGTATCGATGGGATTCTATGGTAATCCATGTGCTTTTCTCTGTGATTTGTAAATGCAACCCAGGAGTCTTTTTATCTCTGACAGTACAAATTCAAAAATTGTATTATAAAAATGGAAAATAAGTGCTAATAATTTTATATCTTAACTATAGAAATCTACATTGATATTATGGTATCTAATATAAACATAAGAACAATGTTACTCAGAGTTTAAAATCTTACACACAGAAAGCAAGATTAAAAACGTTGTGCCATTTATACTGTACAATTGCAAAAGCAGTGGAATGATTTGAACAAAGGAAGTTCCACTTTTTTAAAGAAATTATGATTTAATTTTTGATGGTCATTAATTGAACTTGATTAATTGGTTTATTGAACTACATGATCATGAAAAGAACATTCTGGCATCATAATGTTGGCTATAGCTACTTGAAATCAAAACCTTCTTAAACCAAATGGAGTCATAGATTATTTATTAGCAACAGGTTACTACTTAAATTGGCAGGGAGGATCTTTTGCTTCCCAATCTCGTTTTGATTTCCTGCAACTTATGGCTTCATAATGGCTGTCAGTTTCCCCAGATTTCTTATGTTTGAACATCTGTTTGACAGTTGAAATACAAATCAGCCATTGAGTGATTTCCCCACAGGAATGATTTATTGATGAAGTACATTGAATCACAATGTATAAATCACACCTTTGCATGTGATCTCTCAGATTTGAGAAGGCCATCATGGCTGATTTAGTACTAAAACTAGTTCTTCAGGGATATGCATTAAACGGCTATCAAAAGATTAAAATTCTGCTGTGAAAATAAGAAAACCAAGGGGAATGGTTTGCAGGCAATATTTTCTCAAAGCCTGACTCAGATAGATGTTGAAAAGTGAGACACTCCGTATACATGAGCTTTTGAATTTTGCATCTCTATTAAATCCTTGATCTATAATCACAATCTGTCAGATTCTGATGTGATTTTTGATAAATGCAGTGCATATCACTGCAAGAATTACATTATGTATCTCAATCCATATTTTGTTTGCTGCCAACCAAGTAAAGTTATAAAGGTTTAACAGTTTTTAATCAAAATATGTCCCCTCTTGAATATTATTTTCTATTGGTAAATGTGAAGGTGAGAATCTATTATAATCCTGGGTGTATGAAGATTTGAAACTCTTTTTGAATAAGTTACTGTACATTTATCATAGATATTTGAAAATGTTTAAAGCAACAATTTAAAGCACTCAGCCATTTGAAACATTTTCAACCCCTCTGCTATCAAATTTCCGAATGGTCTATGAACCCATGAAAATTACCTCATTATTCATTGTTTTGTATGATTTATTTATTTTATAATTTTAATAAGTTTGTGTCTAGAGTAAGTTGCCAGAAGGCAACAAATTTTGTGTCATCTAACTCATTGATAATACCTTTGATTTTCATTTTACACCATAATATGTACTCAAAATGCGTTAGTCATGGTAAGGAGTAAACATAGAATAATTCAAGAATTGCAGCAAAAACCTGCTATAAATTTGGGGATACATTTTCTATCTGATTAGTAAATATAGGAATATAAGAATTGGATGGGAATTAAACCACGCCAGTAGCAGCAGATCATTTTGATGAAAGATTCAATGGCCTGTGTGAAAACTAATAAATATCACACCAGTATTCTTGAGCAGATCTATTTAATATCAATGCAATATTTCTGCTGTCATTTGGGTAATTTTCAAAGAAATTGAGTTGAAACATCTGGAGTGGGGAAGGGCAGCTGGTGATGTTTGCAGTGGGTGGCAGGATGTAAATGCTCCAGGGCTCACTGTTGGGGCTCTTAGAGTTTCTAATTTCTATCAGTGACTTGGATTCTAAATACATTGTAAAGGGTTCAGAGTTTCAGATTATATTACACAAAGAGATTAATTTGAAAAATGATGTATCGTGATTACAGGATGAGTGTAAGAAATATGAGTACCTAAACAACTTCTAGAAATTTAATGCAAGTAAGTTTACTATAAGATACAATCATAAATGATGTTGAAAGAAATCTAAATTTCTTAGTTAATTCAGAATTCAATACGTCAATCAATATACAACAGGAATCAGCAAAGCTAGCAAACTGATTAATAAACCCAGCATTTTACTCCTGAGATTAATGTAGACAGACCATGAAGGATGTTTTGAATTATATAAAAATACTGGAGACTCCTGGCACTTACTGTGCGGAAGAGAGGCATCTGAGGGTTAATCTTGTACAAATTAGCAGATGATAGGAAGAAGATTAATTCAAACTATTGTTATTGAATATTGTACAAACAGGACAAGGCAATACAATTCAAAGCAGCAACAGTAACATTAGGATGACATCTAGTCTAGAGGTTCTTTTTCTGAAGAAACTGAACAACTTTTAGGTAGTGATGGGCAATGACCCTGGAATCCTTAAAAACACAAAACACTGCAGCAGTATTCAGATTTTGAATGACTGAATTGAGTTGAGTTGAATAGACTTTCTTGTCTTTAAATAACTTGTGTTTGCTTAATTTTAAGGGTGAAAGCTCATCATTCTGATTATTCATCTTTGTAAACACATCCATTAATACTAATATTAAGTAATATTTTTGACTCATTTCTTAATTGTACCTGCAAATAAATACAAAAGATATTTTTGCTACACTCTGAACTAGAGTGCATCTAAACCTGAATCACCCTTATTGGACAAGTGTGATTTCTCCAATCTTGTACTTGTATTTGCCGTGTCAACAATACCCATTCCCTACTTAACAAGTCATAGTCAATACATGATCAAGGCCTAGAATCCTAGCACATATGTTTTTTTAATCTGCTTTGCACTTTTATAAAGCTTCTGTAGACATAACTTGTTTTATAATTTCTAATCTAATATAAATATACATGAGATTTTTGTCTTTATTTTTCTGCTTCTCCTAAATCACTTCCTAACCTTCAACTGGAGCTATTCAGAGCAGCTGTTTGAAATTCTGGAAGCAATATTGTTTACTTAATCTTTCCCTTTACCTGTGGTGGAAATCTGTACAGTTAGGTGTTACACCTTACCTGTTGGTAAGGTAGTTGGTCATTTCTGGAAATTTTTTATGACTACGTAATTGCAATATCTACTGCATCAGTACACATTCTGTAATTAACTTGATTTTCCAAATCAGTCTACTAGGTGGAAATGGCCCTCAGTATAAGAGGGAAGAACTTTGGAATATGGCCCAATCATAAATTCTCATAAATGAAGTAACTCACTTTTGAGTGTGTACTCTTTATTATGCAACTAAAAATGAGTATTTATTATTAAGTATTTGCATCATGGTACAGAGCATTGGGAATACTGCATGCATTGGCCAAGCAATTAACATTTTAATTTTCACTTGGTCTGCCTTGTATTCTGTTTCTGTGAAGATAACACCACAGATTAATTTTGTATAAAATTTATATTTAAAAAGTCAAAGGGAAGATAAATTTCCTGAATAATAATTTGTAAATGGTATTTATGAGTGTGTTATAGCTATCTACATGAGTAAAATTGACAAAATTATGTTAAAAGTACAAAACATTCTCTCTTCTACTTTTCCTGGTGAATTAGCTCAAATTAAGTGCAGGAGGTTGAAATCTTCTTGCCTTTTATAGAAGAAATCTGGATATGGATGTAGAAGTAGTAGAGATCAGAGTGATGAGTTATGTGGTTATAGCTATTTTATTAAACACAGCACATTTATCAGGGACATCTCAAATACACTAGAACTAGGAAAAGATCTCTTAAATTATTGTAAAAGCTGTTAACAGATATAAATAATTACTGGAATTCTACTTTTAATTTTATGCTTTGCTAAGATAAAGTGGTTATCTTTACCAAGTTAAAAAAGATCCACTTCATCAGATTTTGCAGATGGCTTTATTAGAACAGAAGTCAGATGATCTCTGCATTCCAATTAATGACATCACTCTGTGTTGTAATTGCTAGTGCTGTATAATGGGGCTGCTAATGTAACTGTTCTCCCATCAAGTGCTGTTGTTCTCAACTCATGATATTAGAAATCCAGATGTTAAATGCTTAGCATTGAAAGGGTACAGAAATGAGCAGTAAGTACCTCATAGCGAGCTCAAATGACCAATTGTAACTTTGACGACTTATGTCACATTGTTAAAATGAGATAGAAAAGACAGAGCCTTAACTGCTGAAAATTGTTGTAACTTCCCAAACCTATCTTTCTTCATCTCCAAGGCTCATAAATATTTCATGAAATTTGGGTCCATTTTGAAGTAGTGAATGGTTGCCCTCTGGTGGGTAGTTACTGCACACACAGTTCAAAAAGATTCAGTTAATTTTAATGTAGGATCAGAGAATTGGTCCATCTAACCATATTTGGGAACCTTTAGATTTTGCTATGCATGAAACAAGTGAATGTTTTTTTTTCTATTGTTTAAGAGAGTACTATCAGCCATTTGCAAAGTAGTAGTGGTAATTACATTGCATTGTTGTAAGCTGCTACCTCATGCCAATGCATGTATCAGGTTAAAGGCAATTCCTCTCACTGCAGTTACTAATGCCTTCCTAGCATAGTGGAGCTACTCAGCAACATGGTGTTCAGCCTGAAGTCACCAGAGCTTCAGTAATTTCCATATTTTAACAGATGGTCTGGTTATTTACATTTCTGGCAAATCTATAGAGTTGTCAGATATGCAGATAACACACAATAGATTGTAGCTTTTTGACATATGAACTGTAGGGAAACCTAAAATAATTTGAATGTACATGTGACCAACTGCTTTTATTTACTGAAATTGTGGTATTTCTTGAGTTGGTGAAATATTTAAAAGACTGTGAAAAAAAGCTTATAATGGGGCCATTTCAGATAACTTTGTTTTATATTAATGTGCTTTGATTCATTCAACATTTTCACTGGATTTTTTCACTGGTTTTCTTTTATGTTCTTTTTCAGTCTGTGGGTATCATTGGCAAGGCCTGCATTTGTGCCCATCCCTAACTGCTCATATGAGGGTGATGGTGAGTTGCCTCTGTGCTTCTAGTGAAGGTAATTTCACAATCTCTGGGACTGGGAATTGCAGGATTTAAACCTAGCAATAGTGAAAGGCTGTTGATATATCTTGGTGCTGTCTTGAAGTGGAATCTGCAGGTGAGGCATTTCCATCAGCCTGCTGCCCTAGTCTTTTCTGGCAGAAGAAATCTCAGGTTCGGAAGGGAGGTTGGAGTGGCTTAATGGGTAACTGCAGAGCATTTTGTTGATGCCAGCGGTGTAATGAATGAATCTTTAATATAGTTCATGAGATGTCATTCAAATAGATTGCTTTGTCCTGGATGGTGTCAGACTTTTGAGAGCTGTTGGTGTTGTATTCATTCAGCATCCAGCTTGTTCCTGTTTTATATCTTCCATGTTACTGTATTCAGTTTCTCTCTCAGTAAACAATGGCATTCTCTTATCTCTCTTGATTACTTGATGTCCTGATTACTGTAGTAGTCTTTCATAAAGCATGTTACCAGGACATTAGGATCTCAAAGCCTTACATTTACATCATATGCTTCTTTTTAATTTTTCTGCCAAAGTGATATGTTTCAAATTTTCCTGTTTTGTACTTCATATATTTGCTCACTCACAATATGCCCAAATCACTTTGCAGCCTCTTCACGACTTCTTCATTAGATTCCTAACTTTATCAACCATTGGCACCTTCATTCATAAATTGTAAAAATAATTGAGATCCCAGTGTACACTAGAAAGCAATCAATCAATGCCTACTTTGTGTTTCCTGTTAGCCAGTTAATATTCCATTCATGTTAGTAGATTATCACCTGTCCTGTAGGCTTTAATTTTCAAAATAACATTCGAAGTGGCATCTTAGCAAATGTCTTCTGGAAATCAAAGAACTCCAATAAGTTGCTCAGAAAATGAACTGGTTTTCTTCCTATTCTTGTCTACACTTTATCAATACAGTCTGTGATATTGAAGCTGAAAGTGATACAGCATTGAATGTATATGGATCTCTGTAACTTAAGACTGATTGTTCATGCTGTTAAATGATTTGCATGATATTATAATTCATTCAATCAAGACGGTAATTACAGAACTGGAGAAGTATCAAATGAATATGCTTCAGTTGAAATCAACATTAGGAGAACTCCCAACATCTAAGCTGCACGTGAACGGGGAATAAGCTGTGAGAAAGTAGAACAGGGAATGCCAGGAGTGTTCAGCAGTTCAGGCATTGTTTACAGAGAACAAGCCAGTTAACAATTCAGCAGTTATCCAGACTACCAACTTCTACAGCGTCTTGCATTCTGATCTTAGAAAAAGTGTTCATTAACTCTGTCCACAAAAAGAGTATGCACTGCTTTCTTATCATTTAGAACAAATGGCAGGCATAACACTTCAATGAGTTGCCTGCATGCAGGAAATGTTCTTTCCCATTTGCAATTTTAAAATTAAACTTTTTTTACTGGGGTCTGAAAATTTACTGAAAATCTCTGTCTCTGAAATAACCTATTCTTGAAATTGATTGTAAAACAACGGATCAGATCATCTTGCCTGGCCACTGCACCACCCAGAATCTCCTTAATCATCCTATTGGCCCTGTCTATCCTAGAATCCAGTGGCATGATCTGGGTGGCAATGGGGCATCAGTTGGCAGAGTGAGGAATATTGAGGCATATGTGTGCAATTATGAGAAAAATGTGAAAAGTCAAACTTTTTTGATTTTAATGCATCAATCTAAATTTCAGGAATGGAGATATTGCCCAGCAATTTATTCCTCTTAATACACCACCTTTTCAAAGATTAGCAAATTCCCTTTAAGTTATCATCTTAATATGTATTTATACTGTATCAAGAGTGTGATTGATCTTAGTAAGTCACAATTAGCATTCACAGATTTCAATACAATTTCTTGTTATCTAAAAAACAGTCTCAATGCTGATTGCAGGATGTAATAATTTGAAAAAATGATTTGGAAACCTCAGAAAATATCTGTAAGCATCTTCCAGACAATATTTCTCCCTTTGATGTTAATTATCTTAACAATAAAAATAGTATTTCTCTCAAATTTTCAAGCCATTGTTTTCCCTTTAAGGACCTTTCCAGTTTGACTATATTATCTTTTGGATTCATTAGAAACAAAAAATTATTTGTTTTACTTCACACATTTCTCTCATACTTCGCACGTATGCCTCAATATTTATTTTGCTTTCTGTATGACCACTTAAATGTAATTGATATTTCTATCTTTTTTAAACTTCCTGCGTGTGAGATTGAGAATTCTGTAATCTGACTGTTCTACTAGCCTTCATGTTGCATTTCTCCTAATGGACAATACAAGCCCCCTCCAGAGGAGCAATAAACAATCTGCTGGAGGAGAGAACTGTTGCTCCAGATTCCAGTGTCTTTAGTCTATTGTGTTCCCAGTTCAGTTCAGGGCCTCAGATTCAATAGACACTGTAAGAGAGAAAATCTCAGGTTTACTGAAAATACATCAAATGTTTGTGAGCTGAGCAATTAAAGTAATTCCTTTAACACTCAGGAGAAATATCTGAACTAGTTAGTGAGTTTCAGGCAATTAAATAGAAATACATCCTATGATTCATTTGATGGCTTTCATTTCACTGTGGCATTTGTACATGACATGATTTATGAAGATTGGGGAGGAATTCTGAATGCAATCATGGGGACATAAGGGAGAGTTTGCCTAAGCATGTGTAGCATGCTTCTCCTCAATAAATAAGAAAATAGAATAGTTTAATATGAGGGACAAGATCTCTATTGTAATGTTTTGAAGTGTTCTGACAGTTTCATCATATCATTTTTGACTACCTCAATATATCCCAAAAAGTGATGAAATACTTTTGATGTGGGCACAGATGTAATTGAAGGTATATGGATACAACTGAGTTAAGAGTTAACTGAGTTAACTATGTTGTAGTAGATATTTTAGCACTTAGGTGCAGTTATCTTTTTAGCAGATTTTTAAAAAATACCCTAACCCTATTTTCTGCACTATTTCTTCATATTTCTTCATTCATACACATCAGCTATAATGTGTATTAAAATATGTTAACCATTTTATTCATATGTTTGTAGGGTGAAAGGATACTGTGCTCTTAACAGCAAGAGGACAAGCAAAAAAAAATCAGACAAGCAAAGGTTGGCCATTTTGAAAACCTTTCCATTTCTTTCTTTGTGTAGTCACTCATCATCTGCATTCTCCCATATAAATGACTACCAAGTCAATTATATATTTAAGTCTATTACCAACACTACTCTGTGATTTCAAGAGACGGTGATTAAATGGAGGCAGCTGGATAGTAGCTGCAAAAATCTTGTAAGCATCCACCCAGTAACGTTCTACCTCCATTTCTTTCCATCTATTTTTGATATGTTTTAACCTTTATGCTTTTTTTTTGCTCAATACAATTCCTTTATTAGTGATCCAGTCAAGATTTCAGTTATGACACCAGTAACAAAATTAAGTATGATATGGCTACCTTCTTTTCAGGGACCTTTGGACATTGGTAGACTTCTGGGCAATTGGATATTATCCTTATTAATATATCAACACACTTCTATTTCACATCTTTACACAATGGCATGATAAATTTTTCAGTGAATCTGATCATTTTAAATGGAGTGTTAGAAACAAAACCCAGTGAGTTTAAAGGAAGCATGGGAATGGGGGCCTGGTTTGTTTAAAAGGAATGTAGGAACAGGCTCTTGTGACTTTAAAAGGAGTGTTGGAGTGGGTCCCAAGGTGTGTGTTTAAAAGGAGTGCAGGAAAAGATGACCAATATGTTTAAAGGGAGTAAGTACAACAGGGCCCTGTGAGTTTTAACAGAATGCAGGAAACAGAACCAGTTAAGCCAAATGCTGAATCATCAGGGTTTCAGACTAATGGGATATAGATTATTAAGATTTCCTCTACTGTGTTTTTTCTCTGTCTGAATAATCACTTTTCCATTCAAATTTCAAAGTACGCTGTATGGTAGCATCTTATTATATTTAAAGCTGAAAACCTGAAGAAATTAAATAATATTTTTGATATCAAAGACATTCAGTTAGCATGCCTGTTTACCTGCTTAAAGGTTGCTTAGCAATATAACTTTAAAGTAAAAGGTAGGTTAGAAATGCCAAGTTAACTAAATTTTAGGAGTAATGTTTATGCTAAAATTATAAAAGAAAATTAATTAGGCAAAGCATAGGTAATTGTATTTAACTTATTTATGATAGAAAATGTATCACTTTTATAAGTCAAAGTTACCACCTTACACATTCTGGTTGAGGCACAGTATCTTTTAAGTTGCAGTTAAATGGGTACTTGAAGGGGTAGGGCTTAGATGTATATAGGCCAAATGCAGGTAATTGGGACCAGCTGGATGGGACTCATTGGGTGAAGGGTGAGTATCCATGCTGTATTGCTCTGTGACACAATTTAGAAGTGCAAGGTCACCTGCAAAATGCTTCGTTTGGTAACCCATCAAAGTTATCTGAGTGATATGTGTGATTTCACTTATTTTAATAATGTCCTTCCTATGTAAGGTAACACTGCAAATTTCTGCAGTCATGGAAGAGGCAGTAACATTGAAAACTATCAATAATTCAAAGGTACTGGTTTAAGCCTAGTCTTGTTCATGATTTTAGTAGATTATCCTTGATTATACATATAAATTTATTAATCCCCATATGGAATTCTATTCTATATTATATATTACAGCATTTATTAAAGAAAATGTTTGTATAATTTACTGTTTTCCCTTCAGCAAAACTCTTGGAAATACGAGTATTCTGATAAAGTGCTGGCTAAGTAAATCTAGTGCAGCATGCATATGAACACAATCATGGTTGCATTTTCCTCTTTATTGTGATAATTATGTACAGTATAATACAGTATACCTATCTTTTATGATTAACAGCTGTATTAATCTTCAATATGATAGCATTTTTATATGCGAATTGTGTATTTTATTCCTTTCTCTGCAGGTCCATTAACACAAAGAGCATCACATTTCTGCAAATTCTTGCTGCAGAATATTACAGTCCTTTGGGGTGAGGTAGTAGGTTGTATAGTTTTAGGGTTACACCCTTCCAGTCAGATAACTATACAATCTACTGTCTTTCCTGAGGTGGCTGTCAAACTTCAATGGATCATTTGACAATCTTTATTTTGGTCATCTGGATATATTTTGACAAGGAAGAATGATTTTATTGATTCTAACAAATTAAGATCTTCATTTAACACTATTTTATGAGTTAGCCAATGATTTGTTTAGGGTTTTAAAGCCTGAGTTTGCTAATAGTTGTGAGACACTCAATTAAGAAATTTTAATGTTTACATTAAGATCCAACATGTAACAAAGCTGAAATAATATGATTAGTTTGTATCTTAAAATCTTTCTTTCTAATGGCCTCAATATAAGTAATGTTCTACAAATGTATCTTTCTGTGCAACCAAGAGAATCTATGTAAAATGTTGCTCATCTAAAATCACTTACCCGATTCCCTCTTTCTCCCAGAAACCTATTGAAGTTCTTGTGCTTAGTTTTAGATCAGTCTACCAATAACATAACATAACATTTTAAAGACTATGAATTAATGAGATAAGATAAGGGTTAGGGTGATTCAGATCTTCCCATAGACATGGGGAGCTGCCATACAAACAGAGAAGGCAAATAGAAGAAGATGCATAGACTCCCTATGCTAATTGTTGGTTAAGAGCCAGATATATAGATGGAAAGAGAGAATTTACAGGGTCTTGCATGTGGGATGCATGATTTTATAGAAGTATCTTGTACATTAAAAAGATATTTTTATTTTGAGAAGTTATTTCAGCTGGTATTTCCTTTTTTCGGGTAATGATGTGACTTCCATGGATAGGACAAATATCCCAAAACTAGTTGATGGTGATGACAGATTGGGACCAAAGGACCGTTCCAAATAGTATGTTTGTCGGCTGGTACCATATGAATGAAATTACTTCCATTTTCCTCTGAATATTGCTAAGTTTATACATTGGAGGGCAGATTTCAAAATTTCAGAGTTGTCTCATTTCTTCTAATAAGGATGGAGAATGACTAGCTCTGAGTTAAGTGTGGAGGCTAATAGAACATAGAACAGTTCTACACAGGAACAGACCCTTCAGCCCACAATAATGCACCAAGCAAAATTAGTAATCAATTCCTCCACTCTCTGTAAGGATTTTATACGTTCTCCCTGTGATTGTGTGGGTTTCCTCTGTGTGCTCTGGTTTCCTCCTACATTCTAAAAACATATTGATTAGTAGGTTTATTGGTCACATGGGTGTAATTGGGCGGCGCAGGCTCATTGGGCAATAAGGGCCCATTACTGTGTTGTATCTCTAAATTAAGTAATTAATTAATTAATCAGACTTGCAGCTAAACTAAGCCCAGCTGCCTACGCAATAATCCTTTCATTTCTGTAGATCCATGTGCCTATCTATGAGTCCCTTGAATACCTGCATTGTATTTGTCCTCACTACCATCCTGGGCATCACTTTCCAGAAATTCAAGGCAAGTTCTTTCACTTACTGTGTAAAAACAAAAAACAAAACTTGCCTTGCACATCTTTGAACTTGCCCCATCTCACCTTAAATGCATGCCCTCTGGCATTGGACATTTCAGACCTGGGGGAAAATTGTGGGATCCACAGATGCTTCCATAGATGGGTCAGGAGATGCCTGATGGGAAGCAGATTTGGTAATTTGTAAAATGGTGCTTTCCTTCTGCCATTTATGGTGGGTTTCCATTTGCTCCTGATGTATGGGCTTACGATTCTGTGCTATTCTAAATGCTTTTTCACTACTTAGGGCTGTCAAGGTCATGTATTCTCAGGAGTCAGTTGGGATCTTGCATTTTTCCAAAGGAAGTGTTGAGGACATCTCAAATATTTACCTCCCTCCACCTGGTAATCTTCTCTTGTGCCTGAGCTTGGTATAGTTTTAGGAGATTGGCACTGGGTATGTGAAATTTGAAGCCTGCTCAATAGAGCTGATTGAGTGCAATTAGAATTCCAATGATGGGGATGTCATCTTGGGAAATGGCACTTACATCCATTCAATTATCCTTGCAGCTCAATTAGAGGATTCTGCAAGGAAGTGTTGGTGGTATCTTTCTAAGTACCTTTAAGTGCCTACTATAAACAGTCCACATCTCCAGAGCATATATTGTTTGAGGGAAAGGATGACATTGCTTGGCAATCAGTAGGCTTTATCATATTTAATACCCACACTGGTTAAATGGGTTCGTATCCTGATGGGCTGGTTGTCAAATCTACTGAGTAATAGGAGCTAATTTTGTGACCATCTTCTGATAATAAATGTGATATCTGTATAATGTGTGAAATAAGGTTTACTTTGTTCTTTTTCAATTGAATTTGGTTTCAGTTGTGACAATCTCAATGTTCTGCCAGGGTGAGGTAGTAGGTTGTGTAGTTTCAGGGTAGTGATTTTGCCCCATCTGAAGATAACTATACAACCTACTGCCTTCCCTGAAGAGCAATATGACAGCATGCAATTTGATTTTAAAAATCAGTCAAGCAGTATGATACAAGAAATAATGAGTGAAGAACTACAGTTTCTGTATTTAAAATGACTGGTGTTGTTTAAAATATCTGAAGTATATAATAGATTGTTTTTTAACACACAATGGAATAGTTTATCGAGAAAAAGTGCTGGTTTATTTTGTTTTGTGTCTATTTGAAAGCAACACCACATTTTCACAACATTAGAAGGTGGGTGCTACAGTGGTTAAGTCATTGCATAATGCCCATAGCCAAGAAACATGCAAATGTGAAATCATTCTGAAGCAGAAGTAAACATTTGGAAATTATTGGAAACCAATGTAGAATTGATTTAACTTGGATTACTGGAGGATAATGTCATGTATATAATCATTTTTGCTGCTATATCTGGTGTAACTTTTGCTGGCCATTACCTTATTTGCATTTATTTCCATGCAATCAGATGTTATACCACTCCTTGTAAATGCAATAAAAACTAACAATATACAATTATTCTATGAAGAATAAAAATCAAGAATTAACATTATACTGTTGAACTGAAGTTGCCAATAAAAACATTTATACTGAAAAAAATAAGTATATAAAATTACATTTAATATACTTGATGTATTTATGCACAACATGTAAGTTTGCTTGATTTCACTGTTGAAGTGCTTCAAAATGTGGTATTTTTATTTTGAATCCATTGTATAAATGTATAGATTATTTTTATCTCTAACTCTGGAGCAACCAACATATACAGTAACTGACCATGGAAAAAGCACTGAGTTTCAAGTTTAAGGCCAACGACATTTAGTGATTGTTCTTACACCTTGTTAATGTTCATGGCTAAACTAACTTTAACAGGAAAATTCAGTCACATGAATTAAAATGATAGACCAGATGGGATAATTGTATCTGAGGAATGAAGACATTTTCCACCAATCATAATTGTAGCCCCAATTACAAGTTGCAGTAATTTTTGAACAGAAAATTTTGTTCCTTTGCATAATATTTGTGGATACAAATTCCTGGATAGCATAACTGGAGTGATGCTATCCAGTGATGCTATCCAGGAATTTGTATCCAGAAATAAGGGTACAAAATTATCATTTCAACAGGAGCACCTTTGAGAGTGTCCTGACCAGAAGCATCACTGTCTGGTATGGGAATTGCAAGACATCTGACTGCAGGTCCCTACGAAGGATTGCAAGGACTGCTGAGAGTATCATCAGGGTCTCTCTTCCACCTATCAGAGACATTTATCAGGAGCATTGCTTATGCAGGGCCCTTAGCATTATAAATAATCCCTTCCACCCATCCAACAACCTCTTTGACTCCCTATTATCGGGCAGGAGGTACTGTAAAATTAGGGCAAGAATGGTTAGGATGGGAAACAGCTTCTTTCCCTAGACCATAAGACCACTGAAATCCCTGCCACCATCCAGGTCTCATCCCATATGAAGCACCAGTAGCGTTGTACAGTTTATTTTTAACTTCTATTGTGTAGGCATAACGAATAACGTTAATTTATTTCTGGTAATATTACCTTATGTGTTATTTGTGTGTGTTATATGTACGGTGTTGTGCACCTTGATCCAGAGGAATATTTTCTTGTTTGGCAGTGTACATCTGTACAGTTGAAAGACAATAAACTTGAACTTGTACCTGTACTACTTTTAATTCAAAATTACTTAAGGAAACACATTCTTGGTGACAGAAAGTTTAAAAAATTCAACAGGAAATGTACAGCCTCCAGCAAACAGGGAGGTTACTATCATAATGGGATTTCTGAGAGGGTGTAATAAAATATCTTAACAAGTTTTTCCATCCAAACTCCCTCCATTTCTGTGAATTGGTACACTTCAATTGATATCTCCATATTGTTGTCCATTCTTTCTCAGATATAATTATCCCTCCTTCCTTCTCCCATTTTGTTTTAATGTATGAAGTCGAATGTGTTTTAAAATTTGACAACCCCTTATACATGCTTGAAATGATTCTACTACCATTATCAAAATGCAAATCATTATCATATTTTTTGGGACTGTCCTGTTATCAAAAACTATTGGAGGGGGATACACAATGCCCTACAAGACATCTTTAAATGTGAAATACCCTTGGAGAGTAAGACCATATATTTTGGATATATACCTCAAGAATGGTTGAAAAGAGATAAATATTTAATGAATATACTGTTGGTGGCTGGTAAAAAGACTCTTACTAGGAAATGGTTATCACAGGAGAGACCAACTTTAAATACATGGATGGAAATTACAATGGACATTTACAAAATGGAGAAGATAACAGCATCTGTTAATCATAAGCTGGAACAATTTGATTCATACTGGGAAAAATGGTTTAACTACATAATGCCTCATAGGCCTGATTTTATTCTCACAAATCAATGAATCTGTTGTTAAAAAAAATCACTCCCTACTTGTACATAGTTCTTTCCTTTTGCTTGTTTTTTCTTTCCACTCTTTTCTATAAGTGTATACCTCAGATAAATACTTTGTGGAGATTTGTGATATATATGATTATATGATGTGTATGTACAATGTCTGAAATACATCTTATGGAAATGTTTGTTTGATGAACTTCAATAAAAAAAAATAAATTACAAAAAAAAGGAAATGTACAGCCTCATCAATATCTGTCACACTGTCAACTGACTTGTACATGTTGTCTGGGAAGCTTCAAAAGAAAATCTGTATTCCTGACCTGCACTGCATCAATTTTTGTTTTTAAAATTGCTCTTTCATACAGTGATTGGTATTTCAAATTGTGTTGGCTGATATTTGGAAAAACAGCATCAAATCATGAATTGAGGTGGCAATTAGGCACAAGTTTTTCATTGAAATCATTCTTGTTGAGTCTCCATGTTTATCTGCCATTTCGTAATTTGAGTAAATGCAAAGAAAACTCTTGCAGGTGAATCGCTGTCAAATTTGTAGCATGCTGGTTTTCAGGTGTAATCATTTTCCCAAATAAATTACACTTTATACAGCCTTTCCATTCATTTTCTTTAATACACCAATGAACTTTCCATCGCTTCCATTAGAATTTCATATCAATAGAAGTAATGACAGTTTGTATCTTACAATTTGTGTAATTAAATATGTCAAAGCAGATTTTTCCATATTGAACATTGAAGTAAAGTATGTGGTAGTTGTTGCTGAACTGTACACAATACTTCTAAAACTTAATAATTTCTCTTTCCATTTTCTGTAGATTACAGTGTCTTAAATCTTCAAACTTATTGTAGATTCCCTTTTAAGAAGAATTTTAAGTGATTACATAACCGATCTAAAAAAGAAAATGGGTGCACAGGCATCCCTCTTTATAGCAACAGGGCTTAGATACCACTAATGTTATACGGAGACAAAAGAGATTGCAGATGCTGGAATCTGGAGCAAAACCTGAGATGCTGAAGGACCTCAGTTTGTCAGGCAGCAGCATTTGTAGGGGAAATAAACAGCTGACATTTCAGGTGAAGACCATTTATGGACTGATATCACTGATGCAAGTCACCGAGAGATGCCAGAATACAGTAAATATCGTTATTCAAATACAGTAGCTAACTGCAGTTTCAGTTCACAAGTAATGTTATTGCGATAAATTCCCTTAGAAATATTCTCCATGTTAGTTTGGGTGTGAATGGTGGAGGAATGGAGGATGCATTGGTGTCCTATGTCCCTGTAGTTGGGGGAAAGGCAGCAAGGACATTTGCTGTAATGGTCAAGGAGAGCTGGAAAGGGAATGCTCCAATCAGTAATTGGATGGTGGTGTAAAAAAGTCAGAAGTTGAGGCCTTGATGAATCTTAGATTCATGTGTTTAGGAGATTGGGGTTGGGACCTGAGCTCTGGGGTTTGCTGGGCTGAGACAGAGAAAAGTAGTTGGAGGTGTGGCAAGAAATGAATCCACTGCAATTTTCCTATTGCCACAATAGGTCTATTGACACAATCTCAATGGCTCTCCACGTGGCCTTGGATCACCTGGATAATACAAATACCTCTGTCAGGATATTGTTTGTTGACTTTAACAAGTTTAACACCATAATCCCTACAGTTCTGATTGAAATGCTACAGAACCTGAGCCTCTGTACCTCTCCCTCTACAACTGGATCCTCAACTTCCTAACCAGAAAACCACAATCTGTGTAGAATGGAAATAACATCTCCACCTCACTGACAATCAATACTGGTGCACCACAGGATTGTGTGCTTAGGCCATTGCTCTACTCTCTCTACACCCATGAATGTGTGGCTAGGAACAGTTCAAATATCATCTAAATATTTGCTGATGATACAACCATTGTTGGCAGAATTTCAGATGGTGATGAAAAGGTGTACAGGAACAAGATGTACCAGTTAATGGAGTGGTGTTTCAGCAACAAACTTGCACTCAACATCAGCAAGACCAAAGAGCTGATTGTGGACTTCAGGAACGATAAGATGAGGGAACACAAACCAATCCTCATAGAGGGTTCAAAAGTGGAGTGAGCAATTTCAATTTCCTGGGTATTACTATCTCTGAAGACCTAGCCTGGTCCCAACATATCATGCAAATGTAAAGAAGGCAAGACAGCAGCTATACGTCATTAACAGTTTGAGAAGATTTGTTATGTCACCTAAAACACTCACAAATGTCTACAGATGTACCATGGAGAGTATTCTAACTGGCAGCATTACCATCTGGTATTGGTGGGGGCTACTGTACAGAATTGAAGTAAGTTGCAGAAAGTTGCAAAATTAGCTCCATCATGGGTACTAACCTCCATAGTTTCCAAGATATCTTCAAGGAGCGGTGCTTCAGGAAGGCAGCAACTATCATTAAGGACCCCCACCACCCAATACATGCCCTTTTCTTATTGTTACCATTAGAAAAGAGGTACAGGAGCTTGAAGACACACACTCAACATTTCAGGAACAGCTTTTTCCCCTCTGCCATCCAATTTCTAAATGGACATTGAACCCATCAATACCACCTCAATATTTTTTAAAAAAAATTGATTTTGTATTATTTATTTTAACTTAGCTATTTAAGATACATATAATGACTGTAACTCAATTTTTTCTATATTTATCATGTATTGATAAATATCAATATCAATACCGTTGCAGTAAAGTCAACAAATTTCACGATATTAAACTTGATTCTGATTCTGACAAGTTCAGCAGGTATAGTATGTGTATACAATGATACTTGCAAGATTTAGAGAAGTACCCGATATAAATGGCTAACTATTATCTAACATTGCAATAAGGACTCTTGAATTTCTATCTAGAAGTACATCCAGAACATTCAGGCTGCAGTCAGGTCCTTGAAACAAATTTGTCAGTGGAATACTGTCAATTGGTTGTGAGAATTTGTGCAAGTTTCTATTTTGTCGTCATTATCATTACATAGTAAAAATAATAGCACCTTTCCACATACACACAGTTATAGCTTTGAGCAAAAAATTCTAAATTTCTGTCACAACTTCAGCAAAAATTCACAGGGTGCACTGTCTATCTGTGCAAATCGGAAAATCTGATTTTATAAATATGGCCTGTAATTCTCTCACAAGTGAAAAGGAAAATAGTTCTATCTTAGAATATGTGCCAATGTTTATTTAATGCTCTGTATAATTTTTAAATATGTAATTAAAATTATCCTTTCTAATTTTCTGTGTAAAAACTATTTAATGTGATAGACTGTTTAATGATATTACATCAGAGCAGAACACATCAGGTATCCTTGAAATGGTGCCTGACTGCAGCCAATGACCAATAAGTACTGAGAGAATGGAAATCAACTTCTGTCACTAGGCAATACTTAACCTGTGTAGCCTATCACCATCAGGTACAGTCTGTGAGATAATTTAGTCTGCAGCTGTGTGCCAGGGTAACCCTCAGCACAAATTTTCAATGAATATCTGCCAGTATAATTCATAGAAGAGTTGATGAGACATGATTGGATAATTATCGTATTTGCAGATGTTAGAAATCCAAAGTAGCACCTTCACATTTCATTGTATTATAACGAGTACATATCTTTCTAGTTTCTTGGTATCTTTAACACTAAAGCAGTAAAGGACAGCCGGCGCAAACCCTCCCCTAATAGTTGAATGACTAAATGTGGAAAACAATTGAGGAAAGAACTCTTTGCAACATTTTTCTTTATCCAGGGTTAACCAACCTCAATTTCACCCACTTTTGGAACCACTGGGTTCAAGTATGTCAGGGTAGGGTGTTCCTAATGATATGGTTTGGAGGGTTTTGTGTGGGTCAAGGTTGGGGAACCTTAGGGTGAGTGAGTGGGTGAGTTGGTAGTGTGGGGTGTGTATCTGTGGTGAGGGTAGGTGTGTTACCTGGTCTAATTGAGGAGCACACTGCCTGGAATAAGGATGTGAGTGTATGGTATTTTACACAGGGTGAAAGGGGGCAGGTGTTGACTAGCCTGTGTGGATCAGGATGTGAATGTCGGGGGTTTGGGTGTAGGAGTCCATGGGATGAAAGAGCCTGAGAATTGACAGCCTGTGTTGATGGGATGAATTGTCTGGGACCTGGGTGTGATGTGTGAGGGTGTATGTGGACGGATAGGGTTCCATGGTAGCATAGTGGTTAGCCAATGCTATTACTGCTTGTGGTGTTCTGGAGTTTGGAGTTCAGTTCCGGCACTGTTCTGTAAGGTCTCTATACGTCCTCCCTGTGGAATGCGTGGGTTTCCCCAGGTGCTCAGGTTTCATCTCCCAGTCCAGAGACATACTGGTATGTTAATTGGTTATTGTAAGTTGTCCCTGATTAGGCCAGGGTAAAATCAGGGTTGCTGAGGTGGCATGGCTTGAAGAACCTACTCTGTGCTGTATTGCTAAGTAAAATAAATAAGTAAATGTAAGGGGTTTTTTTCCTTTATGTTACTGCGTGTGTTAATCAAAATGGCTTCTTTGTTAAAAGTAAAAGTACTTCTTTGTTATGCTAACCGGTGAGAGGGTGTTTTCTGTCGTAGCTTGTTTGGGTTAATATTACTGATAATGAGAATTGTATTCATTTGTTAACCAATTGGGATAGATGTTATTCTCTCTTTTGGGTCTGTGAGCTATTGTTGGCGGGCTTTTGGGGAGTTGGCGCAAGGGGGTGAGAGAGAGAGGACGCGATGCTGTAAGTTGGGTGACGGAACGGACCCCGAGGGGGGTCCTAGACCAGGGTTTTCGGCGAGGAGAGGAGACGAAGACAGACGTGCCGGGGGTGCTTGGTTGATCACTTCAGGTGGTCCTGAGCTACGAGTTGAGGAGGTCTGAGGGGATCGAATGGTGGCCAAAAGGCTTCGTTAATTGAGCTCCAACGGTTGTGCATGAAGTGGTTTGGACTTTGATAAGTTTGGCGCCTTTTACTTTTCCTTTTATATTGTATCTCTATTGAGTACATAGTTCCAGTAAGATCTCATATACTCATTTAATCGTATATGGTGTACAGTCTGTTATTTGGCGTGTTGGGGATATCACACAGCATCCACACAAGCTGATTACATAGTTTGGCGGGACCAAAGGCTGCTCCCTTTAGATGGAAGCGAGTTGAGTGAGCCTGAGGCTTACCAGGGGGTTTCATAAATAAAATAGGGGATTTATAGTTGGCTGAGGGTGATGATCAAGGGTTGTTTCTCAGACTGGAGGCCTGTGTCTAGTGGTGTGCCATAGGGGTTGGTGCTTTTTTATTCATGCTGCTTGCAATTTATACAAATGATTTGGATGTGAATGTACAAGACGTGGTTAGTATTCTAAAATAGGTGGTGTTGTAGACAGTGTAGAAGGTTATGAAAAATTAGAGGGGACCTTGATCAGCTGGGTATGTGGGCTGAGGATTGGCAAATGACTTTCAATCCAGATAAATATGAGGTATTTTGGGAAATCAAACCTAAGTAGAGCCCTGGGGAGCTATTATGGAACGGAGGAACATTGGATTCCAAAGGGTTCACTAAAAGCGGCATCACAGGCAGATAGAGTGGTGAAGAAAGTAATTGGCACACTGACCTTCATCAGTCAGGGCATTAAGTACAGGAGCTGGAGGTTATCTTGCAGTTATATAAATGTTGATAAGACCGCACTTGGAGTTTTGTGTACAGTTTTGATCACTATTATGGAAAAAATGCTATTAAACTATAAAGAGTGCGAAAATTTTTACTAGGATGTTGTCTGGACTTGGGGGCCTGAAATACAAGGAGTGGTTGTATTGACAAGGACTTTATTCTCTGGAACATAGGAGATTGAGGGGTGACCTGATTGACCTATATAAGTTCATGAGGAGCATAAATAGGGTAAAAGCACATAGTCTTTTTCACAAGGATAATATGCTGAAAATAAGATCAGAGGCAAGAGGTGTAAAGGGGGCATGAGAGGCAGCTTCTTCACAGCGTGTGATGCATTTCTGGAATGAGCTGCCAGAAATTACGGTTGAGGTGGGCACATTAGCAACATTTTAAAGCCATCTAGATAGCTACATGGATAGGAAAGATTTAGGGACATGGCCAAATGAGGACAGATGAGGCTAGTTTGCTGAGTAACACAATCAGCATGGATAAACTGGGCTGAAGGGCTTGTTTACAAGCTGTAGATTCTACAACTCTATGAGTTCCCAAGCCATTCAACAATCTGGGTGTCTCAGAAAACGGAGACACTGTATGGATGGCTGATAGATGAGGTCAACAATGTAGCAAAGGATAGAACAGAATGACTAAGAGAATAGTTTGAAGTGTAGAGGATCAGCATACAGAGCCAAAAAGTAGGTAAATATTGGCAGTTAATCTTGTGGTTGGTGGGTCTGACTATCCGAACGACAGTATACTTCTATTTTTTTTTACCAATGAAAGGAATGTAATTGTTTGACTTTGCAACAAATTACAGTGGAAAAACAGTCCGAGCTTTTAAGCAATGTTACTTGCCAATGTCTTCAGGGAGACAGCAGGAAATAAGTCAATATTTCCACAAGTTTTTCAACAGTAATTCCAATATTGCTTCATCTTCCTTGCCAGGAAACTTTCCACTGATTGGGAATTTAAACAATGATGTATTTGTTTCAACTACCAAAAAGAAATTATTTTCAGGATAATTATCAATTTAAGGTACACAGGAATGCACAAGTATAAAACTAGTATGACTGTGGCCTCCTCTATCATAAATTGGGAGACTACTACGTTGAGCACCTTCACTTCATCCGCCGAAACCGGAACTTTCCAGTGACCCAACATTTTAATTCCAATTCCCTTCCCGTTCCAACTGGTCAGTCCATTGCTTCCTTTTGTGCCACAATGAGTCCACCCTCAGGGTGGAGGAGCAACAATTTATATTCCATCTGGGTGGCCTCTAACTTTATGGCATGAATATCGATTTATACTTTTGGTAAAAAAAATTCCCTCCCCCTCCCAACCTCTTCTATTCCCGACTCTAGCCTCTTACCTCTTCTTGCCTGCCTATCATCTTCCCCAGTGCCCTTCCTCCTATGGTCCTCTCTCCTCTCCTATCAGATTCCTTCATCTCCAGCCCTTTACCTTTCATAAGAATATAAGAAATAGGAGCAAGAGTAGGCCATCTGGCCCATTGAGCCTGTTCCCCCATTCAATAAGATCATGGCTGATCTGGCCATGAGCTCATCTCCATCTACCTGCCTTTTCCCCATAACCCTTAATTCCACTACCATGCAAATATCTATCCAATCTTGTCTTAAATATATTTACTCAGGAAGCCTCCACTGCTTAATTGGCAGAGAATTTCACAGATTCACCACTCTCTGGGAAAAACAGTTCCTTCCCATCTCTGTCCTAAATCTACTCCCCCCAAATCTTGAGGCTATGTACCCTAGTTCTAGTCTCACCTACCATTGGAAACAACTTTACTGCCTCAATCTTATCTATCCCTTTCATAATTTTATATATTTATATAAGATCTAGTCTCATTCTTTTGAATTCCAGTGAGTACAGTCCCAGGCAACTCAATCTCTCCTCATAGTCTAACCCCCTCATCTCAGGAACCAACCTGGTGAACCTCCTCTGCACCACCTCGGAAGCCAGTATATCCTTCCTCAAGTAGGGAGACCAGAACTGCACGCAATACTCCAGGTGTGGCCTCACCAGTACCCTGTACAGTTGCAGCATAACCTCCCTGCTCTTAAATTCCATCCCTCTAGCAATGAAGGCTAAATTTCCATTTGTCTTCTTGAGAGCCTGCTGCACCTGCAAACCAACCTTTTGTGATTCATGCACAAGCACTTCCAAGTCCCTCTGCTCAGCAGCATGTTGCAAATTTTTACCATTTAAATAATAATTTACCATTAAAATGATTTTATTTTACCATTTTCCTTCCAAAGTGGATGACCTCGCATTTACCAACATTATACATCTGTCAGACCTTCACCCATTCACTTAACCTATCTATATCTCCGAAAGACTCTCTGTATCTTCTGCACAATTTGCTCTTCCACTGAATTTAGTATCATCAGCAAACTTAGACACATTACACTCAGTCACCTCTTTCAGATTGTTTATGTATATCGTAAAAAGTTGCAGGCCCAGCACCAATCCCTGCAGCACACTGCTCACCACTGATAGCCAACCAGAGTAACACCCATGTATCCCAACTGTCTGCTTTCTATTAGCTACCAATCCTCTATCCATGCTAATACATCACTCCCAACTCTATGCATTCTTATCTTATGGATAAGTCTTTTTTGCAGCACCTTATCAAACATCTTCTGGAAATCCAAGTAAATAACATCCATCTGTTCCCCTCTATCCACTGCGCTCATTATATCCTCAAAGAACTCCAGTAAGTTTGTCGAATAGGATCTGCCTTTGCTGAGTCTATGCTGCACTACCTGATGGATCCATTTCTTTCCAGATGCCTCACTATTTCTTCAATGATAGCTTCAATTATTTTCCCAACTACAGATGTTAAACAAACTGGCCTATAGTTACCTGCCTTTTGCCCACATCCTTTTTTGAACAGTGGCATGACATTCACCATCTTCCAATCCGCCAGGACCTGCCCAGAGTCCAGAGAATTTTGGTAAATCATCACCAAAGCCTCTACCACCACATGAAGGCTCACATCCGAGTTGCACACCATTCTGATTTAGAAATATGTTACTATTCCTTCATTTATGCTGGGTCTAACTCCTAGAACTGCTGATCAAATATCATTGTATGACCATCACCTCAAGAAGGTCTGCAGGAATTCAAGGAGATGGCTCACTACCAACGTCTCAAGAGCAATAGGAACTGGGTAAACAATAATCTCGCCTTTGCAATCAAAGCCCAGATCCTAAAAATGAATATAAGAGAAGTTTAAAGATCCATTGATCTAACTATTGATCTAGTGACCCAGTGACATAATTAAGGAAATCAGAGAAAACAGGTCTGTAAGGAGGAAAACATCATTTATTATCTACTCTTGGGATGTTCACTCGCACACATCTCCAGACTATCACAACATTTCAAACTGACACCATTTTGTCTTCAAACTACTATGTTATTTTGGCATGTACCAAGGAGGAATCTTTTTATTAACACTTTCCTTACACACTGCTTCACCATATATATTAAATTGATTCAGAGATTATTTCCATATGAAAAATTAGCTAGTTTCAATACATTTTATGTTCATTTTTGAATGTAGATGGGACATATTCAACATGGAGGTTGGTCACCAGTGGTGTGCCTCAGGGATCTGTTCTGGGACCCCTGCTCTTCATGATTTTTAAAAATGACCTGGATGAAGAAGTGGAGGAACATACACAAAACCTTGACGTTAAGATGAAGCCACACTAAAGTTGGAGAAACAGCACCTTATATTCCATCTGGGTAGCCTCCAACCTGATGGCATGAACATTGATTTCTCTAACTTCTGTTAATGCCTCTCCTCTCCTTCTTACCCCATCCCTGATTTATTACCCCCCTCCTTTTTTTCTCTCTCTGCCTATCACTCTTTGCCTGTTCTCCATCTCCCTCTGGTGCTCCCCTTCCCCTTTCTTTCTCCCTAGGCCTCCCATCCCATGATCCTTACCCTTCTCCAGCTCTGTATGCCTTTTGCCTATCACCTTTCCAGCTCTTACCTTCATCTCACCCCCTCCTGTCTTCGCCTATCATTTCAGATTTCCCCCTCTCCCTCCTACTTTCAAATCTCTTACTATCTTTTATTTCAGTTAGTCCTGACAAAGGGTCTCGGCCCGAAATGTCGACAGTGCTTCTTCCTATAGATGCTGCCTGACCTGCTGCGTTTCACCAGCATTTTGTGTGTGTTGCTTGAATTTCCAGCATCTGTAGATTTCCTCGTGTTGAAGAAGTGGAGGGATGGGTTAGTAAATTTGCTGATGACACAAAGGTTGTGGGTGTTGTGGATAGTGTGGAGGGCTGTCAGAAGTTACAGTGGGACATTGATAGGATGCAAAACTGGGCTGAGAAGTGGTAGATAGATTTCAACCCAGTTAAGTGTGAGGTGGTTCATTTTGGTAGGTCAAACATGATGGCAGAATATAGCATTAATGTTAAGACTCTTGGCAGTGTGGAGGATCAGAGAGATCTTGGGGTCCAAGTCCATAGGACACTCAAAACTGCTGCACAGGTTAACTCTGCGGTTAAGAAAGCATACAGTGCATTAGCCTTCATCAATCATGGGATTGAGTTTAGGAGCCGAGAGGTAATGTTGCAACTATATAGGACCCTGGTCAGACTCCATTTGGAGTACTGTGCTCAGTTCTGGTCGCCTCACTATAGGAAGGATGTGGAAACCATAGAAAGGGTGCAGAGGAGATTTACAAGGATGTTACCTGGATTGGGGAGCATGCCTTATGAGAATAGGTTGAGTGAAGTCGGCCTCATTTCCTTGGAGCGACGGAGGATGAGAGGTGACCTGATAAAGGTGTATAAGATGATGAGAGGCATTGATCGTGTGGATAGTCAGAGGCTTTTTCCCAGGGCTGGAAATGGCTAGCACAAGAGGGCACAGTTTTAAGGTGCTTGGAAGTAGGTAGACTCCTGGACAGGTACATGGAGTTCAGAAAAATAGAGGGCTATGGGTAACCCTAGGTAATTTCTCAGGTAAGGACATGTTCGGCACAGCTTTGTGGGCTGAAGAGCCGGTATTGTGCTGTAGGTTTTCTATGTTTCTATGTAAATAATCACAATTTCATTCATTTAATGTAAGTTTACTATATTTACAGTATCTTCTCTAGGTGCTGATAATTCCCATAAATCTATTTTAAAGATAAGATTTATGCACAACCAGTTTCACATCATGTACAACAGTTGTTAATTGAACTACATATAATCATAATTACCACAACTCATTTTTAATACACTACTCAATCATAAAAGCAAGGATGTAATGTTGAGGTTTTATAAAGCACTTGTTAGGCCTTACTTGGAGTATTGTGAGCAGTTTTGAGCCTCTTATCTAAGAAAGGATGCGCTGACATTGGGGTCAAAGGAGGTTCACAAAAATGATTCTGGGATTGAAAGGCCGTTTAATGGCCCTGGGCCTCTACTCACTGGATTCAGAAGAATGAGGGGTGACCTCATTGAAACCTATTGAATGTTGAAAGGCTTCTATAGAGTGGATGTGAAAAGGATGTATCTTATGGTGGAGGAGTCTAAGACCAAAGGACACAGCCTTGGAATAGAGGGACATCCATTTAGAACAGAGATGAGGAAGGATTTCTTTAGCAAGAGAGTGGTGAATCTGTGGAATTCATTGCCACGTGCAGTTGTTGAGGCCAAGTCATTGGATATATTTAAGGCAGAGGTTGATAGATTCTTGATTAGTCAGCACATGAAGGGATAAGGGGAGGAGGTAGAGAGGGAAAATGGATCAGCCATGATAAAATGATGGATCAGACTAGATGGGCCAAATGGCCTAATTCTGGTCCTATATCTTATGGATATTATAAATGTTTATTCCGAAAGTCTCATCTTTGTGCCTTTTTTCTCGCTCTAATTGGAGCTCAACATCCTTAAGATATTGAAACTTGTCCTTGTTTAAGTGAAAACGTCATTGTTTCTGACCTCCTCTCTTGATTGTTTCTGTGCAGGGCAGTTGGCCAGGGTCTTCATGGACATTTTCAATCTGTCCCTGGCCCAGGCAGTTGTCCCCACAAGCTTCAAGATTGCCACCATCATGCCTGTGCCGAAGCATTCCACTGCCACGGGACTGAATGACTTCCGCCCAGTTGCACTCACCCCCATCATTGCAAAGTACTTTGAGAGACTGGTTCTATCACATCTGAAATCCTGTCTGCCCACTACCCTGGACCCCCATCAATTTGCCTATCCCACCAACAGGTCTGCAGAGGACGCCATCTCCACGGCACTTCATTCTGTCCTGACCCACCTGGACAGCCCCAACTCTTACGTCAGAATGTTGTTCATTAATTTTAGTTTGGCATTCAATACTGTGATGCCCTTTAAGCTGATCGCCAAACTTCGCCAGCTTGGTAACAGCTCATCCCTCGGCAATTGGACCTTGGACTTTCTGACTAACAGACCCCAATCTGTTAAATTAGACAGCTTCTCCTCCATTCTTACCCTGAATACCAGCGTGCCTCAAGGCTGTGTGCTGAGCCCTCTTCTGTACTCCCTTTTCACCTATGACTGTGTTCCTGTACACGGTTCTAACCCCATAATCAAGTTTGCATACAACACCATGGTGGTTGACCTAATCAGAGGGGTTGATGAGATGGGCTACAGGGATGAGGTTCAGCATGGTGTGCCAATAACAACCTGGCCCTTAACACTCAGAAGACCAAGGAGATTATTGTGGACTTCAGGCATGCTAGGAGCCACACTCATGTCCCCATCTACATCAATGGAGCTGTACTGGAGTGTGTATCTACCTTCAAATTCCTTGGTGTCCACATTTCCAATGATCTCACCTGGTCCCTGAACTCCTCCATCCTGATCAAAAAGGTGCAACAGTGCCTTTATTTCCTGCAGAGCATCAGGAAAGTTCACCTTTGTCCCAGGATACTGACGGACTTTTACTGCTGTACCATTCAGAGCATACTCACCAACTGCATCTCAGTGTGGTATGGCAATTGTCCCATATAGGACCGCAAAGCACTCCAGCGGGTGGTGAAAACTGCCTAGTGGGTTATTGGCACCCAATTGCCCACCATTGAGAACATCTATCATAAACGCTGCCTGGGTGAAAAGCACCATCAAGGATGCATCTCACCCTAACCATGGACTTTTTACTCTCTTCCCATCCGGTAGGTGCTACAGGAGCCTCCGCTCCCACACCAGCAGGCTTAGGAAGAGCTTCTTCCCTGAGGCTGTGACCCTGCTGAACCTCACATCACAGCGCTAAACAGTATTGTACCCATATTGGACTGTCTCAGTACTTTTATATTTGTGTGCTGTAGCATTTACTTTTTATTCACAGTTATTTTGTAAATAATACTATTCTTTTGCACTTCTGGTTAGATACTAATTGCATTTCATTGGCTTTGTATCTGTACTTGGCACAATGACAAATTTGAATCTAATCTAATCTAATCTAATCTAATCTTAATCTCCATCTGCGGCCATTTCCATTTTCTTTTGCCAAATGTTGTCTACATGATCTGACTTAATATCTGTAAGACAATGCCCAGTGCCAAAAGATTTCATCGCTCTTGGAATCTTTGAAACTTTTAAATCATTTCAGCATCACAGCAAAATCCTTCTTCAAGGCATCCAACTCTGCATGGTTTGGCTCATTTGGAACTCAAGTTCAAGTTCAGTCTACTGTCATTCAACTGTACACATGTATACAGTCAAATGAAACAATGTTCATCCAGATGAAGGTTCACAACACAGTACGTATAACTCACACATGTAGCACGTAGAGTAATATTATCACAAATAAGGTGCAAATACGATAAAAATTAAAAAGTAAACAGTATAATGATACCAGTGCTTCATATGTGATGACACATGGGTGGTGGCAGGGAGTTTCATAATCTTTCGGCCTGGCGGAAGAAGCTGTTTCCCATCCTAATAGCTCTTGTCCTAATGCTATGGTACCTCCTACCTGATGATAGGAGGTCAAAGAGATTGTTGAATGGATGGGAGGGATCATTGACAATACTGGGGGCCCTGCCCAACACACTCTTTTTCAAGATACACAGTCTAATCTTCCACAGTGGTGTAAACTGAACTGAATGAAATGGCCTTTCTACAACATTCCATGCTGAGTTTTTCACTTTACGGCTAAATCAGTAGATTCTTAAAAAGGCAGTGTCAGTCTGACATCAATGAACTGGCTGAATTATACAGACTCTTTTACTGAACTCCCTCTGTGAGTATTTCCTTGCTTTCAAAATGCAAATGACTCTCTAAAGGATACTCTGAACTTAGACTGTTTATAATGGAATGTCTTCCACTTTGGGACTTTTTCACCATGATCTACTTTAATGGTTTACTTGAAGTTTACCTTAAATCTATTTTATTTGCTTGATAATTACCTTAAATCTATTTCCAAGTACCCACTATGAATTACAAGCTGATTTTTACTTGTATCCAATGGAAGCTGAAACTTTAAACATAGGTACTGCATGCAGATTGAATTGGAATGGACCCAGCCATCATTTCATATTCAAAAGAATGGGCATTAAGAAGGCCCTAGCTTTGTACATGATTGAAAATGAAATTCCTGCAGATGGCACTAAAATTAACAGAGAAGGTGGTTATCAGGATTTACAGAGAGATTGTGATTAGCTGTGTAAGTGAGTCGAGCAATGACAAATGGAGTTTAATTTGGATATGTTCAAAGTATTACATTTTGGATTTTAATCACTGTTTTCTAATTTTGTATTTTCTACAAAGAGCAAAGGCAGCAGGGGCTGGAGAAAACCATTACATGAAGGCTCACATCCAAGTTGCACAGTGAAGTGTTGCACCTTGGAGAGTCAAAATGAATTGGAATTTTCACAGTAAATAGCAGGACCTGAGAAGTGATATAGAACATAGGGAGTACAAGTATATGATTCCCTGGAAGTGCATCATAGGTTGACAGGAACATGAAGAAGGATTTTTGCATGTTGGCATTCATCAGTCATGGCATTGTGTCCTGAAGTTGAGATGTTATGTTCAGCTGTACAGGATGAGGTTGGTGACGTCACATTTGGAATATCGTGTTCAGTTTTGGTCACCCTGCAATAAGAAAGATACCATTAAGCTGGAAGGGTGCAGCAGAAATTTACAAGGATGTTGACAGGGGTGGAGGGACTGAGTTATAGATAGAGGTTGAGTAGCTTGGGTCTTTATTTCACTGGAGAGGAGAATAAAATGTGATCGTATAGACATGTATAACATCATGAGAGGTAATGTAAACAGTCTTTTTCCCAGGGTTCTGAATCAAGAATTATAGGGCAAAGGTTTAAAGTGGGATGGGAGAAATTTAATAGGAACCTGAGGACCTTTTTTTCACCTAGCAGGTGGTCAGTGTGTGGAATGAGCTGCCAGGAGTGGATAAGACAGTTCATTAACAATATATAAAAAGCACTCGGACAGTTACATGGATAGGAAAGGTTTAGAAGGATATGGACCAAATGTAGGTAAATAGGACTAACTTAAATGGGAATCTGTTTGGCATGGACCAATGGGCCAAAGGGCCTGTTTCTGTATTGTTTGCCTCTCTGATGTTGCCACTGCATTCAGACTGGCTGGATATGCCAGTGCAGCAAACATTTCATTGTGCATGCCCATCAATTTCATCTGTTAGCTCCTTGGTGGGAGTCCTCATTAATGTGCTCTGTAGGACTAATTCCTATGTGACCTCTCGCTCCAAGAATCCAACAATGGCTGCTGGCCATTTGTCACTGGTGTTACGCCACAAATGTATCTTGTTTCAAAAACAATCTCTATGAAAGCTCAGCATGAGTATCTGAGTGGTTGCTGTCACCTTTAGATCCTTGAGTCATTGCCTGGTCAGTTTGGATTTCTTGAAAGACACAGCATAATCACACAGTTAAAAATGAAGTGCAGTTCTAGAGTGCTGCTAAGGGAAGTCAAAGCTGAAAGGGTGAGGGAGAGATTAGATGAAGTGTGGTAGAAAGTGATGATTAAAACATTTAAATATACTACCATCAATAATATCTTCAAGCCATCAGCTCTATGGTGACCAGCATTTATCTCAAACAAGAGAAAATCTGCAGATGTTGGAAATCCAAGCAACACACACAAAATGCTGGAAGAACTCAGCAGGCCAGACAGCATCTATGGATAAGAGTAAACCATCAACGTTTCTGGCCGAAACCCTTCACATCTGAAATGTCGATGGTTTACTCTTTTCCATCGATGCTGCCTGGCCTGCTGACTTCCTCCAGCATTTTGAGTGTGTTACCAGCACTATTTCCTTCAGTGAGGGATGAGATATTGTAGCATGTTTGTTATTGCTGGCACCAATTGTGTTTCTAGATATTCCTGCCAGAGAGATGAAAATGTGAGTATTTCACAGTAGGTATTGTGATTGTCATGGATGGCATCTAGCAACCGGTAAAAATTGACAAATTTGGGTATGCGGATGTTGGATATGAATCTATTGATGGTGATTGTTGGCAGTTGATTAATAGGATTGTAGTAAGGGTTATTGTGTATTATGAAGCAAGTGGTGTTGGTAAGGTATCCAATCTGAATGTTTTCATTAACATACACCATGCATGAAGTCATTGAAATTCATGCATCACTGAATCTGGGTTCTTGATCCAGCACTGAAAACAATTGGGGTCTCCTCACAGCACTGTAATTGCAAGTATCCTGATAGCTTCCTGGAACCATCTAGGAAGGGGACCCCATTCCCCTACCAAAGCTTCCAATATTCATGAGAAATACAATGTGGCTATTCTTGCCCTTCATCAGCCGTGTCTTCTAGCAAGCAACTAAGACCCATGAATCATTCATGGAATGATTTCCATGAATGGATCCAAGCACAAAGTACCTCTTTTTTATAAAGTGCAGGTTGGCTTTCACCTAAATCCGTACTAGATACTCAGGAAATGGAACTTTATGATTGTACTGCAATCACCAGCACAGTTATCACTTGTTAACCATGGAAATCATGATAATAACCAGGAAGCATGTCTGATATGCAATTACTGTTGGGTCAGAACTGCAGAGTTAATTGTGTGCTTTGAACCTTGCCTGTTGTCTAATAATCTCCACTTTTAGCCCCTCTGAGTGCCCATGAAAGGGATATGAAGAGATTAACTGAATTCCCAACATAGAGAAATGTATATTGTTAACGTCCATTGGTAATGTACATAAGCCATTTTTTTAAAAAAAGTGAATAAATAAGTAATTTTGGTCTTAATTGAGAATTGCATTTCCATGTACATGAGTCATTACAAGTTAATGTGTGGCCATTGCAGCCAGATTCATACTATGAATCTTTCTGAAGGTCAATACTGCTACTACATTTATTAATTAATACTACTATGCCTATCTTTTGAAAATCTATAATTTTGCGAGATCAACACAAGAAGCACCAACATCAAACAACTTGTAAGGAAAATGTTAAATTGACCTTTATTGTAGTGGGGTTGATGTACAAAACTAAAAAAATGTCGTTACAATTTTATGTGGCTTTGCTGAATCTATACTTGCAGAACTCTGTGCCGGTTGCAAATGGATGATCTATCCTGAGTGGTCCTAGTCCTCAAAAAAGTTAACACTGACAGAAGAAATGATCCCGCACAAATTCCTTTTATAGTCCTTGCCGATGGCTACATATTTTACCCAAATCGTGACAAAAATACTCTTGAACGTGGGCTTAGAATTGGGTGAGCCCAGATACAAGAAAAAAGCAGTACTGATGAATTACAAATTACCTCCCAATTTTAGACATCTGATAGGCTACCCATATTCGGCAGCCCACTTATATCATTTTTGGCCCACTTTATTTGAAAAGTTCCATCGTATAGGATTTTTCCCACGATTCGTTCTTTATAACAGAAAAATTATAACAATTATAAGCTCACTGGCATTAATAAATACAACATGAATCACAGTTGAAGGAGATAAACATGAATGTTTCGATGACATTCTGACCGCAGTTTTATTGCGAACAATATTGTTCTCCCTAATAGATCTCCTTTACCTGGAGATCTGGCAGATACACAGCTATATGGGCACCAGTCAACCTACATGGTCAAAATCAACTGGAAAGCACGATGTGGGGCCCGAGAAATTGCCCTTTCCACTCCCCCATCAGACCTGGTGCCATTTACCACGTTTTGTTCGGCGTGAGGCAACCCCGAGTCGTGCACACACACGGGCAGCAGACGACGCCTCCATTGGCTTGCGAGCCTCTCCTCCCCGCGGCTTGGGCCGTGGCGCGTCACTTCCGTCTGTCAGCCCGAGCCCGGCGGTTGTTGGAAGGAAAAATTTAGGTAAACAGCGCGAGCGAGGCGGCCGGACCGCGCTCCCGAATCCGCCTCGAGCGTCCGGCGACCGCTCGACCAGCCGCCGAGCGACAGCTTCCGCGGAGGTGAGGGCTCGGCACGGGAAGCAACACGCTTGCTCGGATCAGGCGATGGGATATGAAACTTGGGGTGTTGGAGAGGGACGATAAACAGCTGCAGTCCCGATCCGCACAGCCGTTGGTAATGTGACTGAGTGCGGGTGGCAGGTGATTGGCAGACCGCTGAGATGTCTGCCATTCCTGCTAACGGCTGACTGCGTGGATAGTGGGAGCCCGAGAGAAGCAGCTCGCACAACATGCGCAAGGCTGCTGGCGGCAGGACTTTTCACCAGACTTCCTGTCAAGTACTTGTCCGGCTTGCGGTGTCATAGGTTGAGTGTTTTGTTGCTGCAGGTGCACCACCGAGACCCAAACACTGGTCCAAACTATCATCCCTCCACACTGGTGGGAGCAAGTGGCGCCTCGACTTGGCGTTAGTCTATTCCTTTCTCTGCTTTAGAAAGGACAAATGACTAAAAATAATAGACCAGGTCAAATTTTACCAGTGATTATTTTTGCCTTTATTTTAATTTTAGAGGGTGATCAGGAATTGGATAGGTTGCAGAGTTAATATTTCAGGAAGGGGACTTCGCTATTTTATAATCCGTCCCAAATATCTATCGATCGGAAAGTTAAATTGCACAAACTTTCATTGCTTACACCTTGTTTAGAAGTTTCAGAACTGTGGTTGTATGTTTAGATGACAGCTCTTTTTAAGTTAACCACTTCAAAATTAGATTCATTTATCGCAAAGTCCAGACCAAAAATAATAGTTGAGTTGGTGACAAAAGCTCTACAAAATGTGGACAAAAACTAGACACCTATTGAAAATTAGGAATGGATTATATATCAAATAATTGTATGAATTAAATCTCTTGCAAAAACAAAAGTAAGACACACAAGTTCAAGGCTTCAATTAAAATAAACTCACATAATTAAATTGATTTTATGATATAAATTGTTGATCATTCCTGAAAAGAACATCTTTAATACTAACTTTGAGTTTGAAAAATTGCAAATGAGTGATACCTGTTACATTCACACCTCTGTCTAGTATTTGACTGTTTTAAACTGGGCAGTAGTTATTCAACAAAGTATAATGTTGCTGTTTTTAATATGAAAGGTCTAGATTTGTGATTACCCCTTTAGATGTTACAGGAATATAACCAGATAAACCTAAAATAGTATACTTATAATAAAAACTGTCAATTTATGAATTATAGTATGATATATGAATAATACAACTTCAAGTAAAAGTGTTCACATAAAAACAGCATTTAATACAGTAAATACAGCAGACAGTTGATAAATTATTACTCTAAGTAATTTAAGAATATTTCATTTGGCAATGCTCTTCTTGATTAAAACTATTTTGAGCTTAAGACTTATTTTTGAACAAGAGACTTGGGCACAGAGGTCTAGGTCCACTTTCTAGTACATCATTGAGGAAATGCTTCACTGCAGTCTTTTATTTGAATCATTAAACTGTCTCTAACCCCTTGGATCCTGTGGAATTATTTGGAAGTATAGTATCCCCAGCATCATAGCAAATATTTAAACCTGACTGCGTAAACAGTAAGTTAGGTGATCATTAATATCTTGTTGTTATAAATGTTGCTTAATACAAATTGGGTATTACATTTGTTACATTACAATAGGTACTAAATTTCTTAGTCATTTGTAAATCATTGAGGACTATTTAACATCTGTCATTGTCATCATTTGTGGCGCCTTTTAAAGAGAATTTTAACCATACTTTTAAGAAATAAGATCATAAGGCTAGAAATAAAGAATTTATACAACAAAAAGTTTTCTATGACTCTTGAAACTCATATTGTGGGAAGCTACAAGATCATCTCAAATTATTGTTTAGATTGGGATTTTGATTTTACTTTATTGGCAGAGGAAAGTAGAAGAGTTTTATTTTGGTATAGACTGCATTGTGCAGAAGTTTAATGGAGTGCACTGAGTTGTGGAAAAAATCAACAATCTTTAAAAAAGCTTTTTACTTTTCTGGTTCGGTGGGGGGGGGGGGGGGATTCTAAATTAGATACCTTACCAGGATATAGATTGAAAATAATGATTAAAAGAAATTTGTTGATAAGGGCGTTGGCTGGTTTGTCTTCATCAGTTCTTCTCCTGTAGTTACAGCTTTGACAGATTTGTGAAATATTATTTTCTGTTTCATTTTAGAATCTTCCTTATTATTGATAGCAGGTTAACTCATCTACAGGTCCCTGCTTTTCACTCATTTCCTTTCAACATTCCAAATTGTGGGAATTGTTTGAGAAATTATGGGATTCTGAAAGATGACAGCTAATGCATTTACTATCTCCATTGCCACCTCCTTCAAAGCCCGAGGATACAGGTTATGAGGTTGTAAGCATTTATTGCCTTTCTGTCCCATTACTTTCTTTAAACTAATAATTGTTAAATTTCTTTGAACTGATTATTTATAGACATCTCTACTTCAAGAGATTTTGTAAATAATTACCCGGTATGTGCAGTGGTAAATAAATGTATACAAAATCAATAATAGTTATAACTCCTATAATCAAGGTTAGTGACTTAAAATTCTCTGAACCCATTCAATATCTGGAAGTTTAATTTTATTCCATGCCTAAGTTAATGAACTTTGCTATGGCAAGAACATCCATTTGTATGCCACCTTTAATGTAGCAAAGATATCCCAAGGCACTTCATTGGTGTCTTATCAAGCATACATTTGATTCTAAGTGACAGCAAACAGATTTATGGCAGGCAACTAAAAATTTGTCCAGTGGTAGATTTCCTAGAATCTTTTAAAGAGGGAAAGGGTGTTAAAGAAGCAGAGAGCTTTTTGGAGAAAATTGCAGAGTTTAGGATCCTGGCAATGGTAACTACTGGTGGAGTAGTTAAGTCAGACAAGAACTCATTTTGGAACACAGGATGGGGTTTGCTGCTGCCTCTCTTTTCACAATTTGGGTTTGGTCCTGCTATCAGTTGCTTCCTGTGTAAAGTTTGCACTTCTCTCTGTGATGTTATGTTTTTCCTCTGTGCACTGGAATATCCTTCCACACCTTAATAAAACAATTTATGTGGGGCTGATGGAAGTGTGTGAGAGAATAACTTACTGGGATACAGGAAAAGAAGAGGGAAAATGGATTGCTCCCCTTGGGGTTGTCATTGACCTAGTGATCAGAATAGCTTCCTGTATCATTATAGTCTTAAGTACTTGGATGAATATGTTGATGTGAATTACATAGAGGTTTGGAAGCTCTCAATTTTACAAGTTATAATTAATAACATCAATATTGTTATAGAAAGGGGTTCCCAACCTGGAGTCCACAAACTCCTTGCTTAATGCTTATGCTGTTGGTCCATAGCATAAAAATGTTGGGAACCCCAGTTATCAAATAATACCTTCATAAATGACATATGACGCAAATCATCACAATAAATACAGAGATACTAGTTAAGTTCCATTGGATTCAGAAGATAACATTTCCATTTTTAATATTTATCTGTGGGCTAGATCTAGTGTCTAGTGGTTGTATGCTGAATGACCATATGGCTGTGCTACATGTTTTTATATTTACAAGGTAACTCTTAATCATTAACTTAGGAAAAATCTATTGTAGGTCTGCAGTTTGTATGCAAGATTGTTAGGATATGCAAAACTTTAAAAAAACTATTGGCATTAGGTCTAAATAGAAACATTATTACCGGTACTTATGTTAAGGTAATATTTAAAATAAAACAAATTAAATCTCCTTTTGAGAGGACTGGGAGGAACAATGCACTAAGTTTGTGTAACCAGTTATGTGTCACAAGCATAGTTCCAATCACTGCACCATTCCATTGAACAAGCAGGTTTTCATCAGTTGAATTGGAGGATTAGTTTGTTTTGCCACACAACAATTTCTGTCTTCTATTAAATATCTGAAGACATTGTACTTCTGAAAGAAGCAGTAGTATTTTTGAGAAAATCACAAATTTCTAGTGACTATTTTATTTATTGACAAGATGTAACCAATGATAATTCCCATAATACTGTACGCTAGGGGGCCAGCAAAATTAATACTGTTTAAATGTCTAGTGAAATATTGTAATAATCATTGCCTTTTGTTTGGATGATGCCACCTATCAGCCCAAACTTAAAAGTTCTCCAGCTTTTTCTGCATACACAATGCTTTTTTACTTAAAGAACTGCAACCAGACTTGTACATCATGTAATCATGAAACATCACTCTTTCGCTCCTTCTGATGGTAAGATGGAGGAAAAGTCATTGATGAAGCAGCTGAAGATTTTAAGCCCAAGGGGCTTTGCAGCAATGTCCTGGGTCTGGAATAATTGATCTCCGTCAGTGATGGCCATCTGTCTTAGTGCCAGGAGTGCCTAGTCAACCCAGTTTACTCGATGCCATGCAGTTGAATGCTGCCTTTATATCAATGGCAGCCACTCTTTACTTCACCTGTATCTCCTTTTACCATCTCTCTTTTGCATGTCTCTGGTAGTTCTGATAATGTCTTGAGGCTGTCTGGTCTTTGTGAAACAAAACTGAGCATTTGTAATTACACTTACACCTCCTCCCTCATTACCATTTAGGGCTTCAAACTGTCCTTCCTGTTGAGATCAAGCACCTCCACTCTGTCCACCATGTGGCTATTCATTTCAGTTTGACTTCCCATTCTCATTCTGACATGAGTGTCCATGCCCGCCTCTGCTTCCACGATGAGGGCAAACTCGGGTGGGAGAAGCAACACCTGATATTCCGTCTGGGAAGCCCCCAACTTGATTCCTCTAACTTATGCTAATTTCTCCCCCCATCCTCGCTTACCCCTTCTCTTTCCCCACCACCTTCTTCTGACTTCTGCCCTCTTCCTTTCCAGTCCTGATGAATGGTCTCATCCTAAAACTTTGACTGTTTATTGCTCCTCATTGATGCTGCCTGACTTGTTGAGTTCTTCCAGCATTCTGTGTGTGTTCCTTTATGTCTAGAACAATTGCAGAATCTTGTGTTTTTGATTTATAATTAAACTATTGTGGATAAGTGCTGTTTTGTAGCACTGAGAACAACATCTACTGATACTTTATCAATGATTGAGATAATGATTATGTACTGTTACTCGAATTATTCTGAATCAATCCCATTTAGCAGAGTTTTAGTACTACAGAAAAATGAATGTCCTTGGTATAACAAGAAGGATTCTTCTCCACAGAGATTGTGGTGTAGTTTTTTGGTCATGAAATACTATTTATCTGTAATTGGTTTGTTCAATGCCACAAATGGATGTTTTGAGTAGCTGGATTGTTGACCAGTAGATCAAGTCACTTTATTATTCTCTTTGCTTCTTTTACCAACTTTTGCAGGTCCTGTCCTGCAACTATATTCTCTGGGACTTGGCCAGCTTAGCTTGCCCATTAGTGCATTTTTTTCTTGTTCCAGTAAGGATTCTACTGAACCATCCTGGATGAATATTGAAGTGTACTGTCCTGAGTATGTACATATACCACCGCTACTATGTTTCTTCCGATTGCTGTGGGCATCCCTGCCAACAGTTATATGGTAATCTATAGATTTCCCTGCCAATATTTGCTCTGATACTCTGAGAGCTCATGGAGTTCAGGTTCATCATTGAAGCTTTCCAGGGCCTTTCCCTCTTAACTGTTTAGAATTATTTCATCTGCTGTTGTGGATCATCTGTTGCAAGATGTATGTGATTTGCACTATCATTTCTACATCAGCTCTCCTGCAGCAACACTCTCATTCCACCTCTTGATTACTTCTCCATGGCCTTGCAAATTTTTTCGATTGTATATATCTAGTTGCCTCTTGATGGATATAATGGAACCTGCCCTCCACCACATCAGCTGCAGTGCATGCCAGATTCCAACCACTCACTGCATAAAAAGTTCTTATTGTTATTCTTAAGTGTCTTCCTTTTTATACCATTTTTGTTGTATATATTTTGTGAATCAGCTTGAGATTTCAAATGAAAGATTCAACTTTCTAATAATTATCCCAGGCATTGCTTCACCAACCAGTGAGACATCTCACCTATTTCAAGAACATGTACTTAAGTTCATGAGGAGGACTTTGTACAAAGTTTATGCCATTGCTGTCACTGTATTGTGTGCTAGTCCACGAGTTATTGAAACATGTTACAGAAGAAAGTCATTGAATACTTGCTGTCCATATGTAAAGAAATCCTGTAAGTTGTGTTTCCCAGCTATTTTCCCACAGTACCACAAATTAATTTCCTTAACTGCATATCCAATTCTCTTGAAAATCCTTACTTACTTACTTTCATCCATCATCCATCAAGGCAGCACCTAATCTTTCTCTTCTAATGGAACTTGCTTCCACTGCATCTGTAGGTAGTGCATTTATATTCCAAAGCTTTTCTTCTTAAAACTTTTTCCTTTAAATTGTACCTCCTTGTCATGTATTATATATAATATATCATGATGGAGGAGTCAGAGATGTTGAATATAATTTCTGGTGTTGAAAAGCAACCTCTGAGATAACTTGCCTTGCATTCATCCTGCACTAGAGATGTCATGATGACAGTGGGTATTGAAATCTGCCACATTTTGACAAACAATTGTTGAGATCTCTAAAATTATTTGGAGTCAGATCTTTTCCAGTCAATGAGGAAATTGGTGGTTTCATATTAGCAGGTTGCCTTGTTTAACAATATGCACAGTGAAGATACCACATTTAATCAGATTGTATAGTAATTGCAGGAGTTTACTTGCAATTTATAATGACATGTCAGTTTCAGCTTAAATTTTACATTTATTCTTCATAATAACACTGCTAGTAGAGCTGCTTCCTCACAGCTCCAGCAACCGGGTTCAGTTTTGACCTCCAGTGCTGCATGTTTGGAGTTTGCAACTTTTTCCTATGACTGCTTAGCTTTCCTCCTGGATACTCTGGATACATGTCCCAATCCTAAAGACATGTCACAATAAATTGTTCTTGTGGGGAGAGGAATCTTAGGGATAATACTGGAAATAGGGTTGATCTATGACTGGCATAAATTTGATGAGCTAAAATAGTCTCTTAAGTCATAAGGTAATATGAATTATGCAAATAGATAATATTCATAGATCTGATAACAGTAATATATTAGTTAGGAATAGATGTAGCAGATCTGGTTAAACAAGCCAGTATAAATTTCAGGAATAAGGTGATTAATAGCCCTTTTTCCTTCTGTCCCATGTGGTAATAATTATTGCTTTGTTTCTTTACCTTCCAGTCACACGCTGCAACCCCTTAGTCCATGTTTACCCTTCATTCACCTGCCATATACAGAGAACAGATCTGACTTGCCCTTTGCATCAAGGTGGCAGAGTGTCAGTTGTGATTATGCTTGAAGCAGTGTTGTGCTTTCTGTTCTGAATGCCACTGATTACCTTGACAGACAGATGAGAGAAAAATAATGAGCATTAAATAATTTTGAGTGATTTGTTGCCTTCTCCTTTGCTTGCTAATCTGCAGGCCTGGAGTTCCTTATTAAAAGCAGTGGACTGCCAGATCCTGCATCTAATTCCATATAGAATTCAAAGATGAATCACATTTGGGAACTCCAAGACTTCCTGCATTCTTAATATCTGAAAGCAGGTGACTATAGCAGTACTTACCCTTGTATGCCATCCATGTTACTTTCTTCTAATCTTAATGCTTGTTGATATATTTGAAGCAAGAAGCTCAGAAGGTGTCATGTTAATCCAGTCCGCTATTAATAAATTGTACATGTTGAACTCCCAAATTAAAAGTTGCCCTCAGTGAACTGAAAGCAGTGTTCCCATGTTGCATTTGTTTGCCATGTTGTATCATTGCTGATTTTTGGCTTGTCTCTTACCAGCCCCCACTTGTTTGTCTAAATGAACCTGTTCACTCTTATCAATTTAAGTAAACTCATTCACGCTGACACATTGCATACTACTATTTGAGCACTGGATTCCTAGCAATCTAATGAAAGTTTAAATAAGAAATTTAAATACAATTTGCATTTTAAAATACTAGAAGGCTGGCAGATTAAAACGGGATACTGACCTTGAAATTTGGTTGATACATGTCTACTTTTTGCACTCACTAGCTGCAAGTTTCACCATGATGGTTATCAGGGCTGGGCAGTGATTGACTAACAAGAGTTTTATTGAGTGGGTTTGATTGATCCAGCCAGTTTTTCCGAACCATTAGGAATAGAAAATTATTTTTTTCTTTTGAAACAACAGTAAAATATCCATGTTAGGAACAGTTTTAAGTTTGAGGATATTTAGCTGATAAATTACCCAAAGTATCCTAATTCATAGCTCTAATTGCCATTTTTATTTTAGCATTTATAAATGAAATTCTTTTCTACTCCAGCTATTGAATATGTTCAGTCAGTCAGTTCAGATCCAGAGATTCAAATGCTGAATATGTGAAAGAAAGATCGAAAGATAATGGGTCTGTCACTTTATCTAATGCATTGAGGCATGATTTCTTTGACTTTCCAGTTATTTTTCGCATGTAAGCTTCTATTCTGAATTGTGCTGTCAGCACAAGTGGGGAAAAATGTCTGAACATGTTCTGTAATGGTTTGAAGGATCCAGTGCTAACAACTCTTTAATGAGCTGCTGTAATTGCTCTTTACAAAAAAAGATGTTCTAAATCATCACTCCACCTCAAAGTTCCTTTTCTCTCCAAGATTTTTAACCATGTTATAACCATTGCCAAGCATTCTGCAGAGGTCTTCATCCTAACGAGAGTGTCAAAAACTTTCATCATAGATAACAATGCCATTCTAGATGGTTATAGCAAAGGGAAGGTTTCACTCCTTTTCCTTATGAAATTTAGTGCTGCCTTTGACATAGTTTGCCATCCAATCCTCCTCCAATGCCTCCCACTTTGTTGAGCTGGATAAGATCATACTCAACTGGTTTCATGCTTGTGTCTAGTCATAGTCAGAAAGTTACCTACAGTGTGTTGTATGTGAGTATACCTACTACTCCAGAAGGATCCATAATACTCTCAATTACTCACTGCCTGTAACTGACACTGACAGTAGTGGCAGTTCCCACCCATAGACTGGTGATACCTGCTTCCATATCATTAGTCATAGCGTACAGCATTATAGCACAGAAACAGACCCTTCAATTATTAGACTGTGTCAATCTGTTATTCTGTCTAGTCCCATTGACCCGCACCTGGACCATACCCTCTGTACCCCTCACATCCACATGTATATCCAAACTTCACTTAAATGTTGAAAGTGAACTCGTATCCACCACTTCCACTGGCACCTTGTTCCATACTTGGATCACCCACTGAGGGAAGAGGTTCCTCTTCAGGTTCCCCTTAATAGTTCATCTTTTGCCCTTAACCTATGACCTCTAGTTCTATTCTCACCCAGCCTGAATGGAAAAAGCCTGGGGCTTGCATTTACCCTGTCTATACCTTCCTAATTTTGTATACCTTGATCAAATCTCCCTTGTTTCCCTACATTCCAGAGTATAAAGTACTAACTTATTCAACCTTTCCCCATAACACAAATTCTTAAGTCCTGGCAGCAACCTTGTAAATTCTCGCTGTAATCTTTTAATCTTATTGATAACTTTCCTGTGACCAGAACTGCACACAGTATTTCAAATTAGGTCTTAGCAGAGTCTTGTACAACTTCAATATAACATCTCAGTTCCTGTACTCAATACTCTGATTTTTGAAGGCTAATGTTCCAAAAAACTCTCTTTACAACCCTATATACTTGTGACAACACTTACAAGGAATTATGGATCTGTATTCGCAGATCCATTTGTTTTACCACACTCCTCAGTGCCCTACCATTCGCTGTGTAAGTCCTGTACTGGTTTGACCTCTCAAAGTATAACATCTCGCACTTGTCTGTATTATATTCCATCTGTCATTTCTCAGCCCATTTTTTCAGCTACTCCAGATCACGCTGCAAGCTTTTCTATCCACTTTGACCCCTATCTTGGTGTCATCTGTAAGTGTGCTGAATTAGTTTCCCCCCCCTTGCTGATCTTTCCTGTCTCTAAATCTTCAGACTATTTTCTCTGGTGTCCATACCAGAAATCTGTTTCAATTCACTTTTGGGAAAATCTGAAGTCACTGTCTGCAATTACTCCTGTGAATCACTTTTTAAATATGTTGTCTAAGTAAATAGGCATTATATGGACTATAGCCTATTTTAAATAATGTTTTGTGTCTCACAGTGCAACTTAGCTTATTTATAGTAGTTGATAGTTTATACGTGTTAGATATTTATAAGAGATTTTAGCAAATAATTTACAAGCAGTTTTTCAATGCATAAATTCCATTTGATTTTGAATTGAAGATCAATTTTACAACCCTGTTGATGTGAACATCATTGGCAAAGGGCTTTTCTTATTTAATTGGTGGCAGCAGAAGTCCACTGCCTTAAATGCTTCAGTCATTTTGGTGATGGTACTTTGTCAGGTTGAAAAAGATATTTCAGATACTATATTTGAAGTCAGAATGTTGTATGACTTGGAGAAGAACTTGTGAAGGTTGATATTTTTATGTTCCTGCTGCCCTTGCCCTTGTTTCTTTTGGAAGTCATTTATTTGATAAGTGCTGTCAGAGTAGCCTGAGTCAGTAACCAGTGCTTTTTGTAGATGGCACAGAATGCAATTATATGCACCCTTGGCAAAGTGAATGAACATTTGGGTTAGTGAATGGGGTGATGTTCAGGCAACTGTTGTGTCTTTGTTGATACTGACCTTCTTGACTATTATTGGAGCTGCATTCAACTCTGCAATTTATGACAGTTCTTTCACGCTCCTGAATGGAACATTCTAGATAGTGAAAAGACTTTCAGGTTTCTAGGGATGAGTTGCTGTAAGGTAGTTAACCTCTGACTCACCTTCATAGTCACAAAAGTGCTTGAGTTTTTTGTTCATGAGTGACTAACGTCACATACTACACTGTTGACTACCAGTGAGTGACTGCTTTATTTTACCCAAGGTGTTTGAAATGTAATTGAATACTTCATTGTATAGTATTCAATGAATATCCACACTTCTCTGTCTTTCGAATGGAATGAAGGCCTTTAATGAAACATCTGAAGATAATTGGACCCTGTGTACCGCTTGCAGCAATATCCTGGAGTTGGAATAATCTACAGTAACTATGCATGTTTGTGCAAAGTTTGACCCCAACTTGATTCCAAGTGATTTCATCTTTGCCTGAGCTTTTTGATGTGTATCATCAATGGAAGGATGAAGAATAATGGGTACCATGGTGCATGAATGGTGAGTTAATTTCCATGCTCTTAGTGTGGTGGATGGTGAAGAAGATGATCTTAAGATTACAGCAGGATCTAGATCAACTATAAAAGTGAGCCAAGAAATGGCAGATGGAATTTAGCTCAGTCGAGGGTTAATTTTTTTCTTTTTGGGAAGTCAAAGCCAGGCAGGACATACACGGTGAATGACAAGGCCTTGAAGAGTGTAAAGAACAGAAATCTAGGGGTATGTATTCCCTGAAAGTGGTGAAACAGATAGACAAGGTGATAAAGAAGGCATATGTCATGTTTGCCTTTATCAGACAGTATAAAAGTATAAAAGTTGGGATGTCATGTTTCACAACTGTACAAGATTTGATGAGATCAGAACAGGAATATTGTATATGGTTCTGTCAACATACTATAGGAAGGGTACGATTAAGGTAGAGCAAATGGAGAAAAGATGTCAGGACTGGAGGCTTTGTATTATAAGGAGAGACTCTGTAATGTGGAAGTATTTTTCCTTGTGCAAAGGAGGCAGAGAGGTGAACGTACAAAGGTTTATAAAATCATGAAGGACATAGATAAGATAGATTGTCATAGTCTTCTTCAGGGTAGAGGAGGCAAGAACTAGAGAGCTAAGGTTTAAGGTAAAAGAAGAAGAATTTAAAGGGGATCTGAGAAGCAGGTTTGTTCACATAGAGAATGGTGGGTATGTGGTAGAGGTGGGTAAAATTACAATGTTTAAAAGAGATTTAGACAGATACTATATGTAGATAGAAAAGGCTTAGTAGAATGTGGGGAAATGGAACTAGCTAGGAAGATACTGGTTGGCATGGACAAGTTGGGCCAAAGTGCCTGTTTCTATGTAGTATACTGTAATTCTAATTATTAATATTGTATACACTGGTGGAATACTCTTACTAGCCATATTCTGAAGATATAGTTGTCCAGAATTATATTGTAATAGGCATAGATTACACTTAGTGTATTTTGTATTAAAAGTTCCATTCACATATAATGTTTGGAAATCCTGCACGTTCTTATTATTTCTTTGACCAAGGAATTATTTTTCATATACTCTTACTCCTAATACAGCTCAAGGGAAATCAAAACAAAGATGTTTTTGTATTTTAAAAAATCCTAATTCCATTTTAAAACTAGGCTCAAATTACAAAACTTGGCCATTATTTAAATGTATTTTTACAATTCAAACAAGTATGCCAACATCAAGAGCCTGTAATACTATGATTTTCTTATATTCTGTTATATTGATATTGTTTTATTGAAAATTCCTCTGGTGTTTGGATGCAAATTATATGTAGCATTTGCCTAGATCTTAGTATTGCATTTATTTCAAATTAATATAAAAATAAATGAATTCCACATTCTGAACTAAAATGGATGAAAGTTAAATATAAACTGAAGTTCACTATTGAAATTACAGCATGATTTGTTGTGATTATTCAGATCTTCTAACAATATTATTCAATTACAGAAATCAAGAAGCAGAGTAACTTATTATTGAAAGAGGCAAGAGAGGAAATTGCTAGGGCCTTGATGAAGTTCTTTGTATCCACAATAGCAATAGATGAAGTCCTGGAAGAATGAAGAGCAGCCACTGTTATTTCTTTGTTCAAGAAGATAAATAGGGATGATACAGTAAATTACAGTCTGGTTAGCCTCCCATCAGTGGTAAGGAAGCTATTGGAGATGGATCTTAGGGATGGGATTTACATGCATTTGGAAAAACTTGGCTTGATTAGGTTTTGTGCAGAGCAGGGAAAATCATGCCTTGCAAACTTGATTGAGTTTTTTTAAAGAAAAAGACAAAGGTGTTTGATAAAAGGGGAGTGGATGTTGTCCACATGGACTTAAGTAGGGCATTTCACAAGATCCATTATGGTAGACTGATCCAAAAGGTTAAGATGCATGGGATCCATGCTGACGTGGTAGTTTGGATTCAGAATTGGTTTGCGTATAGAAGACTGATGATAGTGGTGGAAGGGTGTTATTCAGGTTGGAGGTCCATGGGTCAGTGGTGTTGTGCAGGGAATGATGTTGGGGCCGCAGATGTATAAATAACTTGGATGAAAATTAGTGGGTGAGTTTGTAGGTTTGCAGGTGACATAAACATTGGTGGAGTTGTGGACAGTGTAGAGGGCTGCCAAAGGATACAGCAGGCTATTGTTCAGTTATAGATATGGGTGGAGAAATGACAAATGGAGTTTTATTTGAACAAGTTTGAGCTTTTTCACTATAAAAGGTCAAATGTAAGGGCAGTGTGTGTAGTTAATAGCTGAACCCTTATCAGCAATATTATACAAAGGGATTTGGAGATCTGGTCCATAGCTCCCTGAAAATAGAAGTGTAAGTAGATAGGATGGTAAAGGTGTTATATGGCATGCTTGCCTTCATTGATCAGGACATTGAACATAAGAGTAAAGAAGTCATGTTGCATCTATGTAAAACTTTGATTCTGTTGCACCTAGGGTATCGTGTGAAATTCTAGTCACCTCATTGCAGGAAGGATATACAGGCTTTGGAAAGGGGGCAGAAGAGGTTTACCAGGTGCTGCTTGGATTAGAGGGAATAAGTTTATAAGGAGAGGTTGGACAAACTTGGGTTATTTTCTCTGGAACACTGAGGCTAAGAGGGGACTTGAGAAAACTTTATAAAATTTATAAGAGGCATTGATTGAATAGACTGTCAGAATCTTTTTTTCTCAGGGTAGAAACACCAGTACCAGAAGATATGTATTTAAGCTGAGAGGGGAAAACCTTAAAGGGGATGTATGGGTCAAGTTTTTTTTCAGAGATAGTGGTAGGTGCCTGGAATGCAGCTGGACAAGTGGTATAAGCAGGTACAATAGTGGTGTTCAAGAGGCTGTGAGATACATGAGTATTCAAGAAAAGAAGAGCGGAATAAAGATCATATTTAGGCAGAGGGATTTAGTTTAACTGGTACAAACATCATGGGCTGAAGGACCTGTTCCTGACTTGTGTTCTATGTTCTAACAAGTGAAATTAGCAGTAATTTATTTCTAAATTGTGTTTACTGCCTTAGTTCTGTGTTTAACGAATGCATTTGTATAACTTTATCTTCATTTTGAGCATTTGAAAGACAAATTCACACACTTAGATGTGTTTGAAGCAAAGAAATTAATTCAAGTAATAAAGCGATGTTAAGATAGATACAGTACTTTATTGTTCCCAAAGGAAATTACAGTGTCACAGCAGCATTCCACATGCACAGATGTGCAAATATTAGGGATAAAGAGAAGTTAGAAAGAATAAAAAATAAATTACCACATACAGTCTAATAGGAGGGAGTCATCACTTCCCCATCTATAGGTTGAGTTATTATAGAGCCTAATAGCCAAGGGTAAGAATGACCTCAATAAGCACTCTTTGGAGCAGCATAGTTAGTTATCTTAGTCTATTACTAAAAGTACTCCTCTGTTCAGCCAAGGTGGCATGCAGAGGGTGAGAAACATTGTCTAGAGTTGTCAGGATTTTCTGTAGGGTCCTTTGTTCTATTACAGCCTCCAGTGTATCCAGTTTGAATTCTATAACAGAGCTGACCTTTCTAATCAGTTTATTGAGCCTGCTGGCATCACTTGTGTTGATGCCATTGCCCCAGCACACCACGGCATAGAAGATTGTACTGGCAACAACAGACCGGTAGAACATGTGAAGGAGAGGCCTGCTTACTCCAAAAGACCTCAGTCTCTTCAGGAAGTAGAGGCGACCCTGGCTCTTCTTATACACAACCTCTGTGTTGGTGCTCCACTCATCTGTCATCCACAGTTATTTGTAGGTCTTCACCACATCCATGTCCACACCATCAATAGTAACAGGTACAACAATAGATTAATTTAGACTATAAGGAGTTTGCTGTCAAAAATGTATATAAAAACCATGTCTCAATAATCAATAAACTGTACTCAATGAACTGGAATGTTATCCCTCTTGTGGCCGTGGAAGTTGGTATAAAAGAGGTAAACTTTTTGGAACTTAATGCTGCACAAAAAAAAATCAGATTTTTGAAGCAGGGAAATAAAAATTTACAGAAACATTGTGCAGATTCGATGCAATCAATGCAGAAGAAATCAGTGATTTATTGCTTAAATAAGGCAACCTGTTGATATTTTGTGGAGTTTTGTCTGCTTTGCGTCATAATGCAACATCAAGTTCCACAGTATTAAACAAATCTATAGGTACCTGTGGCTTTGTAATGTTTATATGCTTCATGATTTGCATTAAGGTTTGGCACATTATTTGCTGATTCAGCCTTGAATGAATTGAAGAAACAAACCTGCAAGTACACCACATTTGCAGACTACCAGGCAATGTGATATTCATTGGTTTGAGTATCATAGTGAAAAGGCACAAGAACTTAACACCTGTTCTTGTGGTCACTGTAGTTATTTTGTTAGCTCAGTTAAGTTTTGAGTCAGAATGATATTTGACAATGGAATGCTCAGAGTGGAACAGTCCAGACTTACACTATATATTTTGTTAAACTTGCAATCATTGTAGACTCTGCTGTTCATGGCTCCACCCAAGAACTGTTCATCCCATGGTCCTTTTGTTAAGATTTTAATTTAAGGAATTCCTGTGGTGTTTAGGAAATTCAGAAGGATGAAATGCACGACCACCGGGGTATTAATGTCAAGATTAGTCCATGTGCTATGAGGTGGTTGATTTAGAAATAAGAAAAGAGAACAGCTAAACTCATAGCTAGGGAACTGCGCTGGGAGAGCGACTTTGTGTATGTGGATAATTGGAATTTTCTCTGGGGTACATTAGTACATTAGAACATTCTTGACAAGAATAGACCATTTGGCCCATTCACATAGTGTGTTGAAATAACTATTGAGTTTAGATTTGAAAGTCTCTTATGTACTACTTTCAAATACACAGCTAGGTAGTTTGTTCAATGTGTCTACAACCTGCTGTGTAAAGAAATGCTTCCTGATGTTAGTCTGAAATCTCCCTTTAACCATTCTCCACCTATAGCCCCATGTTCTCGTTGATGGATTAATTTTGAAGTTGCAGCTTGCATCCACCTTGCTTATGGCTTTAAATGATTTTGAACACTTCTATCATGTCCCCTCTATGTCTATCTGGGCTAAAAAGATTTAATTCTTTCAATCTTTCTTCATATCTCATGCCTTGCAGATCTGGGATAAGTCTTGTCACTCTTCTCTGAACACATGCCAGAGCCTTCACATCCCTCACAAAATATGGACACCAAAATTGTACACAGTACTCAAGGTGTGGTGTCTCTAGACTTGATCTCCTCTAAGCGCATTATATAGCCCAACATTCTATTAGCCTTCTAATCATTTCTGTGCTTTGTCTAGATGTTGATAGTGATGATCTACCAGAACACCCAAATCCTTCTCATACAGTGCACTTTTTAACTCAAGACCCCCTATTGTATATTTATATCTAAGATTTCTATTTGCTATGTGTAATATTTTACATTTACTTAAATTAAATTTCATCTGCTATTTATTTGCCCACATCTGGATTTTGTTTAGATCTACTCTATTGATTCTGTTGCCCAAATTTTATCAGCCCATCCCCCTAATTTTGTTTATTTGTTATATGCTTATCCAAATCATTAATGTAAATTAAAAACAACAGTGGCCCCAAAACTGATTCCTGCGGAACCCCACTTTTAACATCTAGAGGTGGGGTGACTTCTGCCAGAAAGAATGAGTTCCAGCTCAACTAGAGGAATATCAGTTTCCTGATGGGGAGGTTTGCCAGTGCTAATAAGTTGATTTAAACTAGTGATACTAAAATGTTAGTGCAGCAGACAGACAGACATACTTTATTGATCCCGAGGGAAATTGGGTTTCGTTACAGTCGCACCAACCAAGAATAGTGTAGAAATATAGCAATATAAAACCATAAATAATAATAAGTGAATTATTCCAAGTGGAAATAAGTCCAGGACCAGCCTATAGGCTCAGGGTGGCTGACACTCTGAGGGAGGAGCTGTAAAGTTTGATGGCCACAGGCAGGAATGACTTCCTATGACGCTCAGTGTTGCATCTCGGTGGAATGAGTCTCTGGCTGAATGTACTCCTGTGCCTAACCAGTACATTATGGAGTGGATGGGAGACATTGTCCAAGAAGGCATGCAACTTGGACAGCATCCTCTTTTTAGACACCACTGTCAGAGAGTCCAGTTCCACCCCCACAACATCACTGGCCTTACGAATGAGTTTGTTGATTCTGTTGGTGTCTGCTACCCTCAGCCTGCTGCCCCAGCACACAACAGCAAACATGATAGCACTGGCCACCCCAGCCTCATAGAACATCTTCAGCATCGTCTGGCAGATGTTAGAGGACCTCAGTCTCCTCAGGAAATAGAGATGGCTCTGACCCTTCTTGTAGACAGCCTCAGTGTTCTTTGACCAGTCCAGTTTATTGTCCATTCGTATCCCCAGGTATTTGTAATCCTCCACTATGTCCACACTGACCCCTTGGATGGAATCAGGGGTCACCGGTGCCTTAGCCCTCCTCAGGTCCACCACCAGCTCCTTAGTCTTTTTCACGTTAAGCTGCAGTTGATTCTGCTCACACCATGTGACAAAGTGCTGTGACAAAGCAGGAGGGGAGAAAGAACCATATATAGTAAGTTCAGTTGGCAGACCAATCAGAAATGAATGGGGGAGTACAAGAGGACCTGTAGACGTAATTAAAATTATTTTAATTTGAACAGCCTTGCCGGTGAAATGGATGGTTTGAAAACATTGATCAACACATGGAATTTTATATTGTGGCAATCAGGGAAATGTGGCTGAGGGAAGGGCAGAAATGACAGTTCCTAGGTATAGAGTTCCTGGGAACATGGGTGGGGGGTGTCCCTGCAAAGGGAGGGAGGTGTTGCAATACAGATTAGGGAGAGCATTACTGCAGTATTCAGCGAGGATAACCTTTCAGGAATTAGTATATTAAACTATTGTAATAGAGTGGAGATTTCCCTGTAAAGAATTCACAAGTCACTGCCAAAAAATCTGAGCTAGGATAAAATACTCACTTTTATGAAATTTGTGTGAAGAAAGGTACTAAATAAATACAAAATTAGTTTTACCTCACATTTCTTAATGCATGTACAGATGACACAGCAATGTTTAATGGAAATTTGTAAGAAATCTGTTTTCTAGAAACATAACCCCCTCCCCATAACGTGTGAGTTGCCTATATTGGAAATTGTTATCAAGTGAGTCCTTTTGAGATTTATATGGGAGAGCTCTTAAGAAAGCAGTTGGCAGCCCAAAGTTTATATCTTGGATTAAATTGATATATTATACACCTTCGGCTTCTGTATTTACCAATAATCAGAGATCTCCCTTTTTCAGGCTTTTTCGAGGTACTAGACAGGGCTGTCCTTTAAATCCCTTACTATTTGATACTACCTTGGAGCCCTTGGCAATTGCTCTCCATGATTCACCCAATATATTTGGCATTATTCGTGGGAATGAGACACATAAGGTATCACTATATGCAGATGACCTGTTATTATATATCTCTATCCCAGAGAAATCCATCCCTGCAATAATATTACTACTTGCTCAATTTAGTACTTTTCCTGGTTATAAATTGAATCTTAATAAGAGTGAACTTTTTCCATTAAATATGCAAGCTCCAATCTATAGACAATCACCATTCAGACTGGTTACTGATTACTTATTTGGGCATTAAAATTATTAAGAAGCATAAGGATCTATTTAAAGTTAACTTTTCACCTTTAATTGATCATGTTAAACAACTGCTTACTAAATGGTCCCCATTGTCCTTATCATTGATTGGTAGAATAATACTATTAAGATAATTATTTTACCTAAATTTCTGTATCTATTTCAGGCGGTACCAATTTTCATTTCTAAATCCTTTTTTGATATTATTGACTAAAATTTCTTCATATATATGGCGGAATAAAAATCCTAGATTAAGTAAGAAATCAAAACAGCAAGGCGGTTTGGCAGTGCCGAATTTAAGATTCTATTATTGGGCAATTAATATTTGATATTTAATATTTTGGACACAAGATCTGGATGAAATTCATTGTCCATGATGGGTGAACCACGAGTGCGAGTCTGTACAGGGGTTCTCATTGGTTTCTATCTTAGGGGCCTCGCTTCCATTTGCACTTACTTAAAAACAATGACTAATCCAATAACTAAACATACAATACGAGTATGGTTTCAATTTCGTAAATTTTTTGGATTGGATAAATTTATCCTATCAAGTCCTATTATATCTAATTTTTTCTTCCAACCTTCCAGAATTGATCAAGCTTTTCTTTTATGGAGAACGAAGGGAATAACATGTTTTTGTGACTTATTCATGGATAACTGTCTCACGTTTTTTGAACAGTTGTCTAATAAATACAGTTTGCCAAGATCACATTTTTTCAGATATTTACAGATTAGAAACTTTTTGAATATTATGTTATCTACTTTTCCAGTATCACGTCAAACTGAAATTACAGAAAACAATTTAGCTTCAAACCCCTATCAGAAGAATTTAATAGCAATTATTTATGATCTGATTATGAAAATATGTCTAGGTATATCTGATAAAATTAAGAATGAATAGGAAAGAGAACTTCAGGTATCTTTACCTATAGAGAAATGGGAGAAAATTCTCCCAACTAGTTAATACTTCTTCAATGAGTGCTGGACATGCCTTGATACAATTTAAGGTGGTTCATAGGGCCCATATATCCAAGGATAAGTTAGCTCGTTTTTCATGCCATATAAATCCTGTCTGTGACAGATGTAAGTCTGAGGTAGCTTCCTTGACACTTATGTTCTGGTCTTGTCCTCTTGGAAAAATATTGGAAAGATATTTTTGAAATTATTTCAGCAGTTTTGCGTATTGATTTACAACCTGCAGTTTACTGCAATTTTTGGATTACCAGTGATGGACTCCAGTCAATTATCTCCTTCAGCTTGCCGTTTGATTGCATTTGTTACATTAATATCCAGAAGAATCATTTTATTTAAATGGAAAGATTCTAATCCCCCTACTACACTTAAGTAGTTTTCCCAAACATGTTTAAACTTGGAAAAAATTAGGAATGACACTATTGACCCTTCGGTTAAATTTGAAGAAACGCGGAGACCATTTATTCAACGTTTTCATATGATGTAAGCTGACCTTTTCTGAATCCTTCTCAATTACTTTTTGTTTATGTATAGAGGAGCAGAGTTAATGACATAACGATTTTAACCGATGAAACAAGGCAGCCCAGCTTTTGTTTTGTTTTGTTTTTGTTCTGTTTTTTTTTTGTTAGTTTAGGAGGATTTCTTTTTCTTGTAAAAATCTTTTTTTCTTTGAATCTTTCTCATGTTTAGTTACTAAGAGATTGGGAGGCTTAGATTACACATGTTACTCGGGGTCTGTTTATGTATACGTTAACCATTATTAATGTAATCCCCATCTCTTTGTATCACTATCATTGTTATGTTTATCTATTTGAAACTTAATAAAAAAGATTGATAAAGAAAAGAAAGAAAGCAGTTGGGGGGGTGGGGGGGGGGAGAGTGGACATGAAATGGTGCTAACCAACAGAATTAAGGAGGATTTCAGAACTTTTTATAGATAATCCTGAGGGTCACTAGGGAAAGAATAGGTTTCATAGGGACCAAAAGGAAAGTCCTTATCTGGAGTCAGGATATCCTTGTGATGTCCTGAATGAATACTTCACATTAGTATTTGCTAGAATGAAGGATGGGGAGGATGGAGAGTTCAGGCTGATGTAAGCTGAAGGTATGGAACACACGTGTGTCAGGAAAGAGTAAATATTAGAGATACCGTACTGACAGACATTAAGGTAGACAAATCCCCAGGGCCTGATGAAATCTATCCCATGGTCTTATGGGAAGCTAAGTGTCTGAGAAACGTGTTGAGCATAAGCCAGGATAGGCGAGTGAGCTTTACATCAGTAGTAAGTAAACGGTTGGAAAATGTGCTTAGAGATAAGCTTGAGGAGTTTATGAGAAAGTGAATGAACGCATGGCAGAAAATGTAACATACACTAATTTTTAAAAACTAGGTATAGACAGATTCTGTAGGGTGGTTCAGAAAGTCTAGGTATATGGTATCCAAAGCAACACACCCAAGGTGTTTTGGCAAATTGGATCCAAAATTGGTGAGGTATCAGTTATTTTTCTGACTGGAAGTCTGTAAATATTGGTGTACTGCAGGGATCAGTGCTGGGAACTGCACTCTGCACATAGCACAAATGGTTACAATGTCAGAAAAACCTAGTCACGAGGGAAAAAAATAATATAGCCCAAGCCCCTGAGTGGCATTGTGTAGAATGGACGGTAAATTGTCTAGTCCAGCTTGTTCCTTCACTGAGTGAACATAGGGGAGCAGCACAGATAGGAGGGGCCTGCCCCCAACCCAAGTTGGGAATCAAGCATGCCCCACAGATGCTGTCCCACATTGCCTTGGCATCTTCTCTCCTGGGTGGCTGCAACAGGTGAGACCGAAGCAACACAGCTGTCCCGTCGGTCTTACCAATGAACTAGGGAACCAGACTTGTAGTATTCTACATTACCAATGTCCAACGGAAATAAAACAAATACAATAAAAATGTCCAAGGCATTCACTCGCACCATGCACTGTCCAGTGGTGCTTGTCATGTCCGGGTGACAACACAACAATGGTACGCAATAAGTCTAGCTCCATTGCTATCGAGCAACTTGTTGATGGGGTAGTGTACAGTACTTTGATGTTCTTAGTATCCAGCAGTGACTTACATTCATAAAAAAAGACATACAGTATGAACAAATACACCTTTGATTGGACCCAGGATAGCTGCTGCGTCCAAATGCACCACCATTTTACCGGAAGACATAAATAATGGGTGGTAGCAGAGTGGGGAAAGAAGCTGTTTCCAAACCTAATAATCTTCAATCTTATCCTGTGGTACTTTCTGCCTGACAGCAGGAGGTCAAAGAGATTGTGGGATGGATGGGAGGGGTCCTTGATTAATCCTATTTTCCTACATTTGGCCCATATCTTTTCTATAGCAGAGTGACCAAAACTGAGCACAACATTCCAAATGTGACCGCACCAACGTCTTGTATAACTGCAACATATCATCCAGATTTTATTTCCTGCCTGATGAAGGAAAGCATCCTAAAAGCCTCCTTCACCACCCCATCTACATGTGATGCCATGTTCAGGGAACCATACACTTGTACTCCTGGGTCTCTTTGGCCTGCAACATTCCCCAGGGCCCCACCGTTCAGTGTGAAAGTTTTACCCTTGTTTTTCTTCTCAAAATGCAACACCTTACACTTATCCAAATTAAACCCATTAAACTTATCTAGATTAAATTCCATCTGACACTTTTCTGCCCTAATTTCCAAACTGATCCATGTCCTGGATCCTTAAGCAATGGCTTTGCTATCTACAACTCCACCTATCTTCATGTATTCAGCAAACTTACTTATCTGACCAAAGCCATTCTCATCCAAATTGCTGTTGGTAATGTGTTTTGCACCTTGGACCTGGAGGACCGCTGTTCCTTTTGGCTATATTCATGTATGATTGAATGATAACTGAACTTAAGTAACGGTGCCAGTAGTAGTATACTATTGTATATTTAACATATGTAATATATGCACTTTATATCAACTTGTACCTTTACAAAATACTTTGTTTAATCTCTTAATATTACAGTATTGTGTTAATATTACTTCATGTGTTGTATGTGATATCTGTACTGAGCTTTGCACCTTGGTGCCTGAGGAATGGTGTTTAGCTATATACATGTGTACAGTTTAATGACAATAAATTTGAATTTGAAGTAAAGTGTAGATTTACCAGGATGGTACTGGATTTCCAAGAATTAAAATGTGAGGAATGATTAGACAACCTCAATTTATTCCAAGGCTATAGGTTAGATATATGGTGATTTGATCAAAGCTTTTGTGATAATTAGAGATAGTAAGTAAGGCAAAACTACTTAGATTTGTTGATGTACCTAGGAACTGGCAGCTTATTCAAAAAATTAGAAACAGTCATCCAAGTTAGAAATTAGATAAAACATACAAAATGTGACTGGTAGAAATTTGGCAACAACTCTACAGACAGCATTTGTTGCTAATTTTGGATGTGAGATTAAGAGACTTGCGAGGGGTGATTGATAAGTTCATGGCCTAAGGTAGAAGGAGTCAATTTTAGAAAACCTAGCTGATTTATTTTTCAACATAGTGTTCTCCTACATTTATACACTTAGTCCAGCGGTTGTGGAGCATACGGATCTTGGACCTCCAGAAAGTGTCCACAGCAAGGGTGATTGATAAGTTCATGACCTAAGGTAGAAGGAGATGAGTTATGCAGCTTTCATTACATGCACATGCAATTCAACTCTTTGAATGATTCTGCAGAAAGTTTGAAGTTAATAACATCAGTTAATAACTCATCAGGGTGATTGATAAATTTGTGGCCTAAAGTAGAAGGAGATGAGTTATTAACTTCAAACTTTCTGCATAATCACTTAAAGAGTTGACCTGCATGTGCATGTAACGAGAGCTGTATGACTCATCTCCTTCTACCTTGGGCCACAAACTTACCAATCACCTATCTGTGGACACTTTTTGGAGGTCCAAGATCCGTACACTCCACGACCGCTGGACTAAGTGTATAAATGTAGGAGGGGACTATGTTGAAAAATAAATGTGCTAGGTTTTCTAAAATTGACTCCTTCTACCTTAGGCCATGAACTTATCAATCACCCGTCATATGTTAATCAAAGATCATAAAGGATATGGGACAAAGATATATAAATGTTGAGTCTGATCAGAAATCAAACATAATCTTTTTGAAGGGTGTGATAGCTTGAGAGGCTAAATGTCTGCTTAGGTTAATATTGTTTCCTTTCATAAGTGGTAATTTTGCAGCAGTTGATTTTTCCAGCCACTAATTCTTTCCATATTCTCCATGCATCATGCACAAAATTGTGGCCTCACTCTAGAAGCAATATAAACCAGTTAATATCTAAAATTCATTTATTTTAAAAGTAAATTTAACTACTATTTTGTGAGTTAAATTCATCTTCAAGCCTCACTTAAAATATCAAGAATAATATACATTGTATTCAAGGTTGTAAGTTAGTTGGATATTTTAAATAATGTTCTCATTGTCTGAAATTAATTTTTTGTCTGTAATACATTGAATGTCATTGTAACAAGCTGAAAGCATTTTATTGTCCTGATGAAGTGTCACGGTCCAAAATATCAGCTGTACTCTTTTCTATAGGTGCTGCCTGGCTCTGCAGATTTTCTCTTGTTTGTTATTGTTATGACAATATGCTTGTTGTTCTTACAGTTTTTTTAACTTTCAATTTTTGAAAATTGTAACATTTGAAAATACGTTTCAATATTTTTTCTTTTAAACTTAGAAGTGTGTGACATGGATTGGGAATACTTAGGGAATCCTGGATAATGCATCATCTTCTCTTTGCCTATTATTGTTTTACATAATTCTATTAAATGCAACATCTGGTTTTCATTTTGATTGAAAATTTAATTACCAATATACAATGTTGAACTATGTTTTCTTCTTTAGACTAATGAGTGTTGTACTGCCAGACAGTGTCAACTGGAATGGTCGACACACAGATCCACTCTAATCCATTAACACCAATTGAAAATGACTCTGGGAGTCCCTTGGCTGGAGAATTGGAACAGGAAATGGAGAAAATGCAGAACATTTCACAGTCTACAGAGGACAACAGTTCAGATGCCTTCTGTGCTGATGAGAATCTAACTTCAAGAAATGGTCCAGGATCAAATGAGACTCCACAAGGTAGGTATTTTCTTCAGTTATTATTTTTTAGTTAATTGGGAGCTGGTCCACATTATTTGTCAGTGATACCAGGTTGTATGTTCAAAATAAGAGAGCTGCAATTAGGCAAGTTAGATGCTGCTGGCATTTGAATTTTTAGACTAATATTAATTCTAAGCAGTTATGTTAATTATCCTAAAATCATCAATCAGAGTTTTATGTCTGTTTGGGATGCAGCTTGTATACAGTACCTTTGCTACCAATATACAGATTTTTGATATTTGCTGTTGAATTGATATTCCAATTCCTGCCCACTCAATATGCAGTTCACTTTCAAGTGCTTCTAGCTTTTTTTTAATTAACTTAATTTCTATTCGCTGGTTACTGATGTTATGGCTATTGGAAACATCCTCTTAATTACAAGCTTTTCTTGATTTTAGCAGTTTCTCAAATACCTTTCTTTCTTAAGGAGAATATCTCAATTTCATCGTGTCTTATCCATGCAGTTGTAAATGGTTCCTCTGATTTCCTTTCCTTTGATATGGTGTTACAAGCTGCTTTTGTCTTGTGTTACATCATATGATAATGCCACTTATTTTCTATCCCGAGTAATGCAGTATCTGAACTGATGGCCATGACCCTGAAATTAAATGAAAGTACATGACTTCATTATCATTGCTGTCTTGCACTAATTGTACTGCCTTGTCTAGCTGTGCTTTATGGATACATGAATTTTTTTTCAAAAGCAAGTCTACGATGGAAAGACATGGAGCTATGCAGTCACCTACACTATCTATAACTTAAAATCAGATATCAGGATTGAGAGGGAAGTAGAAGGAGGTATAGATAGGTAAGAATGTGCCTTGTTTTAAGAAGACAATGCCTCAACAGCAGGCTTCTCAATAATGATCTGTGCTTTTCCAACTGAGGAATGGTTAAAATATGTAGATTTACCTGTCTTTGTCTGGTTAATACCTGCTGTTTCCTATTGTATGCCATCATACTGGAAAAGTGATAGAAATGATGAGTTGGTAATCTGGCTGGCATGTTTGAATAACTGCCACCATGTGCAAGTTCAAAGATATGCAGCTAGCGATTTGCTCAGTGTGGATACAGTGTTAAGTAGTGGAAGGGTTGGATTTTTTGAAGGAATTGAAGGACAAAAAGAGGAGGCAAACTGGACAGATTGATTGAGATTTTTGGTTGTTTGAGTGTTTAGGATGTGGTTTAGTGTTTGATGCTTTTGATCTAAGTATATGGGATGTGAAGGTCCTTTGACTAACTGACCATTTGCATGAAGTCATGAACTTCTCGAGGCATTACAACAGATATTCAATGGTAAATTTCTGACATTGACCATGGGGCTGTCAGCTCTCACTGCCTTATGTCTGGAAGATCTCCTGCTTATCTGAAGGTTTAAAATAATTTTCCAGCTTTTTATCTCTTCCACCAATTTCCCAAGTGCTTGGTCTATTAACATGGGAGCCCACCTTGCCATTTTGTAACATTCTTCACCATTTTCCATCTCAGATTCACTTGTATTAGCATTGCTAGTATCTATTTCAAACAAGCCTTATGCAGTATTGGCCAGGTTCAGGTGGAGGGAACCAGTCATTATATTGAACATTTGCACTGTTATGCATTGTAATACCTACTAATGTTTTCATTGGCTTTTGAATCTTGCCCTTGGTGTATAGAGTCTAACACTATGGTTTTGGTAATGTTATTGCCTCCATTGCCCTGGAAGCTCCATGGAACTCAATGAAGAGTAATTGCTAGCTTAACATTAGTAGTTATTCAGTAATTCAAGAAATAATGAATCATCTGGGTCATCACTTAAAAGGAAAGTGGTGAAAATGGTGGATGTTCTAGAAGTAGAAGAGATAGACAATGTTTCCAGTTATGAGATGAACAAATTTAGAGGTCATCAGTACAGTTGCAAAGAAAAAATAAAGAATCCCAGAAGCAACTATTTTATCAGAGAATCTGAGTTCACTTCTACATAGTGCATTAAAGGGGCAGCTAGATAGATACATGAAGAAGGTACTAGAAGATTATGTTGATTTTGGAGGGCAGAAGGGATAGGTATTAGAAGATGATGAGGATGAGTGGATTGAGATTTAAGAGAGGATGGATACCTAGCTGAGGGGGCTGGCAATGCATGGATTGAGAACTAGTAGGAGAAGGGTTGAAGAGTGGGTTAGTACCTGGAGTTAGAGAGACATGGGGTGAACCAGATCTTGGGGATTGAGACATGGCTGGGGGATTGATCAATAGTGAAAAGAGGCCTGAAAGGTGATCAAATATTACAGGAGGGATTACAGTAATTGATATTAGGAGAAATTGATAGTGTTGTAGAAAATGGTTGAAGTGAGAACAAGATGTACTGTAGGTGTTAAGGATCCAGGCTTGGATAAGCAGTGGAGAGATAGGAATGTCAGGATAAGAAGGATCAAGGCCTGAGGATAGGGTTCAGAGAGAAATGATACTTTGTGGGGGTGGTGTTTGGGAGATGATCAAGACTTACAAGAGTGGGCCATTGTTAGAGAGAGAATTTGGATGATTGGTGATTCTTTATAAGTTCTCATCATACAATTCAAAAGAAAACTGTTAAGTAGGGTGTGGTTATGACTCTGTGGTATCTGGCAACAGCCCAGACAGGGTCAGATCTTTAAACTAACTGCTTGATTGCTTGAAGCCCTATTAATCACATGTCTTATGCTTGTGCTAGAGATTTCAGAATCACATTGTAATTTGAAATTACTTGCAGATCGCCTTTGGTTGTTATTTAATAGCATGACAGGCACATAGAAGGGCTACAAGAGTTTTTGACTTACTGTTTGCTGCTGAATGCAAAAATAATGTTTGCTAAATAATCAAAGTCTAGGCACAATTCCTTTAGATTCTAGAGTAATCTTTGTGGATTAGAAGTAAAAGAACAGTTCTGCAATTCATAAAAAGTGAAAGAAGGGAAAATTTTAGGTTGGTTAGCCAGACGGCAGCAATAGGGAAAATGCGAGAGTATTATTAACAGCATATTGTTAGCCAGATTCAAAATGGTTTTTTAAATTAGTTTTTTTATACATTTTCTACATAGCTACAGATAAAAAAACCCCGGATCAAAATGAAGAACATTGATACAGCGCAAAAATAAACATACAATAATAATATGATACAAAGAAAGATAATTGAGAAAGCACCCAAATTGAAGACATGTAAAATTAGTATCCTCCCCAAGCCCCGCAACAAAAAAAAAGCTCCAGACCAACCACAACACAATATAGAGAATATAAATCAGGACAATCAAACCCCCAAAACTGTAAATACACTTAGCAACAGAAGATATTAATGCCTACTACAAAAAAAAAGCTGAAAGCAAGGGACCGAAAAAAACCTTAGTTAAGAGGAAGGTTATGAAAGTACTCAATAAAAGGTCCCCAGACCTTATGGAACTTTAAATCCGAATTAAGGACTGAATAATGAATTTTTTCAAGGTCTAAGCAGGCCATAATATTTTTAAGCCATTGAGCATGTGTGGGCGGGGCAACATCTCTCCATCTAAGGAGGATTAAACGTCTAGCCAGGAGAGAGGCAAAAGATAATATTCGACACTTAGTCGAACTCAGACCTAAATCTGTCTCACCCCAGAAACCGAACAAAGCAATTAAAGGGTTAGGTTCTAGGTGGTGATTCAGAATATACGATAACGTTATGAAGACATTTTTCCAAAATTTCTCCAAGCTAGGACAAAGCCAGTACATATGAATGAGAGAGGCCTCGCCCCTTTTGCATTTATCACAAAGCGGACTGATGTTAGGGTAAAACCGAGATAATTTGGATTTAGACATATGGGCTCTATGAACAATCTTAAACTGTAAAAGGCAATGGCGAGCACAAAGAGAGGTTGAGTTAACCGATTTGAGAATCGAGTCCCAAGTCTCATCGGATAAGGAGGTATTTAAATCATGCTCCCATGCCATTTTAATTTTATCCACAGGGGCACATCGTAGGACTGCTAATTTATCACGAATAAATGATATTAAACCTTTACCTAGTGGATTAATAGAAAGAAATAAGTCCATAACATTTTTCTCAGGCATTTCAGGGAAGTTAGGGATTAAAGGAGTAATAAAGTGTCTAATTTGGAGATATCTAAAAAAATGAGCATTAGGCAGATTGAACTTAGCAGAGAGCTGTTGAAAAGAGGCGAAGCGATTATCAATAAAAAGATCTTCAAAATGTCTAATGCTCTTCCTATACCAATCATGGAAGGCTGAGTCATATATAGTAGGTAAAAAAAGGTGATTATGTAAGATAGGGCTAGAAAAGGAAAAACCATGGAACCCATAAAATTTCCTAAACGGAGCCCATATACGCAAAGTGTGTCTGACAAGAGGATTAACTATTAATCTGGACAAACTACTAGGGAGTACAGAGCCGAGAAGTGCAGAGATAGATAATTCTTTAGTGGAGCTCAACTCCATTGCCACCCAGTTAGGGCACTTGGGTTGGCCATGGAAAAAAGACCAAAAGGCAGCACAACGTATATTGGCTGCCCAATAATATAAACGAAAGTTAGGTAAAGCCATGCCACCCTCTTTTTTAGATTTTTGGAGATAAACTGTTAATTCTAGAGTGCTTATTCTTCCACAGATATGACAAAATAATAGAGTCTAAGGAATCAAAAAAAGATTTAGGAATAAAAATTGGGATTGGTTGAAATAGATATAAAAGTTTAAGGAGAACATACACTTTAACAACATTAATACGACCTACCAAAGACATAGAGGTGACCATTGTAACAGACTCTGTTTAATAGTATATGAAAGATTGGCAAAATTTTCACGAAAGAGATCTTTAAACTTCCTTGTGACTATAATCCCAAGATAAGTAAATTGGTTGTGGACTACTTTAAAAGGGAGATCGCGAAATGTTAATTCTTGTGCTTCTTTATTAATTGGGAAAAGTTCGCTCTTATGTAAATTAAGTTTATATCCAGAGAACTGGCTAAACTGGTCAAGAAGTGAAAACATTGGAGGTAAGGATGTAGACGGATTTGAAAGAAAAAGTAATAAGTCATCAGCATAAAGAGAAACTTTATGCTCAACACCCCCTCTCCAAATCCCGATCAGTTCAGGACAATTTTGAAAAGCTATCGCCAAAGGTTCTATAGCCAAATCAAAGAGAAAGGGACTTAAAGGGCATCCCTGACGGGTGCCACGTTTGAGGTTAAATAACTGGGATTTCTGAGAGTTAGTTAAAACAGAGGCGGTAGGACACAAATACAGCAATTTGATCCAAGAGATAAAACTTTCACCGAAGTCAAATTTTTCTAAAACTGCAAAAAGGTAGTTCCACTCTATACAATCAAATGCTTTCTCCGCATCAAGGGAAATAACACTCAGGAATCCCAGTCGGAGGTGAATATAAAATGTTAAATAAACGCCGAATGTTAAAAAAAGGAAGACGGTTTTTAATAAAACCAGTTTGATCATCAGAAATAATAGAGGGGATAACAGTTTCTAATCTATAAGCCAAAACTTTGGCCAAGATTTTAACATCAACATTAAGCAATGAAATCGGCCTATACGAGGAACACTCTGTTGGGTCTTTACCCTTTTTTAATAAAAGAATAATAGAAACCTCATTGAAAGAGGGTGGCAATTTGCCGTAGTTAAACGAGTCAGATAATACTGAAAGTAACTGAGGGGAGAGAAGTGAAGAGAATGATTTATAAAATTCTACGGGGAACCCATCAGGTCCAGGAGATTTCCCTGAGGACAATGCAGAAATTGCAGAAGATATTTCTTCTGATGATATAGGCCCATTAAGTTTGGCCTTAAAATCGGATGAAAGCGAAGGAATATTCAGATTATTTAAAAAATGATCGATAGAGATATTGTCATTCAAAGATTCAGAGGAATAAAGTCGAGAATAGAAATTTTTAAATGCGTCATTGATTTCTAAGTGATCCGATGTAAGGTCTCCATTCTCCTTCCGGATCTTTGTAATATGTTGTTTGGCTTTGGAACGCCTCAGCTGATTGGCTAGAAATTTACCAGATTTGTCACCATGAATATAAAAACGACTCTTGCTTTCAAGAAGTTGGCGTTCGACAGGTTGAGTGGACAGAAGATTAAATTTAGTTTGAAGTTCTACACGTTTCTTGTATGGTTCAAGATTCTTAGTGTGAGCATACAGTTGATCCAATTCTTTAATCTGATTAATGAGGTCTAATCGATCTGCACAGGACTTTCTATTAAGATTTGCTGTATAGGAGATTATTTGACCCCTCAGATATGCTTTCATGGCATCCCAGACAATCTGGGATGACACTTCAGGTGATGTATTGGTGTTAAAATAAAAGGTTATCTGATCCTTGATAAATTTTAGAAAATCATAATCCGATAGTAAAGTCGAATCGAACCGCCAGTGTTTATTCCTCTGAGGAAAGCCAGGAAAATTTAAGGACAGAGTAATTGGGGCATGGTCAGAAATCAGTATACTCTGGTAATCACAGGAATAGACAAATGGAATGAGTTGATTGTCGAGTAAGAAGTAGTCAATTCTAGTAAAGGTATGGTGAACATGTGAAAAAAAAAATCTCTCTCAGTAGGATGAAGGAAACGCCATATATCAGAGATACCATAATTAGAGAGAAACGATTGAATAGCTGAGGCAGATTTAGTAGGTGGTCTAGTAACAGAGGACGATCGATCCAAACTAGGATCTAACCAACAATTGAAATCACCACCCAGTATAAGAGAGTATGAGTTTAAGTCTGGTAGTGAGGAGAAAAAACGTTCAAAAAAATTAACATCATCAAAATTGGGGGCATACAGGTTTGCTAGTACAACTTTAGTATTATATAGTTAACCAGAAACAATAACAAAGCGGCTATTTGTATCAGATATCTTATTATGGACTTCGAAAGGAATATTTGAGTTAATAAGAATGGAGACCCCCCCTAGCTTTGGCAGCAAAGGATGAATGAAAATGCTGACCCGCCCACTTTGACAAAAGCCGGGAGTTATCAGAACAACGAATATGAGTTTCTTGAAGGAAAGCAATGTCCGCTTTGAGTTATTTAATATGTGAGAAGACCTTCCTTCTTTTAACAGGGTGATTCAATCCCTTTACATTCCAGCTCACAAATTTAAGTGCACTAGCCATTATCAATTACTAATGCATAAAAGGCAGCAGGCATATAAAAAGTCAAGCAATACAATAGCAGTCTGGGAGCAGAAATGTAAACATAGATTCTTAAAATCAAAACATAAACATGTCCTGAGCAATAAAGAAAAACAATAAATACAGTGAGTGATGTTGGAACTGGAACAGTGCCTTCTGTGTGCCCTTTCGAGCTCAGGTGGAATCGGAAGAAATTCTTTCCCAAAAATCTCACAGAGAAAATCGGAAAAAAATTTCACGGGAGAGCCCTGTTCGGTGGCCTCTGGCAAACCAAGAATTCGTAGATTGCAACGTCTGCTACGGTTTTCAAGATCCACTATTCTGGAAAAAAGCTTACAAACCTGCTGCTCCAGGCTGGAGCACGGGGTTTCCAAATATTGGGCACGGCGTTTTAAATCTTCAGAAGCCGAGTCGATGCAAGATAAATGTTCGGCGTGTTCGTCCACTCTAGCGTTGATCCGATCCAATTTGACATCCAGCTGGTTGAAAGAAGTTCTAAATTCCTTTAAAATATCTTGTCGATGCTGTTCCAAAGCAGCAAAAATGTCAGCCGGCAAAGTTGAAGTAATTTCTTTTTTCCCGGTTTTAGTACTTTTGTTAGACATTGTAAGATAGATGTGTTCGCAAGCAAGTAAGAAAAACCTAATAAAATACCTAACTAAGGTTTAAGAATGGAGACATATAGTGCAAAGGTAGGGAAAATGACGGAGCAAAAGTTCGGAACAGCTAAACAGTCGCCACCTTGCCGGAAGTCCACCAAAATGGTTTAAAAAAAAGAATATGTTTTAAATTTTATTCAGCTGTTTTGAAGATGTAATCTTGAAGTCTTTTTGGATTTTCTGAAGCATGCAATGTTAATAGGATACTAGAGAGAGGATTGTTGAGAGTGGTGTGGTGATCAAATATTTGAGTGATCCTAAACATATCAATGGTGAAGTAGGTGTGGCAGTATAAATTTCTACATGATAAAGGGTTTAATTTTGATAATATATCATTGGAAATTTGGACTTAAGAAACATTATCATGGATTGAGGACTGATGGATGAGCGGAAAACAGATTACTGAGTAACTTGGGAAATACCACAGTGGTTAACGTTTGAGCCTCAGATATTTATAATTTAAATATCTATATGTAAATAAAAGAGATGGGTGTCATATTCATGTTAGCTGGCAATGAAGGCACAGACAGAAGGTAAAATGGGCGGTAAATGCAACAAAGATATAAGAAGGTATTTAGGCTTTAGAACAGATTGGACACCATAGTAGCACATAGAATATAAAATAGGAGAGTATAAAATTATGCACTTGTCTAAATGGCTGGATGAAGTAGAATTGATTTTGCTCAAATAGAGAGGTAAATGTTGGTGTGCATTAGGACTTGGAGATTTTCTTGCTCAAGAAACAAAGTTACAACAAACAAGATGCTGGAACAGGGATTCCAAACTTAGGGTCCAGTGACCCCTTGATTAATGGTAGAGGTCCATGGATCCCTCGGCTAATGGTAGGGGTCCATGGCATAAAAAGAATTGCGAACTCCTTTGGGTCAGAGTCGGAGGGAGGTTTTAGGTTAAGAACCTTCATTTGGACTGAAAGATAGAGGGAGATAGCCAGTATGAAAAGCTGAATAGATAGATGTGGCTGTTGTGGGGATCAAGTTGCAGTAGGCGGAGGTTGCAAAGAATGATATGCTGTATGCATAAATTGATGGGGTTATAGATGAGGACCAGGGAATCTCAGTTCCTGTTCTGTCGGGGGAGATGGTGTAAGGACAAAATTGCAGGTAATAGAAAAGTGCTTGAGGGCACCATTAAAAACAGTGGAAGAGGGGGGAAGGAATTTCCATTTTCTGAAAAAAGGTAATACAGATGTCATCAACTGGAAGATTTCATCTAGAAACTCATGCCACTCAGGGATTTGCGCTGATATTATTTTTTTACTGTTTGTGCTGGATTGTAATCATATGTGCTGTGTGTGACTACTGTATATGTACTGTTCAGCATCTTGGCCCCAGAGGAATGATCTTTTGTTTAGCTGTATATGTGTGCATGGATGAATGACAATGAACTTGAACTTGAAGCAGGTGCAGCAGAAATGGAGTAATTGAGAACAGGAATGGCATTCTTGCAAGTGACAGGTTGAGAGGAGTTAGTCTAGGTAACTGTTGGAGTCACTGGGTTTGTAGTAGATGTCAGTCTACCTCTTGAGACGAAGATGGAGAGATCATAAAAAGGGAGTGAAGTGTCAGAAATGGATGGGGTGGAAATTAGTACCAAAGTTAATAAAGTTCCACATAGGTGCAGCAAACGCCAACAATTCACTTATCGATGTAGTGGAGAAAGAATTGGGGAGTGGTACTGGAAAGGTTGGGAACATGGAATCTCCATGTAGCCTACAGAAATGCAGGCATAGCTGAGGCCAATACCAAGGCTACACCTTTGATTTGGAGAAAATGGGAAGAGTCAAGTTGACTTCTGCAAGGCAGAGGAAAGTGTTAATTGAGGGGAACTGGTTAGATCTGGTGTCTACAGAAAGTTACAATGCCTGCACTGCAGGCAATTGTTAACACACTTGGTTCATTAACCTTTATTATATGGGTGTTAGAGAATAAGAATAATTAATTATATAGAGCAAAGGTGAAACTATACCTAAGTAGTATAGATACTTTTGGTCCTCTTACTAATAAAGAATACAGTGGGCTTGATTGGTGTGTAGTGAGAGTATAACAGAGCAATTCCTAGGATGACAGAGAAACCTTGCAGAAAGAGATTGAATTGATTGGTATTTATGGGAGAATTAATTCCTGAAAATTATACTTTAAAATGAGAGGAACCCATAGAAATGGACAAAATCTTGTATGCTGGGTATTTTCTGCCAACTGGAAAGTATAGAATTACATGTGATAGTGTCAGACAGAGTTGGCCTTTTGTGGTTGTGATGAAGGAAAATAAATGATCATTTAAATATTGTGATATTGAATTGGTGTGAATATTTAATTGTTTTCTGTTATACATTTGAGATCTATCAAGGAAAGAGTGCCTGTTGGCACTGGGACTTGTGATGCTTCCTTACCAATGAAAGGCTGCCTTTGTTCATCTTTCTTCTCTTTGGATCTTTCAACATGAACAAGCAATCTTTATCATCTAATTAAATTTAGCAAGATTGTACAATGGAATTAATCAAGAAAATGCAGAAACTTTATCATACTAAAATACATTCTCCATGTCTTAGAATTCTGTTTGTAGTTTCCTGTGATTATTGATTTTGGTGGTTCTTGATCTGTCAGGCAGCTTGTTCTTTTAGATGTCCTGAAGCTAAACAACAGATGACAATGCCCACTCTTCTCCCATATTAAGTACAAACATGTTGTACGACTGGATTCATCCAAATCATAAGCTCTGGTGGTCACAGTAGTAATTTTGCTCTCAGTCACTACAGAGTTTCCTTTGCCTTTTGGTGGCCAGGAAAGAGTCACTTTTGAAATGTGTTCTGACCATAGAACTATAAACCTATATCACAATTGCCTTACCTGAACTGGTATTACATTCTTTTGTTGCCACCAGATGTGGTTCGGTAATGGTATTTATTCCTGCCTCAGAAGATTGTGGGTTTGCATCCTCTGAAGTCTTCATTAATTAATTCTTATAAAAAAGTACATAAATATTTGCAGTCCAATACAGTACTCGAGAAGGAGGACACTGTTGGAAGTGCCATTTGTTAAATAAGATATCACGCCAACAGCCCTTGTCAAGTGAAATTAAAAGATTGCATGGAAGTATTCAAAGACGAGCAGAGGAGTTTTCATTGGTGCCTTAGACAATATTGATGTAACCAACGTCATTAAAACAGATTTTCTGTTTACTTTCATTTTGCTGTCTGCGGAAGCTTGCTTGAACAGATTGGCTGGCATATTTCTAAAAAAAAATACAACCCTTTTCAAAATTTCAATTAACTACAAAGAACTTAGTTGTTTTCTGAAATCATAAAAAGTGATGATGTATATATACAAGGAGTAATTGGCCTAAGGTAGGAGGAGTCAATTTTAGAAAACCTAGCACATTCATTTTTCAACATAGTCCCCTCCTACATTTACACACTTAGTCCAGCGGTCATGGAGCATTCGGATCTTGGACCTCCAGAAAGTGTCCACAGGTATGTGATTGATAAGTTAGTGGCCTAAGATAGAAGGAGATGAGTTATACAGCTCTCGTTACATGCACATGCAGGTCAACTCTTTGAGCGATTATGTAGAATGTTTGAAGTTAATAACTCATCTCCTTCTACCTTAGGCCATGAACTTATCAATCACCCCTGCTGTGGACACTTTCTGGAGGTTCAAGATCTGTATGCTCCATGACTGCTGGATTAAGTGTGTAAATGTAGGAGGGGACTAAGTTGAAAAATATATGTGCTAGGTTTTCTAATGTTGACTCCTTCTACTACCTTAGGCCACAAACTTATCAATTACCCCTCATACATCCTCCTACCTCTGGATCTCTGGCATTTCATTATTATTTATTTGAAAGTTTATCATGCAGAGAAATAGTGTTTTCTGTGTTTTTTTTAATCTTTTCATACACAGGCTGACAGTCTCAACAAAATTGGAGAGTGATATTGAAAAGTTTTCTGTTTATAACTGGACTTTTTGCAGAATCATGCTAAGATTCCCTGAGCAAAGCAAAATGCAAAATCTTTAAAAGAGAGGATGATGTAGTGGAAAGTAATATCACATCTAAAAGAAAACTACTGCTGTCTTTTTCATTCTATCTCATTATTCTTCCCCTCCATCACCAGATTTCTAAATGCTCCATGAACTCAAGGTCACTACCTCACTCTTCTTCTTTAGCACTATTTATTTATTTCCTATTGTAACTGTTAGTTATGCCTGCACTGCTGCTGCAAAACAGCAAATTTTGCGTCATATGTCATTGACAATAAACCTAATTCTAAATCTAATTATACTTGAATCAGCTAGGCATTGCGAATCATTCTAAATCTGATTATACTTGATTCAGCTATGCATTGCGAATGATTGTCAACTATCAAAAAGCACAATGTGGATTATAGTATTTTGTATTAGTTTAATTTGGTTTTGATTTCCTGGACTATCATTCTGTTTAATTTAAAGCACCACTGGTTGGAGTGTAAAAATAACTAAGTTATTTATTTCAACAAGTCTAAATGTTTACTTTTTTCTCCATCTGCACTCAGATTCTCTTTCTCCAGCTTCTAGTCCATCATCAGTAACCTTACCTGTTACTTCATTAACCCAAGATGAAGCTTCCACCTCTGGGCTCTGCATAGAATGTCGAGTGTGTGGAGACAAGGCTTCTGGCTTTCATTATGGTGTCCATGCCTGTGAGGGTTGTAAGGTTTGTGGGTTATCTCAGTGTTATTTATTGAAGATCTGTAAGGCTTTTTATTGATTTTGTTAAAGTGATATGAGAATTTATTTTCATCAATGGCCTCTCTAGGTTTTTATTGCTTTGTACTCAATTCTGACAGCAACATTTATTATTTGTTTTGTACACATTAATAATACATCATCTATTATGAAAATGTAAGTTTAACAATTTTAACAGTTTCTACAGAAAATATCTGAATGTATTTTTGAGGTCTGCATATTTCTGAATAATTAGTTTGATTATTAGCTTAGTCTAGATGATATAACATTGTTATTTTCAATGCAGTGCCATCTAGTATATATAACTGAAGACACCCCACCTTGCTTGCAGTTGCAAAATCTCAAACCCCAATCATGAAGTCCTAACTTTTCATTCTGCAAGATCAGATACAGAGCTGTTCCCCAAGACACCATCCCCACTGTTGACCATCTTGTATTAATTTCCCACCCATCTATCTGGTCAACAATAACTCAACCTAATCCCTACCTTCCCTGGACATAATGACTTTTTTATTCCAATAGTAGAAGGCACCTTCTGAGTTGAACCACAATTCCATTTACTATCCAATATCATGGCAATGCACCCATAACCTGAAGAGTTGCAAGCTTATTTTTATTCTGAGTGCCATTATGATACCATTCTCCTTTATCTAGGCACCCAAATTCTAACATATATGACTTGAGATAGACTTTCAAATGGTGAGTGCTTATAACAGGTTTTTATTATATTGTTGTAGGTTGAATCTGTGGTGAGGAAAGCAAATGTGATATTAGCATTCATTTCAGATGGACTAGACTATAAAAGCAAGTTTGTAATGTTAAGGCTCTATAAAGCACTGGTAAGGCCTCACTTGGAGTGCTGTGAACCATTTTGGGCGCCTTATCTCAGAAAGGATGTGCTGAAACTGGAGAGGATTCAAAGGAGGTTCACAAAAATAATTCTAGGATTGAATGGCTTGTCATATGAAAAATGTTTGATGGCTCTGGGCACTGGAATTCAGAAGAATGAGAGATGACCTAATTGAAACCTATCAAATGGTGAAAGGCCTTGATAGAGTGAATGTGGAGAGGATGGTTCCTACGGTGGGAGAATCTAAGACCAGAGGACACAGCCTCAGAATAGAGGAGCATTCTTTTAAAATAGAGATGAGGAGGAATTTCTTTAGCCAGAGAGTGGTGAATCTTTGGCACAGGCAGCTGTGGAGGCCATCTTTATGTATATTTAAGGCAGAGGTTGATAGATTTTTGACTGGTCAGGGTATGAAGGGATATTGGTGGAAGGCAGGAGATTGGAGCTAAGAGGAAAAAAGAGCCATGATGAAATGACAGAGCAGACTCAATGGGTTAGGTGGCCTAATTCTGTTCCTAAATCTTACGGTCTTATAACCTAAGTTACATATTTCCTCAACCCATTTCTGGCTCTTGTTTCTCCAAGTTTTATCGAACGTGACTTTTATTTTCAAATTTATATATTTTTTTATCATAAGAAAAATAGTGTAATGGTCAAAAAGGTTGATTCCTGAGATTTTAGGGTTGATTTCAGAACCTATCAGATGTAACAAAAGAATACACAATATCTGAATGGTAATAATAATATGCCTAGTGAGAGAACATCTAAGTACACAAGTATTAGGTGTTGACTTCTATGTACTGTGCATCATGAATGAGAATTAACTAAAATGAGTTAGCAGTTAATGTTTGCTGTCTGAAGTACTGGATCGATGGGAAGTAAAATTGTTTGTCATAAGATGTTGAAAGCCCATATTTTCTTGCAGGTATAGGAGTGTTAGTCACCCTGTTAACTGAGTGAGTTATAGCTTCACTGAGTACTGCTAGCTGTTTACAGTTGAGCCTGAGAGCTTCTAACTAAATTCATGTTTCTATATTACTCACCTGGGAGAAAGCATATCCCAAAAAATAATACAAAAATTTTTTACAACTGGCTTTAAAATTCCTTCAACATCCACTGTTCCCTGGTCATTATGAAAAAAGCAGGATCCCACCCCTCCCCCAATTTCACCCTCTGACCTGTGGTCTTTTAAATTCCAAACAAAACGAGATATGTTCTTTCCTGGAATATCACTCAGAAGCATTTTCCTTAGAGGCCTCTTGCCAATCAGTGACGGAAATGTGCTAAAATATCTCAGCAGAACCTGGGCTGCTGGAAGGAATGATGCTCAGGGCAGAAACAGCAGCTCCAACTGGTAATCTAAGATGGAGTCGTTTTAGTCTTTTAATGATCCAACATAGATTTCAGTTTGGAAACGTGTGTATATTGAGTTCATCTTGTAAACAGCACTACTCTATATGAAAATCAGATTAATGAATACAAGCCATCGCTAAGCTGTGAATGCCTGATTTATAGCACCCCTACCTAATAATGAGCTTCCATAATATTAAACTCAAATGTCCAATATACATGCAGTACATACGTTTGTTCCTATGAATGGCCAAATTAGTCTTTTCACTTCTTCAAAACTATTTTTGCAATGAGTATAGGTCATTCTGAGAGGGGAGGGTAAGCGTGGATGAGCTCCTGCAAAGGGATTTTAAGGAGCTAGGTATAAAGTTATAAAACAAGATTTACAGGTTTTAATCTCAGGATTTCTACCTGTATTATGTGCTAATAGGGTGAAGAATGTATACCAAGTGGCTAAGGAGCTGATGCAGGAGGGAGGGCTTCAGATTTATGGATCATGGACTCTCTTCCAGGGCAGGAGGTATCTGTACAAACAGGATGTTTTGTATCTGAACTGGAGAGGAACCAGTAACCTCTCTGGGAGGTTTGCTTGTGCTAGTTGGGAGGGCTTAAACTAGAGTGGCAGGGAGATGGCAACTAGAGAAACAGGGCAGTAAGAAAGATGTTATGCCAAGTATGACTGAAGGAAACACAGCAATAGGAACACAGTTAATTAACATACTGGGATTGAAGGGTTGAAATTGTTCATTTCAATACTATGGCTATTATGGATTAGGAGGATGAACCTAGAGCATATATGTCAAACTCAAGGCCCGCGGGCCAAATCCGGCCCGCGGTGGAATTATCTTTGGCCCGCGAGATAATATCTAATTACTATTAAAGCTGGCCCCAGTAATCGAAGCGCCTATGGCGTATGATATGGCTAATGCTGAGTTTATTCAGGTACCAGGTTTTCAGGGTTTTTAGTGTTTATTCGGCAGTCTTGCTCGGCAGTCTTCTTCATAAGAAACAGAATTTGTAAAGTGAAACACTTTGTAGTTATAGCAGAGACTGAGACACATGAGAGCAGGCTGAAAAAACGGAGGGAACGAAAGCTGCGTTCGCACGCGTCCGACTGATCCGGCCCGCATGAAGCTGCATTTTGCTCAATCCGGCTCGTGACCTAAAATGAGTTTGACACCCCTGACCTAGAGCCTGGGTCAGTACATGGAATTTTGATATTGTTGCTTTTACAGAGACCTGGTTGCTGAGCGACAGGAATGGCAGTTCAACGTTCCCGAGTTTCATTGTTTTAGGATGGTGGAGGGGTTACACTATGGATAAGGGAGAATGTTACAGAGGTACCCAAAGCGAACACACAGGGGAGATCAACCACAGAGGCATTTTGGGAGAGCTTCAAAATAAGAAAGCTAGAATTTTGATTATGATTATACTTTAGGTACCCCCCAATAGCCACAGAGTTGGAGGAACAGATGTATAGACAGATTATGGAAAGATATGTCATAGTGGGGGATTTTAACTTCCCCAGTATTGATTGGAACATCCTTAATACAGTGTGTTAATAATAATTAATATGCCTAGATAGGACAGGATTTCTTCAGACCATCCAAGAGGGATTCTTGAAGCAGTATGTGGAGAGTCCAAGTAGAGAAGAAAACATTTTGGGCCTGGCTTTGGGAAATGAGTCTGGCATGGTGACAGGCCTGGGGGGAGGGGATCATTTTGGTAATAATGACCACTGCTTGTTAAGTTTTTAAGTTAATTATGGATTAAGATAAAATCAGACCTTATGAAATATATTAAATGGGGAGAAGACAAATTAGAACACAATAAGGCAGGATCAAGGGGTGTTGATTAGGAGCATGGTTGTTGGACAAGTCCACACCTAACATGTGGGTGTTGGTTGAAGACCAGGATTGCCATGTTTCAGTAAAGATGGCAATGATAAGGGAATCTTTGATGATACAAGAGGTCCTAAATTTAGTTAGGAAGGGAAAAGTAGCATGTGTAAGGTTTAGAAAGCTAAAATCAAACTGGGCCCTTCTGGAATATAAAGATAGCAGAAAAGTGCTCAAGCAGGTGATTAGGAAGACCAGAGGAGGCCATGAAATGTCCTTGGCAAGTAGGGTTTTATTAAGAAAATGAGGAAGGGGTATGTCTACTCAAAGATAAAAGGGGGAATTTGTGCTTGGAGTACAAACAAGTAGCTAAGGTATTAAAAGAGTACCTCATGTTGGATTTGGAGGATAGTGAAAGCCGCGTAGGGAATGCTAATATGCCAGGACATATTAAGATGAAAGAGAAAGTAGTGCTGGGTCTTTGAAATGCATTATGATAGATAAGTCCCCAGGACCTGATAACATACACTCAGTGGTCACTTTATTAGGTACCTCCTGTACCTAATCAAGTGGGTACTGAGTGTACATTCTTCAAGGTTTGAAGAACCCATCTACTTCAAGGTTTGATCTACTATCTACTATCAAGCCTATCTACTTCAAGGTTTGATGTGTTGTGTATTCAGAAATGCTCTTCTGCACACCACTGTTGTAACAAGTGGTTATTTGAGTTTCTGTCAGCTTGAATCAGTCTGGCCATTTTCCTCTGAGCTCTCTCATTAGCAAGGAGTTTTCACCTACAGAACTGTTTTTCACTGGATGATTTTTGTTTCTCGCACCATTCTTTGTAATCTCTAGAAACTGTTGTGCATGAAAATCCCAAGAGATCAGCAAATTCTGAGATACTCAAATCACCCCATCTGGCACCAATGATCATTCCACAGTCAAAGTCACATAGATCACATTTCTTCCCATTTTGATGTTTGGTCTGAATAACAACTTAACCTCTTGACCATGTCCCCGTGCTTTTGTATGTGGAGTTGCTGCCTCATGATTGACTGATTAGATATTTGCATTAAAGAGCAGGTATACATGTATGCTTCCTGTAAACTGGCTTCCCCTCTATGGACTCTGTCTACAGGTAGCATTATCAAAGATCCACCCATCCCAGACGTTCTTTCTCCCCTCTCCCATCTGGCAGAAGATACAAAAGCTTAAAAGCACGTACGATCAGGCTTAACAATAGTTTCTATCCCACTATTAACAGATTCTTGAATGGACATTTTGCATGATAAGTTGGACTCTTGGCCTCACAATCTATCTTGTTATGATTTTTGCACTTTATCGTTTACCTGCATTTCACTTTTTCAGTCGCTTTTGCACTTTATTCTGCATTGTTATAGTTTTACTTTATTCTAGCTCAATGCACTGTGTATTCTACAAATGGTGTGCAAGACAAATTTTTCACTCGTTCTTGGTATATGTGACAATAATAAACCATTTCCAATTATGGTAGATCCAGTAGCATTGAGGTTCAGATCATAATTCACTGAAGGTAGCTATGCAAGTGGACATGGTGGCAAGGAAAACATATGGCAATGCTTAGAAGTGAGAGGAAGCCATATGCAAAGGGTGCTGAGTATAAGAGTAAGCAAGTCATGCTGCAGCTATATAAAACTTTAGTCAGTTCACCCTTGAAGTATAGTGTGCAATCATTGTTTCCCCATGATAGGAAGGATGTGAAGAGGATGCACAAGAGATTTGCCAGGCTGCTGCCTGGATTAGAGTGTATGAACTATAAGTAAAGGTAGGGTAAACTTGAGTTGCATTGAAGACTGAAGGGAGATATGATAGAGGATTTTAAAATTATGAAAGGCATAGGTAGGGTGGATAGTCAAAGTCTTTTTCCCCCAAGGTAGAAATGTCAGACACCAGAAGGCATGGTTTTAAGATTGGAGGGAAGAATGTTTTTTCGCAGAGGGTGGTAGGTGCCTGGATTGGGTTACCAGGGTTGTAGTGGAATCAGGTGGTTTGCTGGAACTTACGAGGCTTTTAGATAGATACATAAGCATGAAGGGAATGGAGAGATAGGGATGATACGTGGGAGGAGGACATCTAATGTAAATTGGCATCAAGACTGGCACATCATGGGCTGAATGGCACGTCCGTTGCCATACTGTTCTACGTAAATTAATCTTAAGTGCTTTTGATGCCATTTGTCACAATATTGCAGAAGACTGGTTACTATCTTGAATGATTTTTTGTGATTTATTTTTAAACTTGCACAGAAATTCGGGTTATAGACATAGGTTAAAATGAAACCCATTCATTAACGGGAAGTACTTTGCTAAAATGAGTACAAAAATGCTGTTATTGCATTGTCAAAATTGCTAATCATGGTATCAGTAAACACTATTTTCTTGAATTAACTCAATTAACCAAATCATTTTAGATTATGGCTTCAATTCTAGTTGAAATCATTGCTATAAAGTGTCAAGTTTAAAGCTCCTGTTACCTATTGTTTTCAGAATATGTGGTTACAATGTAGATTGAATGAAAATAATAAGGATCAGAGAAGTATTTCAGACAAGGGACCAGATTAGCAAGTCAGTATTTTTCTCTGAATGTTATTTGAAAAAATCATAAGCAATTATTAAATACTACTATTCAGATAATTTATTCACCTAAAATCAGGCTGCATCATAATTGCCACTTTGACTTTAATTTTACAGGGATTTTTTCGGCGAACAATACGATTGAAACTCGATTATGATCAGTGTGAGCGCAATTGTAAGATTCAAAAAAAGAACCGGAACAAGTGCCAGTGCTGTCGTTTTCAGAAGTGCCTTTCTGTTGGAATGTCACATAATGGTATGTGAAGGTGGCTTTCTAAACTTCAAGACAAAATCGAAACAGTGTTTGACACTGATTAAGAGGTGCCAAAGTTTGTTGGTTCTGCATTAATACATCTTTCTTTCCCATTGGCATATTCATGTTGTGACCCATATTGCACACAACACATCCCACTTTTGTTGTATTATCTAGACAGTGTATAGTGGATAAAAATAGTGGCTGCAGTTGGTCAGCAGTTGCTAGGAGCTGCACTTTGGAGAGGAGAAAAAAAATAGCTGAGACAACGCCAAGGAGAAAGAAGAAAGGCATGTTTTGTTTTTAATAGTGACCTAATAGAGGAAAGTTAGTCAGGTCTCTGGCACTGAGTCTGTATTTTCTCTCCATTTAGAAAATAGTCTACCCTTTCATTTATTCTACCAAAGTGCATGACCATAGACTTCCCAACTCTGTATTCCATCTGCCACTTCTTTGCCCATTCTCCTAATCTATCAAAGTCCTTCTGTAGCCTCTCAACTTCCTCAAAATGACTTGCCCCTCCACCTACCTTCATATCATCTGCATACTTTGTAACTAAGCCATCAATTCAGTCTTCCAAATCATTGATTTGGAATGACATAGGTAGGAAGAGTACCAATAAGTAGGTACCAATGACATAGGTAGGAAGAATGATGAGGTTCTGCAAAGTGGGTTGAGGGAGCTAGGTATTAAGTTAAAGAGCAGGACTTCCAGTGTTATGATCTCAGGATCACTACCTGTACCACATGTTAGTGTTCTCCATCTTCCTCTGGTGCTCCCCTCCCCCTTTCTTTCTTCCAAGGCCTTCCGTCCTATGATACTTCCCCTTCTCCAGCCTTGTATCCCTTTTGTCAATCAACTTCCCAGCTCTTAGCTTCATCCCTCCCCCTCCTGTCAGCTCCTGTCATTTCGGGTCTCCCCCTCCCACTTCCAAATCTCTTACTATCTCTTTTTCCCGTTAGTCCTGACGAAGAGTCTCGACCTGAAACATCGACTGTACTTCCTCCTATAGATGCTGCCTGGCCTGCTGCGTTCCACCAGCATTTTGTATGTGGTGCGAGAATAGAAGGCATTGAGCTCATCTGGAAGTAAGCCCTGTTGTTGCCTATGTCACCTGATTTAACTTTAAATGAGGTGATAGTATTCAAAATACTTCGTTGATTCAAGTTTAGTCTGGAATTGCCATTGCCCATGAGATGACTTTTGGAAACTGTACCTGGACCTCTTGTAACTTCCTTGGTCACCAAATCATAGTCAGGGTCCTCAGTCAGGCTTGATCAGGCCCTAATCAGATTGTGGATTTCATGGTTCTTCCATGGCTTCTTGTTGGGGAAGACTCCAAATGATTTTATGGAGACACACTCATCTACAATTGTTTTACAGTTGCATTGTCTGTGACAACCATGGTGTAATCATTCAGACCCATAGATGAGTCCTTGAACATGGCTCAGTCCATTGACTTGAAGCAATCCCATACCACTCCTGCAACCGCTTTGTTGTTATCCTAATCCCTGGAGCTTTGCTCTTTAGCCCCTGCCTGTATGTAGGTAGCGGAAGGACAGCCAAGTGATCAGATTTACCAAAATGTGATCTGGGCATAGAAAGGTAGGCATTCCTTATCTTAGTGTAATAGTGGTCTACAAGAAGGGTCAGAGCCGTCTCTACTTTCTGAGGAGACTGAGGTCCTTTAACATCTTAAGTGTGTAGTAGAGAAAGGTGAGGCGGAACAAGTGATAAGGAGGACACAAGTACAGAGGGATGGTCTGACGGAACATGGAGTTAAATGTGCAGAAAGAATAAGTAAATTTAGGAAGGACAACAAAATTCTAGGGGTGTATAGCCCGATGGGAGTTCAGGGAGCTGGGTTAAGCACAATAGGCAGCGATTCAAACAGAGAGAGGAGAAATGGGCTAAAAATTCTATATCTGAATGCACGAAGTGTCAGAAATAAGGCGGATGAGCTTGAAGCTCAGGTGCGAATGGGTAACTATGATGTTGTTGGGATAGCAGAGACATGGCTGCAGGGAGATCAGACCTGGGAAATGAATGTACAAGGGTATACGTGCTATCGTAGGGACAGAAATGTGGGCAGAGGGGGTGGGGTGGCCCTGTTGGTGAGGAATGAGATTCAGTTCTTTGCAAGGGGGGACATAGGATCAGGAGAAGTAGAGTCTGTGTGGATAGAACTGAGGAACAGTAAGGGCAAAAGGACCCTAATGGGTGTTGTCTACAGGCCACCAAACAGTAGCATGGATATTGGGTGCAAGTTGAATAGGGAGTTAACATTGGCATGTGGCAAAGGTAATGTCACAGTAGTTATGGGGGATTTCAACATGCAGGTGAACTGGGAGGATCAGGTTGGTGCTGGACCCCAGGATAGGGAATTTGTAGAGTGCCTACGGGATGCATTCTTGGAACAGCTTGTACGAGAGCCAACCAGGGACAAGGGTATTCTGGATTTAGTGTTATGTAATGAACAGGATTTGATAAGCGATCTTGAAGTAAAGGAGCCATTAGGAGGTAGTGATCATAATATGATAAGTTTTTATCTGCAATTTGAGAAGGATAAGGGCAGCTCGGAGGTGTCAGTGTTGCAGTTGAACAGGGGAAACTATGGAGCCATGAGGGAGGAACTGGCCAAAGTTGACTGGACGGATATCCTAGCAGAAAAGACAGTGGAACAGCAATGGCAGGTATTCTTGGGAATAATGCACAAGGTGCAAAATCAGTTCATCCCCCGGAGAAGGAAGGATTCAAAGGGGGGAAAGGGGCCACAGTGGTTGACAAAGGAAGTCAGAGATTGCATAGCATTAAAAAAAAGGAAGTACGACAGAGCTAAGGTGAGTGGGAGGACAGATGATAGGGAAGTTTTTAAGGAACAACAGAACTTAACTAAAAAGGCAATACGGGGAGAAAAAATGAGGTACAAACGCAAGCTAGCAAGGAATATAAAGGAGGATAGCAAAAGCTTTTTTAGGTATGTGAAGAGAAAAAACATAGTTAAGAACAATGTTGGGCCCTTGAAGAATGAATTGGGTGAAATTGTTATGGGAAACAGAGAAATGGCAGAAGAATTTAATAAGTACTTTAGATCTGTCTTCACTAAGGAAGACACAAGCAATCTCCCAGATGTACGGATGGGCCAAGGACATATGGTAACAGAGGAAATGAAACAGATTGACATTAGGAAGGAAACGGTGATGAGTAGACTGATGGGACTGAAGGCTGACAAAACCCCAGGTCCAGATGGTCTGCATCCTAGGGTACTAAAGGAGGTGGCCCTGGAAATTGCGGATGCATTGGTAATCATTTTCCAATGTTCCTTAGATTCAGGATCAGTTCCTGAGGATTGGAGAATGGCTAATGTTATCCCACTTTTTAAGAAAGGAGGGAGGGAGAAAACAGAGAACTATCGACCTGTCAGCCTGACATCAGTGGTGGGGAAGATGCTAGAGTCCATGATTAAATAGTGGCATATCTAGATAGCAGTGATAGAATTGGGCCGAGCCAGCATGGATTTACCAAGGGTAAATCATGCTTAACTAATCTGTTGGAGTTTTTTGAGGATGTAACCAGGAAGTTAGATGGGGGAGATCCAGTGGATGTAGTGTACCTCAATTTTCAGAAGGCATTTGATAAGGTCCTACATAGGAGATTGGTGGGTAAAATCAAAGCTCATGGCATTGGGGGGAAGACATTGACATGGATAGAAAACTGGTTGGCAGATAGAAAGCAAAGGGTAGCGGTGAATGGGTGTTTCTCGGAATGGCAGGTGGTGACTAGTGGGGTGCCACAGGGCTCAGTATTGGGACCACAGCTGTTTACGATTTACGTCAACGATTTAGATGAAGGCATTGGGAATAACATCAGCAAATTTGCTGATGATACTAAGCTGGGTGGCAGTGTGACATGTGATGAGGATGTTAGGAGAATTCAGGGTGACTTGGATAGGCTGGGTGAGTGGGCAGATACTTGACAGATGATGTTTAATGTGAATAAGTGTGAGGTTATCCACTTTGGGAGTAAGAACAGGAAGGCAGATTATTATCTGAACGGTGTAGAGTTAGGTAAGGGAGAAATACAAAGAGATCTAGGAGTCCTTGTTCATCAGTCACTGAAGGTGAATGAGCAAGTGCAGCAGGCAGTGAAGAAGGCTAATGGAATGTTGGCCTTTATTACAAAGGGAATTGAGTACAAGAGCAAGGAAATCCTCTTGCATTTGTACAGAGCCCTGGTGAGACCACATCTGGAGTATTGTGTACAGTTTTGGTCTCCAGAGTTAAGGAAGGACATCCTGGCTGTAGAGGAAGTGCAGCGTAGATTCACGAGGTTAATTCCTGGGATGTCTGGACTGTCTTACACAGAGAGGTTAGAGAGACTGGGCTTGTACACGCTGGAATTTAGGAGATTGAGAGGGGATCTGATTGAAACATATAAGATTATTAAGGGATTGGACAAGATAGAGGCAGGAAATATGTTCCAGATGCTGGGAGAGTCCAGTACCAGAGGGCATGGTTTGAGAATAAGGGGTAGGTCATTTAGGACAGAGTTAAGGAAAAACTTCTTCTCCCAGACAGTTGTGGGGGTCTGGAATGCACTGCCTCGGAAGGTAGTGGAGGCCATTTCTCTGGATGCTTTCAAGAAGGAGCTAGATAGGTATCTTATGGATAGGGGAATCAAGGAATATGGGGACAAGGCAGGAACCGGGTATTGATAGTAGATGATCAGCCATGATCTCAAAATGGCGGTGCAGGCTCGAAGGGCCGAATGGTCTACTTCTGCACCTATTGTCTATTGTCTATCTGCCGGACGATGCTGAGGATGTTCTACGAGTCTGTGGTGGCCAGTGCTATCATGTTTGCTGTTGTGTGCTGGGGCAGCAGGCTGAGGGTAGCAGACACCAACAGAATCAACAAACTCATTCGTAAGGCCAGTGATGTTGTGGGGGTGGAACTGGACTCTCTGACAGTGGTGTCTGAAAAGAAGATGCTGTCCAAGTTGCATGCCATCTTGGACAATGTCTCCCATCCACTCCATAATGTACTGGTTAGGCACAGGAGTACGTTCAGCCAGAGACTCATTCCACCGAGGTGCAACACTGAGCGTCATAGGAAGTCATTCCTGCTTGTAGCCATCAAACTTTACAACTCCTCCCTTGGAGTGTCAGACACCCTGAGCCAATAGGCTGGTCCTGGACTTATTTCCACTTGGAATAATTTACTTATTATTATTTAATTATTTATTGTTTTATATTGCTATATTTCTACATTATTCTTGGTTGGTGCGACTGTAACGAAACCCAATTTCCCTCGGGATCAGTAAAGCATGTCTGTCTGTCTAGTCTGTTGAGACTTCTGGTGCTTCAGGTTCTGATGTTGCTCAGTCATTTAGTCAGGTCTGACTCTTTGTGACCTCATGGACCATAGGGTCCATAGGGTTTTCATGGCAAGGTATGGAAGTAGATTGCCAGGTCTTTCTTCTGTGCAGATACTGCTGCTGCCCAGGTTGGGACCCAGCTGGGTTTACTCAGGACCATGTGCCTTGAAGTCTAATGCTGATGCCACTACACCACCAGCCAGCCCAACAGGTTCTATTGCTGATGGTAATTGGGCAGGGTTTTCTTCGAACAAGCCAGATTGAAGTCCCTGACTATGATTTGAAATGCATCAGGGGGAATGAACTTTTTTTGTATGGAGACTGCATTATGCAGTATCTCAAGAACTTGATTATAATTAGCTGCAGGTGGTATGTAAACTGCAGTCTGGATTGTGGAGGCGAATCCCCTAGGTAAATAGAATGGATGGCATTTGACTGTTAGGTGTTCAATGTCAGTGGAACATGAGTTCGACAAAACTGCCACATCGGAGCACCACTGATAGTTTATAAATGGTAAAGAGACTTGAGAGGGCTGTCGACTCAGCCAGCTCCATTATGGTCACAAGCCTCCACCACTGAGGACATCTTCAAAAGGCAGTGCCTCAAGAAGGTGACATTAATCATTAAGCATCCTCACATTCTGGGACATGCCCTCTTCTCATTACTACCATCAGAGAGAAGGTACCGGAGCCAGAAGATCCAAACTCAATGTTTTAGGAACAGGTTCTTTCCCTCTTCCATCAGATTTCTGAAAAGTCTATGAACCAGTTTATATTGCTTTACTAGTCCTCTTTTGCACGATTCATAAGACCATAAGATATAGGAGCAGAATTAGGCCATTTGGTCCATCGTGTCTGCTCCGCCATTTCATCGTGGCTAATCCAATTTTCCTCTCATCCCCAATCTCTGACTTCTCCCACATCCCTTCATGCCCTGACCAATCAAGAATCTATCAGCCTCTGCCTTAAATATACATAAAGGCTTGGCCTCCAAAGAATTCCACAGATTCACCACTTTCTGGTTAAATAAATTCCTCCTCATCTCTGTTCTAAAAGGACAACCCACTATTCCGAGGCTGTGTCCTCTGGCCTTTGATTCGCCCACCATCAGAAACATCCTCTCCACATCTACTGTGTCAAGGTCTTTCCCCATTCGATAGGTTTCAATGAGATCAGCCCTCATTCTTCTGAATTCTAGTGAATACAGACCCAGAGCCATCAAACACTCTTCATATGACAAGCCATTCAATTTTCATGAACCTTCTTTTAACTCTCTCCAGTGTCAGCATATCCTTTCAAAGGTAAAGAGCTCAAACTTGCTCACAATACTCCGTGAGGCTTCACCAGTGCTTTATAAGTCTGTAACATTACATCCTTGCTTTTATATTCAAGTCGTCTTGAAATGAATTGTTACGTGTCCACAGTTTTGTTTTCCTGGGAGTCAACAGTTTCGTTCAATGTGAGCATCACGTGTCCCCAGTTTCATTTTACTTTGAGTCCACGGTTTCGTTTCTGTGAGCGTTACCTTATGACATATGCCGACGGTATAAAAGAAATGTGGTCAAAGTGTTGAGAAGGAGTCGAAGGAAAGAGAGAGAGAGAGAGAAAGTGAAGATCGCAGGCTTTAAGCTATCCGGGACCAGCTCACGATCGAGAAGGGTAAAGTCTAATGCTTACCCAAACTCAAAGGATTGGGTTAATCTGCGGTGCACTGTGCATTGCGGAGATGTGTCTGTTATTCATATGATCCATGGGTATGGATTTCATGACAGTCACTTTATGAAATAGCTCTTCGTGGATTTCGGATCTTCGATAACTTTCTTCATTCGCTAGCCGTGGAATCTTTGGAATTTGTTGTGATCGCCTCATCGCTGCACTGTGAATCCACAAGTCTCTCCTCTCGTTTATTTCGTGAATTACTGGGACTCCCTGAACTGCCACTTTAAAACTGTGGTTGAGTAAGATTTGTTAAGAACGGGTTCTATGTTTGACTGTTTAGGAGCCATAGATGCATAACACTGTTGACTTCTGTTTAAGAAAGTAATTTATTTAATTTTCTATATTTTACATAGAAACATAGAAAATAGGTGCAGGAGTAGGCCATTTGGCCCTTCGAGCCTGCACCACCATTCAGTATGATCATGGCTGATCATCCAACTCAGAACCCTATATCTGCTTTCTCTCCATACCCCCTGATCCCTTTAGCCACAAGGGCCATATCTAACTTCCTTTTAAATATAGCCAATGAACCGGCCTCAACTGTTTCCTGTGGCAGAGAATTCCACAGATTTACCACTCCCTGTGTGAAGAAGTTTTTCGTCATCTCAGTCCTAAAAGGCTTCCCCTTTATCCTCGTTCTGGACTTCCTCAACATCAGAAACAATCTTCCTGCATCTAGCCTGTCCAATCCCTTTAGAATTTTATACGTTTCAATAAGATCCCCCCTCAATCTTCTAAATTCCAGTGAGTACAAGCCCAGTCGATCCAGTCTTTCTTCATATGAAAGTCCTGCCATCCCAGGAATCAATCTGGTAAACCTTCTCTGTACTCCCTCTATGGCAAGAATGTCTTTCCTCAGATTAGGGGACCAAAACTGCACACAATATTCTAGTTGCGGTCTCACCAAGGCCTTGTACAACTGCAGTAGAACCTCCCTGCTCCTGTACTCAAAATCCTTTTGCTATGAATGCCAACATACCATTTGCCTTATTCACCGCCTGCTGTACCTGCATGCCCACCTTCAATGACTGGTGTACAATGACACCCAGGTCTCGTTGCATCTCCCCTTTTCCTAATCAGCCACCATTCAGATAATAATCTGTTTTCCTGTTCTTGCAACCAAAGTGGATAACCTCACATTTATTCACATTAAATTGCATCTGCCATGAATTTGCCCACTCACCTAACCTATCCAAGTCACCCTGCATCCTCTTAGCATCCTCCTCACAGCTAACACCGCCGCCCAGCTTCGTGTCATCCGCAAACTTGCAGATGCTGCATTTAATTCCCTCCTCTAAATCATTAGTATATATTGTAAACAACTGGGGTCCCAGCACTGAGCCTTGCAGTACTCCACTAGTCACTGCCTGCCATTCTGAAAAGGTCCCGTTTACTCCCACTCTTTGCTTCCTGTCTGCCAATCAATTCTCTATCCACATCAATACCATACCCCCAATACCGTGTGCTTTAAGTTTGCACACTAATCTCCTGTGTGGGACCTTGTCAAAAGCCTTTTGAAAATCTAAATATACCACATCCACTGGCTCTCCCCATCCACTCTACTAGTTACATCTTCAAAAAATTCTATAAGATTCGTCAGACATGATTTTCCTTTCACAAATCCATGCTGACTTTGTCCGATGATTTCACCTCTTTCCAAATGTGCTGTTATCACATCTTTGATAACCGACTCTAGCATTTTCCCCACCACCGATGTCAGACTAACCGGTCTATAATTCCCCGGTTTCTCTCTCCCTCCTTTTTTAAAAAGTGGGGTTACATTAGCCACCCTCCAATCCTCAGGAACTAATCCAGAATTTAAGGAGTTTTGAAAAATTATCACTAATGCATCCATTATTTCTTGGGCTACTTCCTTAAGCACTCTGGGATGCAGACCATCTGGCCCTGGGGATTTATCTGCCTTTAATCCCTTCAATTTACCTAACACCACTTCCCTACTAACATGTATTTCCCTCAGTTCCTCTATCTCACTAGACCCTCGGTCCCTTACTATTTTCGGAAGATTATTTATGTTCTCCTGAGTGAAGACAGAACCAAAGTAGTAATTCAGTTGGTCTGCCATGTCTTTGTTCCCTATGATCAATTCACCTGTTTCTGACTGTAAAGGACCTACATTTGTCTTGACCAATCTTTTTCTTTTCACGTATCTATAAAAACTTTTACAATCAGTTTTTATGTTCCCTGCCAGCTTTCTCGCATAATCTTTTTTCCCTTTCCTAATTAAGCCCTTTGCCCTCCTCTGCTGGTCTCTGAATTTCTCCCAGTCCTCAGGTGTGCCGCTTTTTTTTGCTAATTTATATGTTTCTTCTTTGGACTTGATACTATCCCTAATTTCCCTTGTCAGCCACGGGTGCACTACCTTCCCTGGTTTATTCTTTTGCCGAACTGGGATGAACAACTGTTGTAGTTCATCCATGCGATCTTTAAATGCTTGCCATTGCATATCCACCGTCAACCCTTTAAGTATCATTTGCCAGTCTATCTTAGCTAATTCATGTCTCATACCTTCAAAGTTACCCTTCTTTAAGTTCAGAACCTTTGTTTCTGAATTAACTAAGTCTCTGAATTAACATCTTAATGAAGAATTCCACCATATTATGGTCACTCTTACCCAAGGGGCCTCGCACAACAAGATTGCTAACTAACCCTTCCTCATTGCTCAATACCCAATCTAGAATGGCCTGCTCTCTAGTTGGTTCCTTGACATGTTGGTTCAGAAAACCATCCCGCATACATTCCAAGAAATCCTCTTCCTCAGCACCCTTACCAATTTGGTTCACCCAATCTATATGTAGATTGAAATCACCCATTATAACTACTGTTCCTTTATTGCACGCATTTCTAATTTCCTGTTTAATGCCATCCCCAACCTCACTACTACTGTTAGGTGGCCTGTACACAACTCCCACCAGCGTTTTCTGCCCCTTAGTGTTATGCAGCTCTACCCATATCGATTCCACATCCTCCAGGCTAATGTCCTTCCTTTCTATTGAGTTAATCTCCTCTCTAACCAGCAATGCTACCCCACCTCCTTTTCTTTCCTGTCTATCCCTCCTGAATATTGAATATCCCTGGAGGTTGAGCAAAAACCTGGATTTTTGAGTAGATGTAAATAAATGTAGTGGTTTTAATATTAAAACCCAACTCAATTTGTCATCTCTTGCTGCTGGTATGTTACAAAATCATAACAGAATGCTGACTTTGTATTTGCCTAACAGTGTATTTATTTATTATTGTAACTTATAATAATTTCTTATGCTTGCACTGTACTGCTGCCACAAAACATTAAATTTCATAACTTATATTCTGATAGCTATAAGGATTCTTACAGTTGTTACTATTTAAGTCTGTTCCAGCACTCAGTGAGGTTACGGTTATAGCTAAGTGAGGAGACCAATTTCCCTATAGTACTTAGCACTCAGAAACCTAAGTGTCAGTGTAACTCAGTACTAAGCAGCACAGCACCTTTTGTTTTATCATATGAACAAATGTCTCCCCCTGCATCTCTGACAGATCATACTTATTTATTTTTATTTATGCTAATAATTTATGTCATGCACAGAGGTACGGATAATAGATCCACTGCCTCATATTTCTAGTGGCATGGACTTTATCCTGACCTTTAATGCTGTAGTAATTGTACATCCTTCCTGTGATTGTGTGTGTTTCTTTCAGGTCCATTGGTTCCCTCCTACATCCAAAAATCAGATAGGTTATTAAGCTACACACACAAAATGCTGGAGGAACTTAGCAGGCCAAGCAATATCTGTGGAAAGAAGTACAGTTGATTTTTTAGGCCGAAACCCTTCAGCAGGATTAGTAAGCTAATTAGTCATTGTAAATTACCCCTAATATGCAGGTCAGAGTTAGAATCTACCTGAGTGGGGTGGAATTAGTTTTTGGGAACTTAGGGAGCTTCTTATAAATGTATGGTTACATAAAGTTCCCTTTGTTTTATTTTGTCTTTTTATAATGTTTCCTTATTTTGCTGTTTTAACTCCACTCTTTGTAAAATTTGCTCCTCCTGTCACATTCTAGTTGTCATACACAAACCACTACCCTGGACTATCACTTCACTTACTTTTCTAAAGTTCACCATTCTGGTGACCTCCCTCACCCCATCCAACTATTTAGTTTAACTCCCTCCTAACTGCTCAGATTTTGATTCTTCATGGCACTGGTCCCAGCCCAATTCAGCTAAGGTCTGCCTCATCAAAGCAGCTTGCTCCATTCACAATGCTGATGTTGGTAAATTAAATTCCTATACTCTCACATCTACCATTAAGTGATGCATTCAGCTCTCTGATTTTGTTGATGTTAAAGGCAATATGAAAATTGCTGTGGTAGTAATTTGGAGATTATCACTTGCTGGCTCTACTTCTTAAAAAATTAATTTCTAGCTGTTCATACTTTCCCAATAGAATTTCTTTCTTAATTATACCTATGTTTTTGGTACCCACATGGACCAAGACAACAGATCTATTTCTTCCCAGGGTAAGCACCTCCAATCACAAGGTGATGTTCTTAATCCTAGAAAAAAAAGATAGGAAACATAGCCTTAACAAAACCAGTGAAAATCTGCAGATGCTGGAATTGCAAACAACACACACAAAATGCTGGAGGAACTCAGTAGACCAGGCAGCATCTAAAGAAAAGAGTATAGTTGGTATTTCGGGTCAAGACCCTTCAACGGAATCCTGATGATACGTCTCATCCTGAAATGTTGACTGTACTCTTTTCCATAGATGCTGCCTGGCCTGCTGAGTTCCTCCAGAATTTTGTCTTTGTTGTTTAGCCTTCATGACTCATTCTTGTGGTTGCAGAACATTATCTGTTTTCTTGATTATATTGTTCCCTATCCTTACAGCATTCAATTTTACTCCCTGAACTTGAATGGTTTCCCTTATCCCAAAATTGTGATCAGGGAACAGGCCCTTTAGCCAACCATGATTCTAGTTTTCCTAACCTACCTACACATTTTGTGCATCCCTCTATTCCCTGCTTGTTCATACGTCAGTCTGTCTTTTAAACATTGCTGTTGTATCTGCTTCTACCATCTCCCCGCCAGCACTTTCTAAGCATCTACCACTTTCTGTATAAAAAAACTTTGTTTCACAAATCTTATTTAACCTTTCTTCTCTCAATATTATCTTAACCCATCTAGCATTTGACATTTCCAGCCTTTTAATTGCAAGTTAGAGTGAGTCCCTTAAAGGAAAAAAAATAGAAATCATATCAGCCAGTCACCTTCTTGCAATTCTGGCTGTTGGAAGAAGGCTAAGGAGTTGTTTAATTACTGGACTTCCTTTTAGGGTATTTCTCAATATATTTCAATCTAACTTCTCTTCTCCTCTGTTTTATCTCTTTCTCTATCAATCTCCTAGTCCTATCTTCTTAACAGAAATATAAGCCTGTGGCGACCCACTTACTAGCACACTCGAACCGGCTCACAATTAGCCAGCGTGCAGGCACAAAGGCTAGGTCCGCAACAAAGGGAGAAAGCCTGAGGGGGTGTCAGTACATGCCTCTCGAAGCATCCGCGCGGGGGAGGGCGGATTGAGGGAGGCTTTAAAGCAAGGCTGTGAAGTTTGAATAAACTTTAACTTTGACTGCAGTTTACCGACTCCGTGTCGTTATTTTAGCGCTGCGTGTAGCACACCGCTACAAGCCTATCTTTCATTTTATCCCATCTGTGGCTTTAATATGATTCTCTAATATAAATGTCTTGTTTTTAGTTTTGGTCTATGTTTTATTACAGTTCTTCATTATTTTACTTGCCATACCTTGTGTTATTTTCTTTTTAATCCCGCTTCTGTTTATAAATGTGTCCGTAATCTTCCCCCCTCCACATTTACTCCTCATCTTTTCTCAGTATCTGCCCAAACACCTCATTTCCTTCCCACATTTTATATCTATATTTGTTCTGCATTTATTGCCATAAAATTTTTGAAGACTGCTGCTAGTATATTTTTATGGAAATTACAACCACCAACCTATGTACAACACAATCATTTCACTCCTTTCCCATGTTTCATACCTTTCTATTGGTTAAAAAGTGCCTCTCACCTCTAAATGAGACATACACAAGTTTAAAAGTACATATAGATGCCCATTGAGAAATTCATAAAGAAAATTTTTAACAAGTTTCGTGATGTTTTTATGCAAGACAGTGCTTAAATTTATTTCAGTTGCATTATAGAAGAATCTACTTATTTAGCAAACAAAAGCACTACATATCTATACTTCATATATTTCACACTAGTTTACATTCACTGTTAACTTTTTCCCCAAAGAAGTGTAATCTTATAGTCCTTAATCAGACAATATATTATTTAACTTTCAGTAAAAGATATCAGTCAGCATCCAGTTTTAATAAAGGTCTTTAGTGCTTCATGTTATTGCAGTTTGATACAATTTTACCTTATGTTGCCTACATCTTAGGAATTTGTCCTTTTCCTTGAACTAATTTATAATCCATTTTCTGGATATTATCCAATTGTCTGTGTAGATTACTGTGAGCCATGGAATTTGCTGCTGCTGTTCTCATCAAGAAATGATGATGGGGGTGGTGCAAGAACTTAGGTTCGATGGAGAAGAAAAGGAAAATAAGGAACTGTAAAGGAGAAGGGTTGGGAGTGTGGATTTGAATTTGAGGAAGGATAAATCATCTGGAATGGAGCTGAGTAAAGGAGAGAGTGTGGCCAAGTGAATGGCCATAAAATCAGCAGTATCAACAAAAGAAGAGGAAGGGGTAAAATCTGGCAGCATGCACTGAATGGGAAGAAGGTATGCTGGTGGTAGGTATAATAGCATGAACAAAAAGCAAAAATGAGGGAGAACAATGATGGTATTAACCAAATTAAGGGGAGGTGGGGTATTGACATCATCAACTGAAGAGGGCAATGAAGTAGAATAATTGCTGCATGAATGTTGGGAAGGGCAATTGAATTTATCTTTCCCCCTCCCTGCACAGCTATTCGTTTTGGTCGAATGCCACAATCTGAAAAGGAGAAGTTAAAAGCAGAGATCCTAATACTAGAGCAAGATGTACAGAATTCACAGATGGCTGATCTTGTATCTCTTGCCAAACATATCTATGAGGCTTACCTGAAGAATTTTAACATGAATAAGACCAAAGCCAGAGCCATTTTGACAGGAAAAGCTAATGTTCCGGTAAGTCATTGTGATTATTCTCCTCTAATTTAACAAAGAAATAACATGTAAGGATTTGGCTCATTGATCTACTGTAACTCTGGTGCTCACTTTCTATCCTGTGATTTTACCTACTCTTCCAATGTGCAATATCTTGCTTTTTGGTTTCGAATTTTATTTCTCACTCCTGCATCCTTTTTGTCCATTATCCTCTAAGTTTGTCATCCTCAAGAATCTGTCTACTCCCTTCTAGTTTCTTATGGGATGCATTTCCATCCCACCTTTTCAGGAAATGCTAAACAATTCTGAGAGGAAATTCTTTGGATTGCTATCCTATGGTATTAAAACTGTGGCATTCTGTTGCTGTTATCAATTATGGTAATCACCCAAATGAATTGGAGTTGATGGAGATGAGAATCTAGAAAGCGCAGCATATAGAAGACAGATAAAGAAGAGGTGAGATTAAGGAAAGGAATATAGCTGTGGTATATGGTATGATTTCATTGTCATGATCATCATCTTAATGTTCCAGAAACTTTATATTGTTACTCCTCCCAACTGCCTTTCTTTTGTTGTTGCCTATCACCTTGCTATGCTAAGCCTACAGTGTGAAGAAAATGAAGTAAGATGTAGTGTGCAATACTTACTCAGTGTTAAAATAATGACGCCACTGTAGCTCATTATAGTTTTGTTCTTGAAAGTTCAGTAGCATGGAAAATATAATAAATGTTTAGCCTCCGATCACAGTTTGAAATGAAGTAAGTGCAAAACCTCAACATACATTCAAAAATGTTAATTCAGAAAAAAATCAACAACTTTTTAATGACACGTTTTGTCATTCCACTGCAGGAAATTTGTTCTCCTCATAAGTTACTCATTAATGGCAAATATGTGTTTTAATTTATTTTGATTTGCTTTGAGTATAATTTGTCTGCAACATTTAAATTGCTTTCATTAACTGGATATTATTTTCCCAATATGAACATGCAGATTCTCCTCTTCCTTGTTAGTTGATTTTCATAAATTACTTAATTAATATTGAGGCATATTGATAAACCTGATGGTCCTTTTCTTTTTTTCATCTGTTCTTTGTTGTAAGTGCCACTGTAAGAGATGTGTTTATGGAATGAACAAACAGATTCATTATTGATGAACTGTTCCTTTTTTCAGTATGTCCAAGATTAGTAAATGCACTAATTTACCTTAAAAAAAACAAGTTAATTTGTGATTTTGTTTAAAAGCGAAATATCCTATTCAGCCCCTGGCACTGCTGCTTATCTAGATTCTTCTGCAAAGATAGCTACATTTGCTCTAAAAAGTACGGTACTTAAATGTCTTTTCTTTTGGGATTTTGATACAGAAGAAGGTTGTGATGTTCAATAAATCTTTAATATATTTTCAGCCTTTCGTCATTCATGACATGGAGACATTATGCCTTGCTGAAGAGAATTTAGTATCAAAGCAAGCGGTAAATGGCATCCAGAATAAAGAAGCTGAAGTTAGAATCTTTCATCGCTGTCAGTGTACCTCAGTGGAAACAGTAAGAGAACTGACGGAATTTGCAAAATGTATTCCTGAATTTGTAAGCCTTGATCTCAATGATCAAGTGACCTTATTAAAATACGGAGTTTATGAGGCCATGTTTGCCATGTTGGCATCAGTTATGAACAAAGATGGGCTGCTGGTGGCCTACGGGAATGGTTTTATGACTCGAGAATTTTTGAAAAGCTTGCGAAAACCTTTTAATGAAATAATGGAGCCCAAGTTTGAATTTGCCATGAAGTTCAATGCATTAGAATTGGATGACAGTGACTTGGCTCTCTTTGTGGCTGCCATCATTCTGTCTGGAGGTAAGAATGACCAACAGAAGTATCATTTTGCCAAACAATGCTTCTTTAACCTGTAGAAAATGTTCGGTATATTGGATTTAACAGAAAAGAAAATGTTAATAATCCTAACAGTAGCAGAATCTATGATGAGTTTCATTTGTTTCTTCAAGGACATTGCATCAATATTGCAAACTCAGAATGCAAAGCAAATAGTAAAGCATTTTTTACCATTTCAAGCATGAATAGTAGAAATCTGGAAATGAAATGCTTTCCATGAAACTTGAGCTTATTGTATAGCAGTAGTTTGCAAATAATGATCTTTAGCTACACAAGCAAAGTTATCTCTCCGTTAATTAAAGTTAGCACTGTGAAGGGAGCACAAATTTAACAGTGTTATTCATTTAATTGCATTGAAAAGATGGTAGCATTGTTTGAAATAATTTAATTGTTTGTGTTTTCCTTAATTCTCTGAGTTGCTGATCATAACAAATACATTCTTCCATACAATATTACTCTACCCAATTTGTTCAGAAATCTAGTTTACATTTTTTAAATATTTGGTTTCAACTAGCAGCTGGATTGAGCCTCAGTTTCCAGCATAATTGAACTCAGGGCATGAACAGAATTCCTATCTATTTTGACAGCAAGAATTTCTCATCCATTTAAAAAAAAATTGTTTCCCAGTCTAACAGTAGGAAAATGGACATGCAGGCAAGGGAAAACACCAGTGGTAGGAAAATATAGATGGATAAATTAGGGAAGATCATAGTTGTATATAAAGGAAATCATCATGCAATCAATCAAAATCATAAAATTATTTTGAACTAGAACGATATATTCCAATAAACATGGTTAATAAGATAAAACAGAAGAACATTGCATAATGTCAGAGGTATAAGCATTATGGATAGCATTTTAGTATGGCTAGAGGGCTGGCTAATAAGCCAAAAACAGAGTCAAGATAGTCATTTTCAGGGCGATGAGTTGTGAAACAGGACAGTGCTAAATCCTCAATTATTTACAGTTCTGTTAATGATTTTGTAGTCAGGAGACCCCCACCTAGTAAGTATACTTAGTTATCAAGTTAGTTCAGAGAAAGTTCAGAAGATTTATCTCTGAGATAAAAGGGTTGTCCAGTGAAAAAAAAAACTGCTTTTTAACTCATTGCAGTTCAGAAAAATGAAGGATAATGTTATTGAAAACTTCAAGATTCTGAGAGAACATTTCTCCTCATGGGAAACCTAGAACTGCAGGGCACAGCTTCAAAATAAGGAATTCCTTTTTAAAATAAAGTTTTCATGATAGTTATGAATCTTTGAAGTTCTCTACTCAGGAGCTATGGAGGCAATAGGATGACATGGGAAGATTTTGAACCATAGGAGCATCAAGGATTATGGAAAGGCAAAGTTAAAGGATAGGACCTCCAGGTTTGCAATTTCAGGATTGCTACCCATGCCACGTGGTAGTGAAGCTAGAAATAGGAAGATAATGTAGCTAAATATGTGGCTAAGGAGTTGGTGCAGGAGGGAGTTCTTCATGTTTCTGGACAATTGGGCCTTGTTCCAGGGATGGTGGGACCTGTTCTGATGGGACAGGTTGCACCTGAACTGGAGGGGGACTAATATCCTTGCGGGAATGTTTGCCAGTTGTTGCTCTGGGGGGTTTTAACTACTTCTGGGGGAGGGGAGCCAGAGTGTTAGAGCAGATAGTGAGGTGGAGGAGGATAAAGGTCATGCGAGAACTGCAAGTACAGTGCATGGAGTAAAGCCAGATCTAACATATAAAGAGGCTTTGAGGAAAAAAAAGCAGAATAAAGGATGTAAAGGTAGTAAGGTAGTAGGGCTAAAGTATGTGTACTTCAGTGCAAGAAGCATCAGGAACAAAGGTGATGAACTGAGAGCTTAGATACATACATGGAATTATGATGTAGTGGCCATTACAGAGACTTGGCTGGCAGCAGGGCAGGAATGGATTCTCAATATTCCTGGATTTCAGTGTTTTAAAAGGCATAGAGAGGGGGGAGAAAGGGAAGGAGGGGTGGCATTACTGGCCAGGGATACTATTACTGCTACAGAAAAGGTGGGTAATGTAGCAGGATCCTCTTTTGAGTCAGTATCTGTGGAAGTCAGGAACAGGAAGGGAGCAATTACTCTATTGGGAGTATTCTATAGGCCCCCTGGTAGCAGCAGAGATACCTAAGAGCAGATTGGGAGGCAGATTTTGGAAAGGTACAAAAATAACAGGGTTGTTATCATGGGTGACTTTAACTTCCCTAATATTGATTGGCACCTGATTAGTTCCAATGGTTTAGATGGGGCAGAGTTTATTAAGTGTGTCCAGGATGGATTCCTGTCACTGTAGATTGACAGGCCAACTAGGGGGAAATGCCATACTAGATCTAGTATTAAGTAATGAACTGGGTCAGGTTACAGATCGCTCAGCGGGTGAGCATCTGGGGGACTGTGACCACCCTGGCCTTTAGCATTATCTTGGAAAAGGATAGAATCAGAGAGGACAGGAAAATTTTTAATTGGGGAAGGACAAATTATGAGGCTATAAGGCTAGAACTTGCGGGTGTGAATTGGGATGATGTTTTTGCAAGGAAATGTACTATGGACATGTGGATGTTTTGGGATCTCTTGCAGGATGTTAGGGATAAATTTGTCCAGGTGAGGAAGCTAAAGAATGGTAGGGTGACAAGTGAGATGGAAAATCTAGTTAGGTGGAAGAAGGCAGCATATATGAGGTTTAGGAAGCAAGGATCAGATGGGTCTATTGAGGAATATAGGGTAGCAAGAAAGGAGCTTAGAAGGGGCTGAGGAGAGCAAGAAGGGGGCATGAAAAGGCCTTGGCGAGTAGGGTAAAGGAAAATCCCAAGGCATTCTTCAATTATGTGAAGAACAAAAGGATGACAGGAGTGAAGGTAGGACCGATCAGAGATAAAGGTGGGAAGATGTGTCTGGAGGCTGTGGAAGTGAGCAAGGTCCTCAGTGAATACTTCTCTTCGATATTCACCAATGAGAGGGAACTTGATGACGGTGAGGACAATATGTGTGAGGTTGAAGTTCTGGAGCACGTTGATATTAAGGGAGAGGAGGTGTTGGAGTTGTTAAAATACATTAGTACGGATAAGTCCTCGGGGCCTGACAGAATATTCCTCAGGTTGCTCCACGAGGTGAGGGAAGAGATTGCTGAGCCTCTGGCTAGGATCTTTATGTCCTCATAGTCCACGGGAATGGTACCAGAGGATTGGAGGGAGGCGAATGTTGTCCCCTTTTTCAAAAAAAGTAGTAGGGATAGTCCGGGTAATTATAGACCAGTGAGCCTTACATCTGTGGTGGGAAAGCTGTTGGAAAAGATTCTTAGAGATAGGATCTATGGGTATTTAGAGAATCATGGTCTGATCAGGGACAGTCAGCATGGCTTTGTGAAGGGCAGATCATGTCTAACAAGCCTGTTAGAGTTCTTTGAGGAGGTGACCAGGTATATAGATGAGGGTAGTGTAGTGGATGTGATCTACATGGATTTTTGTACGGCATTTGATAAGGTTCCACATGGTAGGCTTTTTCAGAAAGTCAGAAGGCATGGGATCCAGGGAAGTTTGGCCAGGTGGATTCAGAATTGGCTTGCCTGCAGAAAGCAGAGGGTTGTGGTGGAGGGAGTACATTTGGATTGGAGGGTTGTGACTAATGGAGTCCCACAAGGATCAATTTTGGGACCCCTACTTTTCGTGATTTTTATTAACGACCTGGATGTGGGGATAGAAGGGTGGGTTGGCAAGTTTGCAGATGACACAAAGGTTGGTGTTGTTGTTGATAGTGTAGAGGATTGTCAAAGATTGCAGAGAGACATTGATAGGATGCAGAAGTGAGCTAAGAAGTGGCAGATGGAGTTCAACCCGGAGAAGTGTTGAGGTGGTACCCTTTGTAAGGACAAACTCCAAGGCAGAGTACGAAGTAAATGGCAGGATACTTGGTAGTGTGGAGGAGCAGAGGGATCTGGGGATACATGTCCACAGATCCCTGAAAGTTGCCTCACAGGTAGATAGGGTAGTTAAGAAAGCTTATGGGGTGTTGGCTTTCATAAGTCAAGGGATAGAGTTTAAGAGACACGAAGTAATGATGCAGTTCTATAAAACTCTGGTTAGGCCACACTTGGAGTACTGTGTCCAGTTCTGGTTGCCTCATTATAGGAAGGATGTGGAAGCATTGGAAAGGGTACAGAAGCGATTTACCAGATGCTGCCTGGTTTAGAGAGTATGCATTATGATCAGAGATAAGGGAGCTAGGGCTTTACTCTTTGGAAAGAAGGAGGTTGAGAGAAGACATGATAGAGGTATACAAGATATTAAGAGGAATAATTGAGTGGACAGCCAGCACCTCTTCCCCAGGGCACCACTGCTCAATACAAGAGGACATGGCTTTAAGGTAAGGGGTGGGAAGTTCAAGGGGGATATTAAAGGAAGATTTTTTACTCAGAGAGTGGTTGGTGTGTGGAATGCACTGCCTGAGTCTGTGGTGGAGGCAGATACACTAGTGAAATTTAACAGACTACTAGACAGGTATATGGAGGAATTTAAGCTGGGGGCATATATGGGAGGCAGGGTTTAAGGATCGGCACAACATTGTGGGCCGAAGGGCCTGTACTGTGCTGCACTATTCTGTGTTCTAAAATGAGAGTAGAGCTAAGGCCAAGATCAGATCAGCCATCTTAGTCCATGACAAAGCAGGCTTGAGTGATAATATGGACTTCTCTTTTATCTTCTTTTCTTGTAAGACATTTCCTGAAAATCAAAAGGGGTTGGGGTGAATGCTTGGTAATTTAGTGGCTTAACAATCAGGAGATAAGATTTAACAGTTGTTGGGGGAGAGATCAGTAATGCCTGTGATCAGAAAGGCCAGGCTGAAACTGGTTGCGTTGAAGGAGGCAGAAAGCATGTGAAATGCCCAAATTGTGTTCTTTAAATACATTTTTTAAAAGATATATCCATAGTGAAATGTGTATTTCTTTTCATATAATTCAATGTACCTACAGCACAGTACAGGCCCATCAGCCCACAAAGCTGTGCTGAACGTGTCCTTACCTTAGAACTATCTAGGCTTACCCATAGCCCTCTATTTTTCTAAGCTCCACGTATCCATCCAGGAGTCTCTTAAAAGACCCTTCTATTTCCGCCTCCACCACTACTGCCAGCAGTCCATTCCACGCACTCACCACTCTCTGTTTTAAAAACTTACCCCTGACATCTCCTCTGTACCTACTTCCAAGCACCTTAAAACTCTGACCTCTTGTGCTAGCCATTTCAGCCCTGGGAAAAAGCCTCTGACTATACACATGATCAATGCCTCTCATTATCTTATACACCTCTATCAGGTCACCTCTCATCCTCCATTGCTCCAAGGAGAAAAGGCTGAGTTCACTCAACCTATTCTCATAAGGCATGCTCCCCAATCCAGGAGTCTTACCATTAATGCTATATTCTGCCATCATATTTGACCTACCAAAATGAACCACTTCACACTTATCTGGGATGAACTCTATCTGCCACTTCTCAACCCAGTTTTGCATCCTATCAATGTCCCGCTCTAGCCTCTGACAGCTCTTCACACTATCCACAACACCCCCAACATTTTTCTCATCAGAAAATTTACTAACCCTTCTCTCCACTTCCTCATCCAGGTCATTTATAATAATCACAAAGGGTAGGGGTCCCAGAACAGATCCCTGAGGCACACCACTGGTCACCAGCCTCCATGCAGAATATGACCAGTCTACAACCACTTTTTGCCTTCTGTGGGCAAGCCATTTCTGGATCCACAAAGCAATGTCCCCTTGGATCCCATGCCTCCTTACTTTCTCAATAAGCCTTACATGGGGTACCTTGACAAATGCTTTGCTGAAATCTATATACACTACATCTACTGCTGTACCTTCATCAGTTTCTTTAGTCACATTCTCAAAAAATTCAATCAGGCTGGTAAGCCTTTCACAGAGCCATGCTGACTATTCCTAATCATATTATGCCTCTCCAAATGTTTATAAATCCTGCCTCTCAGGATCTTCTCCATCAACTTACCAACCACTCAAGTAAAACTCCCTGGTCTATAATTTCCTGGGCTATACCAATTCCCCTTCTTGAATAAGGGAACAACATCTGCAACCCTCCAATCCTCCGGAACCTCTCCCATCCACATTGATGATGCAGAGATCCTCGGCAGAGGCTCAGCAATCTCCTCCCTTGCTTCCCACAGTAGCCTGGGGTATATCCCGTACAGTCCCGGTGACTTAGCCAACTTGATGCTTTCCAAAAGCTCCAGCACAACCTCTTTTTTAATATCTACATGCTCAAGCTTTTCAGTCAGCTGCGAGTCATCCCTACAATTGCCAAGATCCTTTTCCATAGTGAATACTGAAGCAAAGTATTCATTAAGTACCTCTGCCATCTCCTCCGGTCCCATACACACTTTTCCACTGTCACACTTGATTCTCTCACGTCTTATCCTCTTGCTCTTCATATTCTTGTAGAATGCCTTGGGGGCTTTCCTTAATCCTGTCTGCTGCTGTCAGTGGTGCTGTGAGGATTACATTCCTGGACTTCTCTAGTGCCTTTAACACCATCCAGCCCAAGATCTTAAGGCACAAACTAACGGAGATGGGAGTAGACTCTCACATGGTGGATTGGATAGTGGACTACTTGACAGATAGACCTCAGTATGTGCGGTTGGGAGACTGTAGGTCTGACACGGTGGTCAGCAGCACAGGAGCGCCGCAGGGGACCGTGCTCTCTCCGGTCCTGTTCACCCTGTACACATCAGACTTCCAATATAACTCGGAGTCCTGCCATGTGCAGAAGTTTGCTGACGACACGGCCATAGTGGGGTGTGTCAGGAATGGACAGGAGGAGGAGTATAGGAAACTGATACAGGACTTTGTGATATGGTGCAACTCAAACCACCTGCGTCTCAATATCACCAAGACCAAGGAGATGGTGGTGGACTTTAGGAGATCTAGGCCTCATATGGAGCCAGTGATCATTAATGGAGAATGTGTGGAGCAGATTAAGACCTACAAGTATCTGGGAGTACAGTTAGACGAGAAGCTAGACTGGACTGCCAACACAGATGCCTTGTGCAGGAAGGCACAGAGTCGACTGTACTTCCTTAGAAGGTTGGCGTCATTCAATGTCTGCAGTGAGATGCTGAAGATGTTCTATAGGTCAGTTGTGGAGAGCGCCCTCTTCTTTGTGGTGGCGTGTTGGGGAGGCAGCATTAAGAAGAGGGACGCCTCACGTCTTAATAAGCTGGTAAGGAAGGCGGGCTCTGTCGTGGGCAAAGTACTGGAGAGTATAACACCGGTAGCTGAGCGAAGGGCGCTGAGTAGGCTACGGTCAATTATGGAAAACCCTGAACATCCTCTACGTAGCACCATCCAGAGACAGAGAAGCAGTTTCAGCGACAGGCTGCTATCGATGCAATGCTCCTCAGACAGGATGAAGAGGTCAATACTCCCCAATGCCATTAGGCTTTACAATTCAACCGCCAGGAGTAAGATATGTTAAAGTGCCGGGGTTGATTGTATTTAATGTATTTAAGTAAACTACTTAAGAACTTTTTAAAAGCTATTATTAATGCTTTTGGAGAGAGTGATTTAGATGCATATCATATTTTTACTGAGTTAAGTATTGTATGTAATTAGTTTTGCTACAACAAGTGTATGGGACATTGGAAAAAATGTTGAATTTCCCCATGGGGATGAATAAAGTATCTATCTATCTATCTATCTATCTAAAGCCTTCTCATGGCCACTGCTGGCTCTCCTAATTTTGTTCTGAAGCTCCTTCCTGCTAGCCTTATAATCTTCTAGATCTCTATCATTACCTAGTTTTTTGAACCTTTCGTAAGCTCTTCTTTTCTTCTTGACTAGATTTACAGCAGCCTTTGTACACCACGGTTCTTGTAACCTACAATCCCCTCCCTGTCTCATTAGAACATATCTACACAGAACCCCCACGCAAGTATCCCCTGAACATTTGCCACATTTAGTTAAGTCTGAATTTGACAAAACCCTTGGATGATGGTTTAAGCAGAAGTTGAGCAGAGATGGGAGAGTTGTGAACTTAGCTTGTGGTCAGATGGGGCACCAAACAACAATTTGCATTTATATAACTCTACTAACTAGTAAAATGCCACCGACACTTTGTGAGAACACTATCAAACAGAATACGACATTGAACCATATATTAAGATGTTCAAACAAATGACCAAAGGCTTGCTGTAATGGAGAGAATTAAAGAGGTAAAACGGTTAATAGATGAAATTCCAGAATTTGGTATTTAGGCAATTGAAAGTGGCTCATCTGTATGGCCAAAATTGGAAGTGCATAGGGATCTCAGAGGATTGTTAGGCTGTATGCAGCTGTGAACTTCTATGAGGTTAAAAAAAATTATTATTATTATTATAGCATTTTATTACTGGGGGGGTGAGAGAGGTTAACTTTTCAGTTGAAGCTGAAGTTTTATAATACTGTACTCTATAAAATAAAATGAGAAGTCTAGCATTAAATATTTAATTTTTTTTAATAGATCGACCAGGTCTGGTTAATATATCACAGATTGAACAGATGCAGGAGAGCATTGTTCAAGCCCTTCGCCTCCATTTACACAGCAACCATCCTGATGCTATCTACTTATTTCCCAAACTTCTCCAGAAAATGGCTGATCTCCGCCAGCTGGTTACAGAGCACGCCCAACTTGTCCAGAAGATTAAAAAGACTGAGACAGACACTTTTCTACATCCACTTCTGCAGGAAATTTACAGGGATATGTATTAAGAAATATTGTAGCTTGTCGCCAGTTTTCAAAGTTATAAATCTTCAAGCACTACTAAGAATAACAAGTGCAAGGATTACTTATTAGCCAAGAATTGTTACTCAGTGCTTTTCTCAGGTTTGCTTAACATGATTGGCTGATGTGCCTTGTGAGACTATGTAGTTTATTTCATCTGATCAAGATTACAGTATATTTTTAAATTGATAAATCCAGTGTATAATTGAGATATTTGTAATTAAGGAAGATTTGTTATAAACTAATCTATAGTTAATGACCGTAAGTTATCACAAATGCTAAAGTATCTATTTTCATTGCCCTAAATATTGAACCTAATCAATTGTGTTTCAGCAAGATGAAAATCAAATAATGATTTACGATGAAGCACAAACTGAATGGATCATTTTCCATAAATTTCAATCACTGCACTCATTAAAATGCAGAATGAAAGAATACTGCTATTTCATGCAACATTTTTTTCAAAGATTTGATATACGTCTTCTGATTTTTATATTCAATAATTCAAACTATATAGCCAGAAACTTTGTGAATAAATTTTAAGGATTCACAATTTTAAACAATTGATGAAAGATTTATATCATCGTATACTTCTATATTTTCACATCATATAAGTCAGTGCTAATAAATCAGATTCTGATTGTGTAGAAAAGGAGAAAACCACTACAAAGGATTACATTTCTGAACACTGCAAACATTAGGATATCTATTATACTAATAATCTGACAAATAAGTCCAAACCGATTTCCAAACAATGAGAATCTTCCAGACCTGCAACTGAAAACTATACTCTAATGATATTTCAATGTTCTTCAGACCTCTACCCCTCCATTAAAAAAAATCCATATGCCTTCATTTTATGTGATGCATTTATGGTGTTCAACCTGATATTGAAATTGTGAAAATAGTGTTCTCTTGCAATAGTGATTTACAAAATTTTGTAAAGTTCTGAATTTTCAGGTCATTAGTGGAAGTAAGGGGAGGGGAGGAATTTGGGTTCTAATTAAAGAATCAATTTAAGATTACAATAGAGCACAAAAGAATACTGATCACATTTTGTAGAAAAGCATGTTGGTTATGGATGCCTCTGGTAAATAGATTAGTCTGTAATCTCTGCCTTGAGGTGTCCAAACAAAATCTTCATCAAAGTTATATTATTAAACCCATGATTTTTTATATTCTACCCATCAACTGCAAATTTAGTACAGGACTTTTTAGTTAGATGGTTAACATCAGACTCAAACTGTTAAATTATTTTTGCACTTGGGGAGAAAAAGCTGTAACTAAAGGTTATTTTATAAAGGAAATGAAATAGAATGTTTTAGCCAAATTTTTAAAGGTAGGATCAGTCTGTGAAATCATCCTTAAATACGTAGTCAATTTAAAAAATAAAATTTAAAGCTAATTTTATATTTATGCAGTATAATTCACATTGACGTTAAAATGAATTACAACTCAAACCTCAGCACACAAAAATAACAGAAAGTCTAAATTATAAGTTTGACAATTCTGGAAATTGAATTATTTTCACTGTTCAGGGACTCATTTAAAAACAAACTATTATGGAGTTGTGAAATGCCTAAGATGGCTTTCTAAGTGCTTCATGATTGTTGACTATTGTACAGTGTTTCCCTTATTGATGATTAAATGTAAATACTTGGAAACACTAATGCACAATTTTACTTTGGCCACCATTAAAACTACTACAAAAAAAAAATCTATAATTAGTATGCGTATTTGCATGTAGAATATCAAATGGTACTGCCAAATGCTTTATCAAAATAATAGTAATTCAGCTTCATGTTTGGGGCTTGCGCACTTTTTTAACTGTTGTATGCCATAACTATCCATTTGTTGCACAGTACTTTTCTATTGAAACTTTCATGATATTCATTACAAACTGCCTTTTCTTGAAATACACAATTTCTAAGTACCTTTTATGAATTTGTACATGAATATTCCAATCTTCCACCATTTGACTCCTAGCCATAGGAAACAGACTGAAAATTAGATTGTGAAATATCTATAACCTTGGTGAGAAAAACTAGAATAATATTATGTTAGAAAAGTATAAATCCAACAATATTGATTTTCCTAATTTGTTGTTTATGTAGTACAGTTTTATTTCTAAGGTAAGTTGGTAAACATTTTCAATTTTAACCTCATTTGATTCCTGCAGGAATCCAGTTTTGAATACATATCGTATTCTTTTCCATTATTCATTTGGTTTTAATATTTAGATTTAATACAGATGCTTTCCTAATGTACAGGATGATAAATTTCACATTCTATTTAGTTTTCATTCAGTAAAATTTTCTATAGCTATTCCCCAACTAAACTTCTGTCAGTTTCTTAATATGAATTTTCAACAAATAATGTTTTTATCCTTCTGCTGTTACTTATGCACCAATTCAAATCAACAAAATATTCATGCCCTTTCTTGGATTTTTGCTTATTATGTTTTTATTGTGCCAATGGTACATTATCGTTTTTCAGATCTTTTTATATATTTTTTTAAAGAGAAAGCAATCCAATGTCAGTAACAAAATATGAAAAGAGCTTTTTAAATGTGCTAATAGTTTAGGAAAGTATAATTTCCTAACTCTGAAAATATGATTACTTCATTAATTGTTACATTTAACTTAAGCTAAACCAAACACAAATCAGGTACCTGTTTTATACAAATGTGACTAACACAGTGCAATCATTAATTTCTAATGCCCAAGCGTCCTTTTGTACCTTTAAGTTCTTAATAATGGTACTTTTATTACAATAATTTGCAGTACAATAATTGAGGCACTGAATAGTTATTATTCAATGTCAATTACATTGGAACTCAAACTTTGTAACTTACAGCATAGTAAAGTGCCTTTGGCCCACGATGTTGTGCTCACCCTTTAAGCTTGTGTAAGCTCAATCTAACACTTAGCTCCCACATAGCCCTCCATTTTTCTTTCAACCACACACCTTTAAAATCACAGTTTAGGTCAATCAAATCCCATTTTTACAAAGTGAATTAATTGTAAAATCACTGAGAATTTCACTGTAATACCGTATTCCTATTATGCTCTTTACTTACCCAGGAAAATAGTTGTACTTGAGTTTTGATTATAGTAAGGCAAAGAGTATTTTTTGTACAGGTCGGGTCAAGTACAAGTCAACATTGTAATTGCCAGTTTTAGGGATTCAATTACAACATTTATTTAGCAAACACGAGGAAATCTGCAGATGCTGGAAATTCAAACAACAACACACACAAAATGCTGGTGGAACACAGCAGGCCAGGCAGCATCTATAGGGAGAAGCGCTGTTGACATTTTGGGCCGAGACCCTTCGACAGCGCTTCTCCCTATAGATGCTGCCTGGCCTACTGTGTTCCACCAGCATTTTGTGTGTGTTGTTATTTATTCAGCAAATTTAGATTTCTGTTATGTGTGTGCCAATTTTTATGTCATTCACCCTGTCACTGTGCTTGTTTGCCATCTTTTTGATTCATGGAGTATCTTAATTGTTAATTAAAGGGGACTGAACTGTTTTAAATTTAGTGCTGGTTGATACTGCAAAATTGATAAAAATCTAAATAGTAAATCAAAAGTGCTTCCATTGCAGAAAGGGGTAATATTCAAGTACTAAAATATTCTGCCACTATCATTGAGTATACTACTCACAGCAATAAGTTAATGATTTATAAACTAACAAAAACAGCACTAAGTAGCAATATCCCCTCTCAATTTTGATGTGCTTGGTTATTTTACACTTGTATTGATTTTCTCCTTTTTATGTATCGCATGGACATTACAATCATAAGTGGCATTAAATAGTCAGAAGTGGCTAGAAATAGTCAATAAAATCTCATACAAAATAGTTCTCAGATTCCAGGTTCAACATCTGTATTTTTTAAAGCTTTGTTAGTACACTCAAGATTGAAAAAAAAACCCTACAAACACATTTAGATTGTACAGAGTTGGTTTGACAATGTTTTTATGTCTGTGATTACTTTTATGTTTCTGGTTGTTTTTTTAAAATTTCCTTGCATTTACTATTTTTAAGGCAGGAAACAATTTGAAACTGACTTTATGAATGTTCTTAGTGTTGCAACATCATTTGACAGAAAGATTTGTATTGCTGCCAAGATATTCCAACATGATGCATAATGGATAAATTTTTAAAAGGATCTTTTTCAGCGGTGGCTCTAATAGTTAGGAAAATATAAAAGTTCTGACAGAGTATTGTATTCTGATTGAATGTAAGCCTTGAGTTTCATGCCTTGATGTTTGAATGTGTTGCATACATTTAATCTCCAGCATGGATGTTCTCAGAAGTGTGTGAGCTTGGTTTCTTTCAATGGTATACCCATTTTGAAAATGATGAAACTTAGTTATTTTTCTCAGTAATGCAAAAACAAAGTCATGGGATTTAAAATCAGCTATTTGCTTGAATTCAGATTGTTTGTTTGAGATCCTAATCAATACAATTTTCAAAGTGCCAGAAGCCTGAATTCATACAGCCAAAAGAGGTTAATTTCTAATCTTTATTGCAGATGATTTTTGTAAACTTTTATCAGTAACATTGCAAAATATTGTATCAAAAATGCATCCACAGGTGTCCAAGTTGCTTATTTCCTCAGGTTAAAGCAAATCTTGCAGAAGATGTGTAAATATAGGGGGATGTTGCTTCTGAAAAACAGCCTTAGACTGATATTCCGACCCAAGACAGAACAATATTATTTTTGCACTTTATCATGAATGATATTCATTAATTAATCAATATATGTTTATACTGGCAACTGTTTAAAATATATAAGCATGGAAAATGCATGGGGAATGTTGCCAGTAGGAGGATCCCTAGGTTAGGTTTCACAGCAGTCGATAGAAATGGTGAAATTTATCCTTTCCAACAATAACATTTATACATAGATGTGTTCTGTAACTTAAAAATAAAGGATAGTGCTTCAATATATAAATTTCATAATGCCTTTTTGAGCTCTGATAATTTTGTGTGTGTGAATGCAAGAGATTGATGTATGTACAAATGAAACTTGTGTTGTAAAACTTACTGAACTTATCTTTGAAATCAAGAAATGTTTGTACCTTCACTTTTGAAAATCAATAAAACTGAATTTAAATGAAATGTAAAAATGTTACGTTTTTATGGAAGTTACAGGATCCAAATATGGACTTGATACTTACATAGTAGAAATTTTAAATGAGTCAAAGAACTAAAGAACAGGGTTCTTATGTTTGACAATGATAGGGAGGTAGATCAGGTGACCTTGAGCCAATGCAATGGAGTTCTATAGTTGAACTGATTAGGAACACTAGAAGAGTCAGGAGTACCAAATATGTAATGGTGTTAACTCTCCAGAAACTAGAGACAAACCATTGCGGATAAGGAAGACCTCACGGACATGTAGAGACCGGGACTACGAGGAACACCTGGCCAGCATTGACTCCGTTCCTGGGTAATAGCATTTCTCTTCATTGATTATCCTTGGAGGGTCAGAGAATTCCAGTGGGTGTGCGTACAGGTAGTTAGTTTGTGAACCCACATGCTTTTTAGTTGAGACAATAAAGGTTGCTTTTTGGTAAGTAACAGTTTCTCTCTCTGCCTCATTATTACAAGGAGTGATTCTAGTAACAACTGGCTGACAGGCAGGAGGCGAAGAGTGGGAATAAAGGGGCCCTTAATTGGTTGTCTGCCAGTGACTGTGTGCCACAGGGCTCGGTGTTGGGACTACTTCTTTTCACAGTGTATTTTAATGATTTGGATGAAGGAATTGATGGTTTCGTGAAAGTTATGATAAGTGGAAGGGCAAGTAGTGTTGAAGCAAGGTGTCTGCAGAAAGATAGATTGAGAGAATGGGCAAAGAAGTGGCAGATAGATTTAGATGTATACCATATTTTTTACTGAGTTAAGTATTGTATGTAATTAGTTTTGCTACAACAAGTGTATGGGACATTGGAAAAAAAGTTGAATTTCCCCATGGGGATGAATAAAGTATCTATCTATCTATAATGTAGGTTAGTGCATGGTTGTGCACTTTGGTAGAAGGAATAATGGCACAGACTGTAAATGAGGGTGAAAATACAAAAATCAGAAGTGCGAGGATTTGGGAGTTCTCATGCAGGATTCCCTAAAGATTAACTTGCAGGTTGAGTTGGTGGTAAAGAAGACAAATACAATATTATTGAATTTGAGAGGACTAGAATACAAAAGCAGGATGTAATGCTGGGGCTTTATAAGGCATTGGAGAGGATGCTCATGAGAATGATCCCTGAAATGATAGGCTTAACGTATGAAGAATGTTTAATAGCTCTGGGCCTGCACTCACTGAAGTTTAGAATGAGGGATCTCATTGAAACCTATTGAATATTGAAAGGTCTGGATAGTGTGGTTGTGGAGGGGATGCCCCCTAGAGTGGGGGGCATCTAGGACTAGAGGGCATCACCTCAGAACTGAGAGACATCCATTTAGAACAGCGAAATTTATTTTGTGGGTGGTGAATCTGCACAATTCTTTGTCTCAGACAGCTGTGCAAGCCAAGTCATTGGGTATACTTAAGACAGAAGTTGATAGGTTCTTGATTAATTAGGGCATTAATGGTTACACAGAGAAGGCAGGAGAATGGGGTTGAGGGGGATAATAAACCAGTCATGGTGGAGTAGATGGGGTGGTCTGAGTCTGTTCCTGTAAGATATGTATCCATGCAAGGAAGGAGCAATTGATATTGTTGATGAGCAAACTGCCATTCGCATCTGACAAGGTCTCCAGGAGCAGCTTATCATTCTCTCCAGGTGCAAAGGGACAGTTCATAGTTGTCCACAGTGAAAGGGACACTACCACTCAGCACATATGAATTTATTCTATTATCCTATTCTGCAGGAGCAGATAGTTGATCTCTGCACACTTACCTATGCAGTGTCAGCAAGGCTCCTACTGCAATTGCAGACAGCTACACTGCAGGCTCTGGGTGACTATCTGTCTGTCAGGTGCCATTCTGGAGGATGGAATGATGGTTGTGTGGTTAAGGTCCCAGCAGATTTGGTGCACAAGACCACTCACTATCTGTTCAGAACAATGGTTCACCTCCCTGCACAGACTCGTGACTAAGGCTTGCCTTAGTCATCCCAGAGTGCATCAACTAAATAGTAATGGTAATCTGAAGATAGCCCAATATAGCCACAAGCTTGTCATTATTCATCAAGGATAGATTTGAAGAGAAAGTCATCTAACCACCAGGGTGCATGTGCAATATACAATGTATATTTTCCTTTCTAATATCCTCTCTACAACCACTCACTACATCTAGTCTTTTAATATTCAATAGGTTTCAATGAGATTTCCCTTCATTCTAAACTCCAGCAAGTACAGGCCCTAAGTAATTAAACACTCCTCATTCATTAACCCTTTCATACATCCATTTCCCCATTGGTCCCTACTCTTTCCCTGGCTACCCACATGCTTCTAATATGTAATGTTTTGTAATGGTTTTGGCAAACAGGATTAAGGCAAATTCTATATCCCCCAGCTTTCTCTCCTCTTACTCTTAAACTTTGAAGCAATCAGTTCATCAACAATGCCACCTTTCTCCTGCAAAAACCTTCCTATGGCTAATCTTACTGTCTTTGCCTCCTATCCTGAAGGATATGCAGTCTGAACTCAATCTCACTTTTAAATGCCTTCCCCTAATCAAACGATCTTTTTACCTCCAGTAGCTGTGCCTAATCTATGTTCAGCAGTTCTTGTCATATACTGTTGGAAATGGCCCACACCTAATTTAAGACCATGGCACCAAGACAATTATCTTCTTCCATGATTTAATGAATGGTTAGTTCAAGTTTGCTCCTAGCAGAGTAATCCCCTCAGTGCCATTCCCTCCTTACTTTCCTGTAAACCTGAAACTTATTCTCTCACATAAATGCACTTCTTTTTGGATTTTGCCCAGAACTATTATTATGATTGATTCTTAGGGTTTCCTGATGTAGGCACCACAGACCCCTTGCTTAATGCATTGATCCACAACCTGAAAAGGTTGGGAACCTCTGCAAGTTGTAATGATCAAACTTTGGGGACATATCTTGGATGTGAGGGAAAAAACACAGTGCACCATCAAAAACCTACACTTAAACTCAAGTCACGATGGCTGTGGTCCCACGCAGCTGATACAAGATAGTTGGCGTAAGAAAATACTTGTCATGAACTATCTGTACATTAAGGGAACAGAACTCTGTTCTATGCATTGAGTCCCAAGTATGCTGGTGGCTGTATAGGCAATGGCAGCATGGATATCTGATGTTTCCATTGTTTGGAAATCTCAGTACAAAGAACACTTCACTGTTGTCAGCATTAAAATGGACAGTCATCCCTCTAGGCATACAGAATCTGGCTGACCTCTAATGTTATAGCTGCGATTAGTAGTGGCTCCCTGGCATGATCTCAAGACTAGGATGTTATTATGACCTTGATGCAGGCATTAAAGTAAAGCTGAGAGTCATCCTATCAGCATGTCACACGTATTGGTGATGCATAGTGATGATGTCACTTATTAAAACTTTGACTTGAGTCAATGCACTTGTACCTTTCTGCACCAGAGTCCATTACCCTGTCTGCAATACCTAGGCTGAAGCTTCCATTCAATTGCTTCACAGAGTTTTAAAGTTTGATTATACTGAGGATTGCAACCAGTTGTGCAGTTGCTTTATGCATTACATTTAGTGTAAGGCAAATAGCTAATGTACAAAACATCCTATATGTACTTATGGCAATTTAAATTTATTCAGTTCATGTGCCTTAATGAAAACAAAGAATTTAATTAAATTATTGATTAAATATCTGTGGTTGTGTGGTACATATACCATTCAAAGTACAAATGGTAACATGTACAAATTAAAACAAAGACAATACTCAACACATGCAACACCAATATTTAAAATTTGTTAGTTGAGATTTTCATTGTCAACAATCTTCTGCAATGCTTTACAGTATTACATACAAGTTAATGAAATGAAACACATTCAAGCCATGTAAGTCTTGGTGCAAGCCAACAGGAAACTTTCTCCTTGATATACCATCAAAACCCTACAAGCAGACAAGTTTAAAAGGCAGACATGAGAGTCACAAAGATGATGATGAGACTGTTACAGTGATCTACTATGAACACAATTATCTAACAGAAATGAGCAGAACTAAATTAATACAAATAATATTCACTTAATAGCCATGCATTACCTTGTTCCCACAATCTTTTGTTAAATACAATTTGCTCAATACAATCACAAGCATAGGAAGCTCCCAGTTTCAGTTCCTTGAATGTGGTAATTGAATTGGTTTCAGTTACCAGTTACACCCAGCACTGCTGATTACCCAGAAAACCATACTGAAAATATTTCTGTTGACATCAGGTCAAAAATCAGTTGTGAAGTATTATTTTCATGTTATAATTGTTCATTTTATAAATATCTACTGCAACAAAGTATTTTTTCCCCCACTTGACATGAATTTTTTTTCCTTCTAGAGCAAGTTTTAACTGTAGAACTACTATAATCAGTTGTATCTTCCAGTCAGGTGTGAAATTTCTTGTCACTTGTGATAAATTTGCATACATGGTGCCACCTTGAGGTAATGTACTTCAGTACATCTGAAATTGTGATGTAAATTGGTATTATGTATGGTAAAATGGCAATTGGATTAATGATAATTTCACTTTAACAATGGCTAGCTAAAGTTGCCCCTTGACCAGCTGGCACTGTATTTACTATTTTACTTCTGCTCTGAAGTTCAATTACATTGAAGGCAAAGAGGCTGAACACCACTACGCATTCCGTACAAAAGAAAACAGATGAACTATCTATCTCAGTGCTTTAAAATTACACAATGAGCAGTAGGAACAGTTGGTTTCTATGATACCTATTGTTCATTATTAATAGTGAAGGGGTTCAATTTTCACTGGCTTTCATGATAAAGACAGCACACCACAACTGCCTTAGGTTACTAATACCTCAATAGTAAAATGAAATGATTTTCAAGCTCAAGCTCCTTGGCATCAATATCTCTGAGGGTCTAACCTGGATTACAACTTACTGATGCAGCTATAAAGGTGGCAAGACAGTGACTATATTTCATTAGGAATTTGAAGAGATTTGGTTTGTCGACTAAACACTGGAATTTCTGCAGATGTACCATGGAGAGCATTCTGACTGGCTGTATCAGTCTGGTTTGGGTGGGGGAGATGACTACACAAGATGAAAGGAAGTTGCAGAAAGTTGTAAAATTAGCCAGCTCCATCATGGGTACAAGCCTCCACAGTACCCAAGACATCTTCAAGGTGTGGTGCCTCAGGAAGGAGGCATCTATCATTAAGGACCCCATCACCCAGGACATGCCCTCTTCTCGTTGTTACCTTTAGGAAGCAGGTACGGAAATGTGAAGGCACACGCTCAGCGATTCAGTAACAGCTTCTTCCCCTCTGCTATCTGATATCTGAATAGACATTGAACCCATGAACAATACCTCACTAATTTAAAAAAAAGTTTTTTTGCACTATTTTAAATATATATAATGACTAATTCAGTTTTTTTCTATTTATCATGTATTGCATTGTAATGGCTGCCACAAAGTTAACAAATTTCACGACATATGCCAGTATTTAATATGCCATTAAACCCAATTCTGATCTTTCAGAGAAGCATTCGACTAAAGAAGATGTTTTACCCCACATATAGGTAAAGAAAACAATGCTTCTGAATACAATTTTCTCAACAATTATTATTTTCAGTATTTGTAGTTTAAAATTCAGGTCACTACTGAAATTATTTTTCTGTTTGACATCTATTACAATAATAATCATATTATTTTAGTAATGTCCACTAGTTCTAATAAGAACCTAATAGGACTAATTTTAACTGATGCTCAAACCCACAATACAGTGACATTTTTCAGAAAGCTACAACTTTAAGCTAAACACTGGGGAATGATGATATTAAATGCTGAGCTACAGTCAATGAACAGCATCCTGACGTAGGTGTTTGTGTCGCAGCAACAACCTGGCACTCAACGTCAGTAAGATGAAAGAGCTGATTGTGGACTTCAGGAAGGGTAAGACGAAGGAACACAGAGGGATCAGAAGTGGAGGGAGTGAGCAGCTTCAAGTTCTTGGGTGTCAAGATCTCTGAGGATCTAACCTGGTCCCAACATATCGATGTAGTTATAAAGAAGGCAAGACAGTGGCTATACTTTATGAGGAGCTTGAAGAGATTTGGCATGTCAACAAATACACTCAAAAACTTCTATAGTTGTACCATGAGAGCAATCTGACAGGCTGCATCACTGTCTGGTATGGAGGGGCTACTGCACAGGACCGAAAGAAGCTGCAGAAGGTTGTAAATCTAGTTAGCTCCATCTTGGGCACTAGCCTACAAAGTACCCTGGACATCTTTAGGGAACGGTGTCTCAGAAAGGCAGCATTCATTAGTAAAGACCTCCAGCACCCAGGGAATGCCCTTTTCTCACTGTTACCATCAGGTAGGAGATACAGAAGCCTGAAGGCACACACTCAGCAATTCAGGAACAGCTTCTTCCCCTCTGCCATCCGATTCCTAAATGGGCAATGAAGCTTTGGACACTATCTCACTTTTTAAAAAATATACAGTATTTCTGATTTTACACATTTTTAATAATCTATTTTATGTAATTGATTTACTTGTTTATTTATTATTTTTTCCTCTCTCTGCTGGATTATGTATTGCATTGAACTGTTGCTGCTAAGTTAACAAATTTCATGTCACATGCCAGTGATAACAAATCTGATGCTGATTTTTAAAATTTTGGTTTTTCCACATTTGAATCTTCCATACCTAAAAAGATCTGAGAGTAAGTTACATGGTAACAGTCAGCTAGGTCAAGCTCCTCCAGTTATTCCCAAAGGACAAATATCATGCATAACCACATTACATTTCAGTCTCTTGCACCAAGATTAGATGGCTTCAACATTAACAATCCTGAATGGATTCTAGTTCATACTGATGTTTGTACCAATTTCTCAGCCTCTAATCATCAGCTTCTTACAAACTGTTTCAGTGACTGTATTATAGTTACTCCGTGCATTACTAATGGATTTCTTACTCCAATAGCATGAAAAAGAGCTGCAAAGATCACGCATTGGGTGTTGGCAACAATGAAGCAATTGAAAGTGCTTGAGATACTACTAATCAAACAGCCATTAGGAACAAGAAATATCTGCACACCTCTGCAGCCTGGAAGCAACCTTGGTTGATTCATGACTCTTGATATCTGTATTAACACATTTACTTTATTCATTTTGAGCAGTTGAATTGAATGAATACCTTCTCCTGATTTCCAAGTATTGTTTCTTGAAAGTACATTGGATCTGAATTAATCTATGTTGAATGTTAAGTTACAAAAGAAATATAAAAATTACATTAGTGTAAGATGTATTATGGAAAGTGACTTTTATGACCGTGATGACATTGGTGAGAAACCTAATGTCTTTCTGTATCAATAAACTTACTCTGCATCACCCAAAATAATGGAAGCTTGACAACAGTAAACCAGCTAAAAAAAGTCAACAAGTTACATATCGCTTGATTTGGGGAGCAGCATACAATTGATCTCATTGCACAATTGGCTTATGCAATACTCACTAGATCAATTTTGGGCTTAGTTATATTTCAGTGTCATGACTGTATTCTCATTAATAACATTCCATTACTCTAATATTTTTACTAAGGCATAACTGTTCCACTTGTCCCTGATTCAGTCTTCAGATCTAACCGAACTAAGATAAATAACAAAGGGGGAGCTCCTAATTTATTTACAACTAGCCTTCTCCCTCTGTCCTGGACTTCTCATAATTAACCTTTTCTGCTAGTTGCTCCCTTCAACTCCTGCTGTGATGGTCTGCTGCTTATGACCTGGTCCCAGCATCAGCTTTCATTCCAGAGGGTCCATTTCTCCTTCTTCATGAACATAATGGGAAAGATGTTAGAATTTGCTAGGTCTGCAGGTTTGGAAATCAGCAAGAAATGTTCATAAAGGTGGTATTTGGTCCTTTGCTCTCAACAACAGGGTAAAAATTTAAATTATTTCAATCTCTAAACAGACTATTCTGAAAGTAAAGTGGAAATTTTTAAGTGTTTCATGGGCAAATGAGTAGTTGTTTTAAGTATTTTTGAGACAATATAAAACTTAATAGGAAATCACTACCTACATAACAAGGAAACATGAGAGGATTGGAGGCACAAGATTCCAAAGGTTTCTATTTTCCAAGTTAAACTTACAATGTTTTCTATCACCACAAAAACTATGAGCCAATATTACACAACAGGAACAACTACAAAAGAAGACATTTTATGGCATTGGGTTTCTATAGTTTCTTCAGTACCAGAGCCAACAGTTCATAAATATATATTTTTTTAAAACATGTTAAGCAAATAAACAGTGCATTTTTCAATTCAGCAACATTCAAGTAATTGCCGTGTTCTCTTAGGCAAACTTTAGGATATGTGGCAATAGGCTTCACCACAGATGTGTTTCTCGTATTTCTGCAATAACCTGACTGGCTCGTTGCAAGGCCTGTGTGGGAAGAAGAACAGTCAATCAGGTTTTATGTATCAGTACTTATATACAACTCTTAACTGGTTAGGTAGAAGAATTCACCAAGAAAATAGTACTGTATAAGATAAAACAATTGCCATAGACAGAAAATTGTTATTCTAGAATGTTCATGCACATGGTTCCTTTGAGCAAGTTTGATTCAATCAGGCCAAAAAAACATGAGAAAAATCAGACATTTGCTTTTCTTTGGAGAAACCTTTGGAGGCCAACAAAGCAGTTTCATCAAGCCATAATTCACGAATACGCAATGCAATTCTATGAACTGAGGTTTAAGAAGATTATTTTCTGGCTCAATTAATAGTTAATACCTTCAGCATGTCTGCAGCTTCCTTCCGGCGCTGGGCCATGTCCTCAGATTCAGTAAGAAGGTCTTCTAACAGCATTGACTTGTACAGTTGACCAACAAGTTCACTTTGAAGATTGTCTTTCACATAATTAACTAAGAAATTCATTACAGCTTTTGGCACACTGAAAAGTGTAGAAGTATATGAATGTTACTTTTATTGACAAATTACATTGCATTACATTCATAGCAACTACACAGGCAAATGAGAACAGCATTAAATCAACTACCTGGAAGTTAGTTGAAATTACCTGGAAGAGGAGGATTGCAGTTTTAATTGTGAATTTGACACCACAGCTGCATTGTGTCCATAATTTTGAAATGTGCTTATTTTCAATCAATTCTAAGTTTAATATACAATATTACTTTATTCTACACCTTAATTATAATTTCTGTGCATTCAAGTGATCAATCAAATCCTTAACTTTCTTTACTCATTTTGGATCAACCAAGCCAGTACTGAGAAGTAAAATTTTCCACTCCATCTTCAAACATTCTCAAACTAGCTTCAGCACAGGGTAGCTCCAATAACTTGATTGTTTGCATTTGAACTCAAATCCCCAAGGTGAAAGGGTACAGCCTTTTGTGTCAATGAGATGCATTTTATTAATTAAGTAAATTGTCAATAAATTAAATATAATAATGTTATCTGTTTAAAATAAAAGCCAATTATGAATAGACATACAACTGTTGAATGGCAGAAGTCCCCAGACCATCCATCCCATTACATTGTAATAGGGAAAACTGAAAAAGTTTCAAAAAGCAGTAGTGTAAATGAGGTAATTATAAGACTAAAATAGAAACAGAAATTGCTGGACAGACTCAGCAATTCAGGCAGCTTTATAGAGAGAATGTGCACAGTCCTGAATATCAGGTCATATACTAAACCTGCCCAGGCTTTTAGGATGAAGACACCAAAGTAGGTGGTGTCAAAGACATGGACATTTGTTTAGTTTAGGTAATCATGAGGTATTACATTTTGGGAAGACAAATCAAAGTACAGTTTTCACAGTGAACCATATGAGTCTGGTATGTGTTGTACAGCAGACGGGCCCAAGTGTACCAAGTACTGGAAGTAGTGTCACAGATGGGGCGATTAAGGAAGGAGGCTTTGACACACTGGCTTTATTGTGTATACAAGTTTGTATGTTACAATTGTACAAGAATTTGGTGAGAGCATATTTGGAATATTCTTTGTTTTTTGTCAGACTGATATAGGAAAGAAGTCATTAAATTTAAGTGGATTATGTTGGGATTGGGTTGTGGAGAGAGGCTGAGCAGTTTGGGATTTCAGTCAGAGTTACGTAGGAGAAGAAATCATGAAGAGTACAGATAGGGTGTATGAGTACAGCATTTTTGCCACGGCTTTGGAAATCAAGAACTATAGGACAGAGTAGCCATCTAGTTCTCAGAACCTGCTGGCACTCATCAAGTATGAGGCAAGTCCTAAGACCTAGGTGCAGAATTACGCTATTCAGCTCGTTCAGTCAGCCCCAACATTCCATCATGGCTGATTTATTGTCCCTCTCAACCCCATTCTCCTGCCTTCTCCCCATAACCTTTGACCTGCTGATTAATCAAGAACCTATCAACCTCCACCTTAAATATACCCAATGACTTGGTCTGCACAGGATACATATTTTACAGGTACAGAATTAGACCATTCATCCCATCAAATCTGCTCCAACAAAACTGATTTATTATCAATCTCAACCCCATTCTCCTGCCTTCTCCCTGTAACCATTAATGCCCTGATTAATCAAAAACCTATCAATCTCTGCCTTAAATATACCCGATGACTTGGCTTGCACAGCTGTCTGTGGCAAAGAATTCTGCAGATTCACCACCCTCTGGCTAAAGATATTTTTTCCTCATCTCTGTTCTAAATGGATGTCCCTCAATTCTGAGGCTGTGCCCTCTAGTCCTAGATTAGCCCCAAAAATGAAAACATCCTCTTCACTCTATCCAGACCATTCAATATTTGATAGATTTCCATGAGATCCCCACTCATTCTTCTAAACTCCAGTGAGTGCAGGCCCAGAGGCACCAAACGCTCCTCATATGTTAAACCATTTCATACTTGGAATCATTCTCATGAACCTCCTGTGGACCTTCTTCAATGTCAGCACACATTTTCTTAGATAAGGGGTCCAAAACTGTTGACGCTACTCCAAGTATGTCTGACCAATGCCTTAAAGCCTCAGTATTACATTCTAGTCCTTACTGATTCAACATGCAAGTTAAACTATAGGGAATCCTCCAAGAGGCCTCCCAAGTCCCCATGCACCCCCAATTTTTAAAATTTCCTCCCCATTTACAAAATAGTCCAACTCTATTCCTCCTGTCAAACTGCATGACCATACACTTCCCTATACTACATTCCAACTGCCACTTCTTTGCCTGTTCTCCCAATCTGTTCAAGTCTTACTGCAGATATCCTGCTTCCTCAACACTCCTACATCTTTCCAATCACTAAAGTCAGGCTAACTAGCCGATGATTTCTTTTCTTCTGCCTCCTTCTCTTCTTAAAGAGTGGAGTGACATTTGCAATTTTCCAGTCCTCAAGAACCATTCAAGAATCTAATGATTCTTGAAAGATCACTGCTAACGTCTCCACAATCTCTTCAGCTACTTCTTTCAGAACCGTGGAATGTAGTCCATATGGTCCAGGTGAGTTATCTACCTTTAGACTTTTATGCTTCACAAGTAATAGCAGCGACACTTACTTTTGCCCTGGACACGCTTACATTTCTGGTGTCCTACTAGAGTCTTGCATGTTGAAGACTTAAGCTCCCCCAATATCTCTTTGTCCCCTATTATCTCTCCAGAGTCATTTTCCAGTGGTCCGATATCTACTCTCATCTTTTTTTTTTTAAACTTCTTACACAGGTTAAGTACCCCCTACCGAAATTCTTGGGACTGGAAGTGTTTCAGATTTTGGAATATATAATGAGGTAGCTTGGGGTTGCCATAATTTCCAACTTTGAATTTATGTGCTACCAGTAAACAGTCTTTGTCTTACACTTGTTCATCACACATGTACTTAAGAGTAAAATTATTACGTACAACTGGAAAATATTGTGTGCACAGCGTAACAAAAGCAACACAGCAGCATTGGAAGAATACCTGAAATCAGGTATTGAGCAACAACAAGAACAGCAGGCTTTCAGTCTCTACCTATGATGCCATGTTTTGATTAAAAGGTAATAGTACACTGCATTTGTATTTTACTTTTTTTAATGTTTTATGTAAGGTATAAAACCAATTGTGTTAAATTTTCATCAGCGATGATCTTCACGTCCTTAGTGAACATCATTACCTTTAAAAATTTAACGCCATGTCTTTTCTTAAATTTCTGCAACCAGCTTGCTGAATATTCAATTACCTTCAATTTTCAGTTTGTCATGATAGATTTTTGCTTGCTTCATAATTAGCATACCGTTGAGTGGCATATGTTTACTCCAACGCAGAAGAATACATTCTTTCAATCCATGATAGAGATCTTCATTTTTCGCTTTATACAGCGTTTTTCATTAACTTCTGTTCAATACATATGTGAGGTGACTTCTCAGAACTGTCTGTGATGAGCACAGACCTGTTCATCACCTGGGAATCTTCCCGGGAATGTGTGCAATTTTCCATTTATGACATCAGCTCAGTGCTCAAAAATAAATTTGGATTTCAAAGGATTTTGAAATTTCAGGTAAGGGGTACTCAACTTGTATATCTGGAAAAAATTTTGTATCCTCTTTTATATTATTGGCTAGCTTACCTTCATTTTTTTCTCTTTATGGCTTTTTTTTAAAGTTGCCTTCTGTTAGTTTTTTTTAAAAGCTTCCCAATCCTCCATCTTCACACAAATTTTTGTATTTTTATAAGCCCTTTCTTTAGCTTTGACGCCATCTTTGATTTCCCTTGTCAGCCACAGTTACCTCATCCTCTCTTTAGAGTACTTATTCATCATTGGGATGAATCTTTTCTACGCCTTCTGAATTTCCCCCAGAAACTCCAGCCATTGCTATTCCACCATCATCCATGCCAGTGTCACCTTCAATCAACTCTGGCCTGCTCCTATTTCATGCCTCAGTAATTCCCCCAGTCCAATGTGATGATACATCCAAACTTAATTCTCCTTTAAAAGCACAGTAAATTCTATCATGTTTTGATCACTGTCTCAAAGGGTTCCTTTACCTTAAGCTCTCTAATCAAATCTGGTTTATTATACAATACGCAATCAAGAACTGCTTTTCCCCTTGTGGGCCCAACCACGAACTGCTATAAAAAGCCATCTCAAACATTCTGCAAATTATCTCTTGGGATCCAGCATCAACCTGATTTTTCCAATCTACCCGCCAATTAAAATCTCCCACAACAATCGTAACATTGTCCTTTTTACATGCATTTTCTATCTCCCGTTGTAAAAGCTACTGTTTGAAAGCCTGCATAACTCCCATCAGGGTCTTTTTACCCTTGCAGTTTCTTAACTCACCCAAAGAAGCCAAATCTTCCAATCCTATAAGGATTTGATTCTATTATCTACCAATAGAGCCACTCCATCCACTCTGCCTACTGCCTATCCTTTCGATATAATGTGAATCCTTGGATGTGAGCACCCAACTATGATCTTTCGGCTACAATTAGGAGATACTACAACATTACACCCGCCAATCTTTAACTGCACTCCAAGGTCATCTACCCTATTCCATACACCGAGTGCATTAAATATAAACACCTTCAGTCCTGTATTTATCACCCTTTTTGATTTTAGTGCTCTGCTACACTTTAACATCCCATTGATTGCAATTTTGTCCTATCATCTGCCTGTCCACTTTACGCAGCATGCCCCATCCTCAGCCCTATTACTCCGGATCTTATTCCACCTACGAAATTAGCTTAAACCCTCCCAACAACTCTAGCAAATCTGCCCACAAGGATATTGGTCCCCCTCAGGTTCAGGCGTAACCCATCCTTTTTCAAAAGATCATACCTTCCCCAGAAAAGATCCCATAATCCAGACACCTGAAACCCTGCCCCCTGCACCAATTCTTCAGCCACACTTTCATCTGCCAAATCATCCTATTCTTCCCCTCTTTGGCATGTGGTAAAGGGTGGCAATCTAGAGATTACTACCCTGGAGGTCCTGCTTTTCAGCTTTCTGCCTAACTTCAGGACCTCCTCACTTTGTCATTGGTGCCAATATGTACCATGACTTCCGGCTGCTTATTCTACTCCTTTAAAATGCCACGGACTCAACTGAAGACATCACTGACCCTGTTACCTGGGAAGCAACATACCATTTGGCTGTTTCTTTCATGTCTACAGTATCTGTTTTCAGCTCCTCTAATTGTGGAAACTACTGTACACCTTTTCTTCTTTCTTCCCTTCTGCACCAGAGTCAGAGACCAGTTCCTCCCTGGCAAGTTGCCCCTCCTAACAGTACTCAAAGTATGATGGCCAACGGGATAATCCACCTATTCCTTTTCCCTCTCCTGACAATCACTTAGGCACCTGCTTCCTGCAACTTCACTGCAGTCCCTATATGTTGTTTTTGAGTGTTGTCAAATCGTCGTCGACATACGGCGACCCTATGGTTAGTGTAGTTCTACACTGGGTTTTCATGCCAGGTTATGGAAGTAGATTGCTAGTCCTTTCTCCTGCGTAGATACCACTGCTGCCCAGGTTGGGACCTGGCCAGATCTGAACTCAAGACCATCCACCTTGAAACGCAGTGCTGATACCACTGGCCGGCCCTGTTCCTACACATCACATCCTTATGAGCCAGAGGTCAAGCTGCTGCTCCAGATCCTTAACACAGTCTCCAAGGAGTTGCAGCTTTATGCATTTCATGCAGATATAGTTACGAAGGAGATTGGAGGTCTCCCAAGTTTCCCATATCTCACATAAGGAATATACCTGTACCATTATGTTCAGAGCCATTCTCAGTGCACTAGCTATGTACTATCTGAAAAATTAAAACTTACTAGAAACTTTCTTACTTAGAACCTCCACCTGTCATTGCTCAAGCCTGCTGAGCCAAAGCTAGACCACTCTCATAATGCCCATTCCAATAATGCCTACTCTGCTTGCACCTCAGTGGCCCCATGCTGATTGCTGTCCACTGAGAAAAAAGCCGAAATGCACCCAAGCTCTTTCTAAACCTTGCACTGCGTCACCAACGACCAAACTCACGCACTGGTTGCTACCCGCCATGTTTTCCAGCTTGTGTTACATGAACTAAGAACATAAGCAGGAGGCCAGATATCTGTCTGATCCGGTCTTGGCTTCAATATTTTCATTCCCTTTTACGCTCATATTCTAATTTGCAATTGAAATAGAATTTAAAACAACATTGCAGAGACTTTCAGTGTTGAACAGTGGATAGGAACACCTGTTATTAGAGAAACTTACCTGTCCTGGATATTTTTTCTCACGATCAAAAAGTAGGATTTAATCAATCTTTCAATCACTTCACAATCTCGTTGCTCCCTTGCGGAAAGTTTACGTGAAACAGGAACACGCTACGAAAATAACAACGATTTTAATAACTGTATGTCATAGCCAACACACAGAGACACAAAAGCACCTGCTTGCATTGTTTGCAAATACTCTGATGGAGAAAATGGAAAAGGAAACGAAACAGAACAGTGGTCATTGATCCTGTTTGGTTACTGTTCTATAGGTTTGTTAAGTATGCCAGCAGAAGAAGAATCTTAGGGCTGTATATGGTGACATAAGTACTTTGATAATAAATTTAACTTTGACTTTGAAAGTCGAGCTCTTTTGGCTTAATTTTCCAATAAAAATACAAGAATAATAAGTCATGTTCACCATTGTTCATCTGCCCTCTATCCTAAATAAACCTTTCCACACAGATAATTTATCTGTACCTGCATTTAATCACTGTGCCAGAACTATTCTCACACAGAGGGGGGTCAATACAAGGTGAAGAACCAGGAGGCAACAACAAACAATGACAGACTAAATTTAAAGGAATTTGGTAAGGAAATGCACCAGTGTTAATAGGGTAAAAGATACAATGAACCTTTCACATAGGACCATTGCCGCAACTGTTCACATTTTCCAGCAACACTGCTAGTCAAGGAAGAGAGAATTGAAAAGGGAATTGCAGCCTACCACATCAAGGAAATTTACAGATGGTCCCTTGTGAGGACTGCCGGCAGCAGGCTGCTTTGGCTTTTCATCAGATGATCCTTCATCTGGCTTTGACGTGGATGAGATTTTCAGCATCCCTCTCCAGTTTCCAGCTGATGCTCCATCCTGATTCCCATTCTGTAATTGAACTTCCTTATTTAAAGGCTGAGATGGAGTAGCAGAAAACACTAGTTAACACAGTACTAAACATATCCAGTTTTTAATATCAACCACAAACTATGTCTAAAAGTAGCCAAGTTTACAATGCACGCTTATAACTATAAAACATGGATTAGAAAGTCTGTCTTAAGGACATGGAGGCTTTGAAAATGATGCAGGAGAGGTCACCAGGATGCTGTTGCCTGGATTAGATAATAGCAGTGGTAAGGAGAATTTGGATAACTTGGGAGAGTTTTCTCTGGAGTAGAGGCTGAAGGACTGATAGTTGTTTCTAAAGGTATGAGAGGCATAGATAAGGTAGCTTTTCTCCCAGGGTAGAAGCTTCAAAGACTAGAGGGCATAGCTTTAAGGTGGGTGGGAAAGAGGCTGTTTAAAGGAGAATTAGAGAAGTTTTATTTTACAGGGTAGGTGTTGGAAGTGCTACTGGAGCGTTGAAGCTGACCCAATAGAGGCGTTTAAGAGGCATTCAGAGAGCCGCATGAAGAGGCAGGCACTGGAGGGGTACAGATCACATGCAAGCAGGTAGGTTTGATTTGGCATTTTGGTTGGCAGAGAGTTTAAGCTGAAGGGCATGATCCTGTGCTGTACTACTGTATTCCATGTCATAAGAAGGCAAGTCAAAGACCAAGGAAAAGTATATACATAATCCTCCACACCAGTATTACTTTATATTCCTATTTATTTGCAGGAGGGGGTTGTTTACATGTGGGAGGCCAGTAACAAGTTAGTTCTTTTCATAAAACTGTCAGATGATGCAAAATGCATTTTCAATACATTAAGACAAATTGGAGCAAAGCCCAACATGGAGTACAATAAAGCACACAGCAGATGCATAACCAACCTTTCCCTCCAGCTCAGCAGAAGACTCCTGGGAAGGAGCTGACATAGCACTGGAAACTTTAGAAGGCTGCAGTATGGAAAGAAAAATCAGGAAAGTGAGTAAGAAAGTTTATTTGTGAAACCAAATATTTATGCGCAATTCATAAAGCACCCTTACCATTCTTACAGCTGCTTTACAGAAACAACATGAATAAATAAATCATTATTTATAGCAATAATGTTTTCATGTCAATCATGCATCCTAATAGCATTCAACAATTCCAAGGCAACAAAAATCCTTTAAAAACCACAAAAGTAAAATAATTCAAAACTTCTTCAAAAATTGAAAATTCAAAAATTCAAAACTGCAATTTTCTGACATTCACAAAGAGGTTTATTAATATTGTTCAGGTGGATGCCAACCGAAAGACTTGATTGAGTTGCTTTGTGTTTTTTCCCCTTTCCAATTCATACACATTTGATGCTTTTCACCACCTCCTCGGCTCACTATCACTATTACCACAAATGGTAAGGAATTTGCCCTGCAGAGACCAGCATCAACCTGTATTCACCGCTAACTTGAATTTCCATCAAACCTTACCTTTTCTCGAGACAGAGCTGCGGGTGGCTCCCTTGCTAACCGGTTACGTCTTTGTTCCTGAGAAAACAGAAGTCACTTTAAATACAAAAGTCAGATATTTAAAAGAATAAAGTAGAATTTTAGAAACCTATTTTTTCCATCCTTACATGTTCCTATGCCAGTGATGCAAGCAAAAACATCTATTACCAAAGACAATATTAAACCAATTTATTCCCAGAACTCTGACAGGATTGGTGAAGGCACACCATGGTGACAACTAGTCTGTGCATGACAGCAACCTAGAATTATCTCTACCCCTATCCCCACCAGAAAAGCTTATGGTCACAAATGTAACTCCCCAGTTCTGAAATCAGAACTATGGTGCTCCAATACAGTACAACACAACTGAGAGACGTATCTGAACCTGAATTTACTCTTCTAGCAAAGTGTGGCAAAATATTCAGTGGCTATCTCAAAATAAGAGCATTTAAGAAGCATTTCCTTCTCTTATCAATTTTTGTAATGTTCTAACTTAGCTGTGAATGTTACTTACTCATTGAAATAGTTAAGAAGTTGAAATTAGTTGACAAAGGGGAGGTTTACAGAATCACTCAAGAACCACTCAATCACCCATTAAGTCACACAAAATGCTGGTGGAACACAGCAGGCCAGGCAGCATCTATAAGGAGAAGCACTGTCGACGTTTTGGGCCGAGACCCTTCAACAGGACTAGATGAAGTCTAGTCTTCATTAGTCCTGATGAAGGGTCTCGGCCCGAAACGTCGACAGTGCTTCTCCTTATAGATGCTGCCTGGCCTGCTGTGTTCCACCAGCATTTTGTGTGTTGTTTGAATTTCCAGCATCTGCAGATTTCCTTGTGTTCACCCATTAAGCCATTCAAGTTTTGGAAATTTAAAAAGTAATTTGTAGAACTATATTTTATGTTTCACCTATGAAACATCAACAGTAAGTAAATAAGCAACACAACTGTGAATATAATAATGAATAATTAATAGTAATCAAAAATTTTTGCAAAACTTACCTCTATGTTACTATTCAAAACCCCACAGGCATCTGCAAAGTCAGGGTGCTTTGTATTGATGTATGCAAGCTCAATGGCTACTAAATTGTGGACCTAGAAATAATTAAAAATCCTTGAAACAGCAAAAGACAAAGGTGCGAAAGCTAGCTGTACCAAGCCCAGCTCGTTAAATGTGATTAACTCAAAGACACAGGCTTAAAGTGATCTTTAACAATTTGTGCCCTCCACAAAATTCAAAATATATTTGCCCATTAATTCAGAAGTTTACAAATGTTTATGGAAAGGAATTCTTCAATCACAGATGCAACATGATACCAGCAGCTCTTTTCAGAGATGGGGTTCAGCCAAAGATAGCTGCAAGCCCAGATCTTTGTAGTATACAGAGACTGCGAAAGGTGAAATCTATTTGCCCACTACTGGAGTTCTTGGGGTGTCTAGTTCTGCTCCTATGTCTAACGGTCTTATGGAAATAAGATTACTAATGAGCGGAGAAACATCAGAATTTCACAACACTTTACATAAGAGTGTCTATGCTATCGCTTTTTGAAGTATGTTGGAATCACTGAATCCAACTTCACCTTTAATGCAGAACAATTTCTCCTTGACAGTTACTTTTACAGGCTCATCTCTAGTTTCAGCCACGTAAATGGTTTCATTTTAATATCTGAGAATGTATACAGTATACAACCTGAAATTCTTACTCTTCACAGACATCCACGAAAAAATAGAAGAGAACTCCAAAAGAACAAACAACAATGACCTACCACATTTTCCAGTGACTGTGTGACTGCATTATATTTTGTCCTTTTCCTGAAATACCTGTGAGACCAGTTCTGGCTCTGAGAAAACCTACCTCATTTCATTCCTTTATACTAAAACATTGCTACTCCAACAACTCAAGGCCAGGCAATTATTTTTTTAAAAACATATTTAGTTGCCTAATATCACTGCATTGAGTCTCCTTTTATTATTCAAGATTTTACTATATATTAAGATTTTAATCACTGGATGTGATTTCATAGATCAAATGTCAACACTCTACTCCTCCAAATAAGCATGAAAGAACTTGCAATCAAAAGTTGATCTGAATCAAGAAGGAGAACATGTACTGAGTCTTCACAACTTACCATATCATTGGTAACAGGCAATCTCCTGCGCAACAATGATGTCACAACTTCTACAATGGCATCATGGAGTTTTGGAAAACGGAGCAATTCCTAATAAAAAGACACGACAAAATACACCAGAAGATCAACAGAGTTGAACATTGAAGAATTCAGCTCCACTTTAAATAATAGCAACTAACTAGTTCAGATAAATTTCAGTTAAATTGGTTTAGTCAAAATCAAAACAGCAGATGCTGAAAATACTTGACAGGTCAGACTTCATCTGTGACAACCAGAATTAGCATTTCTGACCCTTCATCACAATGCTCAATCATACCTAACTGATGTAGACCAAGGAACTGATCATAGACTTCAGGAAAAGGAAACCAGAGGTCCATGAGTAGAGAGAGCTAGCAACCTGAAAACTTCGAGTTGTTATTACATCAGAAGACCTGTCCTGGGCCCAGCAACTAAGTGCAATTACAAAGCAAGCACGGCTCTACTTCCTTAGGAATTTGCGGCGATTCGGCATGACATCTAAAGCTTTGACAAACTTCAATAGATGTGTAGTGGGGAGCATATTGTGGAATGCATCACAGCCTGGTATGGAAACGCCAATGCCTTTGAACAGAAAATTCTACAAAAGAAATAGTGGATAAGGCCCAGTCCATCAAGGGTAAAGCCTTCCCAACTATCGAGCACATCTACACCAAACACTGTTGCAGGAAAGCAATATTCTGCATCAAGGAGCCACACCACCCAGGATATGCTCTCTTCTCACCGCTGCCATCAGGAAGAAGGTCCAAGAGTCTTAGGACTCACACCATCAAATTTAGGAACAGTTACTACCCCTCAAACATCAGGCTCTTGAACAAAGAGAATAACTTCACCTGCCCCATCATTGAAATTTTCAAATAACCAATGGACTCACTTTCAATGACTCTTCATCTCATGCTCTCATTATTTGCTTATTGATTTGTATTATTTCTTCTTTTTGCATTTGCAGTTTGTTGTCTTCTGCACTCTGGTTGAAAGATTTAGTTTGGCAGTTGTTCATGGATTCTGTTATAGTTACTATTCCATAGATTTGTTATTAACATTAACCTCCATAGAGGTTGTTATTCTATCTGTATATGTGGGAACCAGGGTTGGTGCGCGGGAAGTTTGGTGAGGAGAAGCGAAGAGGGAGGACGTGCAGGAAGCGCTCTGTAGACCACCGCGGTTGGTCCCAGTCCGAGGGTTATGGAGTTCGGAGGAAATTGAATGGTGGACCGAGGATACTGTGTGAGCTCCAACCTTGTGCACGAACTGTATAATCTCTATCCTTGGTGGCATTTTATTTTATATTTTTGTTTCTCTACTAACCCCATAGTCACAGTAAAATTTATAAAGTGTAATCGTTTAAACGTACAATGTGTACTGACTGATATTTTACATTGTGGGTTTGTGCCGGGGTGCATACACAGCATCTATGCAAACATCAGACACAGTTTGGCGGGTAGACGGCGGTTTCCCCTAGATGAACGTGGGTTGATAGAGCTGAGTGTTACAAATGATTGCGTGGTTTTGAATATTATAATTATCCACATACACTCCTACAACAACAATTTGCATTCTTCAGTACTAAGATAAACAGAGTGGGAAAAGTTAACAGTTATATTTTGTTTTAATTGCTTTATATTTTCAATATATACAGTACCAATTATCAATAAAATTCACTGAACTGGCATTTAGGTAGCCACTCTTTAAATAACAGCGGACAGCACAGAATGATTTGAGAAGCCTGTGTACCTGCGTGCTGTATGTGCTGCAGTGCTGTATAATCCTTTGCATTTCTTCATGGACCAGTTCAACACACCGCAAGCTTGGTTCTTCCAGACGTTTAATCTGTCGCTTCACTAACAACTCAAAAGAGATTTCAGGAACAAAAAGTGCTGGACGTGGACCCTAGATACAACAGATTAAATTAATACCTCACTCCCCTAAAAGCACATTAAAATATGTACCAAAGGTTCTAAACAGAACATCACATATGAGAAGCAGATGCTTTTCCAAGTCAAATTCTTGCAAAATGAATGTTGCCCGGAGGAGATAAAGAGGTATATAATTAATACTATTTTAAAAAGTCATTGGCATAAACAAAACACTGCACATTATCATGAAAGATGGAAAGAAGCAAAACATATATGTCAAATCTGGGCAAGTGAAAAAAAAGAACAGCAAAAGCCCCTGTTATCCAGCACTTAAAGCTCTAGGTACATTCTAGTAACAGGTTTTCTCAAGATCAGTCAACTAAGCAGCTTTAAGGGGTTTTAGATAGGCAGCAGGAACCAGAAAATTTGAAACATGCATAAAGAACTGAAAACCAAATTTCCGTAATTAAACAGCATTTTCTATTAACAGACACATCGTCTGACACATACCAGATAACAAAGCCTTTGTACAAAATGGAATACATCAGATTCTTATTGTTTCAAGACCTTGACTCTTAGAGGTGGGCTCTGCCTACTCACAGTAGCATTTCTGATTGCAGTGAGAATGTCAATAGTATTGAGTCCACCCAGTGCATCTACAGATTCCAAAGTACGTCCAAACGTTTCATGAAAAATGTAGCATATTCTTGCTCCACCACAACTAGAAAGAATATTAAAAAGTGGTTAGATAGATTTGTGGATAAATCTCGAGCTGAAAACAAATTTCTACGTAAAGGCATTTACATTACTGCACAAAAATCCCTTGTAGTGCATTTGTAATAAAGTGCAAGTAGAATATACTTTTGATGAGTGACAGAGTAATTTGAGTCAAGGACAAGCAGCAGAATAGCCTCCTTTTGCACTGTAAACATTTAATTTTTCTCCTGCCCATTCTTCCTAACCTTGAAAATTGTTTCCTTTTCAGAATTCATTTTTTCTAGTTCTAACAAGGGGGCTTGGACTTGAAACATTTGCACCTCTTTCCATAGATGCTGCTTAATCCAAATGCTTCCAATAATTTCTGTTTTTGCACAACCTCTTCTCTAGAACACCTGAACTGCTTTACTCTAGTAACACAATTATTGGATTTCAGAAAATCTCTTCTACACCCTGCAGAGCCTTTGATCTTTTTTAGTATGGCATCCAGAATGGGACACAATACTCCAGTAATATAAAGCTCTTAGTCCACATGCTTTTAAAACCAGTTTCTCATTGTTCTACTATTTTCAAGGAGCTATACAAACATATTCTCAGTTCTTCCACTAAAACATATTTTAGAACAGCTCCCTTAGGGTTACCATCCCTACTTATTCCAGAGAAATAAATTTCATCTATTAATCACTACCCTAATTCCACAAGCATCTCATCATCTCCGAGAATTCTGTTACCATCTTCCTGTAGACCATCACATCGCTGAGCTTTGTGCATCTGATAATTTGAAAATGGTGGACTGTATATGCAAGTCTAAACCATGAGGCAAACAATAAGGTTTTACTGAGCGTGTCTCAAGTAGATTACCCTTTTTTTACTGCATCTTTTGCAGCTTCCTCACTGCTGAACTACTGTAAGAAATCACGTTATCAATTTCTTTCTGTATATCAAAACCAGAAGCTGAAGTTGGTCATTTGTTTCCTTTAGCTCCATCATTCTACAATATCATGACGGTAAACCTAACACTGTATTCCTGTATATATAGTCATAAAACAGCACAGCATAGAAACAAGCCCTTCAGCCTACCTAGTCCATGCCGAACCATAAATCTGTCTAGTCCCATTGACCTGCATCTTGGCCATAGCTCTCCATACCCCTCCCATCCATGTACCTATCCAATTTTCTTTTAAATGCTGAAATCAACACATCCACCACTAGTGCTAGCAGCTCATTCCACTCTCACCACCCTCTGAATGAAGAAGTTTCCCCTCATGTCTCCCATAAACATTTTACTTTTCACCCTAAACCTATGACCTCTAGTTGTAGTCTCACCCAACCTCTGTGGTAAAAGCCTGCATTTACCCAACTATACCTTTCATAATTCTGTATACAGTACTTCTATCAAACTCCCCTCAATCTTCCATGCTCTAGTTCTAACCTATTCAAACTTTCCCTCTAACTCAAGTCTTCAAGTCCCGGCAACATCCTTCTAAATTTTCTCTGCACTCTTTCAGTCTTTCCTGAAGGTAGGTGACCAAAACTGCACACAACACTTCAAATTAATCCTCACCAATATCTTATACAACTTCAACAAAATATCCCAACTCCTGCACTCAATACATTGATTTATGAAGACCAATGTGCCAAAAGCTTTCTTTATGGCCCCATCTACCCGTAAGACCACTTCCAAGGAATTATGAATCTGTATTTCCAGATCCCTCTGTTCTTCCACGCTCCTCTGTGCTCTACCACTCACATGCAAGATCAGCGTTGAATGGTCCTCTACCTTACAAGTGTCTGCATTCAATTTCATTTGCCATTTTTCCAGCTGGTCCAGATCCCACAAGTTTTGATTGTCTTCCTTGCTGTCTACCACACCCCCAATCTTGGTGTCATCTGCAAACTTGCTGATCCAGTTTACCACATTACCATTCCGATCTCTGATATCGATGACAAACAGCAAACAGACCCAGCACTGATCCCTGCAGCACATCACTGGTCAAAGGCCTCTAGTCAGAGAGGCAACCATCCACTACCACTCTTACTTCTCTCGCAAAGCAAATGTCTATGTTCTCACTGCTGCATTGCCTCACAACTACAGACTGTGTCCATCTACCAAGTAAATAAAGATGTAAAAAGTCTATTTAAGATCTTCCCCATCTCTCTCAGCTCCAGTCATAGCTTACCACTCTGATCTTCCAGAGGTCCAATTTTGTCCCTTGCTATCCTTTTGCTCTTTAATGTAGAAGCTCTTAGGAATCTCCTTTAGCTTGTCTGCTAGAGCAACCTCATGCCTTTTAGCCCTCCTGATTTCATTTTTAAGTGTTCTCTCCACATTTCAAGTACCTCATTTGTTCCAACTTGCATATACCTGCTATGTACCTCCCTTTTCTCAACCGGGGCCTCAATATCTCTTGAAAACAGAAGTGCACTAAACCTGTCATCTTTACCTTTTATTCTGACAGGCACATGCAAGTTTTGTACTCACAATATTTCACTTTTGAAGCCTCCCACTTACCAAGCATACCTTTGCCAGAAAAAAAAGCACATCCAAATCTACACTTGCCAGGCCCTTCTGATACCATCAAAATTGGGCTTTTGATCTTAGAATCTCAACCCGAGGATCAGACTTGTTCTTTTCCATAATTACCTTGAAACTAATCGTATTATGATCACTAGATTCAAAGCTTCCCCCCACACACCAGTCCTATCTCATTCCTTAATAGGAGATCTAGAATCACACTCCCTAGTTGGGACTTCTAGGTACTGATTAAGGAAGCTTTCTGGAACACATTTGACAAATTCTTTCCCATCTAGCCTTTTTACCATATGGGAGTCCCAGTCAATATGTGGAAAGTTAAAAAAGAAATCACCTACTATCACAACCTTATGGTTTCTTGCAACAGTCTGCAATCTCTCTACAAATCTGCTCCCGTAAATCCTATGGGCTGTTGGGTGGTCTAATATAATCCTGTTAATCTTTCTTATTCCTCAATCCTACCTATAAAGTCTCACTAGACAAACTCTCCAGTCTGTCCAGTCTGAACATTAACATGACATTTTACCTAAGTAGTAATGCCACCCTTCCCACTTTATTCCAGGTTTCCATTATTTTAGTTGTGATAGGGAGGGATTAATGAACTCCCAGTCCTGCCACTCCTGGAACCAAGTCTCATTGATGGCTACAATGTCATAGTTCCACTTGCTGATCCATGCTCGAAGTTCATCCGCTCTTCCCACAATACTCCTTGCATTGAAATATACACAGCTCAGAACGTTGGCCCTACCACGTTCAACCTTTCAACTCCAGATTTTGTACGTAGGCTGAACCACACCTTTGTCCACAACCACTCCTCCACCTGTTCTGGTACTCTGGTTCCCGTACTCTGCAACTCTACTTTAAACCCCATCTCCACCTCCATGCAACATTAGCAAACCTTCCCGCCAGGACATTAAACCCCTCTCCAGTTCAGCTGCAAAATGTCTCTTCTGTATAGGACCCACCTTCCCTGTAAGAAAGCCCAATGATGCAAAAATCTTAAGTCCTCCTCCCTGCACCATCCCCTGAGCCACATGTTAAACTTTCTGGCCTTGCTACGAAGTGGCATGGGCAGCCACCCTGAGATCACTTCTCTGGAGGTCCTGTTCTTAACTTAGCACTCAACTCCCTGAACTCATTTTGCAGGACGTCATCACCCCTTCTTCCTATGTCATTGATATGTACATGGGCCAAGACCTCTGGCTGTTCACCCTCCCATTTACGAATGTTGTGGACTGGATCCAAGGTGTCCCTGACCCTGGCACCCAGGAGGCAATGTACCATCTGGGAATCTCGTTCTGATCCCCTCTCACTACAGATTCCTCTCCTCCCCAACTCTATTAAGTCATAAAGCCAAACTCAGTGCCAGAGACCTGACTGCTGTGGCTTTTCGCTGCTAGATCATCCCTCCCAACAGTATTCAAAGCAGTATATCTTTTTGTGAGGGGAACAGCCACAGAGATACTCTGCACTGGCTGCCTATCCCTTTCCCCCTCCTGATGGTGCCCCTCCTGTGTCCTGCATCTTGGGTGTAACTACTTCCCTGTATGTACTGTCCATCAACCCTCAGCCTTCTGAATGATCCGGTACTTTTCACCTTCTATTCTCTAAGTAACATACTGTTTTAAAAAGAAAAAGTTCCCTCTCCTGCTCAGAGCAGTGAAAATAGAATTGCAACTGCAATGTTTGTATGAACTGTTAGGAGGAATCAAATTCACATTCCTCTGCAATCTAAGGGTTCAGCATCAAAAACTAGAATGCTACACAACTGGTGAAGTGGAAGTGGAAGTGATACTGTGGCAGACAAGTATCCAGTACATCCACTGGTTCCCTCTTCATTTGATGCACGTTATCTCTTCAGAAAAAGGCTATTACTTGATTAAACGCGAGTTCTTTTACACAAAGCTATGGTGACTTTATCTAAGGTGCCCTATTCTGATATCTGTAATAGTGGCTCCAATAATTTCCCCATGACAGATATTACATAAACTGACATGCTAGAAGGACTGGAATCCTCTCCATTTCCCCGCATGAATTCTATTCTTAAAAACGCAAGCAGCTCAATGCCTACCAGAACACTGCAGCCATACTCCCATAACCTGGAATTATATCAACATTCCTTCATTACAACTGGGCCAAAATACAGGATCAAGGATGGGTAACATATGTCATCCTTGCTAGCAAACAAAATTCCATCAAATCACTAAAATGATATAAAGGATGTAAAATACTTTGAAGTGTTGATGTTAATAAGATAACTCAGAAGGCACTACCATTTATACTGGATATTCAAAATAACAAAATAGCAGCCTGCTTACAGTTCTGAAGTTTCAATGTATTTTGCTGTTCCCTCAATTGTCTGGCAATACTCAGCTGCAAACTTGGTAATAAGCTGCAAAAGAGTGGCACTTTTGTCCTCGACTGGTTCACCATAACTGTTCAGTAAAGACTGGTACTGAGCTGCCAATACATTTATCCTAGTTTTCAGCTCTGGCAAGCAATCTCTGATATGATGCATGAGCAATCTAAAAGAGAAACAAAAATTAGTAATTCCTCTGGAAAAGAAATTGAAAGAAAATAGAGTTAGACAAATGTTACAAACCAGACAAATAGCATCTAGTTTACCTCATTCACCAAACACCTAATGTGATTGCAATTGACTTCGCAATTAGAACACCTCAATGCATCATCCTTAGAAGTGCAGTTCAGGTGAGTAGGTGTCATAGGCAAACACAAGTCTTTCGCGAAAACCTGGTGTATACATGGGGCTGACATTTTTTGGAGAATTGGACAAACACTGGCCTGCAAAAGCAATCTGAAGTTGTGGGAAGAGATGAAAAAATGCAACTGCACATACCTCTCTTAAAATGATGAATAATTAACAGTACTTATTGGAAAAAGTTGGTAAATGGGCACAATAAACCATTTACCATGCACGTTAGTTCTCTGTAAATAGTCTGTGAACGAGAACAGAAAACAACAACTTTCTCCAACAAAAGCAGATTAACTTTGGGGAAAAAAAATGCAGAGTGAAGGTGCACAAAAATACTGTGCACAAAATAAACCCCTATTACAAACACTTGAATGCACCAAGGCGAATGATAGGACATCTTTACGCAGCCAGCTTTAACAGATAGCAGACAGGGCTCTGAAGACACTCTTGACCACTCAGTGCATGAATGGAAGCCTTGGCATTGACTTTACATTCTGTGCTCTTTTCTTAATTTTGTCAGTTTAACAACATATTACCTGTTCAAAGTTTTAGCTAGATATTTGGTTCCATTTCTGTTAGCAAGTGAGGGATATTTCTTTTGTAGAAATGCATATTCATCCTTTAAAGCATCTGCCACAGATTTCTTATTGTTGATATCCAGTTGACTCCTGAAGAATACACAGATATCCTTTAATTAGAGCAATTAGTGCACCAAAACAAAAATTCTACTTGTAACCCAAGATCTGTGAAAAGCAAAGTATATTAATAGATCAGTTGTACCCTTCACTTCTGTCAATGCTAATTCCTGTTAAAACCCCTGTAATGAATTTCAGGGATTTAGTCATAAAGCGGGTTTCACTACCATTAAGTGACAGGTTTTGAATTTACTTTAGTTTTTCAGTTCCTGATAATAACAAATTTGCAAGAATGTGGGGAAGTACACAAAAGGAAAAAAAAAGAAAATTCAACCAGCAAAGCAATGGAAGGGAAGATTAAAAAAAACCCAGGATGGTGTAAAGAAAATACCTTTCCAGCTGATAGAATGTATAGGTAACCCTCTCCCAGGCTTTGGCCAATTTAAGCAGTCACAATGAAGTGGCCCAGGATCACTCTCCCTTTGTTGTTCCCTCCCTGTGAAGATGTAGAGACACAACTAAGATGAGGACTCAAAGGTCTCAAGGATGCAGGCATGATGCAGAATCTCATCACACCATGGTATATCAGAAGCCTATATGCCACACCATCTCTCACACTAAGTCTACTGCCCTCTCTTCCCCTAGACTGCTATACTTTAAATTAACCTTCCATCAACATCCAAAACCATAATGATTGGTGAGTAAGAGGCGAAGTTCTTCAATATGTCTGGACCATATGTGATTCTAAACTTGCAAGAATGTGGACGACTTTTAAATCAGACTTGAACTGGGTAAGGAATCCAATATATTAGTTGAGCAACAACTTAACCAAGGTTTGATAATCAGACTACATCTAGATCTCTGCCATCAACATTCCTGGATGTGTATGAATCAGTATTCAGCCAATCTGTTTCACTCCAAAGATATCAGGAAAAAGCCAAGTATTCCAGCTAGAGCACCAAGACTTGTATTCCAAACCTAGCTTTGTCTGCAGCTGAGTAGTTCAATAAGCTGATATAATGCAGACAAATGACTGCTTATCTGACATACTATCAAGCATTCTGAACCTTTACTTTGCCATGCCTACAGTGTATCACATTTTCAGAATACACACCTTTTATCTAATTTACCAACTAGGAAGCTAAAAGTCATGTGATACAGGACTGTCAAAGGCAAGTTCTTTTCTATGTACCTGAAATTATATGGCTATTCCTTCATTGTGACTGGGCCAAATTCCTTTACCTGACCACAACAAAGGAGTACCTATTCTGTACACACAGCAATACTTCACACAAAAAAAGGACAGCCCACAACCATTCCCTTCTAAACCAACATTGCTACGTACCTGTTGACAATTCCAATGATACCCAGCTTGACTGGAATAACTCTTCCCATAAGCACATCCATAGCATCTGTGCCAGCATCCATAAGATCTAACTTTGTGATAACAGCAAGTGTTCGTCGCCCTGTTGAACAGATACACTGCTACCTGTTGAAATGTGTTACTTAAAACAATCAAGTCAAAAAGACTATCAATATAGAAGACTTCTAAAAGTAAATAAAAATTTAAAAAATTCAGTTTTTTCCCCCATTCTCCCAGGTTGCCCCCTCATATCTAATAACATGGATTATGAAACCTGTGCTATGCTTCCTAGAACATTCTTGAGAGAAACATTATTAGACATGATGAAACAAGAACATGGCCTTGCCCTTCAAGCTGCTTACCAATACTAATGAAAGTGGTCTTGGGCCGAGACCTGCTGTAATACCCTTTGTTATCACATCCAAATTCAATCATTTGTTAGTACTGGCCTATAAATGGAAATCTAGGAATGACTCACAATAAAGCCACAGATTTAAACTTAGATGATGCAAGTGGTGATGTATAAATATCGCAATAATGCAACTTCTTTCACCACCTTACCTTCTGGATCAGCTTCTCTGGCAATTTTAAGTGATTCTGATGTTGCCATGTCAGTATTGGCAGCAGTAACAGATAAAATAATCGAGTTTGGGTTGCTGATATACCGTAGTATGAGATCTTTTATCTGTAGTTCAATATCTCGAGGCTGATCACCCACAGGTACCTAAAAATAGTGCATTAAATGAGTACTAAGAACAAAAGATACACAAAATATTCATCAGGTAAGACACCTGCTGTTTATATCTGTACCAAGTGAGTCAGGAAATGATCTTGCATCTGATTAAATGTTAAGGACCTAAAAGACAATAGTGAAGGAGAGACCGTCTTTCAAATCAATAATATTTCATCAGATGCTTTTCTGATTTGTTGAGTACCGATATAAACAGCATCTCATCTTCTAGGTAGGCAGAATTCAGCCCTCAGGTTTCAACACTGATTTCAAAAACTGCAGATAACTAGCCACCGTTTTGGTTTATGTGAAAACTTCCAAGTTCAGAATAAAAGTTGTCAACCCATAACATTAATTGCCTTTCCTATCTCCACAGGTGTGCCCAACCTGTGTTTTATTTCAGATTGATTGAATGTTGAACCTTACAGTTCTAGCTTGTCTTAAATTTTCACAAGTAAGAGAAAATCTGGAGATCTAAATTAACAACACACAAACAATTATACTTCTCCTTGTCAATACTGAATACACCATTTAAACAATTACAGTCTAGGTTCAAAAGAGTATGTGAACCTCTGGGGTAATGCCTTCTAAAAAGCTATTTGGAGTCAGGTGGTCCAGTCAATGAGGTGCGATTGGAGGTGTGAGTTATAGCTGTCCCCTGCCCTATAAAAAGGGAACTAAGTCAGGTTGTTGACACAGCCTGCTCTTCTCAAGAAAGATCTGCTTATGTGCACCATGCCTCGATCAAAACAACTTTGAGGACATTTGAAGAACTGTAGAGGTGCATGAAGCTGGAAAAAGCTACAAAACCATTTCTAAAGACCTGAATGTTCAGTCTATAGTAAGAAAAACTGTCTACAAATGGAGTAAGTTCAGTACTGTTTCTACTCTCCCTAGGAGTAGGCATTCTGCAAAGATCACACCAAGAGCATAACATACAATATTGAAGGAGGTGAAAAAGAACCCAAGACCTGCAGAAATCTCTAGGACTTACTAAACTCTCTGTTGATGTGTCCACTATAAGAAAAACACTGAACAAGAATGGTGTTCATGGAAGGACACCACAGAAGAAACCACTGCTCTAAAATAACATTGCTGCACATTCAAGTTTTGCCAAAGACCACCTGGGTGTTCCACAACACCTCCAAAACATGTTCTGTGCACAGATGAGACAAAAGTTGAACTTTTTGGCAGAAATGCACATTGCTATGTTTGGAGGAAAAAGGGCACTGCAGACCAACACCAAAACCTCATCCCAAATCTGAAGCAAGGTGGAAGCAGCATCATGGTTTGGGGATACTTTGCTGCCTCAGGGCCTGACAGCTTGCAATCATTGAGGGAACAATTAATTCAAAATTGTATCAAAACATATTACAGGAGAATGTCAGGGTAGTTAACAGAAGCTTAACAGAAGCTGGATGATGAAACGAGACAATGATCTGAAACACAAGAGTAAATCAACAACAGCATGGTTTAAAAAATAAATTTGTGTTTTAGAATGGCCACGTCAAAGTCAAAGACATCAACTCAATTGAAATGCCGTGGCATGAGCTGAAGAGGGGTGTTCATGCAAGGTATCCCACTCAAGTCGATGAACTGAAACAGTTTTGTATGGAGGAATGGTTGAAAATTCCTCCTCACTGTTGTTCAAGTCTGATCAGCAGCTACAGGAAATGTTTAGTGGAGGTTATTGCTGCTAATTGGTTATTGACGCTCTACCAGTTATTAAATACAAGGGTTCACATACTTTTTCCAGTCTGTACTGTAATGATTAAAAAATGTGTTCAATAAAGACACGAAAAGTACAATTGCTTGTGTGTTATTAGTTTAAGCAGACTGTGTTTGTCTATTATTGTGATTTAGATGAAGATCAAACCACATTTTTTTGAGTAATTAATGCAGAAAACCAGGTAATTTAAAAGGATTCACAAACTTTTTCTTGCAACTGTACATCAACATGTCACTACCCAAAGGGTGAATCCTGTGGGTGGGACAGGGATGGCCATGGACAAATCTGGGCCAAGTGCTGAAAAGTTAAGGGATGATATTGATTAACTTGTATGTGGGTCAGTTCCCCCATTTTTGGCACAAGATAGGGTGAACATGACTTTATAGGTCACTTGGGTGACTATGCCTTCATCATGGCTGATTCTATGCCATTCAATTTTATTTTAAAAAAATGCTAAACCACTAGTTTGTTTGAAACAATCACACAGCTCTTAATGTGAAATCATATTTCACTGGAGAACAAATTTATTTTTCGAAAAGTGTCGATCAGAAACACACTAGACACAGAAGATTAATTATTTAAATTCCAGGCTCAATTATGAACTAGTTTTTAGTCTATAAACAAGGTCTCAGAATTTCAATAGCATAACTATTGTACTATTCTACACCAATTCCATGTACTAAATGCTTTCAGAATAAGATGGAAGGAAACTGGGGTATGGTACTGCTGAAACTTATTGATTACATCTGTCATACAATGTATCTGATAAACATCTTTTAAATATGAACAAAAATACCAAATGCTCTAAATAACAACAACATTTTTTAAGACATATTCATGTACTAACTTTTGTTATTCCAGGAAGGTCAACAAGTGTAAGGTTAACAACATGTGGTGAGAAGATTCGGATGTGAATTGGCTCA